>NC_068945.1:49908779-50533779 GCF_026419915.1 Harpia harpyja
GTCAGAGTCCTGAAAAGATAATTTTTTTTTAAAAGCTAAAATTTGCTTGGGTAAGAAACTTCAGTCATCAGATTTTCTGTGCACTCTGCTGCAGCATACTATTATTAAACTTTACCTATGAGTGTGAAAAACAAGACACATTAACCAAATAGTTATATAAACAGTACAGATGCTTCCTATGAAAGAACTGGTCAGAGACATCCACTGACAAGCCCTGCTAAAATATGCTGAAGGGAGGGTAGTAGCTTCCCTATCACTGATATAAAACTCTTCTTGCCATGTGGCTCATGACTGTATATTTTGCTGTTGTTTTCTGGATGGACAGTTGCTGAACGATGGTCCTTATATGATGTCAGCAGGACCCAGTTGTCTCAGAGTCTGTGAGCTAGGGAAGATCTACTACACTCTAAGACTCAGAGGGTATTCTGAGTACCTACTGTGTTGCCTAAGATAGATGTAGGTGGAATTTAATTGTGTCTGTTTCAGTAATACCCACTCCCAAAGGAGAGAGGGATGTCAGAAACCTATCCCACCTGCAGCATTAAGCTTTCTCACACCAAACATATCATTGAAACGCAGCACTGGGTTCAATGAAAAGCATTTCCTGATACTGCAAGCAATAAGTTAGAGAAATGCCTTCCACTGGAGAAGTGGAAGTTCAAACCATCACAAACTACTGCCACTGTACAACTAAAGTCTTCAACTCCCTGGACTTACGCTGTAATTAATCAAGTGTTGCAAAAATTGTTGCTGTGCTTCCTCTTCCATGCATGTGTAGAAAGAAAAGTGTGCATCTCCAGAGCAAATTTGTGTGTATTTCTAGAAAAGGAGAATAAGGATCTAGATTTAGACATGTTCCCATCCTCAGCATACCCTGGTGGTTAGTGCTGCGTAGCAATGCAGTCAGCGTATTAGTGGGTTTGGAAGTCTCTCCACAGCAGTTAAATGCCTAACAGTGAGCTAAGGTACCCAGTCAGGAGGCCAAGTACTTAACTGTTAAGTGCTTTATTTCCTTTTATTTATCTGGCCTAATGAATTTGCAAGTGTTCTTTAGAGAGATGGAGAGGTAGGATGTTCACAGGGATCACTGGGAACTCAGCATTCCCACAGGCCAGACCAGTTACCAGAGCAAACACCTCTCCTCACTAATACAGAATTACTGTTCACTTGTTTCAAATAAGCATACTCTCCTGCCCTTCCACATACTTTGCATTATTCCATCCAATTTTACGCTGCTTCTCCAGGAGGCATGTGGTCCATTCTTCCAGCCATGCAGCTGAAAGGCAGAGCTGTAACTCCAGACATGGATGATAAACCAATGGGCTGCTAATTTCATGATGCAAAATCTCACACCTTTTTTTTTTTTTTTTTTTGTCAGAAGCTTTGCAGTGGCAGTACATCTGGTTTTGGCCAGAAGTGGTTTGGCACTGCTCTCTGTCATCTGGCCAGATTCCCACAGCTCTGTAGCCCAGCAATTTGTCATGAGCAAGTCCATTGTGATTTGTCTTCTTATGGAAATTTGCAAAATTATATACTAACTAGTCCCTCCCCCACAGCTGATCGTTGGATGTGATACCATGCATTATCACTGTGTACTGGAGAGAGGACATGGCCCGCTACAACAAAATATCAATGACTATCACCTCATGGTTTGGAGTGACAGAGCCTAAATTCTGTGTTTGTGTACTTATGGGTGGGAATCCATAGGACTCTCTGCATGTCTGTCTTTCCCTTTTACCCAAATGGTAGGTGATGCCGATATGTTTGTCAGGAAGGTGTTACATTAAAAATGAAATAGCCATGTGTTCTTGCAACAGAGTTTTTGAAGAACCACATCATGCGTATGGGTGCAGGCTACACAAAACCACTTTCCGAGATATGCATAGAAAGACTGAGTGTTCTGAGGTTAATATGATGGTGCAAATATGACAGAGGGTGGGCAATCCACTCTGACCGGCAGAAACCTTCCATGGTGCAGGTCTCTGGAGGTCAGATCATTTGATACACCAGCTGGTGTGCTCCAAGGCACCCAGAGAGCACACCAGAGGTTACCCTCCGTAGAGACACTGCGTTAAAGAATTTGTGACTAGTGTGCCACTGGAAACACTGTGATAGGGCAGGCCAAAGGAAGATTTCTTGGTCAACAAGCAGACAACTCCAGGACTGCCGTGTGAAGAGAATTTACTTTGCATACATGTTCCATCTTGTGAATGGGAAAAGAGACCTCTTCTGCAAAATTTTCCTGTGCTGACTTCACCAACAAGACTAAGTGGTAAGTGGCAGTGTGATCACTTGGTGGAGAGTATACTATTTTTTCTATCCTTTTTAGATCTCATGAAAATAAAATAGTGAGCCTATCGGTTCATGTTTTCTTTGCTCAAACATGCCTAGAAGGTGAGAAAAACCATCCATTAGGGGAGATACCAAGAAACAAATGAAAAAACCATGAAAATATCTTGCACCACTACCACAAGGAAATACTTAATAAAAGCAAGGCTGCTCTTCTATTTTGCTTTTTGTGTAAGCACCAAGCAAAATACATGCCCATTACCTTTTCTTCCAAAAATAATCAAAGAAATTCAGAATAAAAACATGTCCATTATTTCAGAATAAAACCACCTTAATTATATCTTTGTAAAGGTCCAGTCTTCCTGAAGATTCACCTGGCAATTCCAAGGCTTTCAAAATTACACTGTAACAAAAGAATTTGTAAAAACAAAAGACATCGAGGATCGATGTTTCCAAAGAAACCATCAATTCAAGTTAGATTTCTTACATTAAAAACTAAAAAATCAACTAAACCATGGTCATTCAAGGTCATTAGATAGAAAAATCATATTACATTTTCTTGGAAGTACTTCAAAATGCAGTAACAGAAGATATGAGGCTCCTTCCTTGGCTATTTCCAACAAGTACTCAAAGGAGCCACGCAGTAGCAAAGGAGGGGAAACTTCTTGAAACTTGCTTTTTCAACAGGTTGTTCCATACTGACTCTATCCCCAGTGTGATCTGGATGCATCTAAGGGCTACCTAACCCATGCTGAACGGCCAGTGTTTCCCACCATGTTCCCTACAGAAACTGCCCCAGAATGTACGGGCAAATCTTCCTCTGCCCACAAAAGGATGTAGCCAAATGGCAACGTGCAGCCAGAAGAAATCCCCAGCTTGCTGCTGATGGCAGCTTCTGGGACCCTCTGCATTGCCAGCAGAGCACAAAGGGTTCCAAACGGGGCTGAAGTTGCTGCCTGCAGATTTTACAGCAATGGTTGTGGAAAGCAAAGCTCCAAAACTAACTTAATACAATTAAAGGTCTCTCTCATTTACTTTACAAATCTCCTGGAATGTGGCACCACCCAAGTATTAGTCGTGCATCACTATCAAGCCGAGAGCTTGAGTAAACATGAAAAAATCACAGATAAGTTCATTCTGACTTGTAAAGCCAGAAGTGAGCTGGGATGTAACAAGGGCTAAGCGTGGCATGTCCTGTGATAAGGAAGAGATTGTTCTGGGAAGGGCCCTTGGTTTCAATCCGCTAATTTCCTTTCTCTACAGCATTGGCAATAACAAGGGCATAAAAGGCCTTTTTCTAATTTGTACTGCATGTTTGGAAAATGTCTTATGTCTTCACTGAATCAGGCGCTCACAGGGTGTGGATGGCACTTTTACCATCCGTGCTAGCCAACACTCTCCTACTGTTTCAATGTTTTCTGTCACTCTATATCCTGCATTGCTAGGTAAGGTAACCCATCATCTCAACCCATATTACCACCAGGGGATATAAAAAAAAAAAAACCTAAATGGAAATTAAGTTGGAAGAGAGCTGGCTGGATATCTAAATATATAATGAGATCATTCATGCCAGCCATGCTAAGCCAATGCCTAAATCAGCTGCATTTTTAGTGGCCAAATTCTGGTATGATTTACACTTATGTAGATCCAGATAAACTCCTTGGAAGTGAAAGGAGTTCCTGTGGAGTTGCATCACAGTAAGGCAGAAACAGAATATACCCCTTTGTTTAAATTCCTCATGGTTTCAAGAGTACAGCTGAGTTGGGAAGACCCTTTTTTAGGCTTGTCAACTCAATGGAAAAAGTAATCCAGAAAGACAAAGGTTCCTTAGGACTCTTACATAGCCACCAAAACCACAAATAGGGTACTAGTAGATTATAACTCTTAGAGAAGCACTCCTGGGAGAAGAAATCAAACTCCAACAGAGCAAAAGGGAAAATCGGAATCATCTAGTTTCCATTCTGCATAATAAGTTTTCTTTGTATTTATTTCCACTTGGAAACAAGTTGTGCTTTTGACTTTTAACACATAAAATACATTGTAAATTCATTTGTGTGAGAGCCAGCATTTCCCCAGATTCTGCACAGCAACAAGCATGATGAACTGAGAGCTACCCACTGGAAGTGACGCTTTACATCATAAAATTTGTAAAGTATCACTTTTTCTCTATATACAACACAGTACCAGCTTTCACTGCTTGTTTCATCATATTTTTAGTGAGACAGAAGACTAAATAACAGAATGCCAAGCCTGTTATGTTTTTAAGGGTAGAAGGATGGGGGGAATGGAGGTCATTTCTACTGGAAGAGAACAACCTATTTCACAGTGGCAAGATACAAGAGGGAGAACTGGATACCAACGGCTTCATCTCTGGCTCCCGTGCCACACACGGTGACGCTGCCTATGAATTGTCAGTGACTGGAAGTCCCCCCTAATGTCAGGTGGTGAAGAGAGAGGTGTCACCATTTTGCCACAGGCATAAAATGAGCAAGCTAAATCCAGACTAACAAAGAGGTTCACTACAGCAGGAGGAGGAAAGCAGCTGCAGGGTTTCGGAGGGGTCCTCTGCCTTGGTGAATGCAAGCTGTGAGAGCACAGTAGTCAGAAGATTCTCCATCTCCACGGCCTGCTTAGTCCTCAAGAGGTCCCAAAGTCCCTGACTGTTAGGCAGAGCTGACAGATCCCAGCTTTCCTGCACAAACCAGCCAGGCTGCTGTAGTCTCTTGTATGGCTAGCTACGTTAGGCAGAACAGGGTATGTAATCCATGGGCCAGGAAAAATTTTGCTGTGTCTTCCCCTGCCCCACTTGTCTTGGTTTCCCAGGACCAAAGTAGCTTATCGTGAACAGAACCAAGTACAATCCTGAGCCACGGGACACGACCACAAGGATTTGGTATTCACAGCTTGGTTTCATCTCCGATTCTCTTTCTGCTCCCAAAATACAGACGTAAGCAGCTCTGGAGCGGTCACGTCCACTCAGCTTAGCTCTTGGCCCCTCCACAGCAGAGTGGTCCCATCCTCGGTGCCACAGAGGGGAACAGTTCCAGGCTCACGCTCTCCCCAGAAACAAGCCCAGGTACCGTGGGGGAGCGTGCTGGGTGGCTCAGTCAAACACATGCCATGGGATGGGTTACCAGACTCTGTGGGCAGTCGCAGGAGAGCACCCCAACCCTCACTGCAGCCGTGACCATTTTATTGGTATACACATGGCCCTTCAGAGGGCCGAGCAGGTAGGAGGGACTGCAGGACTCAGCAGCAACTGCACTGACTCAGGCTCACCCTCTGCTAGCTGCCGTGGGCAGCTCCTCCTCCGTCTTGGCACTGCGGTGCAGCCCAGACTGCCCCAGCAAAAGTCCTGCATAATCGGGCTCTGAGGAGCCTTGGCTGCCGTGACGACTGCCTTTCCCTAAAACAGTCCTGGTCACAATATTTAAGATGATGTACATGAAAGATAGACAACAAAACATTCCTATTCCAGAGAATGAGGCAAGAGAGTAACCTTCCAGACGAGACACGGCAAATTTCCTAAAGACACCCTCCAAAACATCCTGTCTGCAAAACAACGATGCACTCACAACAAACCCCTACCCAGTCCCCACAGAAGAACGGCCAAGTGACCCTGTCAAGTCTGCTTCTGGAGACAGAAGCTGCTTAGATTTGAAACAGACTTTGGATAGACTGCTAAATGGATAGTTTTGAAAATAAATAGTGAAAATAAATAGTTTACATTCAACTAAGAAAAAGACACACAGCATATATTTCTTGAGCCCTCTTACCAGTTTTCTCGTTTTATTTATACAGGGCTCGGCAGGGATGTAACCAATTCCCTTAATATTGCCAGCAGTCTCAGGAGTTCAGCATCACTAGCAAATGCCAACACTTCCAGGGTATCTGTGGTATTTGAAACAGAGCTTTGGTTATGGACATTTATTTATAGAGCACTTTCACTCCAAACTCCCAAAATCCCACCACAACCCCTGTTCTGCTACTAACAGGAATCCCTTCACTGGTCCCTGGATTATTAAAACCTCTGGCAAAACAGCAGCAGCTCTTAATACAGCAGCTCTATACTACAGTATGAGACAAGCAAGGAATACTAATGTATCTAACCGAATTACATGCAAATGTCAGTTAGGCAAAATATAGTTACCCAAATGGAATTTGGACAGAGCCCTCATGTTAACACCCCAGCTATTGGCCAAAGAGCCAAAGCACTTCTGAAGGTTAAGAGTGGCCAAGAACTTGGTTTTACAGCTCATCCGAAAGCCCATAATGTTTGCATTAACTACTGGATTATATAATAACTACCATTTTAGCAATGTGTTGCAGCTCTGCATGTTATGAAATTTTTTTTTTTTTAATTGGTAATGGTGCCTGCCTTAAAATGGTCTGTCATTCACTGCTGCTGTTTTTTCCAGTTCTGGGTGGGTTTAGTCCATTTAAAGTCTTGCAGGCACTCTTTATTTTCTCTTTATTATCTCTCTCTGATAAGAAGCATTTCTGCAAGAGTTGGTCATTCTGACAATAAAGTCAAGACAGACAGACAGACAGACAGATCAGGCAATATTTCAGAGAAGAGCTCTTAGATTTAAGGAAATGCAGATTTTGCACTCTGGTCTGCAAAATTTCACTGCAATTCAAGGACAGTCCGTGTGACCTGCTCATAGCAGATTTTGGCAAGTCACTCCTTTTTCTTTTTTTTCTTTGTTAGGCAAGTACAGGTGAAAAAAATGTGAGCAGCAAAATTTATTATAGTCTTGAGCACCAGGGGAGAGTGCTTGTAAAGCTTAAATACAAGACTGACACCATCTGGCTACTACAGAGTTTGCAGGCTTTACAACATTTGTGTGAAAAACTGCTTTTATACCGGGAAGAATACAATATTTCGACCTCCAGTTCCAAGTGGGGCATCCCCAGTGAACAGCCAGCACCACCTGCGTGCACTCTATGGAAGGTGGAAAAGCTGAGGCGTCCTCAGCGGCAGGCACCCTCCTTCCATCGCTGCTCTCAGGGCAGGTGCAGTTATTTCATTACCACAGCTCTGTGATGTTCCCAACTAAAAGCTGTCACCTAACGTAAGCAGTTTCTAGAAAATACTGATTTGGATTTTTTTTATATCAGCAGGGTGAACCTTTAGCTTTTGTATTATCTTCTGAGGAACATGCAAGCAAATAAGGTGAGAGGCAAGAATGTTCTTTGAGAAACCCTAATATTTCTCCAAGTAAATCAGCCAAGGCTTAAGCTAATGCACTTGAACAAGGTACTGAAATCAATGAAATTGCTTGCATTCTTAAACTGAAATGACTGGATAAGCACCTCCAAACAACAGTTTGAAACAGAAATTTAACCAAATGTGGCCTATTATTTACCCAAATCGTGTACTGAGCTTGGATTCACAACCTATGACCTTCATTCCCTCGATCAGGAAAGAAAAATAAGATCACAACCAAAATTACGCTGCAGTTGAATACTGGATGATAAGAAATAATGTCTCACATCTCTAACTGCTTTTTTCCCAGATGCTTGCAGCTTACTTATTTGCATGTATTTGGAGCAGGACTGTTCCTTCTTTGCACTTTCCCAGAAAGGAGGAAAGCTGACTGCTTTCTCAAACTCAGTGAGTCAGAATGAGTCAGACCACAAGGACAGGAGAGGGCCCCGACACAAAACTTCTCTCTGCAGAGGGTTTGAGGAAGACGTTTCAAGCCGCATACTCCCTTTGTGGAGCTTTTGCCCAGATGCCGCAACTATATCACTTTCCCCGGCTCAGATTAGCGAAGAAATTGAATTTAGTCCTTGCTGACTGATAAGGTGAATCTTTGCATTTTGGGGGAAGGAGTGGAATTATGTAATAAACAATAAAGAATATGACCCAAAGAAATCATCATTACAATTATACAGAGAAACACTTGAAAGATATTGCAAGCAGATGGAGAAATAGGATTTTCAAAAGTACAAGGTTTCCTTAATAAGAACTCCATCTGGGATTTAAAGTTTGCAGCTTTTTCTAGTTTCCATAGAAAACTATTTGCATATCTTAACATAATTCAGATTATTACCGTGTGTCCACAAAATTTACTGAGTGTTCAAATTCTAACCAGAAAAGGAATTTTCATTCTTCACATTGCATATTAAGTTTAAATTTGTATGCTTCATCTTAAAGAGATTCATTCTTTTTTCCTTGCAATCCTGAAAACAGCATACAAGAGTAAAGTAAGAAAGAATTACTAAATCCCAAATATACTTCCCTTCCTAATAAATGGACTTGTGGGAGCCTAACTGTTTCCCAAATACATCTTGGAAAACAGCCATCACCAGAACTACAAACTAGAACTATGTGAATATCGGTTTGCATGGTTTGGTTGCCAAAAAATGATCAAATAATGAAATAAAAAACCACTTTGACCTAAAATGAACTTTTCTTTTCTCACTTCCTTGGAAAAACAGACAAGTCAGTGTAAATCATTTGAGGACCAAAAAGAAATGAAATGTCTTTTTTTAGACTTTATGGCTTTTTTAGTATATTTAACCTACTACAAAGGTTTGCATTTGTTAGCATGCAATCTTTTTGCTGAAAATAAGGTAACTAGTTTTAATCAGATTACCAGACTAAATACAAATGCTTCTCCTAGTGTTTGTTGTTCTGTGTCCTGTCCTTAAGGAACTTAGTGCTTCTGACTGTGCCCCGTTACTAACATTGTGGCAGCTCTGTGAGATGGAGCCAAACGCTGCTGCGGGGAGTTGTTACTCTCTGCACCTTGCTGGGGAGCACTGGCCTGGCCTGGGCTGGGCTGGACTCTGTGCTAGGGAAGCACATCTTTTCTGCATGGCAATTCCTTGCTGCATTTATGTGCAGTTTTCTAGCTTGTATCATAATGGGCTAGTGACATTTTATTAAAAATTCACACAAGCATTTCCATGAGTTCACACTCTGTTCTTATCACAGATGGACCCAAATTGCAAAATCTGGATCCTGAATTAAATGTTCTTTTGCTTTGGTATGTCAGATGCAAGGTCTTGCCTTCACTAAAGAAAAAAAAAAAAAAAAAAGGTGTGTTCTTATTTTGAATTAGTTCACTAAAGGTAAAATCCTAGCAAAGTCAAAGAAACTCATAGTTTTCATTTGGCTTCTCTGTGGTCTGCAGCTCAATGTCTAATTTATTTGAGGCCTATAAACTGCCCTGTCTTCAACAGAGTATTGTGCATTAATTGCTCTGAGTTACAGATGCCTTTTTTCTTTAGTGAGGAAAATACCCAAGTACCTGAGCAAGGCCTAGTTCTGACCTCAAAAACCCAGAAATACTAAAGCACGGGATGTTAAGACACTTATCATTTGGTTGTGCTGCCAGTGCACTGCACATTCTCAGAGGCAATACCAAGGCAGGATCCCAGGATGACAGATATCACTCAGACCTCCTGTGCAGGGGTAGAACGAAGGAATTCTGCAGAAGACACTGGTATTTTGCTGCTTTGCGTGCAATGATAGGAGAGCACCTCATTTTGCCTATGCTGGTTTGTGACCAGGGCCAATAGTAACAGCATTTTTTCACACTTATTTTTGGCTGGTCTGTGTGTTATGATATAAGGAAGGGAAAATGAAGACCAGTCAAAATGTAGCATAAATGAGATGATAGTGATGAAAACACTTTAATTTCAACATGCACTTAACAGTTTTTCTGTGCCCAGCAATGCTTGGAATTATATGAACATGTTTTGCAGTACTGCCAGATCCCATAACATCGCCCAGAACCAGTACTGAGAAGGGCTGCTCCCTCCAAAGGTTCCTACAATTACATCCTTCCACGGAAGGTTTAACGTTCGGTAGTCTGTTAGGAAGAAATGTGTTTTAAAACAGAGTTGGAAATAGAAAAGATGATTATGACACAATTATGCAGAAAGAGAACAGGGAGGAAGACTTCACAGAGAGGAGTCTGGGAGAAATCAAACCGAACAAAAAAAATGAAGGTTTTTTTTTTCTGTGTTACATCCAGCATCTTAACAGATACCTCAATGGGACTGCTACAGCTAGCTGCTCTGTTTATCTTCAGTCATATTAAAAGATCCTTCTGTTGCATTCTGAACCATGCAAAGAGTTAAATACATATGCTGTAAACAGTTAAAATTCAGTGGATCACAAATATTGCAACCAAGGCCAAAATCTTTGGATTGCAGTGTCAGCTTTATGGTAGTACTTTGTAGCACAAAAGGTATCTGTTTCCATTTCATAAGCGTTTTTTATTTGTTATGCTTTTTGTATGTCTTTTGAAGTCCAGAAAACCTTTCAGCACAGCATTCTGTATCACTAGACAACTTTTCCTTTAGAATTTTCTTTGGATATTCCCTGAAAGATTGTCATCGTGAAATTTGTACTGTTCCATGATTTATGTTTTTTCCCTGTGCCAAATAGATACATACTAATATACTGCAACATATGCTCTCAGTATCATGTCTAAACCAAATACAAACACACAATCTATTAAATGCCTACAAAGTTTACCATATTAGATCATTTACATTATGTTTAAGCGACTCCTCTCCTTGAAATTAATTTAAAGCCTAAAGAGCCAGCATAAGTCCAGAAGCAATCAGAAGGAAGCCAAGACCTACAGGAGATCGATAGGAAATTTTAAGTTTAGAGTCTTTGAATCCAAACTGCTGACAAAGATTGCAGGGCCAAAAAAAAAGTAAGCCAGTTAATGGCTTTTCTAAGTAAACATCCAAGATATTTTTTATGACGCAACGAAGCTTTTTTATATGTGTAATCTTCACTCTTTTCCAACTCCTATCTGTCGGTGGAAATGTAAACTTTTATATATCAACAAATGAAAGTTCTCAAAAGAAAAAAAATGCAAAGGAATGCACTATAGCTATCACTTTTTAAAAACACAGTTGACTAAATATTGATCATTTGACACTGACTACTGTGAGGATAGACTTCATTTCAGAACATCTTCTTTTCCTTGTTTTTATTTTTAAGGAATGACTAGCTATACAAGCGGTACCACATTTAAGCTACCATAATTAATGTGGTGACAGCTTTTCCATTATAAATTTCTGTTTTCAGGGATTTATAACTCATCTGTGGAAGACTGTTCCAGGCAAAAAACTTTTTGAAGTGCAAAGATCAAAGATCACATTAAGCTTCATGTTTAAAAGAAAACTGTACCTTCTTTCTTCAGCACAGCAAGCCAAAAGTTCAAAACAGCAATGAAAGGATAAATGGGTCTGGCCTGCTTTATTTTGGCTTCACACTGGAAGAAGTGATAGACTATTTTTATAGTAGACATTAATATCAGAAGAACATTAAACTGCTTTTGAGGCAGCATGGAGGCTGGCATTCACTATCACAATTTAAATTATTTCAGTTCCTTGCAAGACAAGATTGTCTCCTAAGAGTTTCAGAAATGACAATTTTCATTTAAGTTTTGGGTAAACGTTGATTTCGGAAGAGCTGTGATTTTTGCCCCCAGCAGCTTGTACACAGCAAAAATTTGGTTTCATCAAGGGAATGTTTGGGTAATAGGGATAAAGTGAAGGTTTGTTTAAATGTTGAGAAGAATGAAAAACACTAAATCAAGCAGAAGATTCAAAAATATTAAAATGGCCTAAAGCATATTACCTAAATCTTGTTAAACAAAACAAAACAACCCTGGTAAAGCACTCCTATGTGTCCAGATTTCCATTGAGGTCTGTATTTTTGCAAGGCTGGAGCTGAAATACAAGGATATCTATAAAACCAAAAACAGATGGGGATGAAATCCAGAGAAACAAACTATCGAAAAGGAATCTACATGATCCGGCATCAAAACAGCACTGTGTCTGTGCTATTTAATCACCAATATTTTTGTAAGTTGTTTCTTCTTTTGTTTTTAAATATGTGCAATAGTTTTGATGTTACAGGATATATATAAAATAATAGGTTATAAATCATTAAACCTGACGATATTGTTTCACTTAACATTTATGTTTTACTTGGGTGATGGAATATTTTGCAGTCTGTCTCTAATTATAGGAAGGATTTTTTTGTGTGTAGTTTATTTGACTTCATTCACCACTTCTCAACATATGCCATATTTAAGATGTGATATAACTAATAATGTGTATGAAGCCACACTACTGCTTCCATTTTAGGGCCGACTAAGGAATGTATCCCCTTTAACTGAGTGTTTAAATCCCCTTCAGTTAAATACCACTCTCAACATGCAGTCACAAGCCATCCTGAGCAAGGACCTAGTAGAGAGTTTCATCAACGGCTTTGTGGAATGAGACTCAACACATTTTTGTCCTTTTAAGTCAGAAAACTTGCCATTATGCAAGGTAACTTCAGATGGCTTTAATCTGCTGAGCAAAAAATGCCAGTAGCGTGCAAGGTGAGACAGAGCTCACACTCAGCCCTCTGCATGCTGGATAAACAGTGCCCAGGACGCACAGACACCCACGCCGAGGCCACCGACCCAGCCCTGTACCAGGCTGGATCCCTGCCTCAGGGGCAGCTCCTGCCCAGAAGTGGCTTTGGGTGACAAGGAACGATAACTACTAAGCCATGAACTTGAGCTGTCTCTGCAGGTGTCGGCTCCAGCACCTCCAGGTCAGGCTGCCTGGCATATTGCAGAGATGCTCTAGCAGTTGCATCGAAAGTCGGTTCAGCTCTCTCTAGGTTTATCTGTCCTGTTCCAGGGCTCACCCTGCAAGAGCTCACTTGGTTCACGCAAGAGAGCAGAAACTGCCAGGCAGGTTGGCATTTCATTGCCTTGCTTCTGTGGGGCTGCGTCTGGTTAACGCTGTGTTCACACCATCCCAGCCTGCTGCACGCAGCGCACAAGGTATCTGTCTCCTCCCCCATCGAGGTGGAGGAACAAGCCCCAAGAAGAAGACCTGCGTGGATGTAAGAAGTGCTGCCGCTTGTAGAATATAACTTGAGCAGGTTTCAGGAGACAGCCCTAGTGAGGGAGTTCCTCTGAGGCATTTCCACTGGGCAGCTTCTTGGCTTTGCAGAAGCAGCTCGGGGATCTCGCATCGTTTATCTTTGGCTTCCGTGAGTCCAAACTGTTTCTGCACGTCTGTTGCTCTAGATTGTCTCCCTCTAGCTCTTATCAGTTATATATTTGGCTATTGGTAGTATTCATTTCTGAAAAATGGTCTCTTGCAAATTTAAAAAAAAAAAAGAGAGAGATTTTAGTGTTTAGAAAAACTTTTGTTAGTTCCAGCAGTTCCTTAGGAAAAAAGATCCATATTTTATTTTGGTTGTTTCCTTATTTCTATCTAGCTGATTCATTTATGAAATATATGAAAATTCTGCATCCCAGCTGTACTTTATAAGCACAAAATCGATCTATGCTCCAGCTGCATGCAATCCAAAACCTAGCACATCACTTCCCTACCAAAGACACATGCATTTGGGAGAATCAGAAGCAGTGCCCAGAACAAATCTAAACCATTCACTTGAATGATAACAGCAACGAGTACTGTATATACAGAGTTTATAACTCCTGTTGTTCTATAGAAAAGGCTAGATTATTTAGTCCGTGCTCTCACACATTACAGGTCATTACACTTCATTGACATACCCTTCTTAAAAGTTTAAATATCTAAATTTAGGGCTCAAAGGGCCTGAGCTGAGCTAAACTGCTTATCACATGAAGTTTTCTACTCTTTCCTTCTCCCAAAGGTTGCTGCTCTTGTAGCCAGGCAATGGGATAACTGTTGCAGCCTGCACCCTGTTGCTCCACCTTTAAACAAGAAGGAGGGAGGTGGGAATGCACAGCTGGATGCAATATTACCTCCAAACACAGAAGCTAGATCCAGGCCTGAGCTCATCTCTTAAGTACTTAGACCAAAATACTCTGAACCTCAATCAGTGATTCTGTTTACAATCGGGGAAATCAAAGTCTCACCAGCATCCAAGGCCGTTTGTATGATAAAATAGTGAAATTATTTCTATTGCTAACCTTACTATTATTCTCTGCATTTCCTGTGTATACAACAGTGACTTCAGATACAAGTTCAAACATAAATAGCAGCCCCTTTTATTCCAGGAGTCAGGGTATTCTCACAGAACACCACTGAAATCAATAGAAGAACCAAGAATAGTTTTTGGCCTTTCCATCACCTTTGTCTCCTAAAATACATGTGCCTTTTTTAGCATGGGGCATGTGAGTCATCTTCAGGAGAAAGTGGTCATAAAAGGCCACTGATTAGCTGTGGAAAGTCCCTCACTGGTATGTACCTTCCCACAATTGTTAGTCCTGTCTTTGCTGCCTGTCTTCCTTCAGCAGCCTGGCCTTTGACAGGTGATGTTTTGGGAGTTATGGTCTGAAACATGTCAAAAGGGAGGTAACATGCCAGGGTAGATCTCTGTTTTTTCTTATTCCCAGGGAAACTTTTCTTCAGCAGGTACCCATTAAAAAAATCCTGCTGTAACTTACACTGGTATCAGTTATCCTGAAATCCGAGACCTGTCAATGTTCTCCAGCACAACAGAGTAGTTGTGCAATGCCACAAGGTGCCCAAGATAGTTAACTCAGCTGCACTGCTACAGCACACTTGCTAACATGGGTAATCACCATCTAATACCGAGTTTCCATGCATGACTCAGGGACCCAGTTTGCTCCTGGCTGGGTGTCAATGCCATCTTTTCTTTGCCTTCTGTTAGGCAGGTTCTTGAAGAAAGTGATGTATGAAAAGTCACCAGGAAGACTGTCACTTCTGTGAGAAGGCTGGGTGCTGTAACCTGTTGATGTGGGAGCGACAGGCTAGTGAAGCTTTATGTTACGTTTGCTTTATTTCAGGAAATGTGTTTACATTTATGCAAATGAAGCTTTGTTCCCACTGATTAATGCTGTCTTATTTTTGTTGAGTCACCTCACAATGCAACCACTAATTTCTGCTGGCTTGGTAGAAAGATAAAAGATGAAGCAAAGTTCCCATGAAAGTCATCTAGATTAACTTGCTGACCAAGGGCTAGCTATATGCAGATATTACACCAATGTAACTAAAACTTTTTGAACTGAGTTAGTTAAAATCCATGCAATTCCTATATGCTGCTTGAAGAAATGTATTTGATTGGATGTATACTCATTTTAGGCACTGGTACAGATTGATAAGTTTTTACAAAGGGAGAGAGTCCCAAATTATATAAATCAATTTACAAGTTGATTGAAAAACTCTATTTTCACACGGGGACCAAGACTGACAAATGTTGTCTTTTTCTCTTACAGCTATATTGACTAAATGATTACAGTCATGTAGCCTGGATTACTGTAAAGAAAACCAACAGCTTCTATGTTCACAGTGCCAAAGAGCAGAAGTATGGTGAGGTCTTTACTAAAAGATTTCTTATACACTACTGCACAACTTTCTCACAAATCCAGAAACTGTTTCTCTTATCAAGTGAGAAGATTATTTTTGCATTATGTCAGGGATTAACTCAAACACTTCAAAAGCAAAAACTGGGAGAGGAAGGAAATGTCTGGAAAACTAAATCCGGTTGACTCCTGCTGAGTTTCTGGAGTGTCAACTATTATTACAGTTATACTTTGTAATGTGTGTCTCATAGGCGCCACTGTGCTACACTCTAAATGGAAGATGTGGTCCCAGAACCAGCTAATTTCCCTCTGGTTTTAGGTTTTGGAGTAGAGGGAACACACAAGAAGGGGCCAAAGTAGAGAGGCTAAAAATCTAGAGTAACATGTCACACAGATATACTCTACTCTCAGTTTGATTATAACAAAGAACATCAAAGATTAGGTTTGGACTTTTCCTAACTAAAAATGTAAATTGCTGCAGTTTTAACTCATCTGTAAGACGAGTTAATAAGCTCAAATAAAGCTCTTGGTCTCATGTATCCTGTTTTAGAAGGGCTGAGCATTGCAAGGGCTTGCAATATAAAAGACAAGTACATAGTTTGGTCCAGATGCTGTAGTATAAATTAATACAAACTTAATCAATGTTATAATGGTAAGGAAGAAAAAGCTAAAGAAATGCAAACCTTGAAGGCCCATCCTTTACAATTACTGATCTGCTTGTGTTCTTCCCTTTACACTAGTGCTGCATGGCCTCCTATGGCAGTGGCTTATCTGATGACAGAAGATATTGCAGGTTGTGTTGAATTGCTTATTACTGTTAGCTGGGAAAAAAATGGGAGATACGAGATGCATAATACAACTATGATGGTGGGTTTGTTTAAGCCAAAAGATAATGCTCAACTAGGATGTCCATGGGACATGGCAGGTTCAAGTCTCTGCTTGTTATTTAAATCCCCATAATCCAGGAGATTTTTCCCAAAGCATAAAGCCATGGGACTCTCCTAATCACTTCTGTGGTATGATGTATTTAAAAACTTCTCCAAGACCAGAAGAAATTTCTTACCTACATGATGAATGAGATGAATGTCTCACCCATCAGGCCATAGGATTAATCTCCTGATTTTTCCTAACCTATACCTCCCTCTTTAACAAATCCCGCAGCACTTTTCACACACAAAATGAGATGAAGACTGAGACAAAGAAATCCGTTCATCCAGTGCCGAATTGTTGCAACTGCTTTGGCAAAATTTGGTAACTGTTTAATATCTAGGGCAGAAGCTCAGTTTAAAATGGGAGGAGGAAACGGATGTCATGGTACTGTAAAAGGGAAGAAGGGGGATGTGTCATGAACCTCTTAAAGCATCTTCCACTGAGACGCTCATCTGCCCACTCTCTCTTGATTTTGTTATGCTGGACATAGAAGCTTCAGGCTTCAGCCATTTTCTCTAGCTCTGCACAAACTTGCAAGCCCTCTCCCCTCATGTTCTCCCTCGAGAGATGAGCCCTGACAGGCAGTATGAAAGCCATGAGTGTTCATTCCCCTCAGTGAATGCTTGTTCTCTCACTCTCCCTGGCATCCTGACGCACCTTTTCAGGAGATTCCCAGGCTGAAAATGCTCCAACAAACATTCATCTCATCAAGAGCCACAGGTCAGCAGTAGCACAAGCATCTCCTGGGCGACCTCAGGCAGTTCATGTACTCTTCTGTACTTTCTTTCTCCACCTGTAAAACGTAGCTAATAACACTTTTTTTTCTACTCTTTTATCGGCCTTTCCTAAGGTTTCAGTCTTACTATAAGATGTAGATACTAGGAAACACCCTTACAGAATTATAAAGTCCTCTTAGCCTGAAAACATTCTGGTTTTGCCTGCCCTTGAAAAGAACTCTTCCCAAAGCTAAGACTCGCCCTTGGTACCAAAGGTCTGCATATTTATTTGTATCTATGTACAGCACCTCGCACAGTGCGTCCACAGTCTTGGCTCAGGGTTCTTCAAAGGTGCCATAACACCACTATTAGATGCTGTATAACACTTTTCTCTATTGCCTTTCAAAACACATATGAACAGAGACCTGTACAAAGTTACACCTCTAGAAACAAAAAATGCTGGTCATGCTGTCAGCTAGCGAGGCTCTGTCATGGAGATCCACAACTGAAGAGCACAGCGTTAGGAAAAGGAGTGTAAAACAAACACAAGAAGTTATGCCTCCACCCAGTGCAGAGTTAAGCTACAGATTTTCTTCTTTGTCTCAAGTTAGAGTAGATGTCAAATGCTATCATATGATCAAAAATCATTTAGAGAAATTTATGGAAGAAAAATCCGTAAAAAGCTGTTAAAGACAAAGACACTATGTCCACCTCAGGAAGCCCCTGGCTGGCTGGAAGAATATTCTGAAATTTATCGCTGCATCATTATCCTGTTCCAATGCCTTTCCTTAGACATTTCTATGACAACGAACCACGATGAAGGGATGCTGCTGAGGCAAGATGAAGGCATTCAAGTGCCCTTACAGAAGGATCAGTGTGACCAGAGATCAGCTGAATGATCCATGGGGTCTTCCAACAGTCCATGGCAAACAGGGCTAGTACAATCTTTGGATCTTCAGCAGAAGAGTGATTCAGGCATCTGAGCTATGCTGCGAAGGACAGAAAGATGAGGAGGGGCTCCGCAGTTCTCTTCACTGCAATAATGCTGACCTTGGCCTCACTGGAAGGTAACTGGGCACAGAGGACTGTACCAAAGGGGGCTCCTGGGGCAGGAGACAAGGGAGAAGGCACTAAGCAACACCTATGTCTTCTGCTTTTTCCCATCCCTGTCACCTCAGCTCTCCAGGTGGTTTCGCACGCTGCTTATTCTCCTATTAATGTGTTGTCCTCACAAACAGAATCACAGAGGCATGGGAATGCACATATCTGCATGTGTGCATACAGGCACACACTTGCAAGTGTTTAGGGACATCACATCTGTACACCATCAAGAGTCAGTGCACGGCTCTGATACCACTTCAGAAACCCACAGAGCCTGTTGCACCAAGGCAGTGGATAAGCTGGGACCCCATTAGAACATGATATGTGGGTATTTGTTTGTCATTCTCCCATGATAGCTGCATGCTTGTAGTCTGTCTGCATTTATTTTTTTATTTTGTTGGCATTGCTCATGGAGGTCTTAAATCATCCCAAATGAAACATTTGAATAAAAATGCCTGAGAACTGTCAGCATGCAATCCCACTCCACATTCTTTTCTAAGCTTTGCATCCAGCCTTCACAGTACAGATGCTTGCAGTCTGGTGTGTTATAACTTGCTTTTATTTTCAAATAGTGCATTTGTCAACATTTCAGAGCCATCCAACCTCCATCAGGACACAATGACAGCTGATCACAGGTTTTAAATAGCTGCCTGATATTTGGAAATACAGCTTTCTAAGTGTCCGTGATTAACTCCATGATTCATTCAAAGTTGAAAGAAGGAAGACAGTTACTCTCCTCCGATGCACCGTGGTTATGAAGATGATCTATTTTTAAAAATCTCTGACTAGCCAAATTGTAAAGCAAGGGAGAACAGCTAATGTGCTAATGAGCAACCACTGCATAACTATATAGGAAGGTCAGGTATCAACGTACGGCCAGTGAGTTATGGAGATGTCCTTCACCACTGTTCACTGTAAGTTGAGGCCGAACTGCCTATAAAACCTTGAAAAAGCATTGGCAACAAAACAAAACAAAGCCCAGCAAACCTCTCTTTCTTGTCCATTCTTTGACACATAATGAAGAGGTGAGTGGAGATGTGCAGATCTGCAGCAGCAAGATCTGAGGCCAGCAGAGCACCCGGGATATGCCGGTGGTGTATCAGGGCACTCCGTGCAGAGCCGCCACGTACCTGATCCTCGCAGCCAGGAGAGTACAAGTACTGTAGTGGTGGCTGTGCAGCCCTGAGCCCAAGCTAGAAGCAGAGTTAGTCTGGGCTCAGAGCAGTGTTCATAGCAACATACTGTTTCTATGACCAAGCCAACATCTGCGTCTGGTGTGGCATTACGCTTTGTTGACACAGCTTTCATTCAGTGCCAGCTTAGGCCTTTCTTGAGCATGTACCATTGCAAAATTTAGTCTTGCCTCCGTGGTGGCAGGCTAAAGCCCATGGATCAGAAATGAAATGCTGACTTTTTTGATGTCTAACTTACTGCTTCAGCTACTCCCTGCTCACTGCTAGACCTACTGTACAACTACTTGCTTTAGTTCCCAGTATTTCTTCTGCACTTAGACACATTTTTTATAGAGAAAGAAAAAAAGTAGATACTAAAATTCAATTTCCTAGTGAGCTTTGAAAAATGACGTAACATTCCTGAAGTAAATTTACGGCTTCTTTGTATTAAATTATTTTCAAGTTGTGAAGTGCAATTACTTTTTATAATTGACTGTTTAAGAAATGAAGTACAAAGAAACAGTCATAGGACACTACCTGAGACAATGAATACCAATCAAGTCTGTTCTATAACTCAGCAATTCAGGACGATTGATCTGACGTATTTTAAAAGAGGTATTGTAACTAGTTTCAAGTGTGGTGGTAAGGGAAAATCTTGTTTTTGTAACTTTCTTAAACCAACAACCCCAGTTACTCTTTATGTAAATGTTGGCCAATGACAAGTCCTAATGTTTCATAACATTTCAGCTTTGCATTTGTTATTTAGCAGGGTTTTGAATAATTGGCAGGATGACCCATTACCATGTTGCTGGATCAGGTTTCAGTGACCACCAAAAGGGAGGCTTTGGTGCCCACCAACCAAATTAAATTTTGTTTAACCAATCACTGGCAGTTTGGAGATAGGAGCTTTCTAGTCATTGTACACATCCCTTCCCTTAATCCCTAGATTTTAAAATCCTGCCCTCATTTGGTACTGCATCTCTCACCCAACTTAAATATCTTTCTAATGTCCTCTGAAAGTGTCTAAAATGCCAAGAAAAACTTGTCATGCTGCTATGATCATAGATAATAAATGACAGCTGACTATAACTCAAGACACTGCCAAAATTCTTCATTAAAGGCTCCCATTCTAGCAAGCAATATTACCCTGTATGAAGAGAAATGCCAGCACACCCTGCACTAGTCCCTGAACTAAGGGGAGACCATTTATTTAAAATATTTGACATGATGCTTTATGGATTATTTGCCTACTGGAGAAGGACCCTAACCATTTGATTGACTGACTGACTGACTGATTTGCTTGCTTTTGTGCCTCAAACATTCTGTTCTCTGCTAGCCTGGAGCTGGAAAGATTGACCTGGATTTCTGCAGTTTTGAAATCTGACTTAAAAGAACTAAAAATTAAAATTTAAAACTAAAGAATACCTCTCCCGTCCCAGTGAAGAAGAGAAACAAACCTGAAGAAGAACAAATAGGAAACTCCATGAGTTCATAGTACAACTCTCATTCTCTCCAGTTTCTTAACAGAGACCACGGAACAGAAGACGACTAGCACCATTAGCATGGTTTGATATGAAAACAATTCATCTTAAACATCGCCTGACTTAATTGCTGAAATCTCTTCAAATCTTTTCAAGATGAGCATCTGTTTTGAAGGACTTCTGTATATGCTAAAATGTGGACAGGTCCAGGGAAAATACTTCTGTCTGGAAATGAAAACTTTTTTGACTTCACACAGCTGTACAATACCCAGCTTTACACACTGAAAATCACTCAGGTGATGCTTGCCCACCCCTGCAGCCCTGCGGCAGTGCCGGTCACCTGTATGTCCTTGGCACAGGAACGAAGCTTCTCGCATGCTTTGGAAATCGGAGTGGATGTGCCTGGGCAGCAGGGTGCAGAGAAAAACAGAAGCTGTGGCAACAGCCTTCGTAGTGAGGTTCTGAATGTCAAGAAACAGCCAGAGCTGGGGTAGCAGCCTTATGGCCAGATCCTTCCCTTTCTGAATGACCCAACACCAAGGGGAGAGTGCAGAAGTACCACCATTATATGACCCAGCCTAGGAGACATGCAGCTCTCAATTAAAATTGTATATATACTGAGTAAAAGAAAGACTAGGTGTCTGCAAAGATCTCTATTCTCATTTTTCACTTAAAGGAACAAGGAAAGATGACACCAATTCCCCATTACGCTGTTCCTCACATTGGCACAGCCTGCTCTCTGCAAACAGCCTGCATGACACAGCTCCTTCCTGGTTCTCATTTCCTATTTGGCCTGTGCCACGACCAGCAGCAGCAATAACTCTGTCTTCCAGCACTCCCAGCACCTGCTTTCATGCCAAGCAATTTGCTAACCTATTGCCCTCATGCCATTCATATGTCTTAACTGCCCCCCCCCCACCCCCTGCCACTTTCCTTGTGAGAAGGGACTACTGGCAGTATTTTAGCAGCAACCTCCAGCACTGACCGAGAGAAACAACTTACCAGCCATGGTGACTATTGATTAACGTTGCTCCATTCTACACTTTGCCGGGACTACCTCATACAACATAAAACCCTTGCCATGTTCTGTTGAATTTAGCTCATTAAAGGTCATTGGATCAAGTGCACAAACTGACATGGAAGTGGGAAGCAGAATCAAGGTTTTCACCTTGCCGAGGATGTACCTATAAATAATAGCCCACAGGATTAGACTCTTTTTTGCTTTCTGTGCTCCCATCAGTCTCACATGTTGCCTGTAGAGTAGATGACCATCACCACAGGCTTGTCTGTGGACTGTCAAAGACTGCAGTCTCCTGGGAGGGACAATCTGAATCTCATCAGGATGAGAAGAATATTAAATCAGATCTCTCCCTTTTTGATTAATGTCTTTAAACTTGACAGAAAATGAAGTGTAGTATGACCACTGTCGTCTTTAGGTGTGGTTTGGAAATGACTGCTTTGCTCTGCACTGAACTTAATACCCACAGTGTGTGCTAGATGAGTCTAATTTGCTCCCAAATTGGCTCAGATTTAAGACAGATGCCAGAAAGCTCCACTAGCTATGACAACAGTGCCTCGAGGCACAAGCCACAGAGCCTTGACCACCTCTGCAGCTGCAAGGTCACCTGGAGGCACCCAGGCATGCTCTGAACAACCCAGCTCAGGTTCTACAGTCCATGCAATTTGTCTGGACCAGCTGATGTTGCTTTGCATTAGCCAGGACTGATGCTTGCATTAGCAGAGATATACAGCTACATACCTATACACATGTGTATGACTGCTTATGGTGTTACACAGATGTATTCCCTCCTGGACATTTCCTTTCCCCACAGCAGGGATGGCTAAGGAGCGCAGCACATAGGTCTGAGCCACAGCAGTTTGTGTGCTGGAACAAAATCAGGAACAAGTTCAGATGTTCAAGTTCAGTGCAGCAGTCTTTGTAAGGCAATGCTTTGAACTCCCTCCCAGTTCTCTGTCTGCTAAAGGACAGAGGCATTCTCTCCTTAGTAGTGATGTTATGAGAGAAAACACTAAATACTGTGAAGCTTGCAGATATTTGGATAATGGGGCCATGCAGCTACCTTAGACCCATTGTTAGAAACCATATAACACACTTGTGATTTGTTGGAAAATACTGCTTTTCGATTGCTATATCTCTATAGGTACACAGTTATATAGGGGTTAAACCCCTTGCATTTTGCAATAGGCTAAATCTTTCCTTCTTACTTTCTGTCCCAAAGTGAAATATTTTTGAAGACGCTTCAGTAAATTGCTCCATCCATCCCTAAGTTCTGTCAAGGTAAAAAAAATTTTTTTTTTTTCTCCATTTTACAAAATTAGAGGTGTATTTTTCTGTGACAATCAATCAGGAACATTTGAGGGGAAGAGACAGACTGCCTCCTACAAAACACACAAAGCAAAATAGAAATACATACCCTATATTTTATAGCTAGAAACTTACTTTTTAAGTTAAGGGTTTAACTCCCTATAACCAATGACACCAGTTACTACAGACTAAATGGTCTAAATTAAAATGGTAAAATCAAACTATGAGGCGTTCTCAAATAAGTCTAAAAACTAGTGTGAAATACTCTTTCAGCTGTGTGTCTGGTTGGATTAGCTGATAATGAGCTCTGTTAAAGTGTGACTGCTCCCAGGTGACAGGTCTGCTCCACCAACTCTGGGTGAGTGTTTTTGTATACAAATGGGGCCCATCTCCAGAAAGCAGCCACTGTACCAAAACCATTAGTTATCCAACACTATCCAGAAAACCCCAAGACAATAAAAGGATGAGTGATAAAAGCAGAAGACTCTTCTCATGTCAAAGGCTTTGCGTTATCAATGATCAAATGATGCAGTAGAAGCAAAAGTTATGGCATAATTGACACCATGAAGCATATTCCACGTGCAGTTCCACACAGCGTCCAAAACAGACACTATGATATTCAGTGGTGATACGGAGGTGAGAAGTAGCACCTCATTTATTGACAAATTAAATTGCTTAGATCATATTTAGCTCAAGCTGGAAACTGCCATAGTCATTACAAAGTAATGAGGTGAACTCCAGCAGCCATGTTCATGTGCATGTTTGGGGAACAGAAGGTCCTGAGGTGATTTTCTCCTATATACTTTCTGATGGAAACCAAGTCTATGTCCATGTGCCAGTGTGCTGGTTTTGGCCGGGGTAGAGTTAATTTTCTTCATAGCAGCTAGTATGGGGCTGTGTTTTGGATTTGTGCTGAAAACAGTGTTGATAATTCAGGGATGTTTTCATTACTGCTGAGCAGTGCTTACCCAGAGCCAAGGGCTTTTCTGCTCCTCACCCCACCCCACCAGCGAGCAGGCTCTGGGGATACAAGGAGTTGGGAGGGAACACAGCCAGGACAGCTGACCCCAACTGACCCAAGGGATATTCCAGACCATATGACATCATACTCAGCATATAAAGCTGGGGGAAGAAGAAGGAAGGGGGGACATTCAGAGTGATGGCGTTTGTCTACACCGTTACTTAGCGTGATGGAGCCCTGCTTTCCTGGAGATGGCCGAACACCTGCCTGCCCATGGGAAGTGGTGAATGAATTCCTTGGTTTGCTTTGCTTATGCACATGGCTTTTGCTTTACCTGTTAAACTGTCTTTATCTCAGCCCGTGAGTTTTCTCACTTTTACTGTTCTGATTCTCTTGCCATCCCATTGTGAGGGAGGTGAGTGAGCAGCTGTGTGTGGTTGGTTGCCGGCTGGGGTTAAACCACAACAGCCAGAGACCTGTGTCTGGGCAGTTCTGTGGCATATTAAAGTTTTACAGCACAACATTTAAAAATCTTTTGGTGGGAGCTGATCATCTGACAGTAATATGAAAAAGGATATTAGGACTGCCTGGGGAGTGTTGGTCTGTGCTATATGCCATGTACACAATATCAAGAGATAGTGTCTGCCATGGAAATCTGACCATCTTAATTAAGGTCAGAAGCAATAAATATATAATAACACAACCGGTAGTCCAGAAAAACTAACTAAAAGTTCTTCTGCACCAAAGGTTACCAAGACCAAGATGGCACTGCTCTGGAGGATGCATTACTTAATTGTTTGAGAGCTGGTTAAAAGACAGGAAGCAAAAAATAGGGCTTAAGTGTCAGTTACAGGATGGAGAAAATACCGGAGTGTCCCCAGGTACGGATGCTGGAACTAGTTTTATTTAACATCTTCACCAATGACCTGGAAAAGCAAGTGTGCAGTGAAATCCCAAAGTTTGCAGACCGTACTAAGTTTTACGTATAGTCAGGTGCCACGCCAATGAAGAGGAGACACAGAAGGGCTTCATGGATCTGAGCAAAAGTGTAAAGTTCCCCTTAAAAAAAAAAATTCCTCTTCAGAATATGCTGCATCTGCACTAGTGTGCCTTACTGACACGGCTGTGGAGGAGAGGACTTCTCATGCAGGCAAGGCTTTACTCCTTCATGGAAAAGGCCATTATCCATGAGATCATAACAGCAGATGGTCTCATTCCCAGGGGGGAATCTCAAACTTCATTTCGTTAACAATCACAAATTGCCATATTTCAGAACAAACTTGAGGCTCAAGGAGACCTTGCAGCATGGCTGGATGAAATGTTGCATTACATAAATAAAACAGGTTCCAGAAAGGACCACAGTAACATCTCCAGCTTCCAGATTGGATTCAGTAACTGATGACAGCTTATTATGTGTGAGAATACTGAGTGTTGTTCCGTTCATCATTATTCGTAAAGCAATATTTTTTACTTTCCAAATTTGAAGAGTTGTGAGGCTCTTTTGTCCCTGAGCCATTCAAGGAAGCAAAAATCTAACTCCTTATTTTCAAAGAATAGTAATTAGATCTGCTGTCTTTCATCTTAGTTTAAGCCTGTTACTTCTGTCCAAAGCCTTCATCATTACTAAATCAGTGTGATACTGATTATCTAGTTACTAGTACAAGCATATTGATGGACATTTGCAAAGCTGAAGTTTTGAGGTTTGTTGATGGGAGTTGATGTCACTGAATTTTAGGAGTGGGATTTAGCACTGGATTAAGACAACTAGGTTTTGGTGTCAAAAGTGTTTAAAGTATTCAAGGAATGCTTGTAGGTGTCTTGTGCTACTTTAGAGTACTTAGGTACTCTAAGCCATGTGAGGCATCTGTACAGGGCTAGCATATGACACTGAATTTGCAAAAGGTTTGAAATTTTTTGGAACAGCAGGTGGGATGTCTCACAAGCATTTAAAATTACACAGGACCTACACTGAAATGACATGGGACCTACATTTAGACAACTGAATCCAGATGCACATGAGTCTAATCTAGGATGAAATAAACTTGAACTTTGACATGTTAGATTTAAATAACTAACTTTCTGAGCAACTTCCATAAGATGAACTTTGTTCCCACTGTATTTGTTCATGTAATGAAGATATGTTTCCTCCACATTTTCTTATCACTTTGTTTGCATTACACACATGGTTTTAACTACCAGTGATCTCCTGTTCCCAAATGGCCAGGCAGAGTACAAGATCACAGCCATTAGATGCACAGACATTAAATATACACACCCCGTATGTGCCTTCAACATGAACAGGAGGTACATGTCCAAGTCCCAGATAGCTTTAGTCAGACCAGTCACTACGCTTTAAAAAATTCACAGCAATGTTATCTTGGCTCTGGGCTGGGTACATGCTTATCCCAGCTGCTGTTCAGCAGTACAGCCTTCCTCCTACTCAGTGACCGCTCTGCAAGTGTGCAAGATCAGGTTGACCGGTGGCAGCTGGCATTGTACTTACAGAGCAGAAGGGAGACTGCTGCTAGGATTTAAAATACATGTTTTACAGCACGCTAGTGCAAGGCAGGAGCCAATTTTTTGAGATTTGGCTGATACGATATGTCTATCCTTGATGCTTTAGGGAACTAAAAAATAGCGCCAAATATGCAAATTCAAATCATTCTATTCCATACACACATTTTACTAGTATGATACTGTGCCTGACGTTTACGTCCTCAACTAACCCTATATCTAGTTCATTTCTCAGTCCCCAAGCCAGCCCTTTGTGACTATCAGTTATAAAAATTGGGTTTTGCAATGTACCTAGAAAATTATTAATTTGGGCTTTCTTTATACGTGTCTGCACAACTCATTGCAGGTAATTTGGAGAGACATGGTAAGCAAGAGAGCCCTTGTCTTTCCACAGTGATATGATTTGGCTACAACATTGCTCAAAAATTGACATTTATGTCTAAAGAATAAAATTTGTGTTGAATTTGATCTTTCTTGAACCCTTGTACTATAAAATGTATATACAGGAGTATTTATTTGCACTGATATTTTTTTATACTTTTTACTTTCAACCTGATAAAAAACCTGCTGTAAACAAATTCTTGGGCTCCTACATTTTTTACTACTACATGACCTCAGTAATACTGTTAAGTGAAGCCTTTCATACCCTTGTCTAAACTAAAGGGAACATTTACTGGAGCATACTTATAAGGAATTTTTGAATAAAAAGCAACTTCTCCAGAGAGTCTGAAATCCACTTCACACAGAGATGCTCTAGCAGCTTGGTACTTAACCACTGGATGGGAGAGGGGTGTTGTATGACATCCAAGGTCACAAAGCACCTTACAGGCAGCATTCAAAAGCATGTACGATCAAATCCAAACTAATTGTATGAACAGGAGAGCAGCAGGCACTCAACATTACTCTCCATTTGCTGGTAAAGCCTGGCTATTAAAGAGTTGATTGTATCTGTGTGTGTGTACATGTGTGTGTGCAGATACAAATGCTGATGGCTGGCCCTTCATGGCAGACCAAAGTCAAATAGCAAGTGAAAATGAGGACATTGAAAACAACTTGCTCTGCAGTCATTTTAGTTCTTACATTCATTTGAATCATTTTTTTAAATTTTATTTTAAATCAATGAGATCAGTTGGGCTAAACAAGCAAGAAACCAACCAAAGCAATTATTCTCAGTCCAACACAAACCTGTAACCAAGCAGCAGAGAAAACACCCCAATAAAAACTCGCAAAGATAAATAAGTGAAAAAAGGGAAATGGTGTACGTTGCTTAGTGTGGATATGAGTAGGATGGGGTCTGGTGTGCGTAGCACAGGCTATAAAGCACTTAATCACCTGCTCAAAGCCAGGGGCTGAAACTTTTTTACCATACCTTGGTTACTCAGAAGCTGTTTTGTAGTGTGGTTGGTGTAAGCTTAAAACCACCACCACAGCCAATGATGCCTCTGAGGCACTGTCAGGAAAGTGAAAATGACAGTATCTGGGACTCCCTGGAAGTGCAAGGAGTAGCAGATTTCCATCTGGATTCAGGAGGCCAGGACGTGTTCCGCATGACCGTGGAGTTTTCACTCGCCTCCCACCTGGGTGATTCACCTCAATCACCATCAGTGTTTAAAACGTCAAGTCACCTCACAGAGACCCTGGGTGACCACAGAAAGCCACAAAAGCCTTGCTTCCTGCCTCCTGACATTTCCTTATAAATTGGAGCTCAGGGGATTCCCTCTCCTATTGCTTTTAAGAGAGTTGTTTCTAGGCTGTCCTCACTTTCCCCTTCCTGGACTTGCTGCCTTCTATAATGACTCTGCACTTTTGACCTGCAATTGCCTGCCTTTTTTTTTTTTTTTTTTTTTTGTAAGAAAAGGGATTTCCAGCTGATTTTCTTGTATCATCTGGTTTCTGAGAAGCTACTAAATAATCTTGCAGGTTTCTCCAGTGCCTTTAGTTCTCTGAATATATCTCAGAGTAGAGACGCACAAACCAGAGAAAATTAGTACCCCTGTTTATGGGTCCCTTTCACCAGCTGAGAGGCTCCTACATACCAGCTCAGCCAGCTCCCAGTTGGGAATCTCCGTACCACTGTACGCTGTATGCTCCCATAGTTATGCCAGACTCTTTGAAAGCTTTTGAAAGGTCAGACACCTCATCCATCACATGGACCAAACTCATCCAGAGCTCAGACGAAGAAGTCTTCAGGTTGATTTTTATAAGCAAACAAACCGGCAGTATGCTCTGAGAGTGTGGAGGGTGCTCTAGGAGCCTAGCTCTTGTTTTTGCTGTTCAGCTGAGACTTTGAGAGTCAACTGCCACGTGCTCAGGCAGTTATATAAATTAAAGGCACTCTAGTGCAGTACATGTGACGGTTCACACAGCTGGAAGCTTATTCCAAGCTAATCAGCATGCTTCTCCATCTCACAAATGCTTGAAAAACATAAGACAAAGATTGCAACTTCTAGAGCAGGACGGAAGCTTTGTCCAAATTAACTGAAGTCAGTGAAACCTTCCTAATTGACTCCACTGACCTTCAAACTGGACTATGCCCAAAAGTTTTCAGGGCATTTGAGAGCTTTGGGTAGCTTTAAGGGAATGATATAGCACAGAAGTGCAGTAAAGCAGGCCAGGAAGGTGAGAAGGCTGCTGATGTTTTTGGACCATGTGCCAGAGACCTGGCACGGTACTCAGCTGTAATAGGGAACGCCTCAGGAGGAGAAGATGGTAGTATTTACCCTGAAAAGAAATGGAAAAGGTATTAGTATTGTTACTACCATATCTCTGAGCTCAGAGGCCTTCTCTTAGCCCCAAGGGAAACAAAGGTATTTCATCAACATGGGTTTATTCTTGTAAGCTGTCACATGTCTCTGCAATAAAGTTACGGGACATGGGAACAACAGTGGACATGAGCCAGGTGTCTCAACTCTATTAGGATGCTTATTGTCCAGGCTTACTTTATCCACTGACTCTTCCTGAATAAATACCGTAACTGTACGAAGGTTTGCTATATCCCAAATATATATCTAGATAATGCACGCACATTTTAAGCTTTCCCCTTTCCATAAAAACCTAAATAGTAATTTCTTTATCATTTAAAGAAGTATCACTCAGTGGGTTTCTTGGGTGGCCAAGCATGCAAATGCTTCTATCTTGGTGTTACAGAAATGGGGGTCAGGGACATGTACGGATCAAACTGTTCCTGGCCAGGTTTCATTTTCTTAACAGGTTTCCCTGTGAATCCAGCAGTCTCACACCAAACACATCACTCGAGCACTTGTAAATCTCTAGAATAAAACATCCAGGGGGGCCAGCAGGGGTCTCGGGGCCATCCTTCCCTCCCATGGCATGGTCAGATGTTGGCGCGAGGGCAGCAGCCTCCCTCCCCATTCAGCCTCTCACCCGTGGAGCCGCTGCCAGAAACACTGTCCCTCGCCCTCCAACTTCCAAGTGGGTGAAAGGGAAAGCTCCAGGCACAACCTGCCTCCTGCCTGTGTGGGACTTATCACAAACACAGGCCAGACCTGGCAACGAAACATAAAACAAATACGTATTAGCAACAGAAAGCCCATGCTCAAGAGCCCCTAAATCCAGCCTCTCCGGCACAGAGTTGCAGTCCCCTCTAGTGGATGTCTGACACGGTGGAAACCTCACCAGCATTTTAAAAAGACCAAAGGTTGGGTCCACGTAGCTATGTGTAACGCAGCGACATTAACAGATACACGGTCACATACATACATGCTGTATAGAAATAGGTAAAGGTAGGCATACGCAAGAAATTTTCAGTTAGGAATGTAGAACTTTTAGGCCTGAAGGATGGGCTTTTTAGAATCAGTCACCCAGTGTTTAATACATTTATACCTATGCATATACTTGCATGTGTGTACACATTTCTTAGTGCCGTTCACCCTGTGTTGGTTTTTAAATCAGCGCCCTACTAGATAGCTTTTCCTTTTTATTTAGGCACTTGCCGTTCTTAGACAGACACGAGCCAGAAAGAGCTCGGAACAGATAAACACCGCATTCCTGGACCTCTTTCACTTTGTGAAGGGAAGAGGAAAAGCACCCCAACAACAGGATGTAGGTCTCTCCAACGGAAAACACCAGGGGAACTCCCAGTGCCTCCCAGTAAACCCCAGCAGTTCTCTACTCCAAAAGCTAAAAATGACCCGATGAGCCACCGGCACCTTTAGTAAGGGAAAGGGCAACGGGGGTGCCTTGACATGGCCCACACTGCATATTTTAAGGATGTGTTTGTGCATGATGTGAAAGCCATGCCAGGGAAACTCATCAGCCTGGATTTCTGTGACCCCCTGGACGCCACAGGTCCCAGATACACAGCTGCCGAAATGCTCGAGGATGACATGTCACAGCAAGCTTTCCGGCACGGCCCTCAGTAAATGCTTTTCAGGTAAAAAACACATACAGTTAAAGAAATGAGATAAGGACACATAAAACACTTCATTTCCCTCTAATTGAGAAAAGACAAGAAACAGAAAGAAATTTAACTGGGAAACCAATGTAAAAAATAAGATTTGTGCCTATGTAGTGACTTTGTGTCAAAATAAGCAGTTTAGAAAGTGGATGGCACCCATCAATTAGAAAAATGTGGCACTGCTTTCTGTTTGCTTATGCACAAACAGGTTTCGTGCCTTGCTGTCCTGGGAGGTTGCTGCATTTCACATTATTTGTGAGTTATATACTTTTAATAGCACCTAATGAGATACATTCTGCAGAATCCTCCTCCGTCTCTTAACACGTGATCCATTGCTCACATCTGTAGTATTACATACAAAAAATACCTTACAGCTACTACCCACATTCTGAGTATATCACACAAAAGCAGCACAATAGAGGAGGCAGACAGAAATAGAAATCGTGGGTAATGTCTCAGTATATTAGGTAGAATGTTTCTATCCAGTAATGGAAAAGTGTGTTTTAAGAGAGTACTATTAAAGGTGATTTGAAAAGTCAAAATGCACCAGAAAAAAGGATTATTGTAATTCAGACTTCTGTAAATGCATTGGCATTGGCTTTCCTTAGATGATCTCATCCTACTTTTAGCAAGATTCGTATCTTATTTAGTCCTCGCAGGTTGAATGGGATAGAGACAGGTGGGAAAAAATGTTTTTCCAAAATGATTGTAAGCTTTCAAAGAAACAAATCTCTTTTTGAACTGAAATGAACCCTCACACTTTTAATAAGGCTAACGTGTTTTTTTAAAATACAAAACCCAACCCCTTAAATTCATAGAAGAGAGTGAGAGATTTTCACCAGCTCTGAAAGCAACAGGACATTTTGCCAGTTTGTACCACAGAAAGTGGTAAGTGTGGATGAATGGTGAAGGTCAGGAGTGTGGTCATACGGTGAAGAGTATGTTTTTAGCAATCACCACTTCTCACCCATTTTTGCTAGGGCTCGCTCTCCCTCTGGGCTGGCCTCAGTCTTGTCTCTTCCACATCCCTGTCTCCAAGGTTTGCTCCTTTTCCCCCCACCCCTAGCCAGGCCCACTCCCCCTGCCCTGGACCGCTCACGCAGCCTGGCTCCCCTCTCACCCACCTCCCATCACTTTTCCCTACCCAGAGGTCTTGATCCCGGGAGTTCAGATTTCTAATTTCTCCTTCAAACTCCTCAGCCAGTCACAAGGCCCTTGCCCTGGGCACCTCAGTCCCTCGCCCTCATGTCCTTGCCGAGCCCGTCTCAAAGCTCCGCCATTTACCAAGTCCTTGTCAGCTCTGCAGTCTGTGTTCTCCCTCTGTCCAACCTCATCTTGCACTTTCCTGGTCCTTGCCCACACTTTCTTTGCTGCCTTCACAATCCATCAGCCTCTACACCATCCATTATTTCCTTTCTTACTTTACAGTCCCAGTTTCCTTATCAAACAAGTCCCAGGCAATGCGGTCAATGAATCCAGTCATCACAGGGAACTTTATCCAAGTTTTTAAAGTCCCAAGGAAAGCCATGGGAAGAATGTCAAAGGAAAAGCTCCAAGAGATCCAGTAGAGACCTTGTTTAGCCCCTTTAATTTTTTTAGGACAGAGCTTTATATGTCTCGGAGGAGCATGCCAAAGAAACCCCTAGGAATGGGAATCACTTCTCTCTGCTGTCCTGGAGTAGAGTTGTGGAAGAATGAGTCATTTTGCAGATCAAAAGGTCTGGGAATTGTTCTTGTTTACAAGAGACGTGGATTCAAGATCTAAGCTGAAAACACACCGATTACACAGGAGATCAAAGTAAGAACATCAAATACATCTGACCCAGATGTAACATGGCCACAAGGGCCTTTATGGCTTTGTCATGTTATGCCAAGCCATATTTCCATTTAAAAACAAACAGCACCTTATCTGAATAGGATGGGACATCACAGACAAATGCAAGCTTCGCCGTTTTGCTTTGTCAAAATAATATATGTAGTTTTCAGGTTTTCATTTCTTTATCCAGGTGCTTGAATGCATAACATCTGTTGCTTTCATCCCTAATTCCCAAATGATCCGCTGCCAAGCCATTGAGGATGGAAGTTTTACAGATGCCATGTGCTCCTAGTTCAAGCATATGTCATTTCACTATTGTTCCTGAGCTGCTTTGTCCCCTCAGGGAAACCTGAACAGAACTCTGAAGAGACACCAAAGAAGCACTCTCTGCATAGCTGCATTGGCTACCAACACTGTTGCATCACCTTCATGTTACAGGAGGACTAGAGGGAAACTGGCTCTGGGGAATCAGATCACAAATTCATTCCACCGTCTAGGACAACAAGCTCCTGCATCTTTACTTCAGGCCAGTGCTACAGCAACGAAGCAGGCTGGATAACTGTGGGGTTTGAGCAGATATTAAAATTAGATTTTGTAACATTAATGCTTATTACACTATGCATGCTGCAGAGTAAGTGCTGACAACAGACGTCAATCGCAGGACATCATAACTGCATCTGAAAGGAAGATCAAGAAGTGCAACTGTATAATATACTTAATGTAATGTGAATTGCTAACAGTGGTTTTTTTATGATCAGTTAGCAGCTATTGTACAGCAAACCATTATATATGTAATGTCTATAGCACACAGACTTCTCAGAGGCAATTTCTCCAGTGTCTGAAGGCCTCACCCCATAAGCTGATGCAACTTTGCTGAAGTTTTGCCAGCTGAGGAACTGGCCAATTACAATGACAGGTTTTTTCTGTTTTTCTTTTACTTATTTCATTCCATTAAATTAATTAAAATAACAAAAGGTAAAGAGTCTAAGTAATGAGGTCTTGATACTTGGAGACATAGTGGCTTCAAATATGAGCGCAAAAATTAGTTGTAGTTTTAGGAGCACACTAGTAAAGACACCTATTTTATATAAGGCAAAGGCTGTATATGATGTGAAACAACAAAACCTGGCATTTCTGAAAACGAATGTCAGGATTGGCTTGATAAAGGCAGTAGTGATAATGAGAGCTATGTATTCAATGTCTGAAAATGTTCTTTATAGTGTTTTAAAGGATGCAAGGAGAGTAAAGTTTTAAAACACCTCAGTATCGGTCAGCAACAGAGGAGACCACACAGAATGAATGCATCATCTGCTGGCCAGAGGTACAAATTACTCAGTAAGTATACAGATGAAGTCAACATGAACTGTCAGGGCACTCACAGGGTAAAGCACCATTTAACATCAGTATTAAATTTGTACCTAAGCAGGAGACCACAAGAAATGGAAGTTTTTGTAATGGTAGCTTTCATTACCTCCTCAGCTGGAATGAGAATAAAATGTATTTTGTGCTCTTCAGTGAGAACTTGTGATGGTTTTCATCATTGGATTCCACACTAGACACAACTCAATTAATATAAAGCCTGGAAAGAATCCTAAAACTTAAAAAAATTTCTACAGCGCAGATATCTGAGGCCAGGTTTCTAGTAGGTGAGGCTTACCATCTAGCAGGCTGAAGCTGTACAAAAGACAGTGAATACAAATGCTTGGATTTAAAGTGGAAAAGAAGGGGATATACCATTTCCCTGCTAAACAAGTTCTGTGCGGCTGTGTTTGCCATGATTCATCTTCAGGACTTGCTGCATTCACTGCTCTGCACTTCATACGTTGCGGTACTCTGTTAGGGAGGAAGTGGAAACAGGTGGTTTCAGTTACTTTTGTGGGTCATGTTTGATGAATTGGTATATTCTGCAAGAATCTAATTGTCTTCTGGATGCCTTTTTCTGTTTCTTTTTCTTTTTAAATGAACTTGGTGACATCAACACAGACGGCATTTCTCCAGTATAGTTTAATTACTCTGAAGTCTAAGAGAACTAAGATCTGCTTTTCCCCTATATTTCACCAAGTTCTTGTCTCACCGAGCGGGCACTTCATACCATAGTTTTGCCTAGTTGTAGGTCCAGGAAAGGAGTATATCCTAAGAAGAAAGTAATTTCCTCTTCTCATTGGTTATAAGCAATGACTCTCTAGCATTTCACAGGTGGGTTTTATTACTTAAACAATTCCTAACCCTATCCTATAAAACAGCTCTGTAATACAGAGGTTTATTTCTGACTGAAGATGCTCATGCAGGCAGTGGGTAGGGACCATTTATGGGGTTTGACTGACACATTTACCATCAGGGGCCTTGTGAGGAAAGGTTCAGCTTGCCACAAGTCAAGGAGTGGGCAGCCTTTCCACAGTGGGGAGCGTATGGGAAATCATGATGTACTTCTCTGTTTCCATCACCTTCAGCCCAACAAGAGGCAAAAGTGAAACCTACAGCAGTTTATAACAGCACATAGGTTACTTCAAACTTAGCAGGCTGAGACCTGTTCCTAAGAGCTATGTTTCTAATCAGGGAACAAATTTCTCCTGCTGCTACGCTGTATTAAATCCGTTTTGGTGGCTTCTATGCCGAAAGGATCCCTGGCTGCCCTCATGGGTAAATCAACACCCACTTAGCCTGGAGCTAAGTGTAACCCAGACCATGGGAACCACCCAGAGCTTCTGTATCTGAAGGTTTTGGTTTTGAATGAGGTTCTCGGACATCCAGATGAAGGTTTCTCAAACTCTGCTGCTGCCCACAGACAAAGCGCACTTGGGGTCCCCATGCTCCTGCTCTGAGGAGAGCCCACAGCCAGCACGCAGGTTGGTCAGTGCCGGCCACGAGTGCTGACCCAGAGCCAACACATTGACATTGAGGAGTCCCTGAGCACATTCTGCCCAGCACCTCTTGGCTCTTTTAAACAGCCCTGGCAGCAAGGTTAGCTCCACATGGACAGCTTATTGCACAGTGCACCCTAGACATTGTAAACTATATACGACATCAACACTTGAAAATTTTTGGAGAGACTTAATAGGAGGAGCAGAGAATGCCTAAGTAGCCCTAAAAGCTACCACTGCTGGACACCACAACTTTCATATACACAAAGCTGGACACATAGAAAATTCATTATTTCTTTTGGAAGACTTGGAAGGTACTAAGCAGGTGTTATCACAAATACCAAACAATTTAATTGCAACACACAGGTCTGGTCCTGATTGGTACTAAGGTGTCTGATGACTTACCATAAACTGTCCCCCATAAGTACATTTTTTGTCATTTTTGGTGTATTGGGTTTGTGTGCAAGGTTTTGGTAGGGGGGGGGGTGTTACAGGGGTGGCTTGTGTAAGAAGCTTCTGGAAGCTTCCCCCACGTCCGACAGAGCCAATACCAGCCAGCTCTAAGACGGACCCACCGCTGGCCAAGGCCAAGCCCATCAGTGACAGTGGTAGCGCCTCTGGGATAACAGATTTAAGAAGGAAAAAAAGTTGCAAGACACACAGAAATGGCAGCCAGAGAGGGGAGTGAGAACATGTGAAAGAAACAACCCTGCAGACCCCCAGGTCAGTGCAGAAGGAGTGGGAGGAGATGCTCCAAGTGCCGGAGCAGAGATTCCCCTGCAGCCCGTGGGGAAGACCATGGTGAGGCAGGCTGTCCCCCTGCAGCCCAGGGAGGTCCACGGGGGAGCAGATATCCACCTGCAGCCCGGGGAGGACCCCACGCTGGAGCAGGGGGATGCCCGAAGGAGGCTGTGACCCCGTGGGAAGCCTGTGCTGGAGCAGGTTCCTGGCAGGACCTGTGGCCCCGTGGAGAGAGGAGCCCACGCTGGAGCAGGTTTTTCTGGCAGGACTTGTGACCCCGCGGGGGACCCACGCTGGAGCAGTCTGTGCCTGAAGGACTGCAGCCTGTGGAAGGGACCCACGCTGGAGCAGTTTGTGAAGAACTGCAGCCCATGGGAAGGACCCACGTTGGAGAAGTTCATGGAGGACTGTCTCCTGTGGGAGGGACCCCACGCTGGAGCAGGGGAAGAGTGTGATGAGTCCTGCCCCTGAGAAGGATGAAGCAGCAGAGATAACATGTGATGAACAGACCCCAACCTCCATTCCCTGTCCCCCTGCGCCGCTGGCGGGGGTTGGTAGAGAATCCGGGAGTGAAGTTGTGCCTGGGAAGAAGGGAGGGGTGGAGGGAAGGTGTTCTGAGATTTGGTTTTATTTCTTATTACCCTACTCTTGTTGATTTGTAATAAGTTGAGTTAATTTTCCCCAAGCTGAGTCTGTTTTGCCTGTGACAGTAATTGGTGAGTGATCTCTCCTGTCCTTATCTCAACCCACAAGCCCTTTGTTATATTTTTTCTCCCCTGTCCAGCTGACAAGGGGGGGTGTGATAGAACAGCTTTGGTGGGCACCTGGCATCCAGCCAGGGTCAACCCACCACATTTGGAGAAACTATAAAATTGGTACAGAAAGCAGACTTTCACAGACAATTATTACCACTGATAATTGAATAGCAAATTATTTCATTAATAATAATGGAAAATTAGGTTGAGAAATATAATTTACTGAATTGGTAGACATACTCAACCAGCATAACAATAGAATCTTACACTGAAAATATACTCCTTGCATGAGAAGCCTCACCCTAGAGAAATGGCATGCTATTTATTAGTAACATAGCATAGCACTAAAACTACTATACAACTGATGGGATTTGGGATTAATTATCATTGCTGTGTCCCATCGCACTTCTGCAGGCATAAATTCTTACCAATGTGATAAAAGAGAGTTTATAAAATATGTGTGTCTGTTAACTGAGTGGTGTTCAGTCTGCCAGAAGAACTATTTCCAATAAAAAAGGACACATTTTTCTGTTCTTTTCCATGGTGAAACTGCAATGCAGATCTGCCTTGAAAAATGCATGCTGATTCTGAAGTCTTAGTGCTTTTGCATCCAAACCTCATTCGTACCGTTATTCTGTGATAACCTGCATTCAAGGTGGTGCAGTACTGCACAGCCAGACTTGATTTCCATCATTGCATACCCATTACAATGACATCTCTGCTAACTCAAGCCTAATTAGGCCTTCCTGCAAGACAAAAGACTATAAATTTCTAAAACGGGAGGGACTGATTTTGTTTGCTGAGTGCTGTTTACTCTTTTCTCAGCTTCATCGGGGATATAATAATCTGACTTTGCATTAAGCCACTGACACATCCAAAACAAGAAATCATCATCAAGATAGCAGCATTTTATTCACTGTTGGGTAATAGCCTTTGTGTTCAAAAATATTATCTATATGTTATTTGGACAACAGTTTCATAAATATTTTTATTTGCAATTTTACTCAGCAGACTACCAGGCTCTGGTCAAGGTGTATAAACACGCTGCCAGCCCTGTTCAGTACTGCTTAAGCCTTGTAGAGAAAGTCTACAATCATAATAAACAACTCATAATATCTCTGTGAAGCACCTAATATGGCCTGGCACTGTACCATGAGATCTTCAACCACTCCAGCCCAGCGCTTTGGGAGGACAGTGTTCTTCAGAGGCATTGAGCACCTGCAGGCCCAGAGATGCAGTTATCAATGTCATCCAAATTCCTGCCACCAGTCACACTCGGTCCTTATTTGCAAGAACTTCCCATGTGAGGGTTTGGCTTACGAAGGTACTTTGCTTTTTCTTACATGTGGGCAAGCAAAACCAATTGCTATTCAGTAGTTGGTATTTATTCCTTTGTTGAACCCCTATTCTTCCATTTCTTTGGAGTTCAAGATTTTTCTTTGTGAGAGGACCAGACTAAATAAAGTTTTCTCTGTTACTCTATTCTCTAATACTCTAAATCAAGTATTCAGATAAAATCTATTTCTCTTCTTTCATTTTTTGAGGTTTTATTCCTTTCTGAAAGCTCATTTGCTCCAATACAGAGGAGTACCCAATGACTAGGGTATTTTCCTTACAACAGACCTCTTTAAAAAACTGCAGAAATGTTTCTGTTTTTTCTCATTCATTGTCAGTGCTCTAAGGTCTCAGTCATGGTCCAGTTAAAAGCTGTGGGCAAATCTTCCACTGATCACAGCAATGGTCACACCTTATGTGCAGTGATACCCCAAAATGACGGGGTTGGCTGCAAAATTTGGGACAGTTACATGCTGACTAGTCCCATCCCTTCTGCGGTGTTGAATCCCTGGGGATCATCTGGGATTTTACTGGCAAGGAAAAGCAGCTGATATGTCTCTTTAGATGCCAACAGAAGTGAGGTAAGCTGAGACTGAGAGCGGAAAAAATGTAAGCAGCGAGCAAAGGCCTTTGGACAGCTGTGGTCTGAGGAAGCAGAGAGGCTGCAGATAAAAGCAAGGAGGGAGTGGGGAGGAATGTGGCAGGTGGGGAAGGAGGGGTGGAGAAAGCTAAGGAGGTAGCCAGAAAAAAATGATCCTCAGCATTGCTTAATCAGCATCACCAGTCATCTCCAAAACCTGTTTGGCGTTGGAAAGAATTCTTCAACTTCTCTCCCGTCTGCTTGCATGCACAACTCTACTAATTAACTAAATGTTTGTACATAACTTTGAAGCTGGAGAAGGCTATCCAAGTAAAATAACTTAAGCTGCATTTGCAGCTGGAAAAGAATCAAAATTCCTTTTGTCCGGTTTCAGTGATTTCCACTACAGTAGAGATTCTGAAAATCAGTTTCTACTTTGAACAGGAATCATTGTATCTAAGAGCTTTTATCCTGGAAAATATGTTGTGACTCTTGCTAGCAGAAACAAGTATTCTACAAAATCATTCATCATTTGTCACCAGGAGATACATCACTCACTATGAAAGAATGAGACGTTAAAGAAGTTTCACAAAGTTTAGTATTTCTTGACACGTCCTCAAAAGAAAAGTTGGTTTTGCTAAGAAGAAAGAACATTTTGTCCTCATGTTAATGCCATCCCCTAACAAGCTTTGTGTTTATTAGAACTGGTACTTTTTAGGAAAAAAAGGGAAAAATTCAGAAGTTTCCATTCAGAAAAGAGAAGGACTGGGGACAGTATGTATTCGTCATGTTGCATTTTGTAATTTTGTCTGTACATCTATTTTATTATTGCTGTGGGAATGCAGCAAAGTGCTGATTCCCTGAACAAGAGGCTGTGTAAATTCCAGTTATGACCATAGGACCAAACCTGGTATAATCAAAACCAACTTTTTCTCCATGCCTGTATTTTGCTTGAGTTCTTGCCAAAAATGCAGCTGCCTGTCCTTACAAAATCCACATTAATTCTCAGTTTTGTTTGAACTGGTATGAGATACGCTCCGCAGTCCAAAGCCTGTAGTTATTTCATCATTTTGGACACTTCTCATTGGGGTGTTTGAGTGCTTCTCCCACTTCTGTGGTAATACGAATTTCACAGAAACACTAGAAAGCACAAAATCGCTTTGATCCCTGTGTTCACTAGAGATGTTTGGTTTGCACCAGATGCCACTGTTTTCATCCAAAGCCCAGGCTGCCACAGGCAGGTCAGGTTCTCCAAAGCAAGTCAGGAATCCATGAGAATGCTCTGAACAACAGTGCCTATGGGTGGCCACTAAGTCCACTAAGTTTCCTCATTAAGGTCAAAGCTTTCCATTCCTGAGTCTGGCCTCCAAATGCAATGGGAGGCACTGGAGTTGTTTCACTCTCTAGATGAAGAGAGATGCCTTCCTACCTCACACCGGGATAACACTCCCCAAACCAGCCTATCAAGTACAGGCCTGCCCAAAGAATAAAGCTCAGTGAAGCAAATGATCCAAAAATTGCACAGGTAATTTACAGCAAGGGTAGACCTAGAACTCAGAAATCCCATCCCTGCCTGCACTCCACCTGACTGGTCTTCCCCATGGATTTGTTTACGGACGTGCTATCTGAACCTCCTGTGCTTTCAAAAAGGTACCTCAAAGGTGTCCCTGGAAAAACTCAGAGCAGTCTTTGTTGTTATCTTGCAGGATGCAACTGACTGACGCCTCGGTGTGCTACCGTTACACACATCTTAATTCATCAGTCGTCTGTCCTTGCTGACAGGTGTAAATCAAAAAGCTTTGGAGACACGTTCCACAGCTCTTCCTGTGGAAGGACCAAAGCGAAATGTCAGTGTGTCATTGAAATGACTTCTGTGGCAAGGGCCTGCTTTTTCCATTTCACTGGCATCGTCTTCACTGTATATTCAGGATTATTCTAGTTTTCAGAGGATTCTATGTTTTGCTCTACACGTCACCATAACTATTTTTTCCTATAGTCCCACTGGTTTAAAAAAAAATAAAATTGTTGAGGTGAAGCTCACCTACAATATGGATGCTTTGTTAAAAATCTTATGTTTACTGCTTATTTATAGAGGACAACAGCATTAGAAGAAGCAATATTTGCAATGACAAAGCTCAGCAGTGACTGTTTCCCACAACTGCTTATTTTTACGAATCCCCATCATCTCCTCCTTCAACCTGCTACTAGGAATTGTAAGGTTTTTAAGGCTTTCCTGGGACCTTAAATACAACTGCCAAGCTTAGTTTACAGAATTATAATTTTTTTTCTCTTTCTTTATATTTGTAAACACAAGGACTCAGAATAAAAAGTATAGCACGTCCATTCTTTCACTGGCAAACTCCAAAGGTCATGATCCTGTGATAAAATCCCTCTCTCTACCCCAGAGAATAGTGAAACTTTGTCACAGCACTAGTATTTCCTGGAACCATTTTTAAGTTCAGAAATAAACAAATTTCCCAAGGAAGTTTATTCAACTGCTATTCAAAGAACATTAACTCATATAGTTTGCTTTTTTCCAGTACTATGCTGCTAACTCATGTAAACACTGTGTTCTTACTTCACATTGTGGGAAGCCCAAATATTATTCCAATAAAGAATGCAAGCCAATAGGGAGCGTGTACTACTACTGGTGATGACTTCTCTGGTAAATATCATACTATTTTCAGAGTAATAGCAGATAACTCTTCAGAAGTACTACATATTCTTGTTTATAAAATACTATGAAAACTGGCAGGTTTTTAAATTGCTGTTAACAGACACATAAGTTCACAGGATTTGGAACACATGCTCTGATATAGCTAAATTCAACAACCATGGATGTTTCCCATGGAAGTGTGAGATGTAGAACACGGGTCAGCATCTCTTCAAGTGCAGTGTGCCAGACTACTTTTTTTTTCCCCAAGCAAGAAGCTAACTGCACTGGAAGGAGCTCAGTGGGAGCAAGGAAATACGGCCTCTGAAAGGGATGATGCTGCCGATTGTTTCTCCTCTTTGTGAGGTAGGGACGTCTGAGCCCTGAACACAGAGAGAGTCGGGAGAGCCACCAAATCTCGTCAGGACTCAGTAGCCCCTGCTTTTTGTACCTGAGTGACACCCAGGATCTACCTCTCCCCCACCTTTGGCACTTAGGCCGTATGTTGCTGACCCTTGCCATAGACTGTAACATTTCAGCCATCACGCAGATCTCTCTCTCTTCAATAGCACAACGCAATGCCTGAACCCTCCAGGCCAGTGCTGAATCCTCTTGACGTGTGTATTAAATTTTAATTGCACCAGTCACACTGAAGAGAGTGAGATTATTCATAACCTTAAAATGAAGCGTATATGTTATTGTTTGAAGAGCATTAAGCACACATCCATGCTGATCTACTTGATTCGGCAAATTGGTTAAATCTCTGCTTAAATCCCCCCAACTTTATGGGAAGAGGACTATGTATATGTTTGGCTTCGAGTACTTTCTTCTTAAGCTTTACACACTTTCCTGAATAAGGATGTACATGTGTATATTTGCATGGATTTACTTTCTTCTGAAGAGTGCCCAAACCAGGTGAAATAAAAACCACATGTACAGATACAAAATACAAACACAAGGATTTTACAGCTGAAGCAATGTGTATTCCTCATGCCAAATGAAATGACATTTCTATTTATTGTATTTGGCATTTCTGTCAAAATGTTTGAATGGTCCTTATGGTAGTGACAAAGAAGAGTTAAAAAAAAAGTAATATTGCATACTTAAAGTGATGATGGTTGGAAAAATAAAAGACCTCTAAGGAGCAAAAGACTGACCTCACCTTTCTTCAGAAAACAAGAATGCTGTCTGTTCTATACATATTCCAGTACAAAATTCCCTCCTTGCTAATCTCTCACTTTTTCTAACTATCAAACCATAAAAAATTAAATAAAAGGGGAAGTACACTAGACTGTGACCTTCACAAAACCACACATTTTTACTGCCCCAGTACATTTCCACAAGGTTTGGGGAAGAAAGAGGTAGAATTTAATTGGCTGTAGTGTCAAGTCAAGGGTCTTGTACAAAACACTGCTATACTGCGCCAAATGAGTCATCAGCTTTCATTAAAACTCATCTGGTTCAGGTGGTGCCAGGTTGCAAATTGATCATAAAAGTGGTTCCATTAGTCTCAGTGCTCTGACAATCCTGGGAGCTCCAGATGTGCCAGCAAGAATCCTGAAGAGGTTCCAGGTGTTTCTGGCTACCTCATTGCTCTGCTTCTAATCTGCAGAAAACATACAGCTGTAGGCAATAGGAACAACTGTTGATACAGCTGACTGGCAGAGGGAGACTGAAAACCAGTGAGGGAGCAACAGTTGTGCTTTAAATAAGCTGTATTTGTACAGATGAGTAATGACATAAATATATATGGTTTTTAGAGAAAGATTATGAGCCTTCAGAAATAAAGGTCCTACATAATGAGGTTTACATCATCCTGTCAAGTATAGCGAACTGTGCATTTGTGCCTTGTACTTTGACTATCACATCACACAAGAGATACGTAAGCTATGTAAGAAAGACTTTTTCCTCTTGAAGTATTATTTTTCAAAGAAAAGGCAAAACTCTGTTCCTCTGTTATTTGCTGAATAGGTTAGAAATCCAAAACCTAATTTTGTCGTTTTGCTTGTAGTAACTTTATGTTTAAATCTGTAATCCACAAGCCTACAAACTTTTAGACTTTAGACATGTAATTCATTCTACTAAAGGCAGTCGAACTGTTGATCTGAATGAAAATGAAGTGTAAATAGAAAAATTCACAGAAAATTCGGATTTATCCAAGCTGGAGGAATAGACTGACAGAGGCCTTATGAAACTCAGCAAGGACAAACCCAAATCCCTGCACTTGGGAAGGAAGAGCCCCTTGCAGTGATGCAGGCTGGGGACGGACAGCTGGAGAGCAGCTCTGTGGAAAAGGCCCTGGGGGTCCTGGTGGGCAGTGAGATGAGCACGAGCCAGCAGCGCCCTGGCAGCAGAGAGGGTCACCAGCAGGTAACAGGAGCAGAGCCAGAAGATCACGGATTCACAGCAGCACATGGCAGGAGGGCAAGAGGCAACAGGTGGAAGCTGGGACAAAACAGGTTCAGCCTGAATATACAGAAAAAAATCTGACTGTGAGGACCGCTGCCAAGACGTTGTGCGGTCTCCATCCTTAGAGATTTTCAAGAGTGGGTAAGGCTGCTACTCAAACCTCACGGCTGACCCTGCTTCAGCAGATGGTTGCATGAGAGACATCCTGAAACTCCTTCCAACCTGAATTTTCCTGTTTCTAAGATCACGTTATTTTATATGACTGAGATCTCAGTTGTTTGTGCTTTTGGAAAGAATGCAGTGTAGAAGATTTATTCGAAGAAGTATATGACCTATTCATCAGTTTTACTTAAGTGCAGTCAGGCCCATATAATTAAAGGGAAAACATTTTTGGCCCCTCCCCTCAGTACTGTAACTGTGTCTCAGCTCGTGGCCTCCCGAAGCAGCCAATATAAAAAATTCTTCTTGGAAGCTTAAGAGTACCCTCTGCTGGCTCAACACAAAAGTTGGGAAAATCTGCAGCACAACCTACTGAAACAGCATCACAGAGATATACTCCTTTCCCAGTGTAGCACAGCTGTGCATCTCTGCACAGGGCAAACAGCTGTGCAGTAACATTTATCATCTACAAAGGGAATGCCTGAAGCAACATCGCACCATGCCTGCCACAGAGCTCTCTTTCCCAAACAACAGGAATTCCATAGCTGTCGTCCCATTAGGATGCCTGTCTTGTCAAATAGCCTGTCAAACGCCATCTGTGTGAAGAGCTTTAACATAAAATAAAACTTATTCTGGGGACACTCTGTTTGTTTTGAACATGAACAGTGTGCAATGAATTGATAAAAGAATTATGTCCTAAAAGACGGAACAGCTTGTGTCTTAATGACTCATCTTTCTCCCTTGCGAGTTCATGGGAAGAGTTTATCCACCTTCCACAGCTCACACTGCAATCAAATTTCTTGTTGCAAAGTTGACATCAGGTAGGAAGAATTTATTTTAATCACTGCATATATTACAACGTATAATAAAAAAAAATACAAAGTTATGAAGTACTTCAATTGAACGGTGTTTATTTACCTATACTATGGCACATAGGTCTATATATACCTACCTATGAAAGTATTCTTTATAAACATAAGCATTTAGATGTATAGATGAGTAAATGTAAAAATGCAGTTGAGACACAATTCTTTATTTCATAGAATCACAGAATGGTTTGGGTTGGAAGGGACATTAAAGATCACCTAGTTCCAACCCCGATACCATGGGCAGGGACACCTTCCACTGGACCAGGTTGCTCAAAGCCCCATCCAACCTGGCCTTGAACATTTCCAGGGATGGGGCATCCACAGCCTCTCTGGGCAACCCGTTCCAGTGCCTCACCACCCTCTCAGGGAAGAACTTCCTCCTTACATCTCATCTAAATCTACCCTCTTTCAGTTTAAAGCCATTACCCCTTGTCCTATTACTATACTCCAGGTTAAAGTGTCCCTCTCCAGCTTTCTTATAAGCCCCCTTTAGGTACTGGAAGGCTGCTGTAAGGTCTCCCTGGAGCCTTCTCTTCTCCAGGCTGAACACCCACAACTCTCTCAGCCTGTCCTCATAGGGGAGGTGCTCCAGCACCCTGATCATCTTCGTGGCCCTCCTCTGGACTCGCTCCAACAGGTCCATGTCTGTCTTGTACTGAAGACCCCAGAGCTGAACACAGTACTGCAGGTGGGGTCTCACGAGAGCGGAGCAGAGGGGCAGAATCCCCTCCCTCGACCTGCTGGCCACACTTCTTGATGCAGCCCAGGATGCGATTGCCTTTCCAGGCTGTGAGAGCACATTGCTGGCTCATCTTCCATTTTTCATCCACTAATGCCCCCAAGTCCTTCTCCGCAGGACTGCTCTCCATCCACTCATCACCCAGCCTGTATGTGTGCTTGGGACACAAATTTCCTAACCTGATTAGTTAGGAGAAGCTGCTGCTTCAGTCCAGGCTCTTGGACAAAATTATTAAAGAGCTTCAAGAGATTGCCACTGATGGTAGATACCATGCCACCCCTTTTCTGGTGGCTGCTTCATACACCTGATGACTTCTCACATTCCCTCTTCATTCCCAGTGATGCGTGATCTTCCTCTTTGTCAACGCTGAGCAGCCACAGCTAACCTTGCTGTTACTTGATAAATGAAACAGTAACTTTCTTAAAAGTATGTTACAAAGTCACTGAGGGGATGCACTCATACAGCAAAAATTGTGAATTTCCCCGACAGCAAGTTAAAGTTGATCTTAGCACTGAAACTACATGTTTCATTGCTGCCAAGCATTACGGTTAGCCATTTCCTTTACATAACTGCATATGAAAATGTCAGCTGTTGTTATGCTTTACTAAACAGTAGTTTATGGCCTTCTTTGCTTTTCAGTGCTTGAAAATGTGACATTGCCTACTACAGAAACAAAAAAATTTGAAAGCAAACTAAAAACCTGCGTATTATTTATGGTAAACGTCAAAGATGAGTCTCAGTTCCCTGAATCTGTTCCTCTTCCACCTTTTGCAAGGCAAAGATTTTACATAGGACCATCTTTTTTGTCTGTGCATTACCTCAAACAAATGAGGCCATGATCACAGCTGCATGCAGGAGAGTTCTTATTTATTGTGCTAGTCTTTAGAAAGAACAGCCATCAAATGAGCACCCGACAGTATGTTCTGATAGATAAAATAACAGGGAATGATGGAAAAGACATTACCTCACCAATTTTGTAATTAGAGACTGCATTTCCAAATGGCACAGAGAAAATAATTCCACACTGGCAAGGGAAGAACAACATGACCTACAAGGTCTCTCCTGTTAGAATACTGGATAATTTATTCACAAATCCCTTTTTTGGGCAGCCTTTTTTATCCAGAAAAAAAACAAACCAAAATAAAACCACTATGCAGGCTACCTTATTTTTTTATTTTAAAATGTGTGTTCCTCCTCCTCATTCTTTACTAAAAAGACAAACTTTTCTTTAAAAAAACCTAAGAAATATTAAAGAAAAAATATGTCAATTTTTTTTAATTAGAAATAACTTCTTACAAGTACACAGAATGGGCAAGAATAACAGGATCCAGACTAGATTCCTAGAAGCCACTGAAAAAATTAATGTGAAACAGAACTGATTTAATTTAAGGTGCCTTTTTTTTTTTTTTTTTCCCCTCAAGGAAGATAAATATGCTTAGTCCAGGTATGGTATCTGCCAAAAAGAGGACAGAAAGTACTTGGTTTATGAACTTATATACATAATCTACCAAAATGATAGATTATATTACATGGACGTTGCAAGTTTGCAAAACATGAAGCACCATCACCAAAGTATCCATAACAGTTTCTCAGATATGCTTAGAAATACTGACACTGCAGCCCAAAGATGTATTTAAAGACGATTGTCCCAATATTAACAAGCTTAACTTGAGCATTCATCTTACAGCTAGTATGAAATCCAACTTTTTTCTGTCCCTGCCCCCCCCCCCAACTTACTGTGCCCTGTAAATACAGCAGAATTCAGCAAGAGAATGTTTCTCGTAGCTCCACAACTTTCCAGCTACTAATCAAGGAGTTTCTGTGCTAGTGGATGCTATGTAGATGTGGATCCTACATATCAAAAGCTATGATGCAGAGTGGGGAATGGGCGAGGATTAGGGCATGACTGTTTAACAAAAGCAAACCAAAAAGATGATGCTCAGCCCCAAAGAGCCGTTTAACAAAAGCAAACCAAAAAGATGATCCTCAGCCCCAAAGAGCCTGCAGTTTCCCTACTGACAAAGGCTAAATTAGGAGGGTCAAATTCAACAAAAAAGCATCATTAAGTAGAGAGACAATATTTTTACCTCAGCAGCAGACCAGCTAGTGTAACCAAATACCACCTTGCCATCAAAGCAATAGCAGGATCATAACCCTTGATGTGAGGAGAGTAGACCTTGGCCTGTTCACGGACCTGCTTGGAAAGGAAGCTAAGGCAGACAGTCCTACACAGAAGAAGGGTCCAGGAGAGTTGGCTGATTACAGTGATCGCCTTCTCCAATCCTGATGTGTGGGAAATCAAGCAAAGGTGGCAGGAAGCCAGCACAAATGAACAAGGAGCTCCTGACTAAATTAAAAATGTAAAAAGGAACGCACAAGGTAGAAACAGGGGCAAGGGGCGCTGGAGGAATACAGAGACACTGTCTTAGCATGAAGGGGTGGGGTCAAGAAAGACAAAGCCCACCTGGAGTAGAACCAGCAAGGGATTTGAAGACCATCAAGGGCTGCTACAGGCATGTCTGCAGCAAATGAAAGACAACAGCAAACACAAGCCCGCTGCTGTGGGCAGGGGGTCCAGGTGACAAAGGGCACCGAAAAGGCCAAGGTACTCAATGTCTTCTTCGCTTTAGATTTTACTATTAAGATTTGCTTTCAGGCTTCCCAGGCCCATGGGAATGTCTGGAACAAGAAAGACCTACCTGGAGGAGAATCAGATTAGGGAACACTTAAACAAGCTGGACAGACAGTAAGCCCATGGGGCCTGATGGGATGCACCCATGAGTGCTGTGGAGGCTAGCCAATGTTATTGCAAAGCCATTCTTGATCATCTTTGAAACATCATACTGATTGGAAAACGTTCCTGAGGACATGAAGAAAGCAAGGTTGTTGAGTCTCCATTCCTGGAGATATTCAAAACCCAAGTAAACATGGACCTGACCAACAAGGTCCTGCTCTAGCTGACCCTGAGCACGGTTGCTGGCTTAGACAACCTCTGAAGGCACATTCTACCCTCAACCATTCTGGGATTTTGTCATCTCAGAAATTCATTTAGCTTACATTCTTGGCAGTGGCAAAGCTCAATTTTGGTCAAGTGGCAGAATGCGTTCTGGCTGCAGCAAGTGTAAGTGTGGAATAGTTAACTGGGTCTCAGGCATGTTTAGGAGACCGGTCACTAACTTACTTACTGTCCAACTTTAGTGGACAACCAGAGTTGGTGTAATCAGGACCTGCAGCTCATGGTCATAATACCATACTAGCAAACCAAGCTGATGCTAGGGCAGGCCAGGCCCAGCTTAGCTCAAGGTACAGGACATTGTAGTGTGCCAGGAGTGGAGCGGAACAGTTAAGTACTTTCATGTAATCACACTCTCTGCAATCTGGACTTCTGGATTCCGCTCTAGGAGCCCAGCACCTACTTGGTGTGAGCAGGGTGCCAACAACAGGTGTAATCTGTTCTAACGGCAACTATCAAACAACTCAGCCAGACTCTGACATCTACATTCTAGATAGCCAAAGTTAAGCAAGCTAGATATGTACTCCTAGCCAAAAACACCCCACAAACCTCCCCCCACCCAGGACATGAATAGTCCTGACTTTTCATTCCTTCTACAGAACTTAGCCGTATGAATCAGGATCAGCAAGTTGCATCTACTGATAACAGATTCTCTTTTTCTAAAAAAAAAAAAAACTAAACCCCAAAACAAAAAAAGACACCCCCCCCCAACCCTAACCCCCCCCCCCCCCCCCAAAGAACACACAAACTTGTATGATCTCACTCTTTTCTTTTGATGTGTGGCCAGATGTAGCCTTGCCCATCTAGTTGTTAGTTAACCTAGTGGTTAGAGCACTCTCAGAAAGCAGGAGAAATAAATCCAGGTCTAGTTCTCTTCTCTCCCAGCAGATTATCCCAAGAGGTTCCTCTACCTCCCAGAATCTTGGTTTAAGAGGTCTAGATTCAATAGGACTAACAGCAACTCTCCCCCTCACCCCCAAGAAATTCAACAAAGACAGGGTAATAAGGACATGCCTGTTAACTACTTTACACGTAGCCATGTGTGCCACAAAGAACAATCAGTAGAGCAGAAATTAAGTTTTAACATTCCAGTCCTGTAAGAGAAAATATTAACTTGAATATTTAAAAAAAAAGAAAAACGAGTTAAAAATCAAGACAAAAGGGCTACAAAAAAAGAGGTCTAATGCAACAGAAATACAATTTCAAAGGTACTTTCAAGTAAGAAAGAAAGTCTAATACATTAGTGCAAGAGAAAGACTACTACATCAGGATCCATTAAAATCTAACTCTAAGAGAAATCTGAGAAAAAACCAAGATCCTTGCAAACATATTCGAGCTTTATCCACAGATCATATTTGGATTAACATTGGAACTGAAACCAGAAAGTTAGACATGGTGGGAAGTTGCTGAAAAAGAGGAGGAAAACTCCCATTTTGATCCAAGGAAGGAAAAAAAGCACAGACAGTTGCTTTGAATAACCTCAGAAGTTTCCTTTCAGAACAGATAAAATATAATCTAAGAAAATAACCCTTCACAGATTGACAGAGGGAAGGAAAGGGAGTGGTATCAGGAGGTCAGCTAGGACCATTATGGAGAACTGTCTTTTATATTATTGCTATATATGACCCAGGACTGCTTGGGGGGGGGTTTAAAGCTTTTTTTTTTTTTTTTCCTCCCCATGCATTCTTTTCAGTTAGTCACTTGTTAAGGCATGCTTGAATTATTTGTATGCCTAACCTTGTGCTGTATTAAGAATGGTCCAAAAGCAACTTGGAAGAGCAGGGTGCACCCTGTTTGTCAGGGAGAATTGTCTTAACATATGCACAGAGTGCTGTATACCCTGAGAGCTTAACACTCAAAACGTGATTTGGTGATTTTCACAACTCTTGGTACTTTTTCAACTTGCAAATGTCAGTTCAAAGGCTAACAATGACAACTGCCTGACTGAAGAGTCCCTCTCCCATACATACTAGGACTATGTATGATCAGTCCTTGTCAACCATAAAAGGAAAAATAGTGTTGTGTTTGTACAATATATCCCATATTACAGTGACCTATGTCCTGATCTTTTCTATAACCTATGGGCTTTGGCATCTCTCCCGAAAGAGAAGATAGTGATTTGAACCCTTTCAGTGATCTCTGACTTCCTGAATTACCTAAATCATCAAGTTACTCTGCAAAACAGCCTTCTTTTACCCTATTTATAAATGGATGGTATTATACTTTGCAGAGAACTCAGTGTCTATGATAGACATGCTGGGAATTCACACCAAAGAATAAATTCAGTATTATGTTCCAATGCTCAAATGAAAACATTTCAGCATACTTTAATTCCTAAGTTTAGACACTGCGGGAGGATTGTGGTATCCATGCTGCATACTTGAGACTGCTTTCCTGGCCTTGTTTAGAGCTTTAATTGAAACATGCAGGTCTGTAGGTTTGCTTGCTCCTGGAAAGTGTTTCTGAACCTTCTGTGGAATCCAGCTATAACATACCAGAGAACCTTGTCCTTTAAAGTGCCTAGATGGTACTGAATAGTGTATTTCCCATTGCAAAAGCACTTAGTCTTAGGTCAAGAAACCCCAAAGTAGCAGCAAGACGAACTAGCAAAAGGGATGCCGTTTTTAGTTTGATACCATATAGTGTGAAGTTTACAAAATAAAAGGTGTGAATCTAGAGGTTCAAGGTTCACCTTGGTATTTACAACAAAAGTACCTAACCAACACTTCACTAAGGCACAAATCTTGTTTGTTGGATACTTTAAATCACTTCTGAAGTATTCACCAACATATTCATATAGTTTGACATGAGACCTGTAATTCCAGGCAACAGTCAGAACGAAGTCTTGTACTACCAGACTATTACCAGATCTTCTTACAATGTAATGAAAAATTTAATGGGAACAGCTCACTTTTTTCAGCACTAAGCTGTTAACATATACAATAGAAAACATTCATACCCTGGACTGGTTTGGCTAACACAAAGCACTTGACTTTCATTGCCAGTTTCTGCTAATCAGTTTAAATCCTGCTCCCCTACCCCCTTCCTTCTGATTATGAGGGGCAAAACCCAACACAACTAGATGTCCAGTCCCTACTCTATTCAAGGCAGGGGCAGGGGGTGGGCCAGAATTAATTCAGTCAAAACAATTTTTAGTTCCAGCCTCTAAAACAGAGCAGCAATTACAGTCTGAAGTAGTAAAATAAGGATGCAGAATAAAACAAGAGGACTAACTCTTTAGAAACTCAGCATTGAGAGGGCATGAGGCAATAGCATAGTGTTAAATATTGATCGAGTCATGTACTTGATAAATATTCCTTCACAGAAAGCTCTAAAAATTTGAATTTACCTTTCTGGACCCCTGACTTATCAATGCAGAGCAATAGGTGCTAATAATCGGGGGCAGGGGAGCGAGAGGATTGAGGAAAAAGATATTAGTGACTCCTAATACCCAGGTACCACATCCATATGTTTCCTAGGGAACAACACTCTGATGGTTCTACTATGGTAATGGAAAGCTGAAAACATTCTCCGGAACTGAACAACAGTTCGGTTATATCAGACTACTCTCGTTACTTTTGCAGGTCAGGCTAGGAAGAGTTTCTCCTCTCTCCCACCAGAGAAAAAACAAATTCTTGAAGTTTTTGTTTTTCATTACTTCATACCAGAGTTTAGCTTAACTAAGGCCAATTCAGTTAGGGTTTTTTGTCCAGAGCTTGGCAGGGGGAGGAAATGGAAAGCAAATGCTTCCACAACATAATTAAGAACCTCATCAGGTATCACCCCAGAGTCCCAAATAACCTGAAGGGAACTTAGAATAGCAAGTTGTTCTTCATATGAGGAAGCATTATTTCAGTCTTGAAACATTAATAAAAGAGTTTGTACTGGAGAGACAATTCCCTTGAGTATGGGTTGATGGTAGTTTCTAAACAGAACTGACATTTCATATTACTATTAACAAGGACCATTCAGACAATCATCTGGAACACCTGGGAGCGAAGTGTCAATGACTGAGCAACAAAGACAAGCTACACTCCTGTAAGATCCTTAAGGCCTAGTATTACCACAACTAGCTACACCTGTACTAAAAAACTCTAAAGGTCCTCGAGTTGTATTCCATGTGCTCCCCAAACTGCTTACTTTTTCCTCCTTTTAATTTAGCACTTATTAAATACAACACCTACCCTACAACTTAACTTGAAAGATATGTGGCATACAGGCCCGTCTCTGGCAATTACAGCTGAGAAAGCACTACAGTTTTCATTCTCAGGCTGGCAAATTAAGAAACATCTAGATATAATAGCTGAAGTAACTTAAAGAATACTTAAAGATACTTTAATACCCTTGGGTATTTAAACTACAGCACACAAGATCAGCTTAGACAGCTTTTAACATAAGAATCCAACAGAATCCTTTTTTGTACAATATTCACATAAACATGTATTGCACATACAAATCCTACATGCACCATTCACAAAATGAACTGTGACTTAGTCTGAACAAAGAAGTCTTCAGAAGTATACAGAAGGTGTCTGGCCTTCACTGCTCAACAGGTCAGTCCTATTCACACCCCTTTTATTTCCACTTACCTCAGGGTACTGTTTATAACTTCTTATAGCCAAGCCTCAGCTATGCTCTTTTTAGTTGTATTCTGTAATCCCTCTTTACGCTCCCTGTATCCACCACTGCAATGTATTCCAAAGTTCACTCACTTTCATCAGAGCTTTAAATACTGTACCTGGATGGTCCTTAGCTTATTTACAGCTGTGATGGTCCTGCAAAATACATCAATTTTAGCTCTTCTACTTGCCTTTAAGCTTACAGGCAACACATAGGAAGTTGTGTCTATGCTATGCTTATTACCCTTCCCTCTGAAATGTCATAAGAGACAACAAGATAAATTGATTGTAGTATGCTTGCTCTGAAAAAGACAGAAGCTATTACATGCAGCAGTAGACTGTAGTGAAAGTCAGGTACTCATCAATTCTAGAGAGTACTCGTGTAACAACTGTGAACCACTGAGTACAGGTGGTAGCCAAACTTACTTTTCATCACTGTATAAACTAGCTTACATACTTAACGCAAGTATCTGAAAGAAAGACTTGTCTATTTACTTTTGGAAAGTTGTTTAAGTTTGACATAATTCTTCCTTTAGAAGAAAGTGTGTGGGGAGGGATTTTGTTGGGTTTTTCTTTCCCACTCCCCCCATATAGATTCCAGCACAACTGAGTGCTGGAATTCAGTGCTGAACTGAAATACAGTGCTTACAAGGTTCTGGGGTTTTGTGGGGTTTTTTTTTTTTTGGTTGGGTTTTTTTCTGGTTGGGTTTTTTTCCTTTTTCTTTTTTTTTTTTCACTGCCTAAATGAAAAATAGACATGACAACACAGTAAGGTATTAACATCTTAAAAATTTTTAAGGCACATTCCAACAAAATAAACTTTTATTGAATGCAGTATTAGGCATTCTATTTTGTTTAAGGGAACAGTGCTTCCCCCCAAAGAGATTCCCTTTGACCATTTCCAAAAGCTGTATTTCAGTTACAGAAATATTTCTTATGTCAAGAAACACCAAACTTCAGTCTAAACTTTTCTTGAATTATGAAGTGCAACTAAGTCCTTCCAAATGATGATAGTTTTCAGTAGGCACTAGAATGAGAAACCTGCAAATTGCTTACAGTTGCTGGGTACAATGTTATGTTAATTCAGATTTTATACTAACCCATCTAGAGTGTTGTTCTTGAAGAATTATATAAAAAGTGGCATTTAAGAGTAAAGAAACGCAGCTTAAAGAGCAGTTTATCACCATTTAAAAAAAAAAAAATCTTAACGGCAACCTGCATATTTAATACCATTTCCACAGTATGTCAGCTAGCAGAGACTTAGTCCAATAATTTAAAACTTTAGATAGGAATGTCTTTTGGTTCTGAATGCAGATCATAAGTCATCATGTCCAGTAGGTGAAGGCTCAGTTGTTTCACTCTCTACTTCCTCTCCTGTGAAATTAAGTATCATAATTAGAATACAAATGTATTATTAATTATACCATATAATTTTTGACAATAGGAATTTCTTAAAGAGAAACCCAAATCAACGTCTGTATCAAGACCAGAGAAGCAATAAAGCCATAGAGAAGAGCTACTTGCACCATCCTCCTAGTCTAAGCTTACAATTTTTTTTTTTCCCTAGATGTAAACAAAACATTTCAAATAAACTGGTATGATATTGCTAGTGGAAGAAAAAAGCAGCACAGCTATTTCTATTCTAAGCTTTTGTTTTCAGCTATTCACAGTGAACTTTCTCCTTTCCACATGACCTGTCAGAAGAAATTCTGGTATTTGAAAACAAAAAGCACATATTACTCAGAATTATTTTCTATAGTGCAAAGTGCTCGGTTCAGATGTTAAAACAGCCTTTAAAAAAGCACAGCAATTTTATTATATTGGTAAAAGCATTGATCTAAGAAAAAAGCTAAGCCAATTTGTCAACTTTTCCTTTTGCTTTTATTCTCATAAAATGTCAGACCACATTAAAAAACATAGTAACTGATATCCTGAGTATCTGCACAGGAAAAGTATATAACTGATTTTAAAGGACTACTAACAGTGCGTACTGAGAGTATAAGGTCTGAACTGAATGGCCTTGAGTAGCAATACTACATAGATCTTTACAACTTATTAGTATAAGATGAAAAAGCAGTCAGGGGACAGGGGGATGGGGGGGATGGGAACAAAAAAAAAAACCAACAAACCACCAAACAAGCTAAGAAGTAGAAAGAAAATAAAGGTATGAAATTGACTGTCTCACCTATTCTCCTACAACCTTTATCTGTCTCACCTACTCTCCTACAACCTTTATTGCAAAATAATCCTGTCTTTTACTTTGGAATTGTAAAAAAAGCCTAATGGAGTAATGAAACACTAATGAATGTAATTCTGTCCATAATACGTCATACATCTTAGAGCAAATTACACCTGAATTTTCTGACTGAAGGTATAGTTTAACTCAAGCTAAACAGTTCCCTACTACTGAAAGATAGATACCTTCCCCATATTGAACTTCACACCAGCTCTAGCACTTTTGTGATCAGAAAATAAATAAATTCAGCTCACTCATCCAGCAAAAAGAATTCTGCTTAATTTTCTGAGACTTCAGTGAGTTGAAGCAGCTTGCATGCGATCAGATAAACCCTTAAGTCATTATAATTAATGATAAAGGAAAAAAAGCAGGGAGGAGGAGGATCTCCTTTTTATGATAGCAGTAATTTGCTAGTTCACTTTATATAATGAAGCCAGACAGTTAAGTGACTTACAAACACAACCTTGAGTAAAGCAAAAAAAATATCAACACAAGAACAGGACATTTAAAAAATCCACTGTCTTTAAGCAAGAAAACATGCATGCCAGAATGTGGACTACTTGACACAGACCACAGCGGTAGGAACATGAGAAATTATACAGAAGAGTTTACAAGCGACTAGACCCTTAGGCAGAAATACACCTCCAAATTGGCGATATATTTTAAAAAAATCTGTCATTGAAAAGCCATTTACCTGTTTTTAGAATCTGAACACATGTTCCATCCTTATCTTCAAACCCTTCTGAACATACACACTTGTAACTACCTGAAGTATTAACACAGTCTTGATTCTCTTTCATGCAGACCTTCTCAGGAAGGTTACATTCATCTATATCTGGAGATAGGATAGGGAAAGAAAGAGTCCACTGCTGTTATTTTGTTACAAAACTTACTTGTGCTCAGTCATATAAACAAAATTCTATTCAAATATAAAAAACACCAAAGAGCAGAATGCTGCTGCAACAGATTTTTTGGTTAAAATAATCTGTTACAGTTCTTCATGATTTAGACTGTGTTTCAAATTTATTCAGATAGTACTAGTTTTTTAATGTTTTGCAGGCCCCTATGTGGGAAAATGAATTAAGCAATGGCTCTCGTCTTAACCTACTGAAGATTTCCCACAGTCATTTTCTAACGATGCCATCAAAGTACAACTAAAGGGAAGGGAGCCTGTAAACACTACATCATCATAGTTAATAGCTACTTAAGATCATGCATACCTTCTGCTCTTCCCCACAGAGAAACTCTAATTTCACTCTTTTTACTATCATTTCACATGTTATAATTCACTATGAATTAATATCATTTGAACTTGGACATTAATGGATTAAAAGACAGACAACAGAATGCACGTTACATTCCTGCCTTTCTGTTACAAAATGAATACAGATGCACACTTCTAATGAAGTGGTAGATAACTGACAAGAAACTCATGTATTTGTTTCCTGAACCCCCTATAAAATACTTTGTTCCTTTTGTAAGAGTGTTTCACCTTTAAGCCTTGTCATGTATATTAGCCCAATAATATAGAGGAAGTTATAAAGAAAGTCTCTGCTGCTACTACAAGAACAACTGGGTTCATTTTGATAGGCTGGAAAACCAAAGAGTGAGCTAACTGGTGCTCTACCACACGTTGCTAAATCCACCAACCTGTACACTTTTCATCTTCCTTCATGTATCCAGATGCACAGGTCTTACACTTGTCAGAACCTTCCCCTGTGCAACCTACACAGCTGGTATCACATGCTAAAGATAAAATATTTCAAGCATAAAAATTCATGTATCTGAGGTTTTAAGCACCACCCTTTAAGTCACTCAGCTTACCCACACAAGAAAACATAGAATCCTAGAACGGTTTGGGTTGGAAGGGACCTTAAAGATCACCTAGTTCCAACCCCCCTGCCATGGGCAGGGACACCTTCCACTAGACCAGGTTGCTCAAAGCCCCATCCAACCTGGCCTTGGACACTTCCAGTCATGGGGCATTCACAGCCTCTCTGGGCAACCCGTTCCAGTGCCTCACCACCCTCTCAGGGAAGAACTTCCTCCTTACATCTCATCTAAATCTACCCTCTTTCAGTTTAAAGCCATTACCCCTTGTCCTATTACTACACTCCAGGTTAAAGTGTCCCTCTCCAGCTTTCTTATAAGCCCCCTTTAGGTACTGGAAGGCTGCTGTAAGGTCTCCTCAGAGCCTTCTCTTCTCCAGGCTGAACAACCCCAACTCTCTCAGCCTGTCCTCATAGGGGAGGTACTCCAGCGCCCTGATCATCTTCGTGGCCCTCCTCTGGACTCGCTCCAACAGGTCCGTGTCCTTCTTATGTTGGGGGCCCCAGAGCTAAACACAGTACTCCATGTGGGGTCTCATGAGAGTAGAGTAGAAATAACCATAAATCTCTTGTATTCCTCATAGGATAGGTCTAAAGCCTCATACCCAGTCAGGATTGGGCCACATAGTACTAAATGCCTGGTATCACACCCCTTCTAGCATTACCTCTAGCATTAGATTAGGAATCTAGACGATAAAGTAGAACAGCAGATTAAAAATAAACCTTTGCATGAGAAAGATCCATCTGTGTTCAAACAATACTGGTGATCTTTGCAAGGAGAAGCAGCACACTCATCTAAATCTGAAAGATAAAAAGTGACAAGTTACCTAAAATAGTAGTAACGATTAAATAGTCAGATTAATACTTGAATGCTATGCTTTGGGATCTTGTTAAGAACTGGCCCACAGAAGCTATAAACTTAAACTGACTGCATTGAGATTAATTTTACAGTAAGTTCAGGATTGGATATGCAACATGTTAGACATAAAAGTAACATACTGTTTTGTTCAGCTTAAACTTAACATTAACAAATAAGAACTGATCCTCAGAAGATGTTTTGTGATGACAATAACAGACATATCAGAAATTCAGGAGCTCAAATTAAATAAAACTTCCAGAATACCTGCTGTCCTTGTCACTTTCAAGTGAGTGTTTTGCAAGCATTTATGTTTTTTATGTAAATATCGTAACAAATAAGCAGACTACTCTTCTGGAATACTGTTGATTTCTCTACTCCTATATTACCAAGCTATGGAACTTTTTAAAGTATTAAAAAAGTTACACAAATGCACACACATATACTGCTTCGTTTTCTACACAAAGCAAACTGGAGAAAGCCAAGTTATGGTTAAGACCAGCCGAGCGGAAAACCAGTTCTACCTGGGAAGTTAAAACATGCTAGTGTTTTGATTTCAAGGAAAGGGCACAACAGTACTCAACTAAAAAATTCAGACAGAGAAAGCCTATTTCAGTGCCCTTGCTGTCTATCTCATCCTGTTGCTGCAGACATCATTCCTACTGATTACTCAAATTAATTTATACTTGATCAGTTGCAATGATTATTTGGAAGAAAACAGCTGTACAGAAGACAACACTGGAGGATCTAAAAGAAGCTCTTGGAGCATTCAACAGTTGCCTACGCAGGTACCGCAGGAGCTGTAATTCAAATCCTAGTTCTCAGGAGCACTTTTAAAAAGAAGCAGTGTTCACATAATTTCTAAGATACTGTTTCCAGACATTAAAGGGTCTTTAATGGGTCAAATTCGACCAGTTAAACAGAATGTGCTACTCTTCCCCTAGTGTATTCCTGCTTTGGGAGTATTTTTAGTATTTGGGTTTTTCCTTAAGTGTTTCATACATATTCCTCATAAACCAAGAGAAATGCTAAGCTAGAAATAGGTAAGAAATTAATGGAAGCACTGAGCTTGACGTCTCCTGGTATTTCTCTCCAATAATAGGAAAAGTTAGTATGCCTCGCTTCTAGTGAAATGTTTGAACTCTATTAGGGTTGAGCATTTATAAACATACAGTAATGTGAAGACAATTGTGCTATTACTAAAAACCATGTAGATAAGCTGACAGGAATCTTCCAGTAGTTGACAAAATCGTTTAAATCAAGAGCAGGGTACTGTTTAGCACTCAAATAAACACAAAAAACCATGTCTTAAAAGGAACATCCCACCTGCTGCTACCTGTATTACACTAAACTAAAAAGATTCACAGTGAACAGTTTGATAAAGACAACTATAATCACCAACCAATCAGCAGGGAGGAAATACTGCTTTCCTGCAATATGAAACAAGTAAGGAAGACAGAGACTACAAACTATAGAAATCTAAACTGACAGAACAGTTCCATAAAATACAATAAAACTCAATGTGATGTCATCTAATCTCACTAGCCAATGTTGCTACAAAACCTGTTTGAAGTCTACCAAGCATTACTCACCCACACAAGCTGCTGCTTCATTTTTAATCCAGCCTTCTTTACAGTCTTGGCAGTCCTTGTTACTTGAACCAGTACAAGTTTTACAGGCAGCATGGCAGGCTGAGATAAGAGAAAACTACAATCTGAGCTTTGTTGGGAAACTCCAAGACAAGTTTGGGCACACAAATTCTCAAAGAAAAATCTTATTTAGGATTCATTGGAAGCTATTGTATTTTAGTAGCTTGAGCCTCCCATTCACAAGATTAGATCTTGACTTTATGGAGGTATCATTTACAAAAATGCAGCTCTATCCTACAAAAACAAAACCCCTACAAAACCCAGGAAGCCAAACCTGGCAATTACAGTCATCTGCACCACTAAAACAGTGCCATGAAATTCTAGTGACTAGAAGTGGTGGGTCCAATTTCCAAAATATTTGGGAAGAGGAGATCAAGAAGGTAAACTTTGCTCAGCCACTCAGGGTTGGGACAACAGTTTAAACACTAGACTCAGCACTCCCACCTAATGAATCCTCAGACTACTTCATTTGCAACCAGCTACAAGAGCGAAGTGTGAAGTGATACTAGTCTGAAGAACTTCACAAGTGTTTATATATGCATATATATGTAACATGCATATATAAGCAGCATGTTATATATTGTAATATAAAACACATCATATAGAAGAATTACTACACGGCCAGATAAAAAACCCAACATAGATAGTGTTGAAAAACAATTTTATTAGATCCCACAGTCAGGATTTAGCTGCTGCAGAATCTCACTCAAGATGTAAAAACAAATGAAAATCTGACCAACTGAAAAAGTGTATTCCTATGACCTGACTGTGTTTCAAAATTAAGCTTAGACGTACTTAACTGGAATCTATGTAGTCTACAGTACAGATCAGCTGTTTCCACGCCCATTTACTCCAGTTAAGCTTATCTGAGACATGAGGAAAACCTAGCTTTCAACATAGTCCACTGTGCAGCAATTTCAGCTCAAGTTTTTTGTACAGTACTTGGGGGTGGGGGGAAGGTGGTGACATGGGGGCAAAGCTTGATCTTCCCTCCAGCCTCCCTCATGACATAAATGAATTCTGCTTCTTAATTTAAAGCAGGAAAAAAAAAATTTAAAAAAAAAAAAAATCAAGGGCAGTCTGGAAGGATGACATCGCAAAACCTTACAATTCCACCAAACTGACTGACATGTCATTAATAGTTAAAGCTGAGTGACCAAACTGTAACTATTTTTTGTTTTTACATTTGTCACTTTAAATTGTTTCTAGTTTTGTTTACAAAACTGAAGAAGGAAGACAAAGATCTAAGCATGTACCAAAGACTTTGTTACCTGTACAAACAGAATGCGTCTCATTTCTCAAGGTACTGAAGTAACCATTAGAACAGTCCAAACAAAAATCTCCTGTATACTCCTTGTTACAGCTACATGAGCCATCTCCACCTCGGGTACCGTCACCATCACAGTGGCCATTTCCATGGCAAGGTCTTTCTGATCCACCACGACAAGCTAAAAAGGATCAAAAATACTTTTCAATAAAATGTTAAAGGGAGTAACTTCCTATTTTCAGCCACGAGCACCTGAATTTTCAGCACCACTTCACAGACAGTAAAATGTAAAAAAGAAAAAAAAAAAAGTCACACTAAACCAGTATATAATTTCCAAAATCTTTTTTCCCTTGAGAGTAACCAAAAGGCTTGCAACAAGGAATGCTCTGTAATATATTCAAGTGTAAGAGTTACTCAAAACAATCTCCAGGAAAGTTCAGTTATAAATTTAATTTTGGGTAAAGACCATGGCTTAGAATTTTATCTACTTTCTTAGCTTCCTGGCTAAAGCTAGCGTCTTTATTTATTCTCAATTTCTGAGAATGCTCATACTGCAGTTGGAAAAACCCTACTAGCAGTCATTTAGATCAATACTGGGAATTGGCACTTATATTGTTAACAATTTAAAGAGGCCAAAGCTGATCTCTTAACAAGGTGCAAGGTTTTAGAGATTTATAAATTATACTTCAGGGGCCAATATACCTTTTTTATCACTTTTGCATCGAAGACCTTACTTTCATCCAGTTGTCTCCTACCTACTTTTATCCAATTTCTCCCATTGCCTTTTTAACCAATCCTCAGTTTTTAATTTCTTCATTTAATCCCCAACAGTGTTTTGGCCGTTTTACTCTTGAAACTGTTGTCTGCATAGCTTCTGAAAGGCCACCTAAACAACAGACTTGATGTCACAGGGAGCCTTTAAACATGGGTCAGGTGTAGATGTGAACATCAGATCAGATGGGTTCTGCACATGTAAGTACCCTTGAGAGCTTTGTACATTACTTCATGCCCAGAAGACTTTTCTTCAGGCAGGACGCTTACAAGGCAGCTACCTAACTATCAGGCAACAGGTAGGTACATAGTACACAGCAGCTGGTGTCTCATGGAAAATATCATACTTCATGTATTTGTCCACATTATGAAAGACTGAAACAAACAGGTAAAAAGAACATATCTGCTACTGTATTTTTCAAAAGAAAAATTACCAAGGCAATCTGGTCCGTAAGTTCCAGCAGGGCAGCAAACTTCTATTGTTTCTATGCAAAACCACTTAAACAAATCAGGATACTTCTTCTTTCTGTATATGAAAGACATTAATTTATCAATAAAAAGAATGAGAAGTCTTTAAAAGCCAACTCACACAACTGAACCTGCACAATGCAGCAGAGAAATCTGTTGCACGTGACAGATTAGAAACGTATTTTTTTTTGTTCTGAAGACGATCTTATTTCAGGAATTAGTTTTTAGAAGTCCTCCAACTTGAGATTAACACCTTTTAAACTACCATACTATTAACAGACTCTACTCAAATTTTATAAATTAGATTTATGAAAAATGTGAAATAAGAGCAACCAATAAAATCAATTCGTCTTGATACATACACACCCCCCCCCTTTTTTTTTTTTTTTTAAACACCTTATTTTTAGGGAAGTTTTATATATAGTTTAGTTGGTCTTATTTATGTCTTTCTCTTAAACATAACTGCTGTGTCTTTATCTCAGCTATGCAGAAGATAACCCAGGACAGATACTAACATTTCCTCAAGTTATTGCCAACTTGACAATAGGGTGCCTGTTACAATTTCTCCTCTTTTTTAGCATGAATCAAGTACTATTTTAGAAGGATTTTTTTTAATATTAAGAATTTACTTATGTGCTGCTCTAGTAGTAGCATACACCCCCAATTACCAATGAAATCGCTAGATATTATTTTGCAAGCAAGCATGAGGATTACTACAGTTCTGAATGACAATTCACAGATCTCAGTATCACACTGATGCTTAAGTCTCAAAAACTTTAGTAAAGGCTTAGATATTCTGTAGCCTGACAGAAGTCTTCAGCAACTCCTGAGGCATGTACAGCTTCTCTTTCTAAACTATTACGTCTGATCATACTGACTCCAAGGCTCAGGCCCTGAAAAGTAAATTTACTGAGTACCACACATAACATAACAACTTACAAAAAAAGATCTAAGGTATTCATGGACAAAGAACTTGTCTTTGGAAACAACCACAGAAACTGAATGACATTTGGACATCGCAGGTTAAAGGACAGAAGGCAAAGTTAATCAATTGCACTCAAAATGTCTATTAAATACAGAAACTTTCCAAAACCCGATGTATTTTATGCATAGTTTTGTTTATTTTAGGAAGTCTACTTTGTCAAAATCTCTAGTTTAAGACCCGTTTCTTTCAGTTCTGCAAATTTAAGACAAATTTAAGACTCTGGGTTGCATAGCTCACCTTTCTGGAAAGCATGTCCTATGAGGAGCAGCTGAGGACTTTGGGCTTGTTTAGTTTGGAGAAAAGGAGGCTGCGGGGCAACCTCATTGCTCACTACAGCTTCCTGAGGAGGGGAAGTGGAGAGGAAGGTGCTGAGCTCTTCTCCCTGGGATTCTGGGATCCAGTGATAGGACGTGTGGGAACGGTTCAGAGCGGCGCCAGGGGAGGCTTAGACTGGACATGAGGAAGCATTTCTTTACCGAGAGGGTGGTCAAACACTGGAACAGGCTTCCTAGAGCGGTGGTCGATGCCCCAAGCCTGTCAGTGTTTAAGAGGCATTTGGACAATGCCCTTAATAACATGCTTTAACTTTTGGTCAGCCCCGAATAGGTTAGACAGTTGGACTAGGTGATTGTTGTAGGCCCCTTCTAACTGAAATATTCTATTCTATGCTATACTATTCTATTCCATTCAAATGGCATGCTAATGTATACATGCTCCTGTATAGTTAGGTAAAAGCATAAAGTAATAAAGCAGTCATTAAGAGCAAAGTGGGTTATCAAAAATCCTTATCCAGTTATAAAATGTTACAATAGTAGTTCACCCTATTGTATTCTAGCTGATTGAGAGTGCTGACAGTATAAAGTAATAAAAAAAGAAAATACTTAGAAGAAACATGATTTGGAATTAAAAAAAAAGATCTGAAGAGATTTAAATGCTACAATGCCATCCTTGCACTTATTATATTTTATAATGGTATATGAAAAGCTTAGTTATAACAGAAATCACAGGCTAGCTTATAAGGCAGATAGAAAAGCCAGCTGCTATACTACCATCCTCAAGAGATCCAACTTCTACATTTATTATTTATCAATGATTTTTTTGATTGCCAGGAGAACAAAATAACGTTTCAGGAAAAGAAAGCCAACTAAAAACTCACAAGAACCAAAGAGTCCCTTGCAGTTTTATGACAAAGGAAAACAAAAAAGGTAACAAACCTCAAAGTTTTCCAATGTTAGTTTGCCTCAACACCCCATTGGTAACTGAGCAGACAGTATATGAGAAGCCAGACTGGATGCTTTGGTGCAACACTTCCGGAATTGAAAATAAAAAAGAACACGGTAACAGCAGCACATGCTGTTAAAAGTCAGCCTGAACCCAGCTGTACCCAATGGCAACACTTGAAGGATAATGAAGAATTACCCTGTCCTGGTTTCAGCTGGGATAGAGTTAATTTTCTTTCTAGTAGCTGGTATATTGTTACATTTTGGATTTAGCAGGAGAAGAATGTTGACAACACGCTGATGTTTTCAGTTGTTGCTAAGTAATGTTTAGGCTAAGTCAAGGATTTTTCAGCTTCTCATGCCCAGCCAGCAAGAAGGCTGGAGGGGCACAAGAAGTTGGCACAGGACACAGCCAGGGCAGCTGACCCAAACTGGCCAAAGGGGTATTCCATACCATGTGACGTCACTTCTAGTATATGAACTGGGGGCAGCTGGCCTGGCAGGAGGCGGGGATCGCTGCTCAGGAACGAACTGGGCATCAGTCAGCGAGTGGTGAGCAATTGTATTGTGTATCACTTGTTTTGTATATTCTGATTCTTTTATTATGACTATTATTATTGTCATTTTATTACTGTTATTATTATTATCATTATCATTTTCTTCCTTTCTCTCCTATTAAACTGTTTCTATCTCAACCCACAGGTTTTACTTTTTTATTTTCCCCCGATTCTCTCCCCCATCCCACTGCGGGGGCAGGAAGTGAGTGAGTGGCTGCGTGGTGCTTAGTTGCTGGCTGGGGTTAAACCACGACATACCCATACTGCTATTGCTCAGGCACAAGACTTAACATTAGTAGTTCATCCTCTTAGATAACTTATCCACACCAAGATCTCCACAAAAAAATTCGATACTTACAGTTTGAACCACCATTTCTCTATATGTTCTTCATGCTCTTCTACCATGTTGTTACATTCAAAGTTACTACTGTCGCACAGATTCTCTATGATCTCTACAAGACGAATTTCGCTACAAGCAGAGAAGGAAAATCGTAATTTAAACATTTGACAGTACTCAAGACATGACAGAGAAGCTAGACTTCAGCCTAGAATACTTTATCAGTTTATGCTGTGTTCTGAATTAGTTCCAAAACAAAGCAAATATCAGAATAAAGCACTAATGAACATTACTTCAAACCAAAAAAAAAAAATGACAACGATGACCACAAGAATGACTTTGGCTTGCTTGCACTTATGATGTCTGCAGACTGTAGGTTTGATAGATTTTTAGCTTCCCAGCAAATTTTTAGTGCAGTATTTTTCTCCTAAGTTCAACAATAAATTTCACGTATTGTTAATACTTGACACAAGCCCACGAAGCTCACAGTAACTGAGGTTCAGAAATCCCATCCTTACATCTCAATGCTCCAACTAAGACTAAAAAGTGAATTTGAAATTTGGAAGAAAGATACCAGATCACTTTGCTCAGTAATCAAACATATATACAAAAGAGTACAGTAATCTGCATCTCTTCTAGTTTTCTGTTTGGCACTGAAATAGTGAGGACTCCAGGGAGGAGATAGTGCTTTAATTCTAAAACAAGTATTACAGTATTCCACACCTTTTATGACTATCAATTAACTGTTGACCATTATTTAAAGATCGCCACTTTAGGACTTTAACAGGTAAATAGAAAAAAAACTACTATGACCAATGACGGTATTAACTTTGGGGTTTTTTTCCAGAAACAAGACAAATAAAGGCATCCATAAGGAGTTTCAGTCTTTACTGTACTCTTTACGGTGTAATGTTAGATTTTAATCAATAAGAATTTAAGGCTTGGACACATGAAACGTTAGCTACAACATTCAGTATTTAAGTTCCAGCCAAACACTGGTACGGTGAAGTTACGCACAGTAGACATTAAACTTATCCGAATGAGAAGTACCGAGACAGCTTACCTGGACTCATACTTTGACAGCGTCTTCTCTTCCCAAGCAGTGTTTCCACCACCAAAGTTCTTTTTAGCTGTATCTGCTAATCCCTACAAATGAAAAGTACCAGAAGAATGTAAGTTACATAAGGTTTGTTTCTAACAAAGATTAAGGGCAATGCTTGTACAAAAATTGTGAAAGGCGCCATGCAGAAACTTCAGTAAAGCTCTGAAGCTGCTGATCAAATTGCTAAGTGAAAGAAACAGCTAGTGACAACATGAAAAGTGATAAAGCGTAGGTTATAGGATAACACGACTCAATTTTCCCAACACCCAAACAAAGCCCTGTTACAGTCTTCATTTTTGTCAAAAACCATACACGTATGAAACTTCATAGCAATCTCCTTCAAGTTCTCGGGAACTTTATTGATCACTTGAACGGGACCTCTACTTCATTCAGTTTTGACGGTACTTGGCCCAGTCTTCACCGTGTTGTAACACAACCATACAACAGGACCATTCACCGTGATCGGCACACGTTCCCCGGCCGAACGCCTACCCAATCATACCTTGCAAGAGACCTCCGCAGTGAAAGCGATCGACCAAGTGAGCAACAGCCAGTACAGGTACGAAGAGTATTAAGCATCTGTCACAAGCCGAAGCGGCCCCTCGCTGCCTAATTTACCGTGCCACCACGCAGGGCTGTTGCAAGCGGCAACAGACACAGCGTTTTGGGGGACGACGTTGTCCGCCAGCACTCGCTCACGGCGCCGGGCATGCTACAGCCGCTCTCTTCGCGCCGAAGCGCCAGCCCTCCTCGGACAGCAAAGCCGGAGGGGCAGCAGCTCCGTAACCCACCGGCCGAGGGACCACCGCCGCTGCCGAAGCCGGCAGCAAAACCCCCCGCCGCGCACCAGCCGGACCAGACGCCGTCCGTAACGCGGCGTTCGGCCCGGGGAGGGGGGGCTTCAGCAGCTGCGGGGCGGAGAGCCGGCCTGCCACCAGGGCCGCAGACCCGCACCGCGCCGGGCGCTGCCGCCGCCTTCTCCGGCGGGCCCGCCGCGGCTGACCGGCGCGGAGCCCGGCGGCCGCCCCTCGGAGCGGCCTGCACCGCCGCCACCGCACCTCGGGCCGCCCGGCGGGACCCGGCGGCCGGCTCCTGGCCGGGGAGGCCCCCGCCCGCCACGCCACCCCCCCCCCCCCGCCCCTTGAGGCCGCCCCCCGGCCCCGCCGCCCACCTGGTTGAACCTGTCCGCGATACCCCGGCAGGTGGAGCACGCCAGGCGCCGCCGCTCGCCAGCGCCCAGGGCGGGCGGCAGCGTCAACAGGGCAGCGCAGAGCGCCACGGCCAGCGACGCCCGGCCCGGGCGAGGCGCGGGGCCGGGCCCCATGGCGAGGGCGCGGGGAGCGCCGGGCAGACGGAGCGGGGCCGCCCCAGCCGCAGCAGCCAGCCCACCTCAGCGTCGGCGGCGCGCTCGGCTCGCCCCGCCCCGGCCCCCGCAGCAACCGGCCCGGGAGCTCCATTCAGATTTCCGCGTCAGCCCCACGCACGCTCCGGCCGCAGGCGCTCGTTGGTGCGAGGCAGGGGAGCGGAGGGAACGTGGTCCAATCGGCGCCCGCCACGCTCCGGGCCAATTGGAGCCCCCCGCGTACGCAGAGAACCGGGGGGGGGGCGGGGGGGGGGGCGTGGTAGAGAGCTATCTGAGGAAGCAACGGCCGTCGGCCTAGCGCGTCGCCGCCATCATGAGAACGGGCAGGCGTGATGCTCCGTAGGGGCTTCGGAGCCGTCCGCCATTTGTATTTGGCAGGCGCCTGGGAGTCCCTCTGCTGCCGGGGCCTCGCTCTGCCCTCACCTAATATGGCTGGCCAGAGAGCTGGTCACGTGGGCACGGGCCTGTTTCCCCCCCCCTCCCGCCTGCCGTCCTCTTCTGCCGGTGCCCTCTGCGGGGCGGCCACGTGGACGCCCGGGCGGTGAGTGCGGGCCGGGCCGGGCGGAGGGCGCTGCGCCCCCGGGCGTGGGCGGGACGGGACGGGAGGTAACGGCCGCGGGAGGGGGCAGCGGGGAGGCCGCCAACGGCCCCGTTCCTTCGCCGCAGCCCGGCTGCGACCCGGCGTCCCTGGGAGCCCCGTCCCCCGCGGAGGCGCTGGGCGGCGGCTGCTGACCGGGCGGCGGGGGCGCTGCCAGGTGGGTTCCCCCCGCCCCGGCCTTCCGCCTCCCGAGGCGCGGTAGCGGCGGCGGGGCGGGAGGGAGCGCGGCAGGGCAGGGCAGCCGCCTCCTGAGGGGGCCGGCGGGCGGGCGGGCCGGCCTCCGCCGCGGGGGTCCCGTGCGGCCGCGGGGACGGTGCCGGTGTCTTCAGAGGCGGCGGGTGACGTCGCGGCCTCGTCCTGCCGCCCCCCAGGGCTGCCCAGCAGCGACCTGACGGGGTGGGTGACGCTGAGCCCGCGTGAGGCGCCGGCTGATGGGACTCGTCCCTCCTCAGCGCCCCGGCTCGGCGGGTTCGACGGCCCGCGTCCGTCGCCGGCGCTCGGCGTGGCTTCGCGGCGGGCGGGGAGCGGAGGAGGCCGCGCCGCCCGCGGGGAGCCGGCGGCGGGCGGGCGGGCGGGCGTCCTGCAGCGGGCCGGCCGCTAGAGAGCGCTGGGCGCACGCTGCGGGGGCGGGGGGGGACGGGGGGGGTTGAGTCGGGGGCATTTTGTGTGCTTCTTTCTCGCCCGGTCCGAAGAGTGGCGTTTCCGACATAGCTTCGTCGTACCTTCGTAGCTCGTGCCGTCCCAGGCTTCGTTTCCTGCCTCAACTCTCTTTTCTCTTTTTTGTCCGGTTTTTTTTTTTTCTGTTTTTAGCCAGTCCCCACAGTCATGAGGAAATGTGTATAAGAATAGCGACTGTCGTGCTCCTTCTTAGAAAAGAAGAAAAAGCCATCCCAGCAACTACAGGTTTTAAATCTGACCTCATTCAAAAGTTAGCTTGAGAGCAAAGTTGGAAGAGCTGTTAAAGCACAGGGCAAAAGCCATGAAAATTGAAGATAATACAACATAGGTTTCCCCACAGCTGGATCAAGCCAAAGAGGGAGGACCTTATAGTGGGAGGCTCTTGGTGGTTCTGCTTAGATGGCTCCATACGGAGCATGTGAGGGAGTGAAATGCAGTCTCCGCAGACAGATTCAACAGTTTGGCTGCCAGACTCTAACCTATTTGTACTGAAGAGTGTCTGAAAAACATAAGTGAGCTAAATATGGTAGATTTTTCATGGGAGGAGTAAAAAGTCAGTTGCTGGAACTAATGACACTTCTACAGAAAAAGTATAGGAACAGAATAAACCATTTTTGATGAAAGCGCTTTGGCCTTTTTTTTTTTTAATGTAAGAAAACAATTTATTTTCACCCAGTTTAATCCCAGGAAGGGATGAATGTGTTGGAAATCTCCGCTCCTCTATGATTCAGTCTTGATGTAGATAGACATTTGGGGGGCAGTCAGTGTGGCTTTGTGGTACAGGTCCGAGAAAGATTCTTCTAAAGTTGTTAGAACGTTAATGATGGATAAAACTATTTGTATTCACTTACGGTATTCCTCAAACCTTCATTATTAAAATATTTTTATTAAGTGAAAATCTGTTTCTGTGGTTTTGGCACTTAAGAATAAAAGTTGTAATTGCAAGTATTTTGCCTATATATAGCAAATTTATTTTAAACGTCAAATACAGTGTCTACTTGTCTTGATAAATTCCACTTGAATTTTGAGGTTTGTCAGCATCAGTTTTTGACAGAGCAAGTTATCTTGAGTCTTGACAAGACCACTAAATTTATTAGGCTCTATCTCAGAAACCTAGGTGTTGTCTTCATGCTTTGTTTTTTTTATCTGCTAGCGTGTTTCCCTTCAGGGAATCTCAGTATGTATAATGCATGTAATTATCTTCAAAATGTATGAGTTTGCTGGCAAGCTTACTTTCTTCAGGCATACAAAAGGATTGGAGTCAACAAGATAAAAAAAAAAAAGCCTTGAGATAAACTGTGTATGGGATATGTAGCTTCCCTGTCATTCTGATGATTTAGGAAGTTGGGAACTGATTATTTATGTGATCAGCTAAAGATGTCAGGAGCAGGCTATATTGTAGAGTGGTCAAGGTATAATGAATGCCATATTTATAGGTGAAGGTAACATCTTTTTATTATACAACTGATAATCGTTAAGAAGGAAAAAATAGAGTTTCTTGGCACTTGGATCCTTTTACAAGGATTCATTGTCCTAAAATACCTGAAATGTTAAGAAGCTGTGAATTGGGAGTGAGGAATACCTACCGTGCTGGTGTATTACATGCTACTTCACATGGCACAAGCTACTCAAATGCCTGTGTTGCTATATGCAGCGGTGGATTGATCCTTCAGAGTCTATTTTTCACTCAGGTAAGTTTGGCCAGAAATGTGAGATGCCTCTGTGTGTATTGGAAGAATTCAGCGAGAGAGCTTTCTACAGACAAGAACTTGTGCAAGATGAATTATCACGTGCAGAGGCTTAATTCCTGCCAAACACTTCTTGAGGTGCTCCTGATGGCAGTCCCATACGTCTTTTACTGCTGCTGTGGAAGAAGGATTCCATCGTAGCATAACCCATTTTTATCCATCCTTGTAAAGAAGTAGTACTAGGCACAGATTAAAAAGACTTCTTCGCACTTCCTGGTGTGTTGTGTTTATTGAGGCTCTTAACGTCGCAAAACAAGCCAAAAGTCTTGAGGACCTGCCACAGAACTCTGTCTTTGAGCCCAGAGTTAGAGCTTCAGTTACAGTCTGTAACAGCAACAATTATGAGAAAAAGAGGTGCAGCCAGTGATGCATATAAATAATATGGGGATGCATGCAGTTTACAGGAAGTACACAAATTTGGGGATTTATTGGTGTTAGCTGTGCAAATGAGGAACGTTAGCTCACTCTTTATTTTTACTAATGAGCAGGACAAACATCAGTTCAGGAAAAGGTGACTTGAGGAGGCAGTTGCTACATGATCCTAGCACATCTGCCAACTGTGTTACATCTGTTTGATGGACATATTTAGACCAAAACATGGGAGAAAATATCTCTAACCAAAACCCCAGTTGTACCTCACAGGTGCTATTTTTAAAGCTTTGTTTCTGTGAGAACAGAACAAGAATAACAATAACCAAAATCTCTTGTCTTTCATTAAATTGTAGACTTAACAAAAACTGGGAAGCTTAAATTAAAAGAATGTGAAGTAGATTACCATGTTTTTGCTGGAAATGGCCATGGAAAATAACTTTGTTTTGTTTTTTACTGGTTCGTAATCTGAAACTAGAAAAGATGAGCTGTTTACCCATGACAGTACCTATGCTTTATTTGCTCTGGCGTCACCTGGACATGTGATTTTATCATCATCGTAACATACATTTGAAGCACTACCATAAGAATGGCTCAGCGCAGTGTTGTGAAACTGAGCACTAGGGAGAGATGGCCTTCATTTCTGGGTAGCAGTAGGAAGGATGGGGTTCAGACCATCTCGGGCCATGATGACACATGGTGTGGGTGCTGAAGGGGACTCGTCCTTCACATGACGAGTCTGGACCTAGCCACCAGCAGACTCAAAAGGTTGAAGTGCTCTGTTCTGAGCAATTTCTCATCCTTGTGGTTCCTCTCCCACTAGTTTCAGAGTCCTAGACAAATGAGAGAGTGTGTTCGAAAGATCATGTGTAAATCCAGTGTGCGATTAAAGCGAGAGTAAATTACAAAGCTGTCTCTCCTGCAAAGCACAGACGTAATTGAGGTGGCACTCTCGGCAGTGGTGGCAGTATAGAATGCAAAGGGAAATACTCTGTTAAGTTGGGTCTATGTTGTCTGAGTTTTTCTAGGTGAAAACTAAAATCTTTACAGAAGGTGGCATAAATCCTGAAATGCTGTCTGAATACTTTTTTGGCTATCTACTCAGTTTACTGAATGTATAAAAAAAATTGGATGGATTATTTAATTTATTAGCCTTTGTTTAAACTTTTACAGTACTGTAGTAAGTTTTCCTTGCATTATCAATCTCTCTTTTTCTGTTTGTACACTTTATACCGTGTTACTAATGTATTTTCTTTTAATTATGTTTTTAATAATAATAGAATATACGTGAATTTCAAACCCAGTATGGCTCAGAAGAGGAGCTCGAGTGGGCGGTCGTTCCCATTGCTGCTGCTGATTATTGTTGTGGCCTTTGTTCATTTAACTGTCTGTCCTTTTACAAAAGTGGAGGAAAGCTTTAACCTACAAGCTATCCATGATGTGGTGTACCACCAACTGGACTTGGATAAGGTAAATTCGAAAGAAGGTATTCTTTCTTGGACACTGTTATTAAAGATTGCAATTCCATGCTATATGAGTAGGGCAAATGCAATGTGAATATGATTTATCCCAGTTTTCCTTTGTTTCTGATTTGCCTGTCTTACTTAGATTTTCCTTTTTGCAGTATGACCATCATGAATTTCCTGGAGTTGTCCCAAGAACGTTCCTTGGACCAATTTTTATTGCTGCTCTTTCCAGCCCAGCTATATATGTACTTTCTGTGCTAAGAATGTCCAAGTTCTACTCGCAGCTGATAGGTATGAGAACTTTAAATCATGAGAATACAGATTTTTACTACTGGACTAATGGGTGACATTGTTTTAACGTTCAGTGTTTGGATTAGTGGTTAAAATGTGATACTGTTTTCCTTAATGAGGGATTTTGCAGACTGTCGGTACTTAAAGCTAGCATGGCAGTTCCACCCCCTCTTTGGGGTAACTAACAGCACAGAGAAAGTGGGTACTAACAAATGTCAGACAGTTTAGAAAAAGCAAGTGTCTTCGGAGAACACGCTCCCATGCGTGCTTCCGTGTACACTTCAGAAAATACTAACTTGGGCATAGGAGCATTGACCTTTGTGCAAAAGTATCAGACGAGTTAAAGGTGGATTAAAATAAACAAACTAATGGGGAGGTTTGGGTTTGTTTTTTTTTTTCTTTGAAGTGGGTTATATTGTGGTATCTTCAGTATTATTCTTCATAACTTCTTCCCGTTACGTTATGTAACATGGTTGTTCGTTGGCGATCCGTCCGGTATTACTCTTAATTCCCATTTTTATTCTTCTAATAGTCCGAGGAAGCTTGGGGCTCAGTGTGATTTACACATTATGGAAGTTGCAGAAAGAAGTTAGAAAGCAGTTTGGAGCAACTACATCAACAGTCTTCTGTCTCATCACTGTTACTCAGTTTCATTTGATGTTTTACTGTACACGAACCCTCCCTAATGTGTTTGCACTCCCTTTTGGTAAGTATTTGCATAGCAATAATTTTAAAATATAAAAATTCTTCTCAAATATGTCAGTAGCTAAAGCACAGAAAACGTGAGGTCAGACATAGACAAATAATATATGTGCTTGATTAAATTGTGTGGTAGCAAGACTAGAAGACTTAAGCAGATGTGATTTCTTTCTTTTTTTTTTTTTTTACCGTATATGTTTACAATGACCATTGAATTAAGTTTTATTGAATCTGAGTATATGTGAAGTTTGTCAGATGGCTTTGATTAACTAAAGGTTTGGGTACACATACCTGATGCATAAAACATAGAACTATTGAAAAGGCAGTAGGTACGCCTGCAGTTCAAAAAAAAAAACAAAAAACTGTGAAGTTTGTCTACACAGGAAACAGCTTTCTCATGAGACTGTGGAACAAACTCCCACCGCAACCTCTCCACCTTCCTCTTCTGGAGTTATCTACAAATGTAGGAGTTTGTACACTTAAGGGGAAAAAAAAAAAAAATCAAAGTCAAAACATTACTTTACACATACAGTTTTTCCCTAGAGATGATGAGAGGGAAGATTAACCACATGTGACAGATAGTCACTTAATGCTTCAGTGCAAGTTGTTCAACTAATAAAATCATGAGGTTGGTATAAGAACCTGTCTAGATCAGAACTGAAAAACAAAACAAAAAGCAGTTGAATTGTCAGATAAACACTGTGTAGTAATAACTCGGATAATTTCTGCAGGTATTAAAAAATACAAGTTGCTTCATGGTTTTGTACTATTAATATTTCATACATTTTCCTTAGGATCATGACCACTTTACTGTGTAGTCATAAACTGTGGAAAAAGTAGAGGCAACTTCATCTGTAGAGTTACGGTGTGTCTCCAGCTAACCGTGCAAATGGATTTATAGCTCTTCTCCCTGAGCGGTAGTCTGTAGTCTCTTTTTCATATTTGAAATGGGGTGCTGTTATCATGAACACAGGATATACTCAGCCAAGAGAATAATTCTTCAGCTGATACTGAGCAATAATAATTATGAATCTTAGTTTGAAAGGTTTTTAGTACTCCCTTAAGGTTTTGGGGTTTGTTTTTGTTTGGGTTTTTTTACCCAAAGGCTATTAAATATACTGTCTAGGAAGAGTTCCCACGTGTTCCTTCTGTGGTTATACTTTTCCTAATTACTTAAGCATCAACAGTAGAAAGTTGTGCATTATTCCAAATTACATTTCTCTAACAGAGGAAGAATTTCTGGGCTAGAAATGGTATGAAGACCAAGAGGGCATTGGTGGGAACTTAGAGGAACAAGACACTAGTATTGAGAAAAGTGTTGCCCTTTAGAAAACGAATAGTTCAGTGTGTGAGACAGTGTGCTTGCTTTATTTTTGCAGTGCTCCTGGCATTGACGTTTTGGATACAGCAAAAGCAAAGGCCATTCATTTGGTTCTCAGCTTTGGCAATTATAGTCTTCAGATCAGAGCTCTGCATCTTCTTAGGCCTCATGCTCCTGGTGACGTTATTAACTAAAAGAATCTCCATATTCAAGGTGCTTTCCCATGCTGTTCCTGCTGGAATTTTTTGGTTGGGTAAGTATTTGCTTGGAAAAAACAAATGCCACATAGTAAATTCAACAGAAATCTGGACTGACTTCTCTGGTGACCTGGCCCTTAGGCCTTTTTTTTTTTTTTTTTAAATCTGATTCCATTTTCTAGTAATATGACAAGGGTATTTATTTCTTTGAAAATTTCCATGTGAGGAAATAGGTGTGCATGGAGCAGTAGAAAGATACTGTGACTCCCACCTTTAGATGCTTACAGTATGATGTCCTGGTCTTAAAAAGGCTTAGACATGCAAGCTGACTTTAGTATAATTAGTACCTGGCTGTAGCTACACCTGCATTATTAGCTGTAGTATCTATTGCTGTGACGATAAGCTGAGTCCCAGGATAAAATACAACAGTGTGACAGACAGGGATACTGAGCAAGAAGGTTGTAGGGAGAGTCACAGTTCAGCTCTGTTTCTTTATTACATTAATTTTAATAGCTTAAGTGATTATCCATGCTAGAGAGGTTGAAAAATCTCCTTGTCTCTACCGATCCATGGAAGGCTCGTGCATATGCATGTAAATACTCTAAGCTTCTCTGCCAGGCTACGTAATTAAAAATGCTGTTGTCAGATGCCTGATGATGACCTCTAGTAGTGTGCTGTTCCTTCCACAGCATGGGCAGTAGAAACAGTAAGATCATGCCATGTGCATTTGGAGGCACCTCGCAGCATAAGAGTTTGGAGGTCCAATGGGAATTAGTCACTGGTACTCCCATTCCGTCTCTGGGCAAACTTCTTAAATACCAGCGCAGTTTTCACAGAGCTGAGTGGAAGAGATGGGGCTGATGGATTGGCTACTCTTCTGTCTTTTTGCCTTTCATCCCTTACCCTCCTTCCCTCACACCTAATAAACAGTAGCAAACTTCTAGAGATTGTTTATCTTAACTTACTAGCTTTACAATAAAAATCCATTTAGTACCATTTGAAGTTAACCTGGGTTTATTACCATTCATTAAATTTAATGCTCTAATATTCTTTTGAAACAAACTAATTAAACCACTGCTTTTCACACCTGGGGTTGGAGTGGGGCGAATCTCAATCAGATTCCTATCTAACGTGCTTCTATTAAGAAGTGCCTCCCTCCCCTGCATTTCCACTGCAAGACAGACAGATTCAGCCTTCTCTGTGGCTTTGGGTGAGGCTTACAATGCGTGTTCCAGTTTATGCTGATCTCATCAGTAAATGTGCAATTTGGATGTGCTAGTTTGCTTTTCCCTAGTTTTTAATTCACGCAGACTTGTATTTCTTTTAATTCTTTTAGGGCTAACAGTTGCTGTGGATTCTCTATTTTGGAGGCAACTTGTGTGGCCAGAGGGGAAAGTGCTCTGGTATAACACAATTTTGAACAGAAGTTCCAACTGGGGAGTATCCTTTGAAACACCCAGGGAAAAAGACCTATTGAACACTACCAGCCAAAGCGAAGACTTGATGTAACCTATTCCTGAGACTCACTTACAGTGTTAAATTCTACCTTTCATCTAGTATTTCATTATTTGAAGCTTATGAGACAATGTCTGTTTCTTAGATCTTTCTGTAAATTTTAACTTTCCTCTGCTGACTGTTCCTTCTTGCTTCTTTGTGTTCTACCAATGTTAAAGCCAGGTTTCTTCCCCTTGGTTTTTCAGGTTGCTCATCATTAGCACCATTTGATGTTGGGTGATGTGAATGTAGTTACGCAACTGCTTTTATTTCTCAAAGGGTAAGGCAGAAGCCCAAATGCCTGGAAGAATGCGATACATATAAAGTATACTGCATATTTGCAAAATTTGCATGTGCTACTGTAAAGAATAGTTACTTTACTCGTCAGCAGTGAAAGCATCCTTAACTCTCCTTTTCACCTTGAAGACCTCCCCCTTCTTGTGGTATTTCTATTCAGCCCTGCCTCGTGCTTTGGGATGCAGCATTGTATTTGTACCTTTAGGTGTAGCAGAAAAGAGAACTCGGATACTACTTTTGCCAGCACTGGGCTTTATTTTCTTGTATTCATTTCTCCCACACAAAGAGCTGCGTTTTATCATATATACTTTCCCTGTCTTCAACATAGTGGCTGCTAAAATGTGCTCACGAATGTAAGTTCAAAATTCTGTTTTGTTTTTTTTTTCCTTCTCTGAAAATGCAAAAGAAAAGCAAAACTATTATTACTGTTTTTATGCACTTCTTTTTATCTTGGAGTCTGGATCTTCAGATCTTCTCAAATCTCTTGGATTTGAGATCTTCATACGCTTTAGAAAGGAGGTCTGTATCACTGTACGTATTTGACTAATGAGGGAAATGGAGACAAAGGAAAGTTAAATGATTTGGCAGGACCATTTGACAGTTTGGGTCAGTGTCAAGAATAGAGCCCTGATTTTACTGTTACGCTGTTACAATTCAGTTTATTTTATCCACCAGAGAAAAAGATACATTCCAGTGTACTACTGTGTTGTTAACACAACTTACCTTAGGAGGTAGTTTAATGCACAGGTGGGGCTCATGAAATGTGGAGTTTGTATTAAATAGTTAAACTTGCGTATTTTGAGTAAACACATTGAAGTTAAATTGTGAAATTCTTTGAAAGAGAATACGTTCATAGCTAAAGGTTTTAAACACAGAAATACTTAGCTTTCTTGATGAGCTTTTATTAGCTTTATTAATGAGAATATTCTAATTTGTATGCATTCCATACACACGATCGTAATAAAGTTTGCATTAATCTTTATTATCTAGCAGTGCAGTTTTCGTAAAAGCTCTGTCACAATAGTCAATGACCAGTATGAAAGAAAAATAACAGTTTATTCTTACTCTTTTTTTTCCCCCCTCAACAGTCTGAATAACTACCGGAAATCTTGGCTGTACAAACTTGGATCTTTCTTTGTTATAATGCATCTTCTAGTTAATGCTGCTTATTCAGCAACATCTTTATATGTTTCACATTTCAATTATCCTGGAGGAGTGGCAATTCAGAAGTTGCATGAGTTGGTACCTTCAACAGCAGGTATGTAAAGCTGGCTTGAGGTATGTTAGCCTAATTTCAATTGCATTTTTTTTTCTGCTAGTGTATCTTTACATGTATTGGATATTACTACTTCACACTATTTACATGCATGTTTTCTGTTACTATTTTGTTAATTTATTAATCAGAGTGTTCTTAGAAGAATTTTGAAATTGTACTTTGTTTTCTTTGTTTCTGTAGATGTCTCTGTTCATATTGATGTGGCTGCAGCACAAACAGGAGTTTCTCGGTTTCTAGAAATCAATTCAGATTGGAGGTATGTTATGAATGAGGTATTTTGATCTGAAGACAGGAGCCTGCTTTTTCCTTTTTTGTATATGCACAGGGGCAAGCATCACAGATACTGTTTCTGGTACAGCATATTTATTAAGCCAGGTCAAGAACAATGTGAATCTTCAGAGAATTTTGATATGTGCAGTGCTGCCATTTCAGAAATAGAGCACTGCAACTTTTTTTAATTGTTTTGGTTGGTTCTGGTTTGCCTAAATAGCATAGAATCTTTAAAAGACATCAGAAACAGTGCAAAAAAATTGTTAGCTTACTAAAACACCAATATCTTTAATGCAGCTACATTTGACATCTCACTAGATCTCGTAAAACACAGCTGTAGATGAACACTTCTCTGCTCTTGGCAGAACAGTGTATATAATTGTGGGGGTATCTTCTCATTTTGTTTGTATTTGAATGATGTGAGGCTTATCTGCATATTAATATACAAAGTCTATTTTTATGTGGAATGTCCTTCACATAGATTGCGTTGATGGCTGCTGTTGTGGACTATCGGTCACGTCCATTGGCTCTGAGAGAAAGCAGTTGAATGCTTTGTTACCATGACCAGTAGTGATGTACAACAGTTTTAAGAATCAGAATTTTGAAATGAATAGTAGGAGACATTTGTGGGACGGCATTGTTTGCTTTTCAGGATGCAGACCAAAAAAAAGTCACCTTTCTGATTCTTAGGCCTACCTCTTCAGCTGAAGTGTACGTTTCTAATTTAAAATGTGATCTTAATGAAAATGATTCAGCAGAAAGTGACACAAAGCCTCACTTCATACTTGCACAAAACAAAAGCAATACAAGCAGATTTTGATTTAAGAAGTACTCTGAGCATGGAGTTCTTTTTCCCCAGTTACAGTCTTCAGGATCAGATGAACAAACATAATTTAATTATTGGTATGTTTAGAGATAAAAGCATTTGGGAAGTAAAGGGGGAGAAGGGAAAAAAAAAAGTATGCTTCTGGGGGAATTATAAAAACCAACGAGCTTGCTAGGTCTTATTTTATTTCCATACTCTCTCATACTATTGTGATGGTCTGGACAGTTTAAAGCTGAATTGCCTTCACAGTTACCAATCCAATGTTTATTTCAAATTGTTTTTTGCATGTTCAGTCTAGAGAAAGTCTTAAGCCATCAACAATCAGGAGACATTAAACTATTAGAGTACAAGTGATAGAACACACATGACAGCTAAAATGTTCCAGTCTTTGTTTTTTGAATATACTTAAGTACACACACTACTCTGAATACAACTCTACTCTCTAAATACAATTCTTAATTTCCATGAGCTTTTTGAGGGTGGTGGGTTTTGGATTGTTTTGGGCTTGCAAGGCTGTAGTGTAGTGGGATTGGAAGGTAAACGAATAATATTCCTGTCACTGATGGTTGTTTCATAGTGTTGCAGCTACAGAGCAGTTTGTCTCTCTCACTTTTATCTTTACTCATCATAAAAAAGCCTCAAGGAAGGGCTGATTCACCATAAAGTTTCACATTGAAAAAATCAGGCAAAATTCACAACTAAGCATCATACACGGGACTACCACTTTGACAGCATGTCCTGGTTTTGGCTGGGATAGAGTTAATAGAGTTAAACCATGACACAGCACAGTAATGCAAAGTTTAGTAGCACCAGCTGTCCATTTTCTCTTTTTCCAAGGAAGTGACAGCCTTTCAGATGGGTCTGAAAATGAGAAAACTCATTTACCATCTTCATAGAATGTGTACATCAGGTGAAAACAGATTTATGGAGAGTGGCTATGAAGGCTGATGATTCATCTTTCTAACTAACAATACATCTTTCTAACTAACTAACTACAATCTATAAATAAGTGTCTTAGAGTTAACAGCTTTTGGTGGTGTGCTCAGATTAGATCTATTTGCCTCAAGAAAAATGCAAGTGATCTATTATTTTTCTTCAAAGGGTGATTGAAAGAAGCTTGATGCAGGTTCTTACACAGGACAGGTGTTACAGTCTTGTCTTCAATTAGTGCAGTCTCTTTGAACCAGGAATAAATATGCTGTGTAAGCTTAAAGTATTTAAAAATAATAAAATCCAGAGATGCTTGAAGCCAGATGAAAGGCCCTTTATTTGCTGATGAAGAAAATGCAAAACTAGTAGTTGGTAAAGTTGTTATGAAGTAGGACATTCCTTCTGCCAGTTTGGATGCATGTACCATCCTAAGTGGTATTGCGATCTTTTTGGAAATAGCAGATGAAGTTAGTGTGCAAAGTCTAATTCTGCATTATATGGTGCATTTATTGACACCTCTGGATTCTGTCAGCCTAGGGTCTGTTCTGGGTTGCCAAAATTTTAGTTAACAATCCACACAAATCCTCTAGTTCGCTGTAGAGTACTTGCTTTAAATATCTTAAACATTAATGACTGCTATGTCAGGGAGTGTTGTAAAAATATAAATTGATATTGTTTCCAGTTTTTCACAGAGAATTCAGGCAGATGAGAGGCCAGGCCTGCAAAGACACATGTGGCAAAAGGAGTAAATCCGGGCTGCATCTAGGTGCATTTAAGAGTGTGTAGAGTTGGGATTACACACTTCTCTACCAGTGTCCATGCCTGTAAGAAAAGCCACAGCCTTGAGTAAGTTGCTTGTGAAATGCATGGGAGGAATCAGGTGCCTAAGAATAGGAGCTCCAAAAGCTGGTAGAAAACACTTCAGAGAAAAGGGCAATAGAAAGGGTGAAGAACCAGGCACTGCTCTTTGCTTGGGTTACAGTGCATGGACACGCTTTTATAGTTAGATGCCAAAGACTGTCTTGTCATAAACTAAAGGTAAGTAACCTCCATCTTAACCTTTGTCTTCTGGACTGTTGCCCAGCATTAGTGTAGAATGTTTTTCTGGGATATAGAGCAAAGATTTGAATCCAGGTCTCCCGTTTTTGGAAGCACACTTAACAGTGGTCTACGGAGTGTTTTGGGGTGGACTTACCTTATTCTTCCCCTTTGAAGTTGTTGGATTGCGGACTCAATCAGGCTGCCATGTCCAATATGAGCATCCTAACCCTTGGGCTATAAATTCCACCTGACTCTCTTCAGTGAATGAATAACTAACTATTGCGAAATAGAACCGTGTCTTCATGAGACAGTGAGGGAGAACTATCTCAATTTCTAGAAAATTATAGAGGTTCATACAGCTCTGTGAGATAACAAACTTAAGTTCTGGGCTTAGATCACACAGAGAGTGACTGAACCTAGATCTTTCACATCCCTGCCAAATGCTTAAGTCACTTGTTTTCTCAGCCTGTAAATTCCCTCTATGGCTAGATTGAATATAACTCCTTTTAAGAAATAAGTAAGTGTACATGTTAAATAGTTTTAGAACTCACTAGTTACTACTTATATAATTTTTTAAATATATAATTTATATATATTTAGGTACCTAAACAGGTTTATAAAAGCTGACCCAAAGTGACCTGCCTAAACATGTAGTCGATCAGGGAACTGAACCCAGAAATACAAGTGCCAAGTTAATACTGTAATTGCCAGGCTGTTCTTTCTTTCCTACAGTGTTCAAGGAATTATTCTCCCTGCTATTCTCTGAGGCTCCTACTTTAATGTATAACTACCGGAAGAGAAAGTTTTCTGCTAAAGTGCCTCATAACTTTTTTTTTCTCAATTAAAAAAAAAAGAAAAACAAAACCAAAAAAACCCCACACTTATCCAAACCACAATTCTTGTAGAGTAAAACTTAAAAATGAGTCCAGTTTTCTACAGTCTTAGACTTTGATGTGTCCTTTCTCCACAGAACTCAAATAGAGGACTAGTGAGAAGTTTTCTAGGAGTCCTGATTTATATCACAGTAGCAGCAGAAAGACTTGCGTGGAATGACTGGCTACCTAAACTTTTCAAAAATACTATTTCCTCCTTCAGTACTAGGTTATTTAATCAAGAGATATAACTGAGAATGTTACAGTTCCTTTTGTGTTTCATCTTGGATGCTACATGCCCTTGTGATAATGGAGATGTTTAATATGTAAAGAGAGGAACGTAAATAAGCCTTCTTTATTCTTTACAGGTATGACAAAAGAGAAGATGTTAAACCAGGAGACCAGTTGATGTTTTCTTACACTCACATACTGATGGAAACAAACCCTCTTCAGATATCACATTACAAGACAACCCACAGGCCACTGGCAAATATACCTGGCATCAGTAAAATTGGGTTGAACCTTACTGCACTACCTCCTTTTACTTTAAATTTGAAACCAAAATTAGTACTGTTGGAAAAACTTCCTCTATCATCTTGACTGTGAATTTTAAGTAAGTCTTTTGATGTAATTTTGCTGATGACTGAATAATCTAAGACAGCAGCAAACTGTCATTCCAGCACTGCAATTCAACTTCTGTGGAAAGGCACGGAAAATCTTTGTACTGAATGGTATTTAGCTCCATCCTGTTTCTTACATAAATATTACAACGCATTCCTAGTCAATATATACTCTAATACTGAGTTGTATTGTTAGATATGTTTGAGAGAGGCTACCTACAAGTTTAGTGGTATTAAGTAAAACCTGTCTACTTGGTTTGGGTAGCTGTTTCATCATGTAGTGCAGGTATGTCCTAATTGTCCTATATAAGATACATAATGGAACAGGTTTGTGCTACAGCAATAGTTTGATATGTAATCTATGTGTGCAAAGATGTATTACTTGATGTATCTGCAGGATTGTAACCCCTTCAGTTGTCAGATTGCCTCTGTGAAACTTAATGATGTTATCAACATAGGAAAGCCACAGTCATTGTAGCTTCATCACAATACCTAATTGTGCCCTGTAGGCTACCAAGCTAATTAAAGTGAAAGATTCACTTAAAAAGCAGTTGGACCTTTTGACGAGCACTATCTCATAACAGATTTGAGCATTAAAGGATGGTTATCTTTATTCCAGCACTTCATGAATAAGCAGCAACTTGGATTTCACATGAAAAAGAATTTTAAAAATAATGTTCCCCTCTTCTGCTGTAATGATATTAATTTGCAGTGCAAAAATTTACCTATGAAAATATTCACTTGAATACACTTTTAAGAAGATAGGTGCTGTTTTCCTTTCTTTATTTAGTAGTCCATTTGGAAAGGAATAATCTAATATGCCATGGGTTGCATTCTATAAACTAGAATAAGATAGCATGTTCTGTAGTCTCCTTTATTAGATGTTTTTGTTAAGGATGTCTGCCTAGATTGGTGAATGAAACAAGTTCAGGGGTAAACTAAGGAAAAAAAGTTAGAATTTTGGTTAGGGCCAGTTGTAATGTGACAGGAGCTCCATTAGTGTAAAAAATCAGTATTGCTGAAACAGTCATAGGCAGAAAACTATTCCTTGCTGACTGAAAACTCGAGTAAAAATCCTTATTGAATAAAGTGGTTTGGGTTTTGGGGGTTTTTTTAAAGTGTGCTTCATTCAGGAACTACCTTTACCCATGTATGTTTCAGTTTTTAGGACCATGTTTTCTTTTTATCCTTCAGATGATGTATCAGAGGAACTGATCTGGTGGGGTGGAACCTGCTCCCCCCCCCCCGTGGGTGGCTGTTGCTGCTGCGCATGCTTCCTCAGGCTGAGCAGATCTGGCAAAGGCAACCTGCAGAACTTGTTGGTCCAGTCTCTGGTTGCTCTTGAAATTGAAATCACTCAAGTATTATCTACTTGACTTGTCTTTGGACAAAAATTCAGCTTCCTCTACAGCCAATTTGAATATCAAACAATTCACGAGACAGAAGGAAGTACATGTGCAAATTGAGAATTTGGAACAATACAAAGGAAAACTTCTGAGTGAGGATGTAGGCCCTTACATTAAGCCTAATCATTGACTTTATGTAACTCCCCACACACTGTAATCCACAGTTTGAGAACCTGAACTAAAATTTATCCTGCCCAAGCATGGACAAATGTCTGCAATAGTGAAGTTAGGTGTGTAGTTACTCCAGCTTTCCAAATCCCTGGTTGTCAGACTCCCTCTGCAGAAAGTTGCTTCTGTTAACTACAGAGGAAACCTAGGACTATTATGCTTGCAGCATCGGCATATCAAGCTAATGCCTGAAGTGGCACTGAGTACGTGGACATGAGGCATTTGAAGAGTTTAATCTTGCTGAATGTCAGCCATGTGGCTGATTGGAACCTTCCACAGACTTTGGTTCTGGTGTCTGGGTGCTACCTGTTGGACTGACTGACTTTTACACCAGCGATGGTGTTCAGCTGTGGTAGTGTGTACTACTGCTCACAGCCTCACTGCTGATGAAAATAGAAGCCATCAGCTCAAATTGGCCTGTTTAGTGTATTTGCTTGGGGTAGAGAAAGGTAAAATACATAGAAAGAGGCAGGAAAGAGATCCTGGATTGCAGTTTTGAACAGTGTCTGAAGTTTGTTTAGTTCCCGTTGCATCTTGCTCTGCATATATGGTTCTTGAAAAGTGCCAAGTTTAAGATCTGCAACCTGTTTGGGTTTGTAGACGGAGGAATAGATCACGACCCGTGCAGTGCATGCAGCACCATAGCACCAGTGGCTGTATGACGTCTGTGACAGCACGGGTAACCCCTCTGACATAATATTTATGGTCTATGGTAGCCCACACCTGGAATAAGAAGGGGCAGCTGTCAAACTGGGATGAAGATTACTGCAGTTTTTCCCCCCAACGATTGCTTTCAATAAACAAACAGTCCTTGGAATAAAACTAAAGCCATCTCCTTCCTCTTAAATGAATCTTCTTGTCTCCAAGGCCTGTGTTGTCTGTCTTTAGCTCCACAAGAAACGTAGAGCTTATTTTCTCCTTTAATATAGATTAACATTCAGTGTATTTATTTGCATGGAAGAAACAAAGTGTGGGTTTAACTTCCCTTAGATGTAAGAGGGCACTAAGGAAGTCTCGCCCCTTCTATAAAGTTGAAGTGGGGCATTACAAATTCTTCTGCATTTGGGGGGTGGGGGCATAGGGGGAAGCCTCAAGTTACTGCATGAACGGTGCAAGTAAGGGAGACACCATGAAAACTTATTTGGTGGAAGTCTGAAGGGACTTTAAAGTCATACATTTCTCATGACTATTCAGGTTCTTAAAAGAAAAATTCCTTTTGTCTTGACTGATTACAAACAACCCTAGCTTAGAATATAGCTTTTCTTAATAAAAACAGAAATAGGGTGAGCATATTCAAATAATTGAGGGCTGAATTAACCTGAATAAAGCAAAAGACATAGAAGAGTCCATCCATAAATTGTTACATCTATGACATTTAAACACAGAATGCAGTTGTAAATAAAATGCATTTAACATGTATAATGCTGCTGTAGAATGAGATTTATTTTAGGATGTCTTGTTAAATTCCCCAAAGGTCAAACGTTGCGTAGGATCATGCATTGCCTTTTGAAGTTTGACTTAATTTCTTACAAGCAGCATTTATTCCTGTAAAGAGCAAGGCTAACAAATGATTTGGACACAAACATGTCACCATGTCATTTCACCCAGAGATGGTGAATAATCACTGTCTTACAGCCTGAGATTTAAGACACCCTGTGTTGCAAAACTAAATAAAGTAATTGCATGAAAAAAGTTGTGGAACTCGGTGATAGAGGACGGTTTTGGATGCTGAAAGTAAATCTGCTTCAAAACAGGGTTAAACAGATCACTCTCCCATCAAGAACTAAAAGAACCAAAGATCAAGGAACAACCTCCAGTTCACAAAGTAGACTCTAAGTAATAGAGTGTTCAGAGCTGGGAAAAAAGATCAGACCGTATTTACCTTATACCTGCCCTAAGTACTTGCTATGGGTCTTCTCTCTCACGAACGAATTTGGGGTGAGGAGACCTGGAGGAGGGTTGTATTGCATCAGACATAAAATATGCTTTATCTGTTAACACTGAGAAAAGCCAGAATGTGTCTCAGGTTCTTCCGTTTGCCATCCATTTCACTTCAGCCTTCAGAACACAACCTCAACGCAATTTAAGTCATAACGCATTTGAAACACTGGTCACACCCCTTTTTCTCACGTCCTGGCCGTTTCACGCATCCCCTTGGTGAGACTGAGTATGCATTCAGGAGAACAAGACTGAGGTTGTGCTGCCCCTCCTACTGCAGTTACAACTGTTCTAGGACCATTCCTATCCTGAACACTTCTAGTTCTTTCCATAACGGTAGGGAGCTTGAAAGGTGATACCAGATTTAAGCACTTGTTTGCTGTATCTCAATTGCAATGCAAGAGTGCGCGTTTCCCTTGCATCCGAGAGCACTTTTTCATACATAGCAGAAATCACACAGTAGTGCTGCTTTCCTTGCTTTTATTACCTGCGCTCATTCTTAAATACTCCCCTTCCCCCCTCCCCACCCCTGAAGAGCTTTCCTTGTAACTTAGTACTCAGAGAGTCTTTCTTGTACAAATGACTTCACTTTCTATTTGCAAGAACAAAACCACAAGCTGAGTTTATCACCGATGTAAGCAAGACTGTTTAGCCACAGCCTTCTCGGTTAGCTGGTTACATAATTAGTCTCAGCTATGTCTTACATGAAAAATGCATCACTATCCGCTTAACATATGACACGGAAGATTAAAAGGGTGTTTGCAAAAATTCCTGAAGTTAAATGACAAAGAAACTCTGTGAAGGTTTGCTTCATTTTTTATTTAAATATGTATGATTCCTAAACATAACTGATCCATTTTGTATGCAACTACTTATTTTAGATCAGCTCTTTAGATAAACATGAGCAACTACAACTACTTTTGATTGTTCATTTCACATCTGTTTCTAAGAGCAAAGACAGCCAGTTTTTCTTCTGAAATTCTACATCTGTCACAGGCAGTCTTTCACCAATTCTGCTTCCTTTCAGCTGCAACTGCCCTTGGTTCTGTACCAAGGCTTGATTTGTGTCTGTGTCCAGATATTCCAAGTGTAAGGTAAAAATGCTGTCTGAAATGGAGTCCATCTTTTCCTGTAAAACTGCCAATTTAAATCAACAAATTGGAAGAAGGAATTGGTTCATACAGAGAAAAAAAAAAAAAAAAAGGAGGCAGAGACAGCTTCAGCATTGATCTAGCCCTTGGAATCCAAGTTGATACCCAAGCTGGGGACATCACCGTAGCTACGATTTCTGGCTGGCATACTTATTTTATGAAATGAAGCACTTCTGGGCCAGTTTTGCAAGGAAACCAAGAAAGTGAAGAATCACTCTTTCTTGTCGCTAAGAATAAAGCAACGGATTAAGGTATTTGTGGAAGACTAAAATGCTTAGTTTATAAAATCTAAATAATCTGTAATTAGAAAGTGTTATTTGCTAATTATATGTTTATTTGTCCTGTGTTTAGAGATACCTAAATGCAAGTTTGTTATGGTCAGCTCTGTATAGTGCCAGAAAAAAATGCTACTTTAAAGGACAGATCTCTCAACAACTGTAAACATCTACTTTCTACATCTACATATAATCAATCACATCCTTATGCTCTAGGATATGCTCTGGAATTTAAACTGCTCTAGATTGAGATTTCAGTTCCTTGTAAATTCAGAAGCTACTCTTGGGGAGCAAGGAGAAGCTATGAGTATTCCTAGTAAATACCCACTGGCCAAATCCTGCAATCAAACAGGGTTCCTTCACTTTTACTTGGTGGGTAGGGAAGGAGGCCAAATGGAAAGGGGCAATGTCGGGGGAGCATTATCACAGGTTTCCTGAGCATAATATAGATCTCAGTAGATACTTTCCATTATATACCCTTCACAAGACTTAAGTTCTTTGAAAAGGCTGTTGCAGATCTCTACTTCTTCCCCTTCCTACCTTTAGTACTACGAAGTATTTCTTGCTGCAGTGTGTAATTGTTACACCTGCCTAATCTTAGAAGCAAAAGCTGTTAAGTCTGCTTACTCAGTTTATTTCTTAAGTTGCTCATGTACTGAAATTAGCTGTTTAAATAAAACCAGTATCACTGTTGCAGGTTCACCATACCATTATGCATTAGGGAACTGTCTGCTGCTGCATGGACTGGTGCAGCACAAACTCAGCTCAATGAGAACTCCCACTGTTAACAGCTTGTGCTTTATTACAGTCCGAGAGAGGGCAATGTAAAAATAGGGGAGTTTCCTATATATTACAAATAGGAGAAGGGTTAGAAAAACCAACAGTTTTAGCAATCGTTAAGAATTTATGTTAAAAATAATAAAGTAAACCCAACACAAACCCCACCCACTCAGTAACTTACCTCAATACTTCATTGAAAGCTTTCAGCCGTTCTTTTGAAGTCATTCTTTTCTCACAGGCGGCAGCCTGAACTGAAGATGAAGATGCTCCCGTAACTCCTATAGAAGGATCAAGGCTTACAACTGAAAAATAGCAACTTTGTGCTTTCAGTCTCTCCTATTTTTATTTAAGTTTTTAAGAACTAAGTGTTTCGATTTTAAGGCCTTTTGGGCCTGCATATTATCTTTAAAGAAATTCTAACATAAGCCTATTATTAATTCTTAACCAAGCTAACACTGAAAAACTGCAGTCTTAAGAACTAAGCCCTTCAAAAAAAGAAAGGAAATTGCGGGTACAAATAAAGTAGACTAACTTTAACTGATAAAATTTTACTTTTAAAAATAGTCACTAGTTCTCATGCTCTCAGGAAAAATTTTGACAAAAAGCACAACTATACAATTAAGTTTCCCCATGAGTAAGATGCAAATTGGGGGCAACAAAATGCCATCACTTCAGCTTTCCACATGAGAGTTACATAGGAGCTACAGTGAAGACTGCCTTCAGAGGAGCCAAGATGCTCATTTCCAGAGAACTGGGATTTTCAGGTAAACTTGTTCACTGCCAGCACTCCTGCTGGTATGATGCAGCTCTGCAATGCTTTAAGCCAAAGGCTGTATTTACATTCAAGCCTTGAGTGAAAATTCTATCACTCGTTTAAAAAGGAAAAAAAAAAAAAAAAAAAAGAAGTTTCTTCATCCTCTACCTCCATCTCTACTGGTTTGGAAAGATTAAACATCTCCTTTACAAAGGTCAAGGTTATATTCACAGTTAAAATGCAGGGAAAAAAATTGAGATAATAATTAACCAGTAACCATTTAAACATGTTTCCCAATAAGCTGCTTCAAACTCACCTAGTTCCAACTATACATAAACTAGAACAAATGGTTTTATTACTGCAGAAAAAACACACTGTTCTCATTTAACCCTAGAAGAACAAAGAAATGCTGACTGTTGATAGAATGAAAAGTTACCTTTTAAAATACTGCAGACAAAATGCAGTATTAGTTTTTCCCAAGTACGCTATATAATAATTTACTTAAATAGTACAGGTGTAAACATAATTGATGGAATAACAATTGAAATACCTGAAACCATAAAACGTTTAGAGAAACGTCACATGGAAACCAAAGCCACCCGGGAAAGAATTCAACAAATTTTCCTGACGTTGAATAGCTTGAGTGAAATGAAAAGAACCAGAATCCAGGCTTAAGTCCAAAGAGCTAAGTGGAAGACCAATCTTTTCACATAGCATGTTCTGTGGTATACTTATGATTACAAATGTATCAATTAATTTTTATTCAATGGTTGTCTTAAATCCATCTGAAAAGAAAAGGCAGTGTCGACTACCACTAGAAAATTGCAAATAAAATGTTTAATTTCAGAAACTGAGTTCACCATTTATAAATACACTAAAACATAGTAAATGCAAAATTAGATTAGGCATAGGTACAGTATTTTAACAAAGCTACAACTTTTCTAAAAGGTCATAGGCAAATGATGACTTGTTTCCCAAAAAGTATTCAAGGAAAACTGAAATGAGAAGATTAATCTTTCTAGAGTTAAACCATGGAGAACATTCCTTTCAAATTAAAATGCTGGCTATTTTTTTCCATCTTATTTGAAGTTTTCAGGGCTCTATATCCCATTTGCCTGATGGACACCAACAGTTAAGAATCAACCCTACTACATAAAATTCTAAGCAGTGCACCATATCCGTAAGGCTATTACTGAAAATCAGAAGATCAGTTATTTCTGTACTAGGAGCTTTAAGACAGGCTGTTCTACACAACTGAAATTACCTTAGGAGTAAGGGCTCAATTTTTACAATAGGGAACCTTATAGTTTCGATGCACTAAAGATTAGAAAAAGCTTTAGAATGACATTAGAGTCTTCATGGTAAGTTTCTTGCCTTTTTTTGTACACGGCATTAAATAACAAGCATTAATTCACAAACTTTGATAAGACTTCCAAGAGCTTTTATAAATACCCAGAATATTTCTGTAGTTCAGTTAAAATGTAAAACCTGAACAGGAGAACCCAGAATGGGAAGTTTTACTACCAATTGCTGTATAACTGACATTCTGTATCATCTCAAATTTAAGGTTTATTTTCAGATACTAAGTCAATAGTCTCCTGTAAACACATCTTCCTCAGTAACTCTTCCTAATCTTTTACGTACTCTAGGGCTTGCAGTTAAAAACACCACATGATAAAAAGATGGCTTGAACCCCATCTTTCATGTACAGCTTTCTTTTGACAACTACAAAAGCTGTTTTGTTGCAATTAAAGCAATGTTCAACTAAAATACAGTACCTGGTTTATGGTTTTTACATAATAATTGAATAAAAAACTACAGAATAGAACTGTTTACATCTTTTTTTTTTTTTTGCCATTCTATTAAAACAAATGACTGAGCTTTTTTAAAGTTCATTTACAATTATGGATTAAAACCTACATAATTTTGTATAATTTGACAAGACAGGCTATCTCTAGTGTGAACTTTTAAAAAACATATATACAGTATCTGGCCTGAAGTACTATGAATAAGGCACATGTAGACATATTGAAAGCTGAAAAAAATTAAACTAAAATTTGGAATTATAGTCACTGATTAGATGTCATACATGGCCCCTATTGGAGCAATTTAAAAATCCAAGTTACAGTTATCCAGTGAGCAACAATAGATTTAGTCTAGCAGTTTGTTCATTAGTTTCAATACTGGAAGTATATTAAAGGAAGATTCACTTTCAAAAAGATAAGCTTTTCAAAGTGTTCAATCATTAACCTTGACTGACTAAAGTTGTTGCTTTCATTGGATGTATTGAACAATCTCTCTGAAGGAACAATGCTTGGTGGGCAACCCAAGAACCTGACAGCCAACTTTGACAGTACTGGCCAAGATGACTTCTTAAAGTTCCAGTAAGTGAGAGGATCACAGTTATGCTCAAGCACTTCTTCCTCCAAGTAAGAAAGCACCATTTCCTCTGGTAACTTTGCTCTCTCTTTCAGATCTTTTGTTTTCTTCATGTCACCCATGAGTGACCAAAGATTATCTTCCCCATATGAATTTGTAGATGGTGAACCTATATCACATCCATTGGAAACAGGTTTATCATCATCTGAGGTAGAACTCATTATTTCCAGCTCCCTGATTAAGTCTTGTTTATATTGTTCAGCCTCCTCTTCTGTAAATAAGGATGTTTTATACCGGGGATCCAGAAGTGTAGCAAAAATGTACCTTGGATCATGAAGTGTGGAGGACAATCTACTCACCATAGCTTCTTTTAAAGATTTCAGCATAGTATCTATGCCCATTGTTTCCTCAAATAGCATTTCTATTTTCCTGTTAAGTATATGAATCATTGGAATCACTTGGCTTAGAGTAGACATGTGTGTACTCATCTCCCTACTCGCAGCTTCAAATGGTTTGAGAGCATGACACACCGACTGCATGACTTCCCACTGATCACAACTTATTAGCTCCCGAAAGCTGCACTCTATTGACATTTCATCAATTGCTCTTTTCTGTTCGATAAGACGTTCAAGCATATGAAAAGATGTATTCCACTTTGATGGAACATCTTGTATTAGCTGATGCTGAGGCAACTCATACTCTTTTTGCAACTCAGCTAACTTCTCTTTTGCTTTTGCTGACCGATGGACACGTTCACAGATCTTTCTTGCAATACTAAGCAAATTCTGAACCATTCTCTGGCTTTTGATAGCCTCATTTACAATGATATTAACAGTATGACTAAAACATTGTACACTTGAATGATCACCTTCATTTAAAGTTTTCTCTATACTCTGATTATCAGTAACAGTAATCCCAACCTGAAGGCCAATGGAAGTAATCCATGTTTCCCACCAGTACTCTAACTGCTTTTGAATACTGATTCCATTGTAGTCGCAATCAATCTGTGATACATTTAATAGTGCTGAACAATGGTAATCCTCACACTGTGGTCGAAATGAAGACTCAAATGTTACCCAATGAGCTGTCAGGGTTAGATATTCTCGTGTTTGGTTGCTCATCCATATTCCAGACGTAAAATGGATCACTCCACTTTCAGCCTCTTTAAGATGTGAAATAATTATTTGTTTTACATTATCATACATATCTGGAATTGCTGTCCTAGAAAAGTAAGATGGAGAAGGTAAAGAATACTGAGGTTGCAAATATTCAAGCAGCCTGTTAAAGCCAATGTTGTCTACAAAAGAATATGGCTGAAGGTCAAGTGCAATCATTTCGGCTACGAGACTTGTGATTTTTTTGGCAACTGGGTGAGAGTCACAAAACTTGTCATTGGTTTCATCAAAATTTGAAGATCCTAGTAATTCTGTGCTCAGTGGCATGTGATTATCCGTAGATGAGGGTAATACGGTCTCTGAAACATCAGTTTTCAACACATTGTTATGAAAACGCTGCAAATGTCTTAGAAGGCAACTCGTGCCTAGATTTGTTGGCTTTTTCCCCCTACTTATTGTACGTCCACAGTGCATACATACTACTTTTGTTGAATCTGCAGAACAAATTGAAAAGTGATTCCACAGTTTTGAGGTCTTCTTACTATTAACAGGAAATATAATTTGATTATCATGTGTAACCATTGTAGGCAAGTCAGTCAACTTTGAGGATGAACATTCTGCAGAAGCCAAAGTGGCGTAAGGAGAATTTGCCAAACTCACATCAAGAAAGCTCTTTTGGTTTCCAATTACGTCAGGATGGCGCCTATATAGATGCCTCATCAAGCAGCTTGTGCCCACATCTCCTTTCTTACCACGACTTATCATACAACTGCAGTATCTACATACTGCTTTTAGACTGTCTGCAGGTGACAGTGAAAAGTGGTGCCAAACTTCTGATTTAAGCCTTTTCATAGTTCTTTTATTTTGCTGAAATACAGCAGCAGGTTCAAATATTAGTGGACCTAATCCCTCACACTGTTTCTCAGGAGATGAAACAAAGGAGACTTCGCCTATATCATCAGAAGACGACAGCATTGAGTCTTCCACTAGAGCATCTCCAGAAGAGAGATTAGTATGGATGTCCTCAGAGATTCTGTCTGGAGAAGAAGAAACAGAAGTTGATTCTTTCATTAGTTTTCCAGGAGAGGATGACATAGAATTCAGATCGCTATCTGAGGGTAGTAAAGAAGGCAACAGAGTTGGAGGTGCAGTGTAGAGAGGTGGTATGCTGGTACCACCCCCATTCTCTTGCAGGACAATGGATCGATGGGCTCTCCACATGTGTCTTATTAAACAACTCGTTCCCAGGTCTTTCCCATTTTTTCCTCTACTGAATTCATTCATGCAGTGGATGCAAACAGCTTTAGAATTATCTAGAGGTGACAAATAAAAGTGTTTCCAGACAGCAGATCTCCTTCTGGAACCTGATGTGCTCTTTGGAATTACAACATTTTTTTCTGCTACATTCTCTACAGTGTCATCATACTGGTTGTTGGGTAGCTGTGGAGATGACCCAACCATGACTTCTTCTTTGCTGCACTTTTCAGAAACTGAGAGGTCTGATATTTCTTCAGAAGAAACAATAGAAACAGATTCCTCAATTATCCGATCTGGAGACGGTATTTTCGAAGCCATTTTCTTGACCAGTTTTATGGGGGATAACATAGAACTCAGATCTCCAACATCTGCAGACTGAGGTGGCAGTAACAACGTAGGTGAAGAAAAGGAGGATATACCTGGCATACTTCCATTTTCTTGAATTAGTACAGTGGGATGGGCTCTCCTCACATGTCTCATGAGACAACTTGTACTCAGGTCCTTTTCATTTTTACCCCTGCTAAATTCTTTCATACAGTACATACATATTGCTTTAGTACTATCTCTAGGAGATATAAAAAAATGGTTCCAAGCAGGCGACTTTTTTCTGGAGCTTATGTTTCTGCTAGAAAGGAGGCTTTGCGTCACAGCTTCCATTGCTACATCATACAGCGTACTACTATACTGAGGAAAAAGAGATCCATAATCATCTTCATTTTCTGTAGATAAATATTTGCCAGCGTTATTGGTAATGAAGTTCTTTTCTTTGTCTTCCTGTTCATCACTGCTGTCCACATGTTTGAAATCATCTTGTTCTGTCTTTATATCCATTCTTTCTAGAGTGCAGTTAATGCTGTCTTCCTCTTGCTCTACTTTTAAGTTATTGATTTTACCCAACACAAAATTACCATCCATTCTGGGGTAACCTGCTTTACTCCTGTCCATGGATGACAAATTCTTCTTGCCAAGTCTTCATTTATTAATAAATATAGATAATTTAAAAGATTATTTAAAATTTGATTAAAATGATTTATCTTGTATACTGAATGCACAAACACAAATGTGCGTATGTGTTAAAATAACCTCTGGTTTATGAATTCTGTATCTGTGTTGTGACTAAGCAAATATGATTAGTCATAAAAATGCATTTAAAAATTATAGACTTAATTAATGGAATCTCATTTTTTCCCCAGGATCAGGACATTTCAGGTCATACATGAACGTTCTCAAAGACAGCTACTGTTAAATGCTTCATGTTGTAGACATATTTCTAAAAAATGAATGTTCTATTTTCTTGTTGAAGGAAGCCATTCTGTTAATCTTGATTGGGCAACTGTGATTCTTTTGCACCATCTAGAAATAAAAAAAACAGAAGACAAAGTTGACTAACACACTTTAAATAACTACAGTAAAGGTGAACTGAAAACACGCACTAAAGGTTCTGTCATTTTTTTTTTTCTCCTTTGAGATAAAAGAATTCAGTGTACTACTTAAAAAAAGAAAAAACCCCAACATTTACTCAATACATTTATTGTAGGCAAATACATGTCTATACATGCAGCTCTGGTTCAGCTCTAACAAAATCTAGTGTCCAGGCATCACTTTTGTATTTGCTTGGACATACGTATGCCTTACCCTACATCCTAATTCAACCACTACATAATCATACATACACACATATATATACAAACATTACTATGTATGTGTCTGTATCTACAGATATAGAAGACAAGCAAGCATTTAATCATGTTAGCACAGAAATATGTACTTAAAAAAATGTTAAGTTACACTCCTGTACCTGTGAGCCCTTCAGTACTGACAGCCCTTCATTACTGACAGCAGTGTTTAAAAATACAACATTTTACAAGAAACCTCTGTAAGGGTATCCAGTGTTGTCATACTAATCTCTCTTTCTCTGACCATAGTCTCACATGGTTATACTCATGCCCTAACACTCCCAGACAACACCATACTATAGAAACAAGCTACTTTTAGAGTTCCACAATTAAAAACTGAAATGAGCTATGCAAATGCCATATATACACTGAGATCACCCAAAAGCATAACATCACTCAGAAGCAAAGATACATACGGTTGCATATGCTGCTGCCTATTGCAGCACTGCCAGCTCAAGTTCCTCACATACCTGAGGGTTATACTAGAAAGCCCATTTACACCGAGATAGCTTATTTCTCTCATGGGTAAAGATTTCCTCCACCAACAATTGCAGTACAAAGACTAGGTTTTTGATGTATAGCTGCATAAAAATCACTGGGCAACAACAGGCTCAAAAACCAGAACCCCCCACTGGCCCCACACAAACCTGAAAAAGCTGTCTGCATTTGTCAGCTACTTTTTTTTTTTTAATTATTTTTTACTACAGTTCTATCAGAATTCTAAATTTTGCCAAACCCTTCCTCATTTATTCTCTTGTGTCATTACTGTAGTTATTGGTACTTGTCATTCAAGGTGATAAACATTTTTTTGACCACACAGGTGATGCTATGCTATGCACTCTGATTTGTGCAAACAGGATTTTATGGGACTCTTTCTCCCCAGCTGAAGACAAAACACAAATTTGAAGCAGCTATTTTAGAAACTTCTCACACAATTTTCAGGTGTTACTCAAACACAAGAAGGATTTCAGCAGACAAAAGGTGAAATTAGCCATAGCTACAAGACACACAAAAAAAGTCTAGGTTGTACTCACGCAGCCAATCCCTCCCCCCCGCCCCCCCCATACAAAGACCAATGTCATATTAGGTTTGTAACCTATTTTAATTAATATTTCTCTGAGGCCTGTTTACAAGAGACATCAATAACAATTATTTTCTGTTGATTTCAGATTTCTGGAAAGCCTATCGTGGTGAAAACTTACTTTCTTTTCCAGTGCAGGGGAAGGGGCAGGGAAAAGGAGGGGCAATCAGCTTATTGCAGCTATTTTAAGAAAAGGGAGATAGAGCAGTCAGAACTTGCGAAGAGGAAGGCAGTAACTCTGGTTTTCTTTCTATGAAAGTTTTAGTACTTGTGCTCTGCCTTCCTCTCTCCTTCTCAGGGAAAAAAAAAAATGTTTTTGGACACCAAAAGATATGAGGGTTGAGCATGAAGAATGTCAGTTCTAATGAAGGGAGAGACTTGAAGAAAAAGAAAAACCTTAAATTTCTAGAAGAAATTTAACACATTACACAGTACTTTCCACAGGTTGTGAAATCACATCTAAGAACAACTCTGGCAGCAGAGACTAAATTTACATCACTCAGTATAAAACTAAATGAAACACAAGTCAGTGATCACACACGTATTGAGGACATAGAATCATGTGCATCTGGGACAAGAGAGAGCATAAGACAGTCAAAATTTTTAATAGCAATTAATCTAAGAGGATTTTTTTAATCTTTATTTTGATCTAATCTGTGAATTTGAAGCCTGTACTTCAAACAGTAAAAGCAAGAATATATAATAAACTGTTGTGACTTAGGATCACAATAGAAAGGCTCACAAGCAAGTGACTCCATGCAGAGCTTACAGAACCTAAATTATGCATGCAAGTGCCAAGTTACAGTAAGCACATTACAGATTCCTAGCTAGATTCGCACAAAATACACACATGCATCCATTGGCATCAAGTTCTGATGAAGGTGTGCACACCTCTAGCCTGCAATTCCTGTAATTTCTTAACTACGCCAAAACAATTCTAGGCTTTGAACAGAAAAATCCATGGAGATGCTTCACTTGTCCCTGCCTTGATAAGCAGTTACTGCTTAACACAACTAAGCATAAGGTAGCTGTGATGGGAAGATCTGGAAACCTGATAAATGAGACCAGTTGCAAACTTCATAACCAAACTTAACTAGATTGACATTCGTTAACAATACACATTACCAATGGTTAAATTCTTAATCATTATCAGCCATTATCACCACATATTCAAACAGTTAGGCCCTAACCATCTTATCCTAAATTAGTTTTGAGTACACAATACCACTGAGCTGATGCCATGTAGTTAAATACTGATGGCTATGGTCCTTGATGGTCTTAGTTGCTGAAGTTGAGGTGAAAAGATGAGAGTGCTGTTTGGACTCTGAAGCAGGAACGGCAGTGGTAGACTTCTTTCTTCCCTATTTCTCCTTGCTGTTGATGGGTGTTTTTAATGCTTATAATCTCTTCCACCAAAAAAGGGTGTGGGAAGCAATCTCATCTGCTCCTGACATTATTTACCTTCTTTTGTTTAGGATCACAAACTGTTCTTGTTCCACCGCAAGTCTTTCTTGCTTATTCTGTATCCTTTGTTTTTGCTTGCAGATTTTACTACTTGAATTGTTGATTCACGTTTTTCTGTCCCCTGTTTGTGCAATTAAACATAGGTCTCCCTTTCCAGCTACATATTATTTCTATACTTATGCTTAGCTGTGATATAAAATGCTTTCACGCTGTTAGGAGAGTTATGCTATTAGCAGTGTTACAAAGCACTTATATACTGTGGCCAGCGACACTATATTAGTGTACTTATGGCTGAGTTTAAGACAAGAAAACATTAATTATATCTTGGCCACTTTATGGTGTTACAGGTCTCTGGCTACATAGTACATATTGTTCTGGGCATTGTTGCTGCCTTCTAGGAATGCAGAATAGCTGAGATTTAGGGGAGACTCGTCAGGGCTGCTTGATCACTTCCCGGGAAATCCCCAAAGTTGGATGCCCCTTAGAGGATTTTGCATGTATTTTTTTTCCATTTTCTTTCAAACATCTAAGGAAGATCTCTATTGCTTTGAGTGTTACTACATCATACTGTAAAATTAAGTCAAGCTCCCTCCCTTCAAACACCCTGGAGGGTCCAATACAATTTTCTTTAGAATACAGTCCACAAAATGCTCAGGGTTAGAAAAGTAGATATGTTTTTCATCTCCCCCTACCATACCAGCTCTGTGGAAGAGTCAATCTGTTTTAAAAACAAACAAAACACTCTACCCTATTTTTAAATGTTATAGTAACCTAGAACGAAGTATGAATTTCATTATGACCACCTTTACATAGCTTAGTTACACTTGGACACAAGCTACTTTAAGTTAAGGACTACTGCTAAACAAACAGGCTATTCAAGGAGAAGGAAAATGTTTTTAAAGGTACAAAAGGCTACAGGCAGTCAGCTCAAAATTAAAATGATTTATGCCTTTGAAATCTCCTCAATTAGATACAGACAAGAAGCAAAACAAAGAGAATTAAGAGACACCTTGCAACAAAAATCTTCAAAGAAAGTAAATGGAACTAGAGAACAATTATCTACTCAAATGTACTACTCTAGACTGTTAGCTCCTGAGCAGCTGTAGACAGTCAGTGGTTTGCTGTGGCAAGAAGCCTGCACAAACATTTTATAGGATTTTCCATTCAAAATGGGATTACTGAAAGCGTATGGTGGTTGACAAGAAATGTCAGGAGAATGTCACTGATCCAAAGAGTGCCACAGCAGACTGCCATGGCCAGAAGAAATCACTGCTGAAGGAAGAGGGTAAAAAAAAAAAGAAACACTGGTGTCTTGGGATTAACAGACACAGAAGTATGAAAAGTATGCAAGAACACTGAACCATGAGCAGATTATTTGTTTGTAAGGCAGATAGTGGCCTGCAAGCTTTAAACAATTTTATATTGAGTAGTCAGACAGTAATCATGGACTTGATTATGTTGCAGAATCCTAGCGCAAATAATGGTCTAGAGAAAGTAATTTAAAACAAAAACTTCAAATTATTATTATACAAGTACATATAGTGTAAATACAGACAAACACACATGCATGCAAAATGCAAGAGGAGTTGTTTCAAGAAACATGCAAAATGTGGAGACAAAGTGAAAGCAAAACTATTGTACTAGTTTGAAAAAAAAATCAAAAGCAGTGAGATTTTGAGCATAGAAGGTACATAAAAGCACATTAAATAACAATTTGCACAAACAAATGTCAGTTTTGGAATAAATAGTGCTAATCTTGTTTATTTTTGGAAATGTACAGGCATCATTAAGAACATCAAGTAAAAAAAAAAAAATCCCTAAAAGCAAGAATACAAGCAATAAGGAGGAGACATTTTAAGAAATTATTATTAGCTTCTACTTCAATGGCAGATACTACGCTAATTAAGGAATATTTGCTAAAAAAACCCAAACAAACAAACAAACAAAAAAACCCACAAAACCCCACACCTCCAAAAAACCTGAAAACAAAACACATCCAAAAACTTGTAACACATAAGCAGAACATTTTTATAAATTTATAGGCCAGATGAACCTTACTGCTTTGAACAGTAACATTTTCTCTACAGGAATTTCCTATGACAAAATATCAGTGATAGCTCACCCATTAAGAGCTGCAGAAGTTTGCAAGACACTGAGCAGTTAAAATGTGGTATTAGAAGAGACTGCAAAATTAGCATGTTAGTCACACTCTGAAGCAAGGTGGGTCCTACGCTCAAGTCTCACTGAAGCTCACAGGGATCCACACAGAAGTACAAGCATGTACTAGTGGATGCAACAGTGTAATTGGCATCAAAGTACAGAAAGTTAGGCTTAATAAAAGAAACAAGCTGGTTTAGACCTCATGGGAGGTATGATTTGCAGAGGACTGTTGGGAGAGAAGAAAAAAGGAAGGTAAAGCCACCTTTACTATTCCATTACTTCTCCAGTCACCCAAAAGGCAGATCTTACATTAAATGATAACTGTTGTGGTTTTACAAAGGTATTCCCTCCAACTTGCAAAATAACCTCTCATGTCCACAACCCCAAATGCTCCATCTGGACACGAAAGAGTAAAGTGTGGAAACAGCACCACCAATACTGTACATTGCTCCTTGTGGACAGGAATAGTCTTCACCCTATCTGAATACTGGAACAGAATATAACAGTCAGGACAAGTAACATTAAACATTTTTATTAATCTTATATGAAAAAGCTGAAGTTTATAGGAATCTGTATACTTAACAAAATATGTAACAAAAAAAAAATCTGAGAAGCCTTTGTTAATGGAAGGGGAAACATCATAACCAAAATCATATCTAAGTCAATAAAAAAAAAAAAACAAAAGGGCATATACAGAAAAAGGAAAGAAAAAAAAAAGATAGAAACTATTACTTGTATAAGTGCTCTCTTTTACTAGATAGAAAACCCCTGGTGTTAGAAACTGGAAGTATTTTTATTTAAAATTTCAACTATTTACTATGCTTTTTTTCCTACTTATATCTTAAAAAAAGTGATATATGGAAGTAACAAAAATACAACATTTTTGAACATTGGCTGAGAAATAATATCTAGGTTTAGCTCTTGTTCTGTCACAAGCTACTGGTCTTGCAGAAGTCTGAACTTCTCCCTCCGTGACTCCCTCCCAATTAGGAGGGCTGTAATATTTTATCTTTCATCTTTTGTTTTTATTCCATCTATTCTGCCATGAGTTTTACAGGGTCATCTTACTACGTGGCTTATCCATCAAGGTCTCACTCTCATGAAGGCTCCCCAAGTACTCCTGAAAAACTTGCAGAATGAAAAAAAGGTTTTATAATTATTTTTAAAGTTCCATTTTGGAGTGAGACAAACATTTAGAAAAATCCTGGTTTACACATAGGGAACATTCATGTACAGTTTTATATGTTTGTGTAAACAAGAAAAGACTGATTCAGCTCTCAGACTAGGGCTGGTGATGGGAAGGAAAAAAAAAAAAAAAAAAGGGAGGGGGATTATTCCCTCTAAGGGTGGAGCATTTCACGGATGTGTGGCCAGCCAAGCAGGACACCACGGGCAGGAGCTGTAACAGGCTGGGAGGCAGGAACCAGGCAGCTCCCGAGGATACTGCGACTGCTGGGCTTCAGCTGCTGGAAGAAACAGGGCAGCATCCTGCCAGGGCAGCTGATGCCCTCAACTCCCTCATCCCTGAAGAGAAGCTGGGAAAAATTACAAAGAGAAAATAACATGTCCAGAGTAACGCATAAGGAAGGAAACGAAAACATGCTTTGGAAAGCAATGGGACAAAGGTACATGCTCAGAGGCTTGGGAGACAACGCAGGTAGAATGAGAGCCCTCCAAGAAAGGTATGTGAACTCCCCAGTGCGCTCATGCTACTTGTCAGGACATGACACAGAGACCTCCGATTTATCCAAGTATAAAGATCATTCATGCCTCTTCACGTTGCTGAAAAACTCAGTGCTTAGTGCAAGCTGGGGCCTAAATCAGTCATTCCAGACAGAGAAAAACCAAGGTGTGGAGAGCTGAGTGTAGTAGCCATAACTATCATCATTAGACACTGGATACTCAAACCTAATTAAATATGCAGGAATTTAGCTAAAGTAGAGACTGAAAAGTCAAAAACACTACCAGCTAAATGTAAATATCCCCCCCTTTCTTGCCTCCCATCTCCAGAAACATCAAATAGTTTTACTGTGCACATGGACTATTTTATATTAAGCAGTAAAATAGACCTGCTAGTGCCAAGTTAATATTTCTTTGGTTTAGCGGTCTCTGGACTCTTCTCTCTGTCTTCTATTTTCACCACCACCACTAAATTAACCGTAATGCAAGAAGATAACAATCAACAGCACAACTCAGAAGCAACAGCTTTAGTCTTAGACTATTGCTAAAGGGACAGTGTCGAGTTAAAATCTAACCAGCACGCAGAAAACACCTAACATTGCACAAACACCAACTCCTCAAACTTAGTCTCTTACTCTTTTAAAAGCTGGTTTATTTTGTACATCTGTTTTCTCCTCTTGCTGCTGTAAACATCAAAATCTCTATGGGACTCTGCTTACTGATCATTTTCAGATATTCCCTGAAACCTCAGGAAAGGTTCAAGCACTAAAAGCCCCAGCTTTGTACAAATATCTCCATCTCAAATCTTAAATCATCTGCATCATGGTGCATGGAAGAAAGTGAGCACACCAGCTCCCCCTGCACAAAACTACACTGCCTCTTCCACTGATGTATAAAAGGAGTGAAAATAATTCATGACAATGGCAAAACTGAAGAGAAACGGTACGATTTCCAGATTAGCATAATTTAAAAAAAAAAAAAAAAAGGCACTTAGAAATATACACAAAGCAGAAATGAAGTATGATTTCTTTTTAAAAATTAATCTTTTTTAAAAAACAGGATCTGGTTCTTAATTCAGTTCTTACACCAGTATATCCTCAACCATAAAACTTCTTAAAAAGATTGAGATAATGTTTTTTAAATATTATACATTTCATATTCATTATTTTTGAAGTCTGATATAAATAAGGATGTTTGTGTTAGCATGCTTATTATTCACATCTGGCTGACATTTAGTTCTGGCATCCCTGTTTAGCGCCCAACTGGATTTGCTAAACATGCTCAGTACCCAAATGTTTCATCAGACCTCAATGATACAGGCTGAGTGCTCAGCATGTTTAAGAATAAAGCAAGCGTCTGATATAGGGTAGAGAGTCAAAACTCAAGCTTATTTCTGGAGAAATCAGTCTTCATCATTTATTTGACAATTTATTAAGCATATATATATTTGAAGCATCATCCTCCACCACCTAGGTTTAAGCAGTACTGTTAAACACTATAAAGCCCATAGCACAGAAATCTCCATTCCATATGATTTCAAACAGCATTCATGTTAAAATAAAAATGCAAAGCTAAAACAATAAAAAAAAATCACTTCAGCCAAAACAATGTCACTCCCAAGTTTTACATAAAAAAATTAGTATCAGTGTTGTATGTACCACCATACATAATACTATGTATCACCACAAATAGTAACACTACTCAAACCTACAACCACCTGATAAGCCTTTAATAGTTGCTATTTTTTTTTTCTTAGTGCACTAAAAATACCATCAGATCTCAAATGGGGCGATCTTCCTTCACACGTCCTTCGCTAACTTCCCATAGCAGCACACTATAAGAAAGGAGGAAAAAAAAGCAGGCTGTACACATGCTAATCATTTCTGTCCCAGCTTTTACCAAGAGATAGCTTATAAAAAGCGCATCTGTCACAGTAAGCAAATTATGTCAACATTTGTCTAGGATCCCAACTGTCTCTTAAGTGTTGAAGTGTTCTTTCTCATTATCTGGTATGATACTACTGAAGCAATACTTGCAAGATATGTTTCTCTGCTATTGTTCATACCTACCAAATGTCAGATCTGCCTGTCATTTGTTAAAATGCTGGTGTTTTAAGCAATAATTTCATTAAAACTTTAAGCAGGATTTTCCTAAATCTTACGCATCAGTTCAATGTTCCTCCAAGTGAAAGCTACAGATTATACTCTTATTTTGATATTTTTATCACTTGCAAATTTTGACAAACATACGCTAATAAAATGGGGCAATTCTTAATGTTACAAGAGATAAGGTGGTTTTCTTAAGAAAAATATTTAGATTTTTTTTTAAACAGCTGAAGCATGTATTGTTCAACTTAGAGCATTTTTAGTGCAGGACAAAACTGCTTTTAGTATCTCATGTGGTACAATTTGGGGCTGGGAGGAGGGGAGATTAATGAAGGTTACAGTAACACAACACGAGGGTAAAATGGAGAAGATGATAAAAATAAGAACAGAGCAGGGAAGATGCATCAGTATTATCATGGAACGGGAAACAACACACAACCAAAGACACAGTACCAACTGCTAAGTTCCAAAAGAATGAAAGACAAAAGACGAAGCATTTACTCCACGTTGCTAGAGAACAGCATCCTGCTTTCAGAAAAGCATCAGAAAATTCAAAGCAAGGCTCCTCTGATACTTTTCCCCAAGAGATCAATTCCTCTGCTTAGAGGAGGAAGAGAAGAGTGTAATGGGCTGTGCAGTCCACAGGTGACAAAATAAATGCAAAAAGATTAGGACAGGAGATTCTTCTCCTGACTAGTCCACCTTCCTATCTTGCAATATAGTAGAAAACACACTTTTTTTTTTTTCTTTTTTAAGATGTCTATCTTTAAACTCAGTAAGAGTGAAACTTTAAGCAATTTAAGGATAATTTCAAACAGTTAAAAATGAGACACCTGTAAAGGAGAAAGCTGAGTGTTACAAAGCTAAATAGGCAGGATGATGAATGAAAAAGTGGTTAAGAGTGTACAGTAAGTCTTCTTGGAACTCTTGCTGAAAACATACATGTAAGTATAAAGTGAAGAAAAACCTCACAAAATGTTAGCAGGGTCCTTTACAGAATGTAATGTTATATTGAACTGTTTGAACTATAATTTTTCTAAAATTAAAAAATTGAACAATATCTGTTGAACTGCTAAGACTATCATATGTTAGTGTCTATTCTGACACTAACCAGATAAGTCTGAAGAGGTCTGTTTTAAAAACCCTTCATAGCTACCCATTAATCCAATTCTGTGTTCATATTGATGCCAGTTAGTTACATGTCCTCAGATAGTTTCGCTTGTGCTATGGAGAGGTTTTCCATTATTTACACGTATCGTATTCATGTATGTGTAATATGACAGAGCACTATGCTTGTATTATACATTTGTATCCTGGAATGCTTGTACACACAAAGGCAGGTTAGAAAGAAAATGCAGTTCGTAGTCCCTGAAAAGACAAAAAATATTTTCAAAAGGATAAACAGTAGTTTGAATACTTCGTAGGGATTTTTTACAGCTAAGGTTAATCATTCTTTTGTCACAAAACTTTATTTCAAGTCAGAAAATACACTCAATTGCAAATGATTCTCCAAAGAAATCTGTTTCTTCTCTGTACCAGGTATCTTTTTTTCTTCCTCATGCAATAATATGAGGAAATCCAGCTAGATTTTACTTGAGGCAAGGAAAAGACCATCTCTCTATTAAATATACTAAATATAACAGAAAATTAATATTCACAATACCATCCAAGATAATTTTTATAGAGTTCAGAAATACTCAGTTTCATCTTGCCAACAAGCACAAGAACTGCTACAAAAACAACCAGGTAACTTTAAAGCCAAGCTTCCTTATCACATGCAGGCATAATCAATCATGTCCATGATAACAGTGAACTTCTTATGCCCCTTTCAAGTATTTTTTGTCATTCGGTATTTTCTAAGTAAACTGTACGTTCATCAGTAGCATATGACATTTTTTACCTGACATCCCAGTTTACAATGACCTCAATTCTGTCCCTCTCAAAACAAACATTCCTATTCATAAAATGGGGGAGAGGGAGAAAGAAATGGGCTTACAGATCTCCCTATTCACTTGTCAACCAGCCTGTCCCTAGCCTCCCTGACAAGGGGTCTTTTCCCTCTTAACCTCTTTTATGGACATATTCTCTTTGCCTTCTTCAAGGCAAGGTGAGAATTTGCAGCAAAGACCCAGCTGACACTGACAACCAAGCCAGGAAAGCCGACGTTGTTTCCACTAGCACCACATCGAGCATTAGCAGGAAATCCAAAGAGACACTCCTGTCCCTGGCAAACAAATAGCTCAGTATTCTTCTCCCAAAAGAAATGGTTTATAGGACAACCATCCTACTGCCATAGACACAATTTTAATTTGAGCAAATAAGGTTTTGCTGGAGGAGTTAACAAAAAATACAACAAGAATTTTAATTAAGAATAAAACTTTTTGTAGTACTTATTCTAACCAGTGCAGTTCATGAGCTTTAATTCATGTAATGCAACCTGTAATTTAAATAAGTTTTACAGAAGAAAGTTACACAGGTGTTTTATTCAGAGCAGGATCCAATTGCAGAACAATTTCAGTACCAGAGCAGGTAAAGGATAGCCCTTGCTGTTCCCATTTGCTTGATTTCTATTATTACACAGAAGACATAATAATTATTTTAATAAACCTAATATTTTGTGAGGTATAGAAAAGGGAAATAAATGAAAACATTTAGAGAAAGGAGAAGGATCAGGAATCTCCCTGTTCTTCATGAGCAATATTGTATTTCCTGTCATAAACGGATTGCGGTCTCCCCACAGCACAGTAAGACACAGAAGACAAAATCAGTAGGAAAGGAAAAGAAGAACGGAACCTCAATTCCTCCTGTTTCCCACTGTCAAAAGCAAAGATGCTGCCAACAGCATGGTCTGCACACCATTTAGTTCCCTGAAAGCTGACCCACTCTTCCTATTTCAGTGGCTACTAAAGCAAGTCGCAACGAGTGAAAACCTCTCATGTAAGAAGTACTACCCTGTTGTCTTTTTGTTGTTTTTTTCCCGTCTGTAGATATGCTCCCACAGTTATTAGCATATCATGTTCCCACCTTTAATGCAGAAGAAAGAAGGGGAACCACAGAGTAAAAATAGAAAATATTACATGATTGCCGTTATCAATGCCGCATTTTAGCAAGGATCTGTGGTCCCGAATCTTAAATAAGAAAAACTCTCAAGAGTTGGGAGCCAGTAGTTGGGTAGGAGTTATAAACAGGCAGCAGCAGTTTCCACACTGCTCTTTCCTCTCCCACCTCCTCATGGCATATCTGACACTACTAGATCCCTTTAATCAGGAGCTATTTTCTTCAACGATCTAAACTGCACATAAAAGCTGCTGCATAGCATATGCACTGGAAGTCTTCAATTCTTACAGTGGATACTAAAGGGTGTATACCTATAACATTTCTGATCTACCAAAATTCAAAATTTTAAGACAAGACAACATCTGGACAGCAGAATATTCCCATCTTTGTTCTCAGGAGACTCCAGCTCTATGTAAGTACCCATTCTACCAAAAGAGTGCCTTCTTAATCACAAATGAAGAAAGCATCATAGACAGAAGGCACATTTGCAAAATGCTAGCTCTCTGGGCCGCACTACTCAACTCCAGGAGCTAATATGCAGTAACTTGTTCATAATACACTGCATGGTGCAATCTGTACTGGTGAATACATCACATGTTGCATATTGATATGCTGAAACACAGAGGAAAAACAAAGTCAGTCTTCAACTACCATGCCATGAAGGAAAAGAACCCCAGCAGGAAGTAGTACGAGATCACTTAAAAGATATACCTCACATTTCGTATTTCCCAAAATAAACATGTAAAAATTACTGCGTTCTATAAAACCTTAACAAAATAGTTAAAGAAAGTTGTTGCAAGGAACTCAAAATATGTTCTATAAATGCATTTTTTTAGGGTGACCAAAATTATCTAAGCTCTATTCCAGAGTGTTTACAACTTGAATTTCAATGAAGCACATGAATATGAGAAAAAACAGGTGATAAAATGTATACGCTTTCCTGTTGGAGCTTGTATTGGCATTTAATGTCTTTAAGACTAACTACTTACAGATTTTATTATCTATCAGAACAACTAAACTTGCAGTCAACAGTTATTTCATCTGGGATTATAATTCACACAATAGTTCTTTAAGATACTAAGACTAGACACTCATTTTCAGTAGACAGGTAGTACTAAAGTGGGTATTTTCATTGAAGGCTTTTAGCCTTGAGAGCCACATTAGAAAGGCACTTTAGGTAGAACTATAAAATGCTACAATGCTTGACATCATGTAATGAAACGGTGCAAAGCATACAGTGATCCTGAAATATAAGAATTCAGCATTAAATACATGAAAGTGAATTTCCAGATATTCTGGCAAAAGCAACATTGTCCCTTTTATCAGATTTCTTCAGAGTGGTCTACAACTGACTCAAAAGGCTGCTGCAAGCAACGACTACTCTTACCTGCTCTTTGGCTACACTACGGACTTGGAAATCACTAGCAGTTCCATTTTTGCTTAGACACTGATGAGGAATGATCCACAAGCAGATTTAGTATGTAACAAAATCCCCCATACCTTTTTTATGTGTCACCTAGGAAAACTTTCCTTCAATAAATGAAACTGAATCATGTTTTTATTTTTCTTTTCCTCCAGAGGCCAGAGTCTTATGAGTAAAGGCTGAGAGAGTTGGGGTTGTTCAGCCTGGAGAAGAGAAGGCTCCAGGGAGACCTTATAGCAGCCTTTCAGTACTTGTAAGAAAGGGGGCTTATAAGAAAAATGGGGACAGGCTTTTTAGCAGGGCCTCTTGCGATAGGACAAGAGGTAATGGTTTTAAACTAAAAGAGGGTAGATTCAGACTAGATATAAGGAAGCGATTTTTTACAACGAGGGTGGTGAAACACTGGAACAGGTTGGCCAGAGAGGTGGTAGATGCCCCATCCCTGGAAACATTCAAGATCAGGCTGGACGGGGCTCTGAGCAACCTGATCTAGTTGAAGATGTCCCCCATCGCAGGGGAGTTGGACTAGATGACCTTTAAAGGTCCCTTTCAACCCAAACTATACTACGATTCTATGACCCTGCCAAGACTTCCTAGCTCAGCATTTTACCTATCTTAACCATTTTGTCCATCTGTTGCTAAGATGTGTGTTAACCAATAATACAGGCAGCTTAAAAGTTGAGCTATTTTATTTGGGGCAAGGGGGTAAGAAAAAAAAATAAACAGAAAGCTCTGAACACTATACAAGAATAACATTTATTGTTAATTTACATATAAATGCTGATCTGCATACGAACAATTTTTTTCTATTGCATCTTAGTCAGGAATCTCAGGCTTCCAAAAAATCTGTAGTCAACAGCCCAACTGAATATATAAAGAAAAAAAAGTTTCAGACAAAAACCCTAGAAGAAAATATTAAAATTTACTTTATCAGTGAGGACATCAAAATCTGAATTAAGATGCGTGTAATTTGAGGATAGGATGAATGTAGCAGGTAAGTTACTTCCCCCTTTTTAAGAGGCAGACTGCAGGGTAAGGATGTATATATGCCAGCTGTTACCACAGAGTAAGAGGTGCCCCACAAATCATAAACTAGTTACTAGTAGTCTAACACTGTAAAGATATCCAGGCTTCCAAACTTAATTTTCAAGTCTCAGGCACTCACACAAACCTCCTGCTAAATTACTAAGCTCCATACAAGTCAATGCACAAGCACAGAATTATTCATTACCTTTATCCATTGGCTTACTCTAAATTAATAACAACAGCAACGATACAAGACCCAAAACAAACAAGCTGCCCACTAGTTTATTGAGAAAAACAAGAAAAACAAACACACACACTTACACATCTGTTCCACTGCACGCAGGTGGCTTCATTTGAGGTTAAAAACTTGCTACTCAAACTTAATGATGATGATTGTATCTAAGAAAAAGAAGAAAGTAATTCCTTTTAATAAATTTTTTTAATCATGTTAACTGCCAGAGTGGCAAGTCATGGGATGTTTCAAGTTTCTCTTTAGGTGACATCTCCAGGAGTTGCACTTACATGACTAGCTCTCGCTTTTTTTCAAAATCCCTAGCCCTCCCTCATAATCCCCAAGAAAAATTAGACATTTTCAACTCTAGCGCTCCAAAGCAGAAAAATCAAAATATGCCTGTGAGGGGCTGGAAGAGCTAAGGCCTCCAACGTGGCGGCGGGGCGCGCTCTGCCCGACAACGGGCCCGCCCACTGCAGGTGAGGAGCCGGTTGGCTACAGGGGGCAGAGGGCGGGCCGGAGGGGGCGCAGCTCCCTGCTCCGATAGGCCGAGCGGGGCAGCTCACCGTATATGGCCAAAGGTCAAAGCACCCTCACGCCGCCAGGGAGGGAGAAGTCGCTCCCCAGGCCCGCCCACCCCTTTCCTGAAGGTTCTGGAAGCACAAACCCCGCGCGACACCTGATTAGCCTAATGAGTTCGAGTGCCCCCCCAAGGCGGGGCCAGGAGGTGATAAAAGGGCACCAACTGAAGCCCTGCACGCACGCAAGCCCGCCGGAACCGGACCAACGCTGGACCCGGGAGCGGCGACATCTGTCTCTCCTCTCTCTCTCTTGGTTTTTTTGGGGGGTTTTGGGGGTTATTTTTGTTTGTTTTTCTTCCTGTAATCCCTACACCTCATCCCTTTCGACATAAACCCTTGACCAAGTCTGGGACGAGGAGCAGATCCAGCCGCCCCCAGGCTCCTCTCTGAGAAGGGGTCTAGCAAGCAAGAGGGTCTGCTCTGAACCTCCTGACCCAACGGGAGGGATCTCCTTATGGTCTTCCCTGAACCGATCCCCAAAGAAGCGAGGCCTGTGCTATAGGTTTGGTGACGCATGGTTAGCACGTGTTATACACGTATTCACTGACGTAGTTTCACGCCAATTCTTGTGGTGAGCGAATAAAAGTTGAGTTTAAGGATCCCTGGTGTCGTTTCACCTGAATCCTGACCTGGGAATTGGTGAACCTGAGTCATCCTGGGATGTGACAATGCCCCCCCCACCCCCCCCAAATGAGTACTAAAATGATTTAAAAGTCAAATTTTTGTACTTGTCTTGGCGCTGCTCCATTTTTTTTATGCTTAGGGATGACTACATCTCATGATGAATGAAACCAAGTCTATACCACATGCAAGATTTCAAAGGAGCTTGCCGACACCTTTCAATGCACTACAGGATTCATCTGGCGGCTTGTTACACCTTCTCTTCAGGAGCTAAACACGCTGTTTACACACTGCACCTAGCACGTGTATTAATCAACATGCAATAGGACAGGATCAACACAAGATTATCATCCCCCACGTATGAGAAAGGAATGATTGCAAGTGGAGCATATTAAGTCAGATATTTTGACTCAGCAACAAAACAGACCAAAACGGTCTATCACAGGACACATTTTTGGAGTTTTGCAACTTCAGTCCCACTGACCATTACACAGACATGAGTGTCATTATGCAGAGGCCCGAGCTGTTTCACTGCCCCAGTACACTAAAAAAAAAAAAACCAAAACAACCAACCAAGAAATCTTTCTGCCATCTTAGAAAATCCAGAAAGTAAACTGACTCCAAATCTGAATGCAGAAAACACTGGACTCTGCAGTGCTTAGTGGCCAGGATGGTGCTCTGTCCTCTTTTCTGAGCTTCATATGGATTAAGCATCAACGGGTTAAATCAGCAAAGCATTCTCCCCACCAGTCAGGGCTTACTGCTCTTATTCAGATCGTAAGACGGTGATTGATATATACACATACATATATATATACACACACACTTTTTTTTTTCTCTTGAGATGGAGAACACCTCTCAGAGGGTGGAAAGTCCCAATTGCTGGCTTACTGTGTGTTATGGAATGAATTATATTACTTCTTTTACTGACATTTTCACTTAAAAATACTTCCCTACTCCCTCTTAAGCAAGTGAAAACATCTCCAGAGCTGTGCGGCTGGCTAATTTGACTGTTAAAATGAGAAACTTCAGCTGTCCCTACTACAGTGAACATTTAAATAATGTATACAAAGAGGAAGGTGTCAGCCAAGGAGACACAGACCCACCCAACGCAGGGTGCTCAGCAGAAGCAGTTGGGGAACTCTGCCGAGATGTGGATTCAGCTCCTCAGGCAAAGCAGGGAAGCGAACCTGGCTCTCCCACATTCCTTGCAAGTGCCAGAGCCAGACTACAGGCAAGATAGAGTACAAATAATGCATCTTTATCCTCCCCGATGTCTTTAAAAAACAATACCAAAACCTCACAACCCTTTCATTCCCATTTTCCCATTCTTTTATTTGTTAAAGATGACTATAAAAGAGTCTCAAGCCGGGCCAAACATTTCATTCAATTCAAATTAATGTTTGGGTTTTCTTGATTGTTTATTTTAGTGAGAAGAATAACAAAGAAAAAGTCATTTTAGCTGGATCTGAGCTTATTTTCTTTAGAGGCAAACACTGATTCAGAAAGTAGCATACAGAATTACAGCAACAGGTAAGCAGCGTAGTTATTGAAATGCTAATTAAATGAACCTATTTGGGGCAAAACTGGTACGAATTTGTTAATCATTGTCATGAGACAAATACATTATTAATTTTAAATACCTTTTTCCATACATTTTGTGAAGAATTGCAAAAGAGTATTGCTAAAATACATCGCAGCTGTTAAACCAAGCCTATTTTCAGCCATAATTTTCAAGCTATTCACTACTGAAATCCAGAACTGGCTTTTGTGTTAAAGGTACTGAAAATCTGAGCACTTGGTGCAAAAATTACTCTACCACAGCAAGGGAAAAATATATCTGTATGACACTATAGAATGTAAACTAGCAGACATGATTCAAAAAGAAAAATCCAACAAGCTTTCAGACAGCTATAACAGTGAACTAGTAACCCTCTACACCTTCAAAGAGGGACCGTCCAACCCAACATGTCACTACAAAGCAAAGGGAGAAGGGAAAGAGTTGAGAGTTGGAAGGGAGGCAAGCGTGCAGTAATAGCTAAACACAGCACACAGGCTGCAAGCTTAAATAAAGATTATGGTAATACCGTAATATTTCGTATGTCAACATCCACTGAAAACCAGTCTTATACTGGTTATAGGAAAGACTGATACTTCACTTTCCAGTATGTTGTTCAATATCAAAAAGTCACAATTTGTTCTGAATTGTGACACTTGAATGAAAGTAAGGACCTTAAAAATCAAGCTATTTCCCTGTTGTTGCTTTAACAGACCATCATAGTATGCTCTGTCTCATCACAAAAAAAAAAAAAGAAAAAAAATCAAAAACCAAAACAATACTACCATGGCTAAACTATGTATCACACTACATAATTTAGGATAGAAGTTCCTCTACTTTGGGGAAAAAAAAGAATAAAAGCTTTAGTTGTTGTTCTTGTTGTGTGCACTTTAAACTCTAGATTTCACTTGAAAGTTATCTTTAGGCCACAGAAACTACTCAATTTTTTCACTAGTTGGTTGAAATTAAACAATCCCACAGTTGTGAATTGACATATATTGATGATGCCAGTAGCAAATGCAAAATAAACAGCCAAAATTGTACAGAAAACAATGCACGTTTGCCGCATGCAAGAGAACACCTTTTTGTGAAGCCTTTTTTGAAAGTGTGTATTAGAACATATAACATGTAAATTACACTAATTCGTGTCAATACTAGGAAAATACTTAGACTGTCCCTACTTAAGGAAAAAAAAAAAAAGTCAGTCATGATGATGAGTTGAACATTATGGTCTACACTGTGCAAAATCCCCAACTAAACTATCAATAATACTTTTTTTATAGCTAAACCTAAGCTAATATACATGTATAATCACACCTATTTGCATAAAGCAGATTTTTTAAAAATTGTACATTACAGTGGCAACCCCATAGTACAATATGCTCATTTTGAAAATGAGAACTCCTATAAATTAAAAGTGAGCCTCAAAAGACAGCATTTGCAAAATCCTCTCACAGAGTCCTCACTGTGAATGGTGGTAAAATGCAGCAAGGTGTTGGGAGATATGGCCCAAAACATCTGCATTCCTTAAGTCAAACTTTCTCAGAGCCACAAAAAAAAATCTCTTAAGAAGTTACCGTATTCAGGGTTCTGGAAAGTTAGAAGAAAACAAATTCCAAGAAAAAGGGGAGGAAAAAAAAGAAAAGATACAACAGGCTCAAAGGCCACATAAACCAGCAACTATTCCCTACGACCTAAGAGTTTGCCAGGACTTCCTTCAGTAAGACCTAGTTCTTAAGAGTCTTTGATAGGAGGATATTTACGTGGACAGACAATTTTAAATGTGTGAAATTCAGTTGCCCTCCTGTACTTCCAAAGGACCTGTTATAAGCCTTAGTGATGTATTATGTGTACTGAAGTAGACCCCCTCCGCACTAACCACCCGTGACCCCATGACACTAGCTGTTCTGTAAACACAATTCTTGCTCAGAACGTTTGCAGTCTAGGTTTAAAAAGAGCCAGAATAGGTGGAAACACCAAACAGAGAGAGAGAGGCTGTAGCAGACAAGGTAACAGAAAGGCAGTAAGCATTACTCTAAGCTCATCACCTGTCTAGCCTTCCGCTATTATATACTTTGCCTTTCACATTATCATTGAGGATGCTGTACCTGTCCCAATTTTGCTTTATACAGAGTAACAGTAAAAGAGTTACAGTTATTCTACAGTACAAATGTTTAGAAAACTTTTCTCTGAGATGCTGAATTTAGATATTTCATTTTACTTTCATTTTACTTATTCTCAATCAATTCTTACATTTGTCTGCTCTGGAGAACTTCTATGGAATAAATTCCTCAACATCTGTTAAAGTTGGAAGATACTAGCAACGCTGTGAGTATCAAAAGATAAACACCCAACCGTATAAAAACTTCCAGCACCTTGCCCGTTGGTCTTATACCAGCATTCAAATTTCTAAGACTCCACAAAAGAATTTCTGCTGCTTTTAATGTACAGTGAAGAGATGTGAGATTTTTTTTCTCCACAAAACCAGTCTCCATAGTAAATAATAACTAGAATGCCCCTGCCCAGTATTTGTACAAATATAAGCTTTCCAGTAGCAGCATGGTATCTCAGGGATAGTTGATAAAGTCTTCCAGACTTCATTACCCCCAGGATGTACTCTGTGAACATCCTCCCGAGGGTGCACATCCGCGCTTTAAGTGAAACGTTCCATTACTGAAGATAACCTTTAGAAGAACTGCGCTCACTCTCTTGAAAAGCAAAACACACGCACATACAGAGCGGGCCATACAGACAACACATAAGGAAAGCCCGAGAAGTGTGTTTATGTTATGGTGGCTTGAAAGACTTTCTCTGCTTGGCATTATAGGCACAGCACGACAGCTCACGCTGAATTATTGAAATCTCTCGAAGATACCCCCCAGAAACAAGACACAACTGCTTCTAACACATAAGCACCAGGGCGAAAGGATTAGGGAAAAAAGGACTTTTTTCTACACTGCAAAGCCAAACGCTACTAAACTTAGCAACGACAATTAGAATCCCCGTTAATGCAAAAGAGGCCTTTTACCTTTCATTGCATTACTAAATGTTTTTACACTATTAGTAGACTGCATGTGCAGCAGGCAACTTCAAGCGTATCAGTCACCCTCTGAAATCCAGTAAGCATTGTAACGCAGCCAGTCTCTACCCCCAGCAGCTGTCTCGGTGTAGATCTAGAAGTTACAGAAGAGACGTTTAAGCAAAATTACCGCGTCCCAAGTAGAAGACGAGAGCAGCAGTACGTGAAAGTTCAATTCTGCCCTTTCTCCACACGCAGCCCACTTGAGCGACTCTGCCCAAGAGGGACGGGGCTGGGAACTTCGCCCCACACAGGAAGAGATGCAGTGTTTACGCCGCGGCCGAAGCCGCTGGCAGGCGCCTGCCCCCCTCGTGTCCCGCGTTCTCGGAGGGGGAACGCTTCCCATGATCTCCTGGGCTTTTCGGCGCCGGCGCCCGGCTAGCGAGCCAGTACCGGCGGAGCCCGCCCGCCCGCCCCCCGGTCCCCGCGCAGCCCCGGCCCGCGCCGCGCGCCCTGCGCCGAGCGGCGGCCGCCCGCGGAGGGGGCGGCGGGCTCTCCGCCCCCGGGGCTGCCCGGGCCATCTTAGCTCGGGATGGCAGCGGCCACATGGCCACCGCTCCCTCCGCGGGCCCGGCTCCCGCGGCCTCCCGGCGCCGCGGCCCCGCCAGGTGGGAGCGGGCGCGGAGCCCCGGCGGGTCCCGCCGGCCCGGCCCGCGCCGCGCACAATGCCGGGAGGGCTCGGGGCGCGGCCAGCGGCGGGCACCCCTCCCCGGTCGGGGCGAGGACGGAGCCTGCCGGGCGATCCGGGCCAGCGCCGAGCCCCCCGGGGACCGGCGACCCCCGCCCGCCGGGCCGGCCGGGCCCCCTCTCGGGGCCTCGCAGACAATGGAGCCAGCACCGCGGGCCTAGTCCCCGGCTTCCTGCGCCGCCCCGCCGCCGCACGCCCCCTCCCCGGCCTGGCGGCGCTGTCCTGCGGGCGCTCCCAGGCGGGACGGGGCGCCGCCGGGCCCGGGGCGCGGGGCCCCGGCCGCGCAGGCACCGGCGCCGCTGAGGCAAAACCCGGCGGCGGGGGCGGGGGGGGTGGCGGCGGCGGCGGGGGCCGGGGGAGGGCGAGCCGGACCGCCCTGCCCGGCCCCCTCCCGGTGCCGGAACGGTGCCACTCACCTCTCCGGGCGGCCGCCGCAGGGGAAGCCGGAGGTCGCCGCCGCCACCGCCCGGCCGGGCCCGAAAGAGTTAAAAGGAAGGGCCGGGCGGGACCGTCCCATTCATTAGCCGGGCGCTTTGTCTCCGGCCGCTGCCGCCGCCGCGGCGCTGAGCAGGCTGCCCCGGCTCGGCCGCCACGGGGCGCGGTGCGCAGGCGCCGGGCGCGGGGGGCGGTGCCGTTCCGAGCGGCGGCACGCACGACGCGCAACATGTCATCCGGTCCGCGGCCCGCAAAATGGCTGCCCCCGGGGCTCTGACGCCCGGGGGGCGGCGGGGCGGCTCCGCTCCCGCATCCGGATGGCGGCGGCGGTGGGGAGCCGGGTGTCCTGCCGCGCCGCCCCGGGGCCGGGGTGAGATGCGAGCTTTCTCCGCAAAGGCGCAGCCGCTTGCCTTCCCCCGTTTCGTTTCTGCGGCGACTGAGGGGGGCGGCAGCGGCGCCGGCCTGGGGGTTCCTGCGGTGCCGCGGGCCTCCAGGGAGCGCCGGGGCCTCTGCCCGGCCGGCAGCGCCTTCCCCGGGAGGCCGCGGGCGGGCGCCCCGAGCTGCCCGCGGGCCGGCCGCGCCAGGAGCGGCCGTTCCCGTCCTCGCAGCGGGGGCCGGCGGGTGGCGCAGCGTGGGGCGATGGTGCCTGGCAGGCGGCCCGCTCACGGCGGGCTGCAGGCAGGGCCCCGGCTTCAGGAAGGGCCGGCAGCCTGCCCTGGCCGAAGCCCCGAGGAGAGGCCTTCGTGGGCACCGCTCCGCTGGAGCGCGGGCACGCCGCAATGCTGAACGCAGCCCTCACCTTTTCAGGAATTTGATCTCCGTTATGCATATTTTCGTTTAAAAAAACCCCACCTCGATACGTCTTTGTGGTGTACCGCACGCTCGATTTGGTTCTGGGCTCTGTTTTGCTGTACTTGCAGCCACTGTCTGGCTCGGGAGGGGCACTTCACATGACACTTCAGTCTGATCTGGGTAGCCATCGCAGGGAAGGCTGTTCTGGGGTGAAGGATATGCGTCACATCGGTTCAGCGAAGCAGTGGCTCGCTATGTGCTTGAGATCTTGGAATTTTTCTGGAGAAAGCTCCTCCAGTTTTGGTGTTCAGTTGTGGGTCGGTGGTTGTTGTTTCTGATTGAGAGAGATTAGTCAAGGTTGTCAAGTGGAGTGAGTCATCCCGGCTTTTGGGGTAGAGGTGGGGGTGAAGCAGAGTGGTTTGTTGCAGTTTTTTTTAATGAATGCCATTTCTGCAGAGAGCTGGGTAAAGATATGATTTGGTGAGATTTTGATATTTGACTGTGTCCAGTTTCCAGTGGCAGTCATAGATTTCTGCTCCTTTGACTTCAATGTCGCTGGTCATAATAACTTACGTCTTAACTTGGGAGCGGAAGCAGGAGAAAAACATTAACAGCACTGTTTTGGAAGCAATGCTAAGTTTTCGATTCAGACAGTGTTTAGAGAGAGAAATAGTGTTTAAGCAAGTACTTGTTTTTTGGTCTGAGTTGTTTTCATTGGTTAATTGACTAATTTTTATTTTTTTTTTAGTTGAACAGATATAGTAAAAAATGTTTTGGTGGATATATGGCAGTATATGAAGAAATCAGTTGATAGCTTTTTGATTTGAAATAGTGGAGCTCTTGAACATTCTTTTATAGTATTCTTATGTTTGTACTTCTATAGCACTGGTGTGGTCTTCTAAATGGACAGTGCCAGTCAACATGAAGTAAATGATCTGTTAGGGTTAATGCTTCCTTTGGAAATCTCATGTGAAGTTGTTTTTTTTTCATTCATGTGCTACTCAAAATCCCAACAAAATAGCTATTACACTGCATGCTGGCAGTCCTTCTTTGTTCCATATTAGTAACTTTTTAACTTGCAGTGTGTTTTTACTGATACAGTTCAACTGGTACTATAGACGATTCAGGCCAAAGTGATTTGAGGTAAAGTTACTTTGACTTGCCCAGTTTCTACTGTTACAAAGTGCATTTATGTGAATACAACTACTTAAAAATGAAGTTTGGTCTTGGCCAGATCTGCCAGCTAAACTGAGTAATAGAGGCATGAGAGCTTAGTTAAGAAGCCTCTATCACCAGTCTGTTGACGAGAAATTATGGTGATTATTTAACACACAATAATAAATAGAAACAGATCATTGCATAAAGCATCTCTTGGAGAACTATAAAATTGTTACAGTTATGTTGAATTTTACTTGGAATTACATAGTTACACTTACCACACCACAGAAAGCCTGACAATATTAGAATACGTGGCTCTATTAACTGCTTTTTTTTTTTTTTTTAAACAGCTATGAGTTTAAAGAGTTTCCCAATTGGTAGTTGAAAATTTTGCGGTAAGTTAAAAAAGACTAGATACTCACTTTGTGCTTTCCCACTGCATGTTGCTCATTCTGTCTGCACCTCTCTGTACCTCTTCATTGTTTTTTATACATCCTCTACTGAAAATTTCCTTAAGGGTTAGTGAAAGTTGAGATTAATGAAAGTTGATTTTTTTTTTTTCTTTAAATTACCTTCTAAATGGCTTGAGAACCAATCACTGGTTCGGTATATAATCTATTGATGTGTATCACAGATTGAGTGAAATAGTTGGAACTTCTTCCTGTTTTACAAAAATACACCAGAAACTTAAAGTAGGTCTTAAAAATCTGAGCAAAGCTGAGGCCAGAAAGTCTTTTCACGAACAACCAAGTAATATGAAAAATAAAACAAAGACATGATGGTGATCTGGTGACAGGCAAAGGAAAGAGTAAGGAACTGCAATTCCTAGAGAAGGCTCCAGACTGCCAGCTTGTGCTGTATGTAGCAGCACTGGTGTAGCAATAGTCTAAAGATACAGATTCTCCATAAAGCATGCAGTCTGAGGTTTAAGTATGTGAAAGAACATAGTAATTTGGCAAGATGGATATTAGGAAAGTCTGTGCAAGGCATCTTGACAGGAAGAAACCACAACTTTCCTTACTTAACTTCATAAGAGTAATTTTTTTTTCTTTTTCCCCCATTTATAAACTTTTTATCTGTTTTTCAGATACTGTGAATAAACATCTTTATTTGCACGTTTAACTGAACCTGGCATGAATTAAAAGTGACCTGATGTTAAATGAATACAAAAAAGTAATTTCTCACTCCAGCCCCTGGAGCAAACTGCAAGTACCTGGCTGCCCGTTATGTTTTGTAGAATACTGGAAAGCTAAGAGACCATGCTCCCAAAGAAACTCTTTGGGTTCTCTGGACAATAGAGGTTACAGGTTCAGAGAAGAAGGAAACATCACTGCAGTAACCGTAAGTAACCAGCGCTCTGTCGTTCTCAATATTGGGGTGCACATTGAACTCGGAAGGCTCCCAGGAAGGCTGTAACAAGAGCCTAAAAACAGTTGGAAACTAGATTAAATCCTTGTATGCCTTCCTACTGTGACAGAACTTAAAATATGCCTTAAATATACCTATTTCTCTGTCAATATTATGTTATGTGTTATTAGATGATTGTAGATGTTCAGCTGGTGCAGACAGAGCTTTGTGTTCTGTGGTCCCAGAGTCTCTCCAGTCACTGAGGTGTTCATCTTAATCTGATTTTTTGCTTCCTTCCATCCATTTCTTTCTTGGTAATAAAGATAACATTGGTACTGTAGTGATAAATTGATGTAGTTCTGTCTTTCTGAATTTATATAACTTTGGAAACGTTAAATGTTATAATGGCATATTGAGAATACCGGCGTTGGGAGTATTAGCCCTTTTGCTGCTGTTACCTTGTTTTAGCAGAATTAGGCAGTTAATGCATTTATCTCCTGCTCTGATAAGCTTATTTTCCTTACTGAATCACTCAAACCTTTGGCTTCGCCCCTAGCAACTTCTGCATCAGTGATGCATTTTCCATACGACATCATGAAGACAAAAACTATATCAAGAAATAATAGTTCTTAAGTCAAGTACAAAGAATTGCTGCCTTTGTATGCACTGAGGTAATACATCTAATAAAATGATCTGTTTTCCTCCTATAGACTCCAGCTTCTTCCAGGACCCTATCTAGGCAGTGTCACCTTGATGATCAAAACCTTAAAATAGAGGTCAGAAGTACTAAATTTGGATGTCCAATTTTGTATCACCAGGGTATGATTTCTAAGAACACTTAACATAGGAGAGTACTTACATATTTAGCATACATACCCCATTAACTTCAGCAGGCACTTGACTCTGCTCTTCAGATCCAAGGTGTCAACTGCTCAGAAAATAAAGAATGAGCAATTACACAGTAGTTGTGAGCAGCTGTAAGCAACGTTCACTGCCAAAACCACGATGCCTTTGTGCTTTTATGTTAATGGCCTCATTTGTTACAAACACAACTGTCTAATCTTGTTATCATCCTGGATTTCTAGCACATCGGAGGTCTACATCAGTGATTTTTGACTTGGAGTTGAGCATTGTCACATCCCAGGACGACTCAGGTTCACCAATTCCCAGGTCAGGATTCAGGTGAAACGACACCAGGGATCCTTAAACTCAACTTTTATTCGCTCACCACAAGAATTGGCGTGAAACTACGTCAGTGAATACGTGTATAACACGTGCTAACCATGCGTCACCAAACCTATAGCACAGGCCTCGCTTCTTTGGGGATCGGTTCAGGGAAGACCATAAGGAGATCCCTCCCGTTGGGTCAGGAGGTTCAGAGCAGACCCTCTTGCTTGCTAGACCCCTTCTCAGAGAGGAGCCTGGGGGCGGCTGGATCTGCTCCTCGTCCCAGACTTGGTCAAGGGTTTATGTCGAAAGGGATGAGGTGTAGGGATTACAGGAAGAAAAACAAACAAAAATAACCCCCAAAACCCCCCAAAAAAACCAAGAGAGAGAGAGGAGAGACAGATGTCGCCGCTCCCGGGTCCAGCGTTGGTCCGGTTCCGGCGGGCTTGCATGCGTGCAGGGCTTCAGTTGGTGCCCTTTTATCACCTCCTGGCCCCGCCTTGGGGGGGCACTCGAACTCATTAGGCTAATCAGGTGTCGCGCGGGGTTTGTGCTTCCAGAACCTTCAGGAAAGGGGTGGGCGGGCCTGGGGAGCGACTTCTCCCTCCCTGGCGGCGTGAGGGTGCTTTGACCTTTGGCCACATACGGTGAGCTGCCCCGCTCGGCCTATCGGAGCAGGGAGCTGCGCCCCCTCCGGCCCGCCCTCTGCCCCCTGTAGCCAACCGGCTCCTCACCTGCAGTGGGCGGGCCCGTTGTCGGGCAGAGCGCGCCCCGCCGCCACGTTGGAGGCCTTAGCTCTTCCAGCCCCTCACAGGCATGTGGGAGCATGTTCACAGGATTTATTCATACTCACCCTTTACGTGGAGTGAGGATGGTGCTGGAATACGTCTTTCAGGAGCGCTCAGTTTGAAGTTCCTATTCTAGCATTTTTTTGAGCCTGTTCGAGAGTCTCTGCTTTATGAAGCCGTATTGTATATCAGACCCGATTTATATATGTGTGAGTTTGGAAGATCTCTTTATTAGCCAGCATCAGGCACTGGCTGAGGTGGTAGATGCATCTGAGACAAAGCAAAGCAAACTTGCATAGGGCTCATTACTGTTTGTTAAACGATTGTCCTGGTTTCAGCTGGGATAGAGTTAATTGTCTTCCGAGTAGCTGGTACAGTGCTATGTTTTGAGTTCAGTATGCGAAGAATGTTGATAACACTGACGTTTTCAGTTGTTGATAAGTAGTGTTTAGTCTAATGTCAAGTATTTTTCAGCTTCTCATGCCCAGCCAGCGAGAAAGTTGGAGGGGCACAAGAAGTTGGCACAGGACACAGCCAGGGCAGCTGACGCAAACTGGCCAAAGGGGTATTCCATACCATGTGACGTCCCACCTAGTATAGGAACGGGGGAGTGAGGGCGGGGAATCGCCGCTCGGGGGACTGGCTGGGTGTCGGTCGGCGGGTGGTGAGCAATTGCAGTGTGCATCATTTGTACATTCCAATCCTTTTATTACTACTGTTGTCATTTTAGTAGTGTTATCATTATTAGTTTCTTCTTTTCTGTTCTATTAAACCATTCTTATCTCAACCCACAAGTTTTACTTTTTTTTCCCGATTTTTCTCCCCCATCCCACTGGGGTGCGGGGCAGGGGGAGTGAGTGAGTGGCTGCGTGGTGCTTAGTTGGTGGCTGGGGTTAAACCACGACAACGATATGTATGAGTTAGGTTTCTCTGAACAGAGGAGGCTATGAGCTTTTGTTTGTTTGGGGTTTTTTGTGGTTGTCATGTATTAAGTCTTGCTTCTGACTTATTTTTTCACTTTATTTTTCCTCCCCAGATTTTGATTTCACCTTGCTTTGTAGTTCTTCCCCATGTAAATGAGGAGACAAGGTTTTAATTCTGAATAAGCCCATCTATTTGGGGATTTCTTTTGCAGTAAATGAGTAGGGATTCTAACAGCGAAGCTTCCTCCATTGCATACTGTCTTAATCATCTGCAGACCAGATCTGACCTCTAGAATGAATGAGGAAGAGGTAGTGAAGTAATTAAGACTGGATTTGTGTCTCATTGCTGATTGAATTTTAACTTAATTATACTAAGGCTGAAGTATTAACTCATTGTAAACATTGGAGATCGTTTCTTGGAGATACACCTTTGTGAGTGACCTAACTAGGAAAACAACTTCACTCTGTCTATACTTCATCACATATTACACTTGTACGTTTTGATACTGACAGCAAGGAATTGAGAATAGAGAAGTCACTCCAAGGGATTTAATAAATAAGAAAACCTTTATATATTATTGAACTTTATGAAGGCAGTGAGTAACTTTTCTTTGCTTGGATGAAGGCTGTGTAGAGGATCCTTTCCAGTGTAGAGGAAAGGATCAGGGAGTAGGAAGGGGTTATCAGAGAAAGTAATAGTGTGTTTGCAGTAATATTGTTTATGTGTATGTGGGTTATGCTGGCTTAAGCAGTTACCTGAGTTCATGCTAAATAAAGTATCTTCTGAAATCCAAACCTGATGAGAAGAACAACCACAGGGAGAAATTAGAAGTAAAAGTACTGAAACTGATGTTTGATTTGAGAAATATATTGTGTATCAGATATTTGTGTGGAGAGCACTTTGTTTTCCCTTCGCTGTGGCTGCCTTTGACAAAAATTTTCAGTTCAAATAGGTGCAAAAAAAAAAAAGTCAAAATCCAACGTAAATTGTTTAGCCACCATGTTTTGGGATTCTTTGCTTTGCAAGTATGCTATTTTTAGAACTTTTCACATAGTAATTACTGTTTTGCTTTTTGATTCCTACCCATTACCACTGACATTTTGTCTTTGCCCATAACTTAGGCCAGTTAGTTATGCTATGTAATTTGACAGACACTCCAATTCTAAACACGCAGCTTCTTTTGCCAGCTAAGCTGATGATGGCTAATGACTAGGGATGTTGAAGGGGCACTCAAAAACCCTGGATTTACTTTCCTGCTGCCTCCCTTGCGCTGGCAATCGTTTTCATCTGGTCATGCAGGGAGGCGGTTCAGGGAGCTAAACAGAAAATCGGTGACTTGTTTATAAAGGGTTATTCTGATGGCAGTTACCATTTGGCAGGAATACCTTCCCATAAAGACCTTTGCAGGTGGAGTTACTATGCAGAACATAATAAAGGTGCCAAACTGTAAACACTAGGAATTGAATAATTAATGCCAAAGAGGCAATGACGGGAGAGAAGGGGAATACTATTCCCTCGTTTATGGCTCTGTCTGCTCTTTTGTAAACAACAGTATCATTGCATAAGAGTGCAAGTAACTCTGCTCCAAAGGTTTGTACTCGATAAAATAGTCTCCAGTAAATAGTAGTTTTGCTATTTAGAAGACCTACAGGTGAGTAGATGGGCAAGCTTTGTGTTTTTGCTATAGCATTTTGTAATTTGGGGATGGTTTTTGTTTTGTTTTGTTGAAGTGTAGTTTACATATGCTTTCATGTATACCCTAATACTGAAGTTCGTTGTTTTTTTTTTTTTTTATCTTTGCAGTGTCTGTAGGAGTAAGCTCAAGCTTCACCTTCCATCATGCAACAGTTATAAGCTTATATGTTAAAGACCGTCTTATAACTGCAAAATCCCAAAGGTACGTGATGTTAAAGGATTCAAGCTAGATAGTGGAAGGGTAAGGCAGGAAGTAGGCTTCCCTGTCAATTGTGTATCTCAGCGAAGTGCTTAAGATATCTTTCTGTCTGCAAGTGACAGTCTACATACCTCTTCCTGTAGTAGGTGACTCCAAGCAGTAGTTCCCACAAATGCTTAAATGGAAATGGGTAAGGGCCTTTGTATAGCAGCTGTACAGCTTAAAGACCACTCTGTCAAATGATCTCTAAGTATTATCTATAGATAACATTCCATAGGACTGCTTAGCAGATGCAACTCACAGAAGTGTTTTATAGGAAGCACACTGATGTAGCTTGAGTTCTGATGGAGCTCTGATGATAAAAGGGCTCTGTCTTTATCAGTACCATAAAAGGCATCGACACAGCCTCTAGTCTGTTTTAAAACTTGTGTTTTGGTGAAGACCGTTCATTTGGATCAACATGAACTGTTCTGGATATCTAAAGGGTCTTCTTACCAATTTTACAAATAGAGAACCACTTCAATTCTGAGGATGACAAAGATGGTATGTGCAGGAAGTAAGAATTAGTGAGGCCATAAGAAGCAGAAAACTTTGATTCCTTAGCAGTTGGTGAACATGGATGAACACCAATATTACTTCATCTTTACTCACCCTTTTGTCATAATATGGCTAAAACTTCAGGATCAGAGGAATGAAAAGGAAAATGCAGACAATTCTTCCTAGCCTGGGAACAAGGAATATATTCAGTAAACATGTAGGGGTAAAAAGGGCCAACACTTTTCTTCCACATTTGAAGCCAAAAGGTTGATCCCCATTCTGGAACTGTCATCTAGGACTTTGGACCATATATCCCACTCAGTCTCATATGAAAAAGAAGTCAGCCTTTCTGCCAAAGTATCAATGATAACTAGGAGATGGATCAGTGATATGTGGATTTGTCTTTAAATATAGTAGTTTGCAAAGATCAGCCAGAAGAGGTGGAGGGACACTACACCACTTCACAGACTGAAGATAACAGTTGTGGTTTTGTTTGTCAGCACACTGCCGTAACATGTCTTTTGATAGGGTTGCAGCATCTTTTCCACAGCGCATGCTGTTCTGGCTTCTGTGAGGTTTGGGAACAACCTTTCTTTTGAGAACAACCAGCCTTGCACAGTCATGCCTGCAAGTACTTCACCAGTGCCATATACCACAACTGATGAGGTAAGTGAGATGAAAAAGCATCCCCTTGCAGGATGAGAGGACCACAGTAATGTTGTATCTTACAAGACAGTATTCTGGAGGGGAATACTAATCATGCATAGTTGAGTCTGAAGGTGTAAACGATATAGTGGGGAAGCCAAACATAAAGTTTATAGTGATAGATTGGCTTGAGGCATCATACAGAGGCGTCACATGACTTAGCAAGGTTAGGCAGATTAGTCATCATGATAGGAAGAAGACCCCCACACACATGCTATGGCAGTCCAAAACCTATCCTGAAATGGAAAGATTCTCGCACGTTCTAAAGAATGTGTGGAGCCAGGTCTGCCTCTTGTTTGTCCCTTCACCAGCCAGCTGTTCAGACCAGGAAAGGGATACAGAGTTCCATCCAGGGAAGATCAGCACCACTGCCGATATTTAAGTGCTGCAGCAAGCCTGAGTTGATCTTTATTAGTAAAACAAAGGTGATACTATGTAGGTGATAGACTTCAGCAACGTGGAAATGTGTCTCATGAAGTTTGATTCTGCAAGGAAAGAGGAGGATACCAAAGCAGATAAATAGCACTTGTGTTTGTTTTCATGACCCTTACTTCTTGAAGTGTTTCCCTTGAGAATTTGATAACTAGTGCAGGTGAAAGCTGGTAGGCAGAAGATACTCCTTCTGTGGAAGTCTTCCATGCAGGGTGAGTCAGCAGTGGCAACTTGAACAAAAACTTGATGCTGCAAAGTAGGGGTGTGAAGATTCTGATGGACTGGGACTGAAGCCCCATGCACATGTTGAGCTAGTGCCAAAAAAGGTGGTGAGGGTCCTGTTGCCATCAAACTGTGGTTCAGAGGGCCAGTTATTTTTTGCTTGAAATTGTACAGTACCCCAGTAGAATTGTTTCCTCCTTGTCCAAAAATAGAAAGAATACTATTTTGAGGCACCAAGTCTCAATTGTGAGATGGAAAAGGCAAGAGAAACAGATCTTTGAGATTATAGTGCGTGCTGAGGACTGGTCAAATGCCCCAGACAATACTACATACTGTTGCATTTTGAAATAATGTGGGCTAACATACTAACATCTAACGTGGAGGCGTTGAGGATCCTGATCGTAAGGTCAATGAGAAATTATTCGAAAGTGTAAGGCTTCTAATACTGAACTATGTGTTGAGCCTGCCCTGATTTTTGTGCCATTGCTCTGAAGTACCGTATCAAGGAATGACATGCATTCTGTGCCAGAGCCTGGACAGTCCATAGCGAAAACTCCTCGTACCTTCTTACTGAGAATAATTGAGAGGGTCTAGAACACTGATGAACCCTGCCTGCGTGTTAGTAATTTGAGGTGGAGACACTGTCTTCAGTATGGGAACCAGGAAATGAAGCTCAGCAGTTCTTTGAAATTCTGTAGAGAATCTGAGCAGCAGGGAGGCCTTTCTGCATTAGGCTAACGTGCATCAGAAGCTTTTCATTTCAAATCTGTTAGGAGATCAGGTTCTTGCACCATAGCATGCTGTTGTGATTGATTCAGGCTGTGCTATGAGCCCTTGGTCAACAGGTTGTGGGAATCGATGCTTTTGCTGTCTTTTTAATGAAACCGTTTTGGAACTGCCACTTCCTGTTTTTATCAGCATCAAGTTTAAGACCTTACACCTTATGGATGGAGTGTTTTACCAAATGTGCGCTATGCACTGGGCAGGCAGAGCAGGAAGATGAATCTCAAGAAAAAGTCACGTAAGTAGAGCTTACTAGAGAGAATAAAGTGTGAGTTTAAACTACAAAAAGATGGTTAAATGATGCAAATACCAGTAAGGAACGCTGCATTGTTGAAGGGATGTCCAGCTGTGGAATGCTGTAGTCCACCTGGCAGAAAAAAGGAACTGGAAAAGTGCCAGACTTACTTGTGCATTAGACACGTCAGAGTATGGACACCATCAAGCTCTCTGTGGAAAACTTGTCTCCAGTTATAAAGCATTTGTACAGCTGCAGGGCAGATACACATGTGGATTATCACTTAAAAGATAAAACAACGTGCTTTCTATCATAAATGAGATATTATTAGCTTCTTGACAACACTTATAATTTCTAGTCATTTTTATACTTTGCGCACTAATGTGCATGATTTAGTATGCTGCTCCCTCTTTCATATCTATCACAAGCTGAATTCCAGTGCAACAACATTAACTTACATCAGCATGTTGTAAAACTTCTGAGACTGATGGTAGGATCACTTAAGTGATACAACCAGAGAATAATTCCTCACAGGCAAGTACACAAATGAACAGATGGCCTTGACAGTTCATACAATCTGGTTTTTTTATATATATATATTGGAAATTTAAGTTACCGGGCCTATCTGATCCTAATGATCTATTTCCACACCAAGTACACTGCACAAACGTTAGCTGTTTCAGTAGCTTCTGTTTTGTTAAGAGATGGGTCTGCTGGATGGTCCCTGATGGGGAAAAAGGAGTGGGAAAGTACTTTGCCTATTCTACAGGGTTGCCTTAGTGAAGTTACTTCAGCTCTCCGGACCTTAATTCACTTTCTACAAGTAATGACAGGTGTTAAGCTATTTCTGATTTCCTAGTCATAAATTTATTGTAGGGCCAACTACCGATTGAGGCAAGCGAACGCAGAAGTGGTAGAGAAAACGTAAAAATGAATCAGGGAGTCGTTTTGAAGAAAGCTTTACTCGGTGGATGGTTGTTAGAGATGGGCAAAGAGAATCATAGCTACTCTTGACTGCTTTTTACTACATGCAGGACTTGTTCTGTGTGATCGGCAAAGGCAAGCGCTTGTCTCGGGCTGGGCTAGCTAAAAGTTGTTTTTTAAGCATGTGGGTGCAGCTGCCTCGCAGGAATGTACTGCAGTAAAATCCTCCAGATCTCGAATGTGGCTGTAATGGCTGTCTAAAAATAATACCTAACAAAGGGTGTCCTTTGCAGGGAGAGCTAGAAATAACTTGCTTTTGCTTTGTGGAAACGTAAGGCTATTCTCACTTAATTTACAAGCAGCAGCCTGACCTGGAGACCAGGCGAGAGCTAACTTTCAAGCGGATTTTCTACCTACGACGCTGGAGCTCGGACGTCCCCCAGAGAAATAATAAATACCACTCGCTTGTAGTTTCGAGCCTTGGTTTTGTAACAAGCCGCGGCTCGGCCCGGCCCGGCCCCCTTGTCCCCCTCCCCCCCTTCGCCCTTTCGTTCGCCCTGCTCTGGGGCGTTTCGACGGTCTCGCTGGGGGCCCGGGCCCGGCCGGCCCTGGGCGGGAAGGCGGCGGCCGGCGCAGCGCGGTCCCGCCCTGTCCCCCGAGGCGCGGCCCGCCCCGCCCCGCCCCGCCGGAGCGCCCCGTGCCGGCTGGTGCCAGGCCGGCCGGCCCCGCGCGGCCCTCCGCCATCCGGGGGCGGGGGAGCGGCGACGCGCAGGCCCCGCCCGGCGGCGGCGGCGGTGGCGGGGCTGGGCGGTGCCTGGCGCCCTCACGTCCCTTCCCTCCCTCCCTCCCTCTCCTCCCCCCCGTCGGCGCAGCGCTGTGGTGAAGCCGCATTGTTTGTGCCGAGGGGGGAGGGGAGCTTCTCAGCCCCGGGAGCTGAGCGCCGAGCCCGCAGCCGGACGGCGACCAGCGCCGCGCCTCACGAATGCGCCGCGCCCGGCTGCAGCAGCAGCCCCGCAGCCAGCGCCGGGTCGCCGCCGCGGGCAGCGCGGCCCTCTCAGCGCCCGCTCGCCCGCCCGCGGCTGCCGGACGCGGGGCCGGGCGGCAGCACCGGCGGGACCTCCGCCATTAAACCGGCCGCAGCGTTCGGCCGCAGAGGCGGAGCGGGAGGTCTGTCAGCCGCGCTTCGGCGGCTCCCACAGCGTGAGTGGAGCCGGGCGGGCGGCGCGGGGGCCGGCGGGCGGGGGTGGGGGGGTGCTGCGGGGCCGGGAGCCGGCGGGTCCCGCCGCGGCGAGACGGGGGCCGGCGGGGGGAAGGGCAGGGCGGGCTGGGCACGGTAGCCGGGGGGGGGGGGGGAGGCGGCCGGGGGCGAGGCGGGCGGGCGGGGAGCGCTGCGCGGGGGGGAGCCGAGCGCGGCGGTCGGGGGGAGGGCGCCGTTCGAGCTGTTTTGTCAGCCGCCATATTTGTGGGCCGAGTATTTTCGCGGAGGGGAGGGAGGTGACTGTGGGGAAGGGTTGGAGATGATGGGCCTGGGCAGGAACCATCCTCCCGGGGGCCGGGAGGGGGGAATGCCGGGGCCGGGCAGGAACCATCGGCGCGGAGGGGTGTGTGTGCGCTGGAGGCTCCCTGGGCGTGGGCAGGAAGTGTTCGCGCAGAACCGGCGAGGGCGGGCCCGTGGGCAGGCCCCGCGCGCGGGGTGGCGGAGCCGGCGAGGGGGCGGCGGGAGCGGCGGCGGTAGCCGGGATGGCTGCGTCGTCCCGGGGGGGGGGGGGGGGTGTGGCGGCGTTGGCGGTCTGCTGCCGGCTCGCTCGGGGGGAGAGCGGCGCTGGTGGTCGCCCGCGCCCTCAGCCGTCCCCGGGCCGGTTGGCGGGGCTTCGTGAACCCCGGTTCTTTGCCTCCCCCTGAGGGCATTGCTCTCGCTCCACAGCTGAAGTTGCGGGAGGCGTCCGCCCCGTATGCCTGTAAGCACTGTTTGCTTACCCTCCCTCATTGTCTGGGAGTATAGAGCATTCCTGTGTCTTTCTCTTTTTAATGGTCTGCATGAAAGTGTCCATTGAGAATGGAATTCCCTTTTCCATTGAGCAGGGGATCCAGGGACCAAAGGCAGTTTATTTGAAGAGGAGGAAGGTAACTAGGGCAGAGACTGTAAAAGGAATTTGTAATCAAAAAGCCTACGTTATCTTATTTTTCCTGTTGGTTTTAGCTGTCCTACACCTTGATAAAAAGTAATTTTTGCCTCATACTGTGCGTTCCACGCAAACGGCTGTTTTCCTGTGCTTTTGTTGTGGTGAGGGAAAGTGTCTGCTGGTGACTTTCTTCCCATGCAGCTGATAGAATTCCAAGAGAGGAAAGCTGTGGGTAACTTTCCTGTTTTATCTTCTGCGGTCTTTTGAATTGTTGCAAGAGGCAGGAAAGTGCTAACAGAAGTACATTTAAGTAATTTCATTTTGCTGTTAATGGGGTATCTTTATTAATGTTGGATGGAAACTGTCTTAGTTTATTGTTTTTTCCAACTTAGAGCCATGGTCTTCGTTCCTGTCGACCTATAGGCTACTATGGAGGGAGGGGAGAAAGATACCTGATAATTAGGAAAAGCAAACCGGTTGCCAGTCACGAATTTGCTATGCAGAAATCTGGTCTTCATCTGGAATATTTATAGGGCATTTGCAAACAGAAGAATTTTGGAGAAACAAAACAAAACACTGCTTTGCCTTCAGGAGCATTTAAGTTGTTCACACGAAGTTTCTATGAAATTTGGCCAGAGTACTACCAGTTCCAATTCTGTGTTTATTGCGTTGTATTTGTAGGGTATCCATTCTGTGTTTAACTGTGACTATAATTTGTTTCCTAAGGTAGCTTTATTTACAGTTGAGTATTACAGGGAAGATGCTTAGATGTTATCTCAGTCGGTTTTTATCATTCTGGTTCTTACACTTTATTTGACTTTTATGACAGTAGTCCTAAATCTTAAAGCAAGAAGACTTGTACTTTTGGATATCTTCTTCCTGTTCTTATTGCCTGCTTGCAGCCATGCTTAAGAACGTTGGGAACAGAGGGGGGTGGAGAGCTTGGAAACCTAGCATTAATACGTTTTTCTGTGGTAGTGGGTTAGGTTAGATAGTGAAGTGTGGACATGTTGCACATTTTTTTGATTTCTGAAGGCTACCTCTCGTCCCTCCCCCAGTATTTTGTTCAAAACAGTCACTATCCTCATGAACTGCTATGAACAAGTACACAACCAGCTAAGATGTAGGAAGGGACATTTAAAAAAAAAATACAGATTTTTACATCTAGACAGAATTAGAGTGCAATTATATGAGGTAAACATAATGTAAATGATTGTTTTTCTTGATTGGTGAGATGCAGATTGGTGATTGGTGAGATATTAAAAAAAACTGCCCCATAAAGTGAAGCCATTCTGATCTGTAGTAGGTTGCTATACATTGACACATCAGTGTGTTTTAGCTGAAGAATCCCTCATTATTTGTTCATAATAATAAACAGAAATCAAGGCCATTGTATTATCTTTGGCCTCTGAATTATAAAATCTGTTGTGAAACTGGGAACTAACTTTTAATTCAGTTAAATTATCTGTATGCCTTTGTTTCTAGTTATTGGACCTTCTGTAGCAGTATCAGTGGTTTAAACTTTTTCTGCAGTTAAGAAATCAGTATGGTTTAATCCAGTGTTGTTTTACAGAATTAAATTATTAAATATTTCTTCCAAACTTGTTTGAAGAGGTGGAGCCTTTTTTATTCATCTGTTGTTTATATAGAGCAGATCAGAGGTCTGTCATGATTAAACACTGACTGTTGTCTGGTTTTGTGCTTATGCTATAAAAACAAGTAATAAGAGTTAAGGATTATTTGCGTAAAAGTAAGATCTATGAGCGACACAATTCTCACATGAATAATAAAACCAGCTTAGATTGGGAAAACAAGGGTCAGTTTGTGAGGGCAGATAGATCAGACCTTCTCAAGAACTAGTTTTAAAGCTAGCTGCTTAAATTATTTTGTCTTCCTGTAAAAGGAGTTCCTTCAGTACTTTGAAGGTGCACCTTTAGAGATTAGCATCATAAACTAAGCAAAAGGCAGCCTATGTGGAGTAGTTTATGTAATTGTTCCAGTCCTTGCTATTTTCTTACTGAAATAAATAGACTAGTCTTTAACAATAATTGTGTTTTGATCTCTGTATTTCTCTGCTATTTTGGCAATACATGCTAACACTCGTTGCATTATTTTAACTAAGACATAACACTGACCTGAAGTGCAGAATTGAAACAGTGAGGCCCTAATAATATTTTAAGCCAGTGATTAAAGAGGAGTTTTTTCTTTAGCTGAGGTTGAATTTTGCTGTTTATTAATGATTTATTAGGAAGAAGGAAGGAGGGGGGTAGAACTTTTAAACTTGACCTTATCCATTGTTTTTATAATGTTTTCAACCCTTATAAGGAAAAAAAAAAACAAAACCAACATTAAAATGTCAAAAGGCGTTAAGTATGGAAGCTTTTAATCAGAAATTTTGTGATCAAAATGCATGCTTGTCCTAGTCATGGTGCTTCATGGTGGCGGGGAAAAAGCTATGTATGGTATGTGGAATTATCTTTTTCCAGTAAGTGATAAACTTCAAAATTACGTTAAAAGCTTGGAATTGGATTTAAAGACAGGGAGATTTTTATCCACCCCAGTTGCTTCAAGAACAACTCTTGAAGAAACTGTTGAGGGAGGAGGGTGTATGTACATGCACACTTACGTGCAGGGAGCATGTTTTCACTCTAAGTCAAATCTGCCTTACAGGTGAAATATTTCCTAGTTGCAGTCCATACTGCACTGTATTGGGCACTGCAAGTTCAATTGTGTTCTTGTAATTTTGTAAAGAATAATAGGCTTACTGAGAATTGAGAAAAATAAAAGTAAAGGGCTGTCAGACTGCATACTTGCCAAATTTGGAAGTATGCGTGGTTTTCTAGCTTTAAGTATAGCTGTAGTAATTGAGTTGTTAACGTGACTATGTCAAATTGCACTGGAAAAAAATGTGGGGAAAACTTGTTCTTTCACAATTATGTTAGTTCTTCTGGGGGAAGATCTGGAGAAAGTAATCTGTAGCTGTTGAAAAAAATTTCAAACTGCAAACACCCTTAAGGTATTAGGAAATACTGTATTAAGGGTTTTCTTACAATGTAACAAGTGTAATTTTTTTTTCTTTCTGTGGCACTTCTGAAACCTTTTTTTCTCATGCAGAGGTATTACAGATAGGATTCTGTAGGATTTTTGTATCAAGGAATTTGTATAGCTGTGTTTACATGGAGAAGCTGTTATTTAGGAGATCTGTTTGTCATTAGGTTAAATTTGTACAAAACAGCATGAGCAATCCTATTAAGTAAGGGCGACGGGCTTTTTTTTTTTTTTTTTTTTTTTTCCCTAATTGAGTAGGTAGGTTGGGGGCTATAGAACTGAAAGGTTTTTTTCTTGCTATAATAAAATAATATTTTCATATGAATGTTTGGAGTTCATAATATTAACTGTTCCTCTAATTTTAGGTAAACATTACCAAATGAGGAGAAAAGGAAGATGTCATCGAGTATCGGCAGCAAGGCATTCTTCTTCCCCATGCAGTATTAAGCACTCCCCCACACGAGAAACCTTGACATATGCTCAAGCTCAAAGAATGGTTGAAATAGAAATTGAAGGTCGCCTGCATAGGATCAGTATCTTTGATCCTTTAGAGATTATCTTGGAAGATGATCTTACAGCCCAGGAAATGAGTGAATGCAACAGCAATAAAGAAAATAGTGAAAGACCACCAGTTTGTCTAAGAAGCAAACGGCATAAAAATAACAAAGTGAAAAAGAAAAATGAAGCTCTTCCAAGCTCACATGGTATACCTGCTACAACAACTCCTCTTCCAGAACCAAAAGTACGGATTGTTGAATACAGTCCCCCTTCGGCTCCTCGGAGACCTCCAGTTTATTACAAATTCATTGAGAAGTCAGCAGAAGAACTTGATAACGAAGTTGAGTATGACATGGATGAAGAAGATTATGCGTGGTTAGAAATAATAAATGAGAAGCGGAAGAGTGATGGAGTGTCAGTTGTTTCACAAAATATGTTTGAATTCCTTATGGATAGGTTTGAAAAAGAGTCTTATTGTGAGAACCAAAAACAGGGTGATCATCAGTCTTTAATTGATGAAGATGCAGTGTGTTGTATATGCATGGATGGTGAATGTCAGAACAGCAATGTAATCCTGTTTTGTGATATGTGTAATTTAGCAGTACATCAGGAATGCTATGGGGTGCCATATATACCTGAGGGCCAGTGGCTCTGCAGACACTGTCTGCAGTCCCGTTCTCGGCCTGTAGACTGTGTGCTGTGCCCAAACAAGGGAGGTGCCTTTAAAAAGACTGATGATGATCGTTGGGGACACGTTGTGTGTGCTTTGTGGATTCCAGAAGTTGGATTTGCCAATACAGTTTTTATTGAGCCAATTGATGGTGTCAGGAACATTCCCCCAGCCAGATGGAAGTTAACATGCTACCTCTGTAAACAGAAAGGTGTTGGTGCCTGCATCCAGTGCCACAAAGCAAACTGCTATACTGCATTCCATGTGACGTGTGCTCAAAAGGCCGGTCTGTATATGAAAATGGAACCTGTGAAAGAACTAACTGGCAGTGGGACAACATTCTCTGTAAAAAAGACTGCCTATTGCGATGTACATACTCCACCAGGTTGCACACGGAGACCTCTAAATATTTATGGAGAAGCTGAAATCAAAAACGGTGTTTGTAGAAAGGAAGGATCAGTCAGAACTGCTAGGTCTACATCAAAAGTCAGAAAAAAGACAAAAAAAGCCAAGAAAACAGTGGTTGAACCCTGTACAGTTATGCCAACGGTATCTGCTCCTTATATCCCCCCCCAGAGGTAAGCAAACCATCCAAGTGAGAGAAACCTTTACTTAATTACATGTTTAATTTTAAACCAGTGCTTTTAGATGCTGACTTTCAGTTTTTGTGCATTTCTTGTATGCTTTCCTTGAAGGCCATACTCAGAGGATTAATGTAAATTATGTACATTGTACTTCTGTGAAATTGCATAAAAAAAATGCAGTAACTTCCCCAGAGAAATTAGTAAATGGTCTGTCTTGTCCTCAGAAACTTTTTTTTTTGACCAAATCGCGTTGTGTGTTCCATTGTTGTCGTTCGCTGTACTTTTGAGAATTAACCACTGAATTTAGAATAGCATGTGTAGTTGACCTTCATATTAAAAAAATGGCCAAGCTCAAGGTTAACTGTATTTGTAATTTGGGAATCCGAAGTTATTCTCCTCGTTTTAAGAGCCCCAAAATGAAAATTACATTTGCATATATAAGATTTGAATCTTGTTCGTCTCACCTAAATTTAGTATAAACTTGCACTGTAAGATCTATGTAAGTAGTACAAAAAAACCCTCCAAGAAGTATTTTCCTTGTGGGGCAGAGTAACTTTTCAGCAGGTTTTTCCTAAATTTGCGTTTTTCCTTTTGCAAATGCAGTAGTGTTTATCAAGGGTTGGATGAATTTGGTACCTTGCAGAATTTTTAGAAAAGTTAGCAAGTAAATGATGGTAAGTTAGGTGGTTAATGTATTCTTAGTCATGGAACCTGAAATGAAAGTTCCCTTCTGTTCAATGATGCTATCAAATATGTGTCATGTAAATTTAGTAATACTAAGCATTTATGTTTGAACAAAAATGAATTAATGCATGTGACGAAGAGTTTTAGTCTTGTTTTTTCTTACGAATTTATACTTTGTAAGAAGTTCTGCTTAAGGTGATTTTTATATTAGTCTGTCTTCTGCAGTTCTTGCAGGAGCTTTTGTTATGTGAGTGCAAATAAAGCATGAACAACAGAACTGAAATTGCTCTTTGCATTTAACATGCCATGGTTTTGTATTTTAAGTGGTGATTGGGGGGGCTGGCAGATGGCTCTAGTTCTGGTGAGGCTAGTGAAGTGGTACATCAGAAAGCAGGGATGTTTCAGGTGATGTTTTCATAAGTAATAGAATTGGAGCAAAACAAAGATTTTTCAATATCTTTATTTCGGCAGTTAAAAAACTCAGCATGAACTTCAGTTAGCTTAGCTATATCTTAATTTAAAAGTAGCATCTCTTCAGATTTCTTCCAGTTAATCTGAGTTGTGCATTTCAACAGTGGAAATAATTCTTTTCTGGGATTTGAGCAATGACAGAAAGCTCTGTGGTAGAAAGATAGTTTTGGCTTTGCTGAACATTTGAGACATAATGTACTGGGCTGAGAAATGCAGAATTGGACTATTGGGACTAAACCCAAGTTTGTCTTTATGGAGTATTGGTTTTGTTTCTAGCATTTACAATATCAAGGTTTTCGTTTATCCCTTGAATTAAAGTCTTGCTGATTTAAGAACAGTAGTTTAGGAATTTTCTCAAAACAGGCATACTTCCATGTGCAGGTTCATTAGCTGTACTGTGACAGGACTCTGAATGCTCAAACAGTGAGGGCTCTTAAAATAATACAAATAAACCATGCTTTTTTGAAAGCTGACTTCTAAGTCTCAGGTGGTGGACTTGTTTTCAGACTGCAGTCCTTTCCCATAATAAGTTTTGTTAATGCAAGTAGCTACTTATTGACCGACTTTGACGAACAGCCTTTAGCTCTTGTGTGGTGTTTACAAACGTCAGATCAATTGCGCTGTTCTCTGTTATGATTTGCTTGGTAAAATGGTATTTCTGTTTAGTGATGCCCTGCAGAAAAGCTTAAGTTGACAGTAAGCAACTAATACTGTTATTTAAACATGTACTCTTGTCCATGGGAGGGAGGAGGTTGTATAAAAGAATTAGGCTTTGTCTTAATTAGGACAATTCTGATTGGTGGTGTAGTGTGTTTTTGTTTTGTATTTTTAAGACAAAGTAAAAAAGAACTTTAACTAAGTGAGAGTTGAGGATTAGAATGTAAGTTCTCAGTTGTACCTCTGGCAATTCTTTCCATTGGTAACTTTCATAAAAGCCAGACCCTAAAAGGATATTATCATCAGATTTTTTTTTTTTTAACAGTGTTGTTAGATGCCAGGAACAGAAATATAAAGACATTTTTTCTTTTTTTTCTTTTTTCTTTTTTTTTTTTTAATAATAACTAAATTTCTTTTCAAGACTGCAAGGAGATTCAGCTTTCTTCTGATTGTGCTCGGTTTCACGTTACTGGACACAAGTATAGTTCCTATATTCTATGTCAGAAGTGTAAAAAATGGGCGCAGTTTAAAATGATTTTAAAGTTAACCTTTATTATAAATTATGTGTCTTCAGCTGAAAGAGAGACTCTTGCTTAAGTACTTTGAAGTGTGAATGTGCTTAGTCCTAGAAAACTGATACCTGAATTAAAAGCAAAACAGAAATGAGCATATTGAAAGGAAAAGTGGTTATGCTGCAGACCCAAATCTTGGTTGTCTAATTTTCTTTTGCTATTCTTTTTTTTTTCCTTTAGAAAAACTTTTGTGTGTGTAAGAGTCAAATACATACCCATGAATTAATAATGAACGATGTGGATCATTTCGCAGCAGTCTTCATTTAAATGATCCCTTTTCTCTAATCTGTTTTTTAATGCACGTTTTTTTCCCTTGGAGCTGAAACATCATTTGCCTTTCCAGAGATCTCGAGGAAGAGCAATTAAGCTATTTAAATTATCAGAGAAGAAACATATATGCTTGGTGTTTAAACACTAGTGCTTTTTTCCTAAAGAATTTGAAATTAACATGTTTTCAACATCTCTGGAAACTGAGGCACACGTGGAGATGTCTGGTTTACTTTCTTAATGATTAACAACTAGACTATATGTCTCCTTGGCATGTATCTGGTTCGTTAGAGCTGGTAGCTGGAGAAGTATAGAAATATGAAGATGATACTGAGGAGGAAAATACTTGGTGGATGCAGCCCCTGAGCACACCTGCTGAAGCTCGAGGAAAACCCCCTTGCCAATTACGTTTAGTTTAAGGTGGAAGGATTGTATGCTCTTTCCTTACCTGGATAGTGAGTGTGTATGAATAAAGACTGGGCATTTTAATAACACCATTTGTAACAATTCTGTTTTCAGAAACATCTAAATGTTCAGGATATGTTAAAAAGACTGGTGTAGAACAACATACTTCATAATTTCTACATGACTTTCTGTACCTCATGAATTTCTGTATCAGCTTATCTGTAGGTCAGGTTTCTACACTACTGCTTTGAACTATTTTGAGAGCTGTACACTTCTCAGTTACCAGAATTTCTTACACAATTGTCATACTCTTAAGCTTTTTGCTGTTAAATTACATAGATAGTGTCATTCTGTTGGTCATTTGTGATCTAATTATATGGCCTCTCAGACTATCATCTGTGAACTACAGATTTAAGAGTCTAGGATCAGAAGTTTTTAACCATTGATGATAGGAGATAAATGCTTGCTTCCCCTGCCTTTTTTTTTTTTTTTTTTAAGCTGGGTATCTATCTATCCTGTTGCCTAGGTATTTTAGAAAGTCTATACCGAAGTATCCACTTCCAGAGGTGCAGTAGGTCATGTTAGAGCCTTAAGGTGACTTCCGTTTTCAGTGCTGCCAGTGCTGACTTCTTAGTAACCTGCTTAGCACTTGGAATAATAACATGGGACCACTGGGGAACCTCTTATGCATATATGATTTGCATCAGGCCTTCTGGCTACAGAAGTGTGTTACCTCTTCACTAGGAAATTCCATTGAATTTTTCTTGAAATATAAAACTGTTGAAGATAGTTGCTTACATTGTACTGCTTGCATTCATCAGCTTTTTTTTTTTTTTTTTTTTTTTTTGTGAAAAGGCAGAAATTAACTTGGTCTAAAAGCCACATGTTTCTGGGAAGTGTCAGAGCAGCTGTGTTAATGAGGGGGCAAGTGGGGAAGCACACTCCCTCAAACTACACGTCTGTATTGGAGGGACAGACAGTACCTGCACCTGTTGGCAAATGGTAGTCCAAAAAGCGGCCTCCCGCTGCCAGCAGCCAGTTTGTCTGAAGAAAGTGGCAAATTTGTCCTTGCAGTGTTCGTACACCACTGGTGATGTGTGATAGTTGAATTTTGCCTAGTAGATAAATGATTTCCCCCCCCATAATAAAATACTAAAAGTATTTTATTTAGATTTCAGGTCCAGAATTTCCAAGTTAGGAAATCCTAACTTGAAGGGCTGACTTGACAATCTAAATCTAGCTTCTTGTCTGTTAGTTATCTTGTACTGGCTCTGCTCCATTTCTTGTGGATTTTTTTTTTTTTCCTTGTTGCTGCTCATCCTTGTGCTTTATAACAGCTGCCTTATCCAATGAATAGGATGGATACACAAAGGGGAAGAGTTGCAGTGTTAGTTGTGAAAACTCTCTGGTTTCTCTTATTTTTGAATGCTTGATTCTTCAAATAACATCGTTTTGGTGTATTCTCTTGATCTTGTGTGTTAAGAGGCATTTAAAATGTGTTTACTTGATGAAAAGCAAAGCTCGTGTCAATGTTCATGTTCTTTAAAAATGTTGTGAAGCTAGGATATTGTGGCTATGTACTTGCGGGGAAATTGAACGTGATATAACATATTTAATCTTCAGTAGTTTCAAAACACACTGAGATATGGTGTAATGTGCTTTATTAAAATACAGTTCATGCAAGTATTGCTCTATTAAGTGGAAGCAGATTTTTTAAAGTGTATAAATATTTGCTTTCATATTTAGTTTTGGGTTCTACATGGTATGCTTGTAGTGTCTGAAATTAAGAAAGCATTTGAAATGTAATACTTGTACAGAGAGCAAAAAATAAGCAAAAAAGCCCCACTTTCATAATACATAGGAACAAGGTGTTACACTTGTTTTCCATGTTGTATGCATCAGTTGTGTTGCATCATGTTATTGAAAGAGAATTAAAAGATCCTTATGAAAGTAGGTAAGTTAGCAGGCAGATAACTGAGAGCAAAAATTGCTGAGACTCTTAAAAAAGTACTTTCAGCTGTCTTTAGAAATCAGTATTTATGTGCTGCACATTAGCTGATTTTTCTGTGTTGACCTTTGCTGTTGTTAGAAGCATATTGCTCCTGCTGGTAAAACTGGATTTCTGTTATTGCATGTCTCAAGGCAGAATGCAGTATTTCCTTTTGTTTTATGATTTATCCAATTGAACTATCCTGAACTTTCTTACCAAATAATTAAATGTAGTCTTGTTATCTCAACACAGGAATCTTGATTGACTCTAAAATAAAGTATGGACCAGAAAAATAAATGAACAGAAAGTGATGAAATACACTGTAAGTGGAAAGGAACATTTAAAAGGCCTTTGACACACTGTTAGTCTGCATTCATAGATGATGCTTCTTAATCATACATGTGGCTTGTGGGTTTCTTTGGGGGATTTGTTTTAATTTTTTTTAGGGTACTGTTTTGGTTTTTTTTTAATACCTTCAGGAAGTTTTTAAGTGGGGGAAAAGAATAAGAAATGCTGCTTAAAATTCAGCATAAAAATGCCTTTGGAAAACACTACTAGACCCAGTGTTGTAAAAAACCTGAAAGCTGAATAAATCCAGACTAATGTCTGTTAGCTGTTTATACTTGAATATACATGTATGTATACTTTCACAAAATCATGTGGAAATACTTAATTACAGGAGAGCATAATGTAGGTATGCCTTATGGCTGTACCTAATAATTAGATGATGGAATCACATAGGTAAAGTGGAAGGGGATGCTAGCAGTCATCCACTGATGTTTCTTGTAAGATTGATCAACTTCGCAACCTTTCTGATACATGTGGAAACTACTGCTGATGTCATCCAGACATCTCTGCTTAAATAAAGAAATAATTTTGCCTAAATCGAGAAAAGAGCTACTATTGTGTTCACTAGCTTTGCCTCCCTGGCATTTAAAAATAATGAAATAGGGGAACTTTAGAGCTTTATTTTCAAGCTAGTTTGTCTGGACTCTGGTTGGCTTATTAAATAAGAATTAATTAATGTATTTGAGAGAGTGTGACTTAATAAATAAGTCATAAAAGTGGGTCTTGATTTTGAGTAAAAATAATGGAGAAGATACTTGTATATCTGATATTAGAAGCCACCTGTTGATTGATATCCGAGGGGTGATTCTCCCCCCCAAAAATCCAGAGGATAGAAGTGTTGTCTCATACTTAAATATGCCCTTTTTACAAAGTGGATATAGGAATATGTTGTACATACAATTTTCTTTTTTTCTTCTCTGTTTATTTTGCATGTACAGGGCAAAGAGGCTTAAAACAGAATTTAATACATTAGACGTTTCTGTAGGGTGCATAATTAGTATTTTCTGCATTCTCTACGGGTTTCGGTCCACAATTATTGTATATGTGATACTGCAGTTATGAAGATAAAAATTAATGTGTTTTTATTTTTCAGTACTTCTGAGTTTCACCAGTTATGTGAACTTTCATTAGATTTTTTTTGGTGGCAGTTAGAGGGTGTGGTGTCCTCTAAGTGCCATACAAAAACATGATTTTCAGAATGCATTGTCTGAAGAACCATCTCCTGGCAGTTTTTTATTCAGTCGTCAAGTTACAGTGTGCACAAAAATTAGTAGATAAATACTGAGATTTCTTTTATTACAGATAAAAAGGCCATTTTTGATTAATACTTTATCTCCTGCTGATGTGAATTTAGCCTTTTGAGATTAGATTTCAAAATCATGTGTGGTATGGTTATAACTACTACAAAAAAAAAAAGCACAGAAAAATATTTTGAGTGATTTTAAGGAAAAGTCTTGACTCAGTATTATGTGTAGGAAGTGGCAGAAGTAAATCTATGCACGTGATTTTTCTGAGAAGACTAAGGAGGTTTTCCAGTGTGACAAGGTGGGGGCTTTTTTGATTGTCTTGTTTTTTTCCTTATCCAAAGGTTTGGAAGACCACAAATGTAATTGTTAGAATAGGAACAAAGTAACCTGTTGTAACTAATGGAGAATTGACTGAAATAACATAGCAATTTCTTAACTCTGAACTTCAATGCTACTTTCCTGTCTTAAGAAAAATCTTACAAGCTGTTTGCTCAAGTAGAAAAATAGATGGCTGGTTTCAGAGTCATGTGAAGCAAGAAAAAGTGCTTTCTACATGTTGAGTCCAAATACTATTTAAATACCAGTAAATATAGAATAAATAGGAACCTGGAGAGACTTCCAGGTTTCAGAAAAGGTATCAGTAGTTAAAGTGCTAGGTTTGCGGTTGGACTTGATGATCTTAAAGGTCTTTTCCAACCTAAATGACACTATGATTCTATGTTGGACTCTCAACCTAGCAGAGAAAGGCAAATTCAGTAGCTAGAATTTTAAAACATACAGACGAAAAGGAATAACTGTGAAGGTGATTAAACACTGTATTAGACTAGTGAAGGAAGTGTTTCGTCAAATCTTCAGTACAAAATCTGGAAAGTAGTTAGGAAAGTGTGTCTTTGTCACATGGGGATTCTGCAGACTTGTTGCACAGAAGTTTAAATGAAATCATTGTCAGTCTTTTCAGGATTTGGTATGTACCGTCTTCGGTACATAACTGACTTCGGCGAGTTACAAAAGAAACCTTATCCTTTTTCAAAAGCAAATAAAGACACGCAAATGGACTCCAGTTTCTACGTAGTTATTCATCTACTTTTGTTGTCTTTAAAGCTGATTTTGGGGGGGGGGTAGTTAAGAAATCATATAGTAAGTTGAATTTTTTATTGAGGGAGGGGATAACATACAGACACAGCGACAAAACTGTCTCTCTCCACTGTTTAAAAAAAAAATAAAAGGTATATTGAAAGGCGAGTTTTACAAACACTGTTTGATAAGCAGCTGCTGCCAAAGGTTCTCTGTGGTAAGAGTAGGGCTTGATCTGTCCAAGCAGGCTTTCTCATCTTCAGAAGCTGAAGTTTATGGGTACAGAGCTAGGAGGACTAGTTGGCAAGGCCCCAGAATTAATTCCACTTCCCAAAATAGACACTTCCATAGTTTTTTATTCTGTTTTTGTGCTAATTCTCTTCCAGTTAGTGTAACTGGAATTACTATAATTGTTTGCAAGTAATTTTTGTGTCTTTCCTGCTTTTTATGAGTCTGGGTATACTCAGTGGAACTTTGCTGAGCAAGGCTTGAAAATTCAAATGTTCTTGAAACTCGGTTTACTTTGTTACAGCTTGTTCAATTTAGATTTTTTATGTTTTGTTCTGACAAACATATCTGCAATCTTTGAGTTGGAAAATAGGGGTATTTTATTCACCCAGTAAAGTGGAACATCATTTGACTGTTTATGGGTGTTACTGTAGGTCAAGAGAAACTGGTATTTTAGTGGTACTAAATAGAATTTTACAGAGTACAATTTAGTATTGCTAGTGTTTTGCATGTACCTTTAATACAGCTATGTTGGATAAAGGAAGATGCAAAATAACAAATCTATGAACCTGGAGGCTCTGGACAAGTATAGTAATTAAAATACTAGGTTTAGTTCATGTTTAAAAATTGCTTGGTTTCAGGAGGTATTTTTTTATTAGTTAATCTTACCGATTTTCATATTAAGTTCCTTCTGCCTGAGTTACTATAGTAATACTGGCAAAATCACATACTTGCTTAAGGAAATTTTATCTCCAGTTTGTATTTTGAAAACTTGAGAATGGGGAGATGCTATAGAAGTCTTCATATATTGTAATACTAAAATGATATCTGTGGGGCTAAAAAGCATGTATGGTCTGTGGGGCGGCTAGTGATGATTAATAGAAAAGTGGCTGATTATCTCTCATTGGCTTTCTTATGTTAAGCTGCCACATAGTTAGTCACCAAAAATATTGTTTTCACTTTTTCTTGTAACCAGTTGCCGTAGTTGCCACAGTGACACATAACTGAAGCTGGGAGAGGAAGACAGTCATGAGTAGGAAGAAGGAAGCTGTGAGATTGTTAATATGACAAGAGCACATCTCTTATGTTGACGAAAATTATTTTATGCATTTATCTAAAAGATGAGGAAACACAGGACTGAGTAACTCTTAGCTTTCTCTGAATGCTTTGACCAGTGCATAAAGATTATCACCTTTTGCAGGATAGATTATCCATCAAATGTCTCCATGTGAGGAGAGGGTTAGTGTAGAGCAGCTGATTACAGTTTCTCACCAAAGCTGTTGTATATTAACTTTCATTTTAAATTAAATTATTTGAGTCTCTTATCCTTTCAAACAAGCCAGTTTTCTCTCCTCATCCTTCTGTTGCTTTTGTAAATGCAGTGTATTTTTAATGCCATAATTTACACTTCAGCCTGAAGTATGGTTTCAGGCTGGGAACTGCAGGTGCTATTTGAAAGGTTCAGTTGAAAAGGGACCTGTCCCTTTTAAAGACAAGCAGGGGATTGTATGATGCCTCTGTATCATGTTTGTAGTGCATGTCGCAGTGTTTTACAGTCGCATACAAGTGGAGCTGGGGAAGGGTAGTAGTACTGGCTTTCTCAGTTGCCCATGGCACAAATGAAACAGTTTTGAAAAATGTTTTGATATCTGTGTAGTCTTGAAATGTAGCCCAAAAAAAAGGAAAAAACAAAAGGGGGTATGATCGGTGGTGCCAAAACATCAAAAAGGCTGCAGTGGTCATCAGCTTGAAACCTAATGCTTTTTTTATGGGACTAGTTATATAACAGCAGCTCCTGAATTTCATGGGAACACAGCTATCTTTTTAAGAATTTTCAAATTCTTCTTTCGATGTACTTTATTTTAAATAACTGATGAGGGGAAAAACAACAGAACAGTGGTTCAGGCTGTAGCAAGTTACAGTCTTAAGAACTGTTCCGCTCTGGGTTTTGTTCAATTCTGTTAATTGTTTAAATGTTTTGAGAGAAAAGTGTTTAGCCCTTAACATGTCCATTTCGGGATGTTCCTTGGGAATTTTGTCTTAACAAATTCTCTGTTCCATGCAAAACCTGGACAGTAAGAACATTTCTCATCTTCCTCCTTGCTTTCTTTAGTCACTATAGTTGTGGCTTTTTTTTCTCCTGACGTGTCTAAAGTCAGTTGTGATAGGGGAGACCATAACTCTGGTAGTATCTTCCAGATGTATGTTTCTACATTCTCTTCTTTGTGAGCTGTCTTCAGTAGTAGTCTTGCACTTAATTGGTAATCTTAACAGATATAAAAAACTATTAAGTAATGAGATTGCTTATTGCAATGAGTTTGGTCTATTTTTTCTGAAGAGAAAGCTAAGGGTCAGTTCATACACTTGTGTTTAATGTGCGTTCTAAATATCTGATATTTTTTTTTTGTCCCAGTACTTACTATGCTTGACTTGCCATTAGAAAATAAAACAGTACAGAAAGCTGTTCTTTCCTGATGTTCTTACACTTGGAAAAAGTTCTAGGGTGGACAGATACCTTAGCAAAAAAATGCCTTTGAGGTGTTTTGTGTAGTTCTGGGAGGTAACCCAAGTTCTGTAAGCCTTGCCTCTGCATGGGGGATTTGTCAGTGTAGTGTAGCAGTTAATCCTGTCTTGTGCAAGTCAGATCCTGGATTGCAAAACTATTAAGTCTTCAAACAGCTCTCCCTTATCTGCCTCAAGTATGTACTTTTTTTTTTATTCTTCAATTATTTTTTTTAAATACATCTGTTGAAAAAAAGGAAGTGTGGTGTGCAGCAAACTCCTTTAAGACCTCAAAGAAATTCAAAATTCTGGTTTGAAAATTTAGTTTCAACATTTACAAATTTAGTTCAAGCACAGGTAGCAGAAAGGAACTTGTTCAAAACTGGTGCATACCTATGTGGTTTATTTCATGCTTGTGTTCAGTTTCACTGCAACTGAATGTATCTTTGTGAGTGAAAATCTCGTTCCCAATATGGTAGTGCTATCAAGGATGGGAGCTTCAAAATCAGTACCCAGTCTGTGCTACTTCTAGGGATCTACGGCAGTGGATGAATCGTGTCATATTTCTCCCAAATGGTTGTATTGTCTGTCAAAATTCAAAGTTTTTCAGACAGTAAAAGTCTACCTGGGAGTATCTGACTAAGAAAAATATGATCAAAGAATTGTGCTATAGTTAGTGGGTTCTTAGGGTGTAACAGCAGATGTAACATCCTCGTAATATGAATAAGATCATAGTGTAGAGGCTCTGTAGATATTTGCCATGTGAAGAGCCTCTGACCTCTGTATTTTGAGAAATTAAGGGTGTTTGGTGGTATATTGCTGCTACTGAAGTCTGGTGTCTAAATGAAATACGAACAGCTACCCCTAGTTAGGTAGTTTCTTGTCATGGTTTAACCCCAGCCAGCAACTAAGCAACACACAGCTGCTCACTCACCCCACCGCCCACGCCCCCCACCCAGTGGGATGGGGGAGAAAATCAGGGCGGGGGAAGAAAACTAGTGGGTTGAGGTAAGAACAGTTTAATAGAGCAAAAAGGAAGAAACTAATAATCATAATAACAATAATAAAATGTCAATAATAATAAAAGAATCGGAATATACAAAACAAGTGATGCACAATGCAGTTGCTCACCACTCGCATACTAGTGCCCAGTTAGTTCCCAAGCAGTGATCCCCTCCAGGCCAGCTCCCCCCAGTTTATATACTGGGCATGACAACACATGGTATGGAATACCCTGTTGGCCAGTTTGGGTCAGCTGCCCTGGCTGTGTCCCCTCCCAACTTCTTGTGCCCCTCCAGCCTTCTTGCTGGCTGGGCATGAGAAGCTGAAAAATCCTTGACTTAGTCTAAACACTGCTTAGCAATAACTGAAAACATCAGTGTGTTGTCAACATTCTTCTCATGCTAAATCCAAGACATAACACTATACCAGCTACTAGAAGGAAAATTAACTCCATCCCAGCCAAAACCAGGACATTTCTACACTCCAAATTACCTTCTGTTTATTTTTATGTTGAAAGTTGGAGAATATCTTCTGTGAACATCTTTCCTAAGCTTATTCTAGCACTTTACTATTATAATTGCCTGTTAATAGAATGGTTCATTATATGAATGGGCAAATGTACTTAAAGCTGTAATTAAAGATGTTTGCTTAGTCTTGCCACATCTGATGGGCATGAAGCCAGGGCACCTTTCTTCATGTTAAGTTATGATTCTTTGATCTTTCCAAATAGGTATATATTTGGCTGTGCTTTTTTTGACTTGGTTCAGTAGGTTTTGCTGTTTCCAAGAGAGAGATGTGAAAGTAATTATTTGATTTTTATTGCATTCTATAATTAATTGTAATTCTTTTGGTTTTGAAGTTTAATATGGTCACATCAAGGTCTGTTCTGTATTGAGTAAGTCTTTGTGGAGCCTGCCTCTGCCCTTCAGTGACTTACAAGACAGTCCTAAGGCCATCTGCAGACTTTCTAAGCTTTAAGTTAAGCTAAAATTTTTCAACAATGCTGAACTGTCTTAGTTATTAATTGAAAAACAATGTCACTGAACAACCGAAAAATGCACTGGCACTGTATTTTGAAGAAAACCTCTGTTTGCTCTACCTTTACCCTGTGATGACTGAAAGCTCTGTAGCTACAGTTAGCGTAGCCCTAAGTGGACGTATTGCAGCTTAACTTCTACGCAGCCCAGAAAAAACAACCAGGGATAAATGACCTTTGGTGAACTCAGGGTAGACTCACTGGTATGTCTGTCTGAAAAATATCATTCATGTTTCCCAGCTATTCTTAAAAATAATTTTACACAAGGTTAACTTACAGCTTTACATTTTGTTTAGGTATTTGACTATTTTTCTTCTATCGCTTACCTGAGAAACTGCTTTATTCCTAATATTAAAAGGGAAAAAGCAGAAAAATACTAATATGTGTATACATTCATGTTTTTTATTTAAATGCTTTGTGGTAGTGCTCTACAAGTCAGACACTTCTTGAATTTTATTTTGCCTATTTTATTGGAGCATCTCTGATAAACCTACTACTGTCCTTTGTAGAGTTTTGCTATGGATAGTAATATACTGAGTGAAGAATTAACAGATTTCTGTTCATTGATATTATCCGTTCTGTAACTCTGTTTTACGCCCAGCTCAGCGAAATTCTTTTTCTCTCTCCACCTCACCTCTGCCCCCAAATGAATGAACAATCCCCCTAACAATACAGGTGATTGGTGCCTTGGGGCATCTTGTGTTAATTTTGAAAGGGCTGCCACCAGGGACAAATCCCTGCAATATCATACAAAGACAAAACCTTTTCATTCTACAGCCATTAACTTTTTTTTGGAATTTTTTTGCTGTGATTTCAAGATACTGTAGGCACAGAGGGTTGAAGATCTGTTTCAGATAAACTTTTTTTGAATGTAAGTTTTGAGAGGTTAGTGTTGTGTGTGACTTGGACATTTTAATGTGTCATTATTTAAATAACGAGTCAAGGTTATTGCATGTGGTGTTCATATAGCACTTTCCTAGAGTATTTGTAAACAGTATATGCCAACAGTATTTGCATCTGTTAAAAAACAATTTTGGAGAAAATACTGGTTTTTTTTAATCAAGATATTTTGCTTAACTGTTTGTGTCATCCTCTCTTGCATCTTTTCTGTGTGCATATTTTCATCATATATGTGTGGTAAAATCATAAGTGTTCTTCTGTTTTACATTTTTGCTCACTTTATTTACCAAAAATTTAATATTAGTAGATGAGTAATACAAGTCTTTTGTTGCATGTTTTTATGTAAAAAGTTTGAAGACGTATTGTCTTTAAAATAAACACTAATTCTGTGTGAAGACAGCAACAAACGATCTGAAAACTTTTGTAGGGATTTACAGCTTTATTTGATGTTATTTTCAATAGGAAAATTATTCTGAAATGCACATAAAGCTTTATTCTCAGCCCTAATCTGGGATTGCTCTTGAGATAATGATCATGAAAAAATTGATACCCTTTAGCTTTATAAAGTATCTTAACATATTTGGTAGAAACTACAGTGTCAAGCAGAGGTATTTGATGGTAATCTACTGCTCAGAAATAATTGTACTGAAAGGGATGTCATTGAAAGAAATTAGTAATATGGTGATCACTGCTGTTATGTTATACATTCATACGTATATGATGTTTAACTTCCATAGACAAATATGTTTTATGCTTTGCTGTGAAAAATACAATATCAGTTTTTCCATATTGTAGATTAAATAAGATTATGAATCAGGTGGCCATTCAGCGGAAGAAGCAGTTTGTTGAACGCGTGCACAGTTACTGGTTGCTTAAAAGACTGTCTAGGAATGGTGTTCCTCTGTTGAGAAGGCTGCAGTCCAGTTTACAGTCACAAAGAAACACACAACAGGTATGTGACACACTTTTTACTTGTAAGAAGAAATGAGAAAATCTCTATTTTTATAGAGTAAAAAATTAACCAGGAAACATAGCGTGGACTAAAAACTTCCTCTTATTCAGGACTAAGTAAATTCTTTACCTTATTCTTAAGTGATATGACCTATATTGGAAATTGGGCATTATCTAAACCTTTTTAATTTGTACGATGTGTGGCGGGGGGGGAAACTGTGGGGGTCTTTCTTTTGTTTTGCTTAAATGTTTCACAAAAATACTGTTACCAAAACTATCCTAATACCATTGTTTGTTAAGTAGTATTGTAGTTTTTTTGAAACTCATTCCTCAATGTGCTCTGAGTTAGTAAGATAAAAAATAAATTTTATTTTAAATTCATGAGAAGGTGCAAAGCAAATGTCATTTTTGACACTTATAACTGAGAAACCCAGGGATTTTTACAAAGTACAGTTTAGACATGCTAATTTACAGTTTTCTAGTTACATCCTTATTGCCCACCTTGTTTGGTAATAATAGAACAAAGAGCAAGTTGTTGATGAAGTTTAAAGACCTGCTTCAACTTTCAGTTTCACTTTTGACATAGTTAAGTGGGATCGTAGACAAGCATAAATTTATGCTGATAATTTGTTCAAGTAAAACTCGTCCTAGCTAAAATACGTCTAGGCTGGTTAAAGTTGTACATGTTTTCCAGTCAGAATTGCTGAAAACCAATCACTCCACGTGTGTATCAGATTCGGAAAGCAGTACTCTTCTGCTTCCCATTTTTGTAATACGAACGTTGCTTCCCATCTTCGTAATGTGAACAGCTCTTCAGTGACATTAGAGGTTTTGGCAGGTCTTTTGTTGTTTTGGTTTAAAGTCACTGGGTGGCTTCAAAAATAATTAAAACTTCTTTTCTGAATTCTGTATATGGATCCCTGTGTGTAGACCTTGAAATACTGTGAAGCATCATGGTGTGGAAATTCTTAGTGCATCGCACTTACCTCCTTTTAATTGAACTGAAAATGTAGTTGGCTGCGTTCTTTCCATTCTCCAGGTGTTTGATTTCCAGTGGAATTATTCCTGTAAAATAGCCTCTAGAACTTAAGAATGCATTGTATAATCTTTTACTTATATTAAATTGAGATTTTTTTTTCCCTTTAAAACTTAACTATTATTTTTGTTTGAATTGCATTGCTATTTGCTGATTTAAGTCATTAATTGATGTAGTCATAAAAATACCATGGTCAACACTGCTTCCTAATTATTTGATCTGTCATTTTTCTGTGTGTGTTTCTTTTCTTAGCTTTTCATGAAAGTAAGTAAGAATTCCCAGAACAGTTGAGGTTGGAAGGGAGCTTTGCAGGTCATCAGGTCCAACCCCACTGCTAAAGCAGGGCCGGCCACTTAGAGCAGGTTGCCCAGCACCGTGTCCAGACTGCTTTTGAGTATCTCCAAGGATGGAGACTCCACAGCCTCCCTGGGCAACCTGTGCCAGTGCTTGGTCACCCTCACAGTAAAAATTTAAAAAAGTGTTTTGTGATGTACAGAGGGACCCTCCTGTTTTTCACTTTGTGCCCATTGCTTCTTGTCCTGTCACTGGGCACCACTGAAAAGAATCTAGCTCTGCCGCCTTTGCACCCTCCCTTCAGGTATTTATATACATCAACGAGATTCCCCTCCACCCCTCCCTACCCTGAGCCTTTTCTTCTCTAGGCTAAACAGTCCCAGCTCTCTCAGCTGTTCCACATAGCTGAGATGTTCAAATTCCTTTTAGGTGGAATTTGGGTGGATTCCTTTTAGGTGGAATTAACTTTGACTATAAATTGGCCACTTGTTTTTCTTTCTTTCATTGCTTCTGTATTAATCCATTTTAATACTATTAATTGGGTTGTAACTTCTTTAAAATATGTTGTATTCTGCTTTTAAACTCTGATTAATCTTTTAATTCTGTATGAGAAGTTTCTATTCTGATGAGTGATGCCTGGCAGTTACCTAATAATAGCTGAAATTAATTTATTTGGATAGTAGACTTCTTAAATGAGTTTGAGTTCTTTAAAAAATAGTAAAAATCAAGCACAAAAGTCTGGGGCTTGTGTGGCACTATAGACTTAGACTATAGTTAGTGTCTGAAAAAATTACACTTGCTAGTTGGTAGTTGGGAATTACTTTTCCTATTGAGATGGCATGATGAGACTGCAACATTTCCAAATATTTAAATAGTAACTACCAAAATAAAATGATTCTTATAATTGATGTTTGATTGTAATAAAATAAGCCTTAGGAGCTGTTTAAAAGCCCTTTGCCTCTTTGCACTCCTGTACAAACACTATTTCTTTCTTTTCTAATTTCAGAACTATGCACTATTCTTAAGTAAGAAAGTAATTAAAATGTTTTCTAAATTAATTGGAAACATATTGGTTTATTAAAAACTGGGGCACTTCTGCGACTTCATTCTTAAAAACTTGTAACTGAAATTAACTTTGTCCTTTGAAAAGAAAAAGCAAGTTTCAAGCAAAGCTGAGTATTAAATGATTCTGTTGATGAAAAATGTGTAGGTAGTGCTTTTCACCAAGTAGCAAGTGTCCTGTCTATGACATTGTGTCTTCTGCATAGCATCTTCAATATATATTTATAATACCTATTAAAGTAGTCATAACTGCAATGCATTTGATGCATTAGTCATCTTTGTTACTCCAAGTATAAGCCAAACCATAATGAAGACTTTAATAAACACCTGTGGCATAACTGTTGTGAGAATGCCTCAAAATTTTTGAGAAATAGATGATTATTTTATTCATTTTGGTCTAGATGGGAAAATACTTCTTATTTTATGTGTGAGGTCAAAATGTCAATAAACCTAAATAGGTTTTCAATCAATCAAAGGAACATAAACACTGATGTAATGCAGATTCAGAGGAGAATTTTTTAAGTTATCATTATTATTTAAATGGAAAAGAAACGTTAAGATGAGGAACCAAACCCCTGACAATGGTTTCAAGATAGATGCCTAGTGGAAGGTGGTTTTGATCCCCTCTCTAATGTTTGTTTACTAGAACAAATTTGGCAGGGGGTGAAGCGTGCATGATTTAAATTTACTTCCTAATGAACGTGTTTCAGAGCTCAGTTATGATATGCTTTTGAAGCTGATGTTGTATCAAGTAACAGTTCTAAACCAGGGAAGAGGATCTTGGCTTATATACTACCTCACCATCTGCAGGAACAAGGAACCCTCTGAAAGAATGGTTTATATTGTCATTTCTCTCTCCACCTAGAAATTCAGAAAAGTTATTGGAAATACTCTAATAAATTTACATCCCCATTATTTTAGGTTTTTTTCTGTACTTAAAGAATGCTTGAATAAAAATAAGGCATGAAATTTAAGTGTAGTAGCTTGTTGCTGCTGTAGTGAGGTTGGTTTAAAACTGCTGTTCAGAGAAACAAAGTAGAAGGTGCTGGTGACTAAGTTCATATCTGCACTGAAGATTTCAGTAAGAACACAAGTTGCAACCACTAAATGATTTTGACTGATTGGCATACAAGTGCCAGCAGAGGGTCTTAATAAAAATAATTGTATTGATCAAGACCCAATTTCATCACTGTAATTCTATTTTTGTTTGACTCGTATTAAGTTATGGTCCCTGCAGGGAGTGAGGCTGTCCTCATGTGTTCACATACAGAATAAGGAGTGATCTGTTGGTACACTAACATTATTCCTGCTGGTATGCAGAGACTGCTAACATACTCATGGTGGGAGTTGGAGCGGAAGACCAGTTCTCAGTTGATGAAGGTTCTGTGTGTAGACTTAGAAGTGTTTCCCTCTTCTCTCAGTATTAGTGAATGTGTCAGTTTTAGCTTTTCTAGATAGTATTTGGTGTTCAGCAAGAACTAAGTCCATGAGAAAATATCACAATTTCTTTCTAAATTTTTTTTGTGTTGTCAGCCAGAAGAAAGTTTCTGGCTTCTTTATAGAAAGAAAGATTTGGAAGAAGAACTTTTTACCAGGAAGTTAATAGAAACTTTCCTTGTCAGAAAGCTTTTGAAAACTAAAAATTTTGAAGGAAACTTTTAATCTAAGTTTTTACTAGTTAGATACTGGAACCAGCGCATCATGCTCTTTTCAGCTTGCCTGGATCTTTTCATCTAATTAAGGTATCTCTTGTATGTCAGGTAGTAAACAGGTTAGGGTAAAGCGGGTTTATCTTGGCTATTACAACCATGTCTGCCAACATTACTTTGCATAGAAGTGTCTAAAAATTGGAGGCTTGCTATTAATCACCAAGCCAGAGTGATGTTCAAGAAGGGGGGGCGTGTGTGCACAAAAAAAGCAAACAAGGCGCTCTTGATACTTTGGATCAAATCTGCAGATTTACACCTACCTGCCTATTTTATGAAATGAAATTGGTCAAACAACTGATTCAACTAAAAGAATATTTTTTTTTTTTTGAAGTGCAACTGCACCTTCAGATTTAGCCAAATACTTAAGTCTCTAATGAACTACCCCAAGACCTGGTGTAACAAATAACATTTTTTTTCTTGCTGTATTTCAGTTTCCTGACCCACCCTAAAACTAGTATGGTTTTGTTGACTTAGCTTTCAGCAGGATCAGTTCCCCAGTTTCATGAACTATGCAATTACATAGGGCAAAAGAGCAGACTCTGAATGGCTACAAGCAAAGGGAGGACAAGCCTTCCACTTTTAGCAATAGCCACAACTTAATTTTGGTCCTGAAAAACAGTGAAACTATGAAAAAATTGTATAGCTATGTTAGTTAACAGTTAGGTTGCTTTTCCACACATGGGATCTGTATTTAGAGATGAAGGGGTGAAGGAGAACAGCCATTAGTGGCAGTGTAGGCTTTCTAATTCAGTGAGTCTCTGAGAATTTTAAGGAATTGAAAATGTGCATATTACTATTTGTTCTGTCAAAATTTACTTTGGTCTATTCTGACCCTCGGCAGTTCAATTATTTGTCTAAGTCAAGACTTAACTCCTTAAAAGAAATGATAACTGTTAGTAGTAAGAGTCATTAGGAAAGGGAACTAGAAGTTTCTAGCTACAATTTTTCAGTCTTTTTTTCGTGTTTCTTTTTGAAAAGAGGAGCAAACTGTTGTTTCCAGATTGCTATATTGTAATACAGAGATAGTTGATAGTTAAGGATTTTCAACTTCAGTGAACCCAGAGATTTGAATAAAGCTAATTTCATAGCTTCCACAGCTACTTGCCTTTACTTTTACAAAGTTTATAAAGCAATAATTCTATGCAGATCATAGAATCATAGTGCTTGCAAATCTATTAGATATTTTTGTAAACTGCCAGTTTTTGCAATTCTATTTCTAGAACCTTTTGTCTGAAAAATTGTACAAGCTTCCTTTAGAGGACCTATGATATTTGTAAATTATCTTTCTGTTAAGGAGGTTTTTGCTTTGTGTGTAACAATTTGTAATGTTGATTATTGTTCATCTGCTTCGCCAGTTTTCTTTATTCCTCTGTCGTCTTTTTTTTGTAACTTAGGGAATTTATTGTTTGTTTTAGTTAAAAAAAAAAAACCCAACGATTACTTATCAAGTATGTATTGCGTTATGCTAGTTACAGGCAAGCATACAAAGCTTTGAATCACTTTCTGAGATTCTTTTATAAAATATTCATTTTAAATGTAATAATTTTCCCAAGCAGATGTTTCTTTTTGTGTACTTGGTACTAATATCAGGACTTTTACTTTTTTATGGCCTTGTTTGTGGCAAATTACCAATACCATTTGAATACTACAGGTAGTATTCCAATATCATCCTTTTTCGTATGAAAAATAGTAAAAACAAACAAGAAAGTCTCTGTTTTCTGTATGTACAAATCAAACTAAATACTGCAATTGTTTAAACTGCTTCCTAAAAATGTGAATTGAATTCTTTCATCCATTCAGTGAAAGGTTGTATTACTGCATTTACCCATTTGCAGTACCATTTGAAGTTACTATATTATTTAATAAACTGCTTTTCATTTCCTGTCCTCAGAAGTCATAATGATTTCGTTCTGTAACAAGTGTGTCCTAATTCTGCTGGGTGCAGTGGAGGTGGACACTTGAGTTTCTGAAGAAGCTGATGATGTTCACCTCATTTGGATTTTGATGTGAAAATACTGAATCTTATTTTGCAAATTGCTATACTGCTGGCTTGCTGTTTGCTATACTGCATTTTCTTATGTAAATAGCCTTCATCATAGGATTGCTTCCCAGTTTATAGATGTTGTTTTCAGCTAGATGGTTGAGAAACTCTAGCAGATATCCTCTTTTGTTGCAGTATGAAGCTTATGACCAAGTGCCGTAGCTATAAGACAGTAGTTTCTCCTTTCCTGTGAATATGTTCTGTAATTGCATAAAACTAGCTTATAAAAAGAGGTTAGCATTTTTCATTTCATAAAAACCTTTTGATTCTTTTCTTAGAGAGAAGATGATGAGGAAATGCAAGCCTTAAAAGAAAAGTTGAAGTACTGGCAAAGGCTGCGCCATGATCTTGAAAGAGCACGTTTGTTGATTGAACTTATACGTAAACGTGAAAAATTAAAAAGAGAACAGGTAAATGGAGTACCTTTTAATTTGGTGAAACTTTTCTGAAGGAAAGATAGTTTAAGTGTTCTCACACACAGTTTTTGCAACAGAAAGGCTGCAGTGTTCGTCTTTTAATCCTCACGTAGGATCAAGAAACATACGTACATGCGTGTGCTCATGCAAACTGTTTAAAATATATAAAATTATCATAGAATCATAGAATGGTTTGGGTTAGAAGGCACTCTTAAGGGTCATCTAGTCCAACCCCCCTGCAATGAGCAGGGACATCTTCAACTAGATCAGGTTGCTCAGAGCCCTGTCCAGCCTGACCTTGAATGTTTCCAGGGATGGGGCATCTACCACCTCTCTGGGCAACCTGTGCCAGTGTTTCACCACCCTCATCATAAAAAATTTCTTCCTTATATCTAGTCTAAATCTACCTTCTCTTAGTTTAAAACTATTACCCCATGTCCTATCACAACAGGCCCTACTGAAAAGTATGTCCCCATCTTTCTTATAAGCCCCGTTTAGGTACTGGAAGGCTACAATAAGGTCTCTCTGGAGCCTTCTCTTCTGCAGGCTGAACAACCCCAAATCTCTCAGCCTCTTTTCATAGGAGAGGTGTTCCATCCCTGCAATCATCTTGATGGCCCTCCTCTGGGCCCACTCCAACAGGTCCATGTCTTTTCTGTGCTGAGGGCCCCAGAGCTGAACGCAGTACTGCAGGTGGGGTCTCACGAGAGTGGAGTAGAGGGGCAGAATCACCTCCCTTGACCTGCTGGTCACACTTCTTTTGATGCAGCCCAGGATACTGTTGGCCTTGTTTTCATTGGCAGTGTTTCCTTTTTTACAGTCATCAGGGACTTCACCTGACTGCCATGACTTTTCAAGTATCATGGAGAGTGGCTTGGCAACTACATCAGCCAATTCCCTCAGGACTCAGGGATGCATCTTGTCAGGTCCCATAGATTTATGTATGTTCAGGTTTGTCAAGTGGTCTGGAACCTGATCTTCTCTTACAGTGAGAGGGACTTTGCTCCCCCAGTCCCTGCCTTGAGGTCCATCCACTTGAGAGGTGTGGGAAGAGAGGTTGCCAGTGAGGACTGAGGCAAAAAATTAGTTGAGCACCTCAGCCTTCTCATCTGTTGTTACCAGTTTGCCAGTTGGGTTCATTGGGGCGGTATGCTTTCTCTGACATTGCTTTTCTGGCTGCCATACCTGTAAAAGCCCTTATTATTATTCTTTGCATCCTTTGCCAAGTTCAGCTCCATCTGCACCTTGGCCTTCCTTGCCCCATCCCTACACAACCAGGCAATGTCCCTGTAGTCTTCCCACGATACCTGTCCCTGCTTCCACTGCCTGTGCATTCCTTTCTTGCCCTTTAGTTTGACCAGCAAGTCTTGACTCATCTCTTGCCTTGCTTTCCTGATTTCTTACACCTGGGGATCGAGAGCTCTTGTGCTCTATGAAAAGTGTCCTTAAAGATCTGCCAGCTCTGTTTTGCTCCCTTGTCCCTGAGGGCAGTTTCCCAGGGGGTCCTGTTCACTAACTCCTTGAACAGCTGGAATTTTACTTTCCTAAAATTCAGGGTCTTGACTTTACTCTTTGCCTGACGTGCATCCCTCAGGGCTGTGAATTCCACCACTGCATGATCACTGCAGCCCAGGCTGCCTCCAGTCCTGATGTCTTCGATTAGCTCACTTGTATTGGTGAGCAAACGGTCCAGTATCTCATCCCCTCTGGTAGGGCTATTACCTGGCCTAAGAAGTTATCTTCAGTGCACTCCAGGAGTCTCCGTGCTTGCTGTGCTACTTTTCCAGCAGGTGCCAGGGTGGCTGAAGTCCCCCAGCCAGATGAGAGCCTGCGAGTGCAATGCCTTCTGTGGCTGAAGCAAGCAGCCTTCATCAATAGGCTCCCCTTGATCAGGCAGCCTGTAGTAAACATCAACCACAAGGTTCCCTTTGTCGCCTCTGTCTCTAATTCTTACCCATAAGCTTTCAACTTGCTCGTGGCTATTCTTCAGAGAGACCTTCACAGTCTATCTATTTCTTGATGCACAGAGAACCCCTCCTGTCCCTCCTTCCTCACCTGTCCCTTCTGAAGAGCCTGTAGCCATCGATAGCCACACTCCAGTCATGGGATTCGTCCCACCAAGTTTCAGTAATGGCAGCTAGATCATAGCTTTCCAGCAGCATGGTGGCCTCCAACTCCTGTTTGTTGGCGATGCTGCGTGCATGGGTGTATAGAAACTATTTAACAAGCCATTCCGTTAGACTTGCAAAGACAATTGGTTTCTGAAGAACTGAAGAAAATTTGATCTCTTCAGGTTTTCCCAATACATGTGCCTATACTGAGTAGCACTTTAATGTCACTAAAAAAAGAAAAAAAAATTAAAAAATGCATGTCAGTTGTACAACATTTTAGAGTTAACATTGCTGGGAGAAGAGATTTGAGGAAGCGATAATGCAGAAAGATAACATTTTGTATGAAAACTGTGAAAGCAAAATGTTTGCCCATATGAATGTTGTAATTGTCCTAATTTATAAAAACACCATTCCATTTTTACTTCTTGCAAACTGTGAACATTCATTGCAAGCTAATACAGTTTGTAGTTCTTGAGTGCTTTCTGGAATTCCATGCATCATTCCTGTACGTTCACATATCACTTGCTATACATATGTATTACGTGTTACTATATATACACATGTATTTTATGTGTGTGTGTATAATTTGTTTACATGTTTATATTGTGTGTATATACACACACCCCATTAATGTGTCATTAAGAATTTATTTTTACCATAGCAAGATTGTTTCAATGATGAGAACTTTACATGGCCTGAAAATAAAACTATAGAGGAGTTGTAATGTTGTAAAAAATAATGAAAATTCTGATGGATGATCAAGTATCTGAAGGTGTTGTTGATTCTGGTTTTTAAAATTATTTTCTTGGAATTTATGTAGAACATTGTCTTTAAAATTACTCTTTGTTTTGGTCTTACATAGCCTGTAAATGTTCATCAGATTCTCTTTTTACACTTTGAACATGGCACTACAACTGAAATTTAATTTTAAACATGTTACCTTTAAATTCTTGTTCTTATATTTGCATTGTTGGCAAAATATGAAGCTGTTCTTATGTAATACCTTTTAAAAGAAAAGACAGTTAAAAAATGGAACAAAGTTATAGATAAAATAGAAATGTGAGTTCTGAGGAGCTGGAGTTGAAGTTGAGTCTACAATGAAGGGATTAGAATGAGCTTAAAATGTATGTCAGACAAATGCCAACTGATGATACTGAAGGTAGCATTGAACTGTTTACTTAAATATATTTATATTGTGTTTCATATCTAAAGTACTATTGCTGCAAAACAACTTTAAAACAGTTTCTTAATGAAAAATGCTCAATTGAATAATTATTTCTTCTTTAGGTCAAGATTGAGCAGGTTGCTATGGAACTTCAGCTTACTCCATTCACTGTACTTCTGCGATCAGTTCTGGATCAGCTGCAGGAAAAGGATTCTGCTCGTATATTTGCTCAGCCAGTGAACCTTAAAGAGGTATGTTTTAAGCTGTATTTCCTTATGTTTAGGTATGACTTGGTGACGTTTAAGTGCAAGAAACAAATCGTTGCTTGCAGAGTTGGGAGCAGTGTTACCTTTTAATCTCTATTCTGATAATTTATGTTATGAGTTATGACTTACTCCTGTGAAAGTCTATTTATGCTCATATACCAAAATAATTTCTGGGAAATACTTGTACAGAATAACATGAGTACATATTGATCTTTTGCGATAAGATTATTTGATAAAGCAAACCCAAAGGGTGTCTTAAATTTTGAAATGTGGATACTGTGCTCTTACTTGCAGGTGAAATTCCTTTTCATTCACTGGGAAACTAGATAGAGTGTGCGTGTGTGTGTGTGTGTGCATACATACATACATATACAACACATACACATGTATAAATAACATGTAGACATGTCTATATAAATTGTATATGTATGTGTGCAGATACTACATACATGTGTATATCATACGTATGTGTACATAGGTATAAATACATGTGTTTATGTGTATGCATAAACACATGTATGGTATGTACATAAAAACACAGAATTCTAAAAACACGTAGTTTCACCATCTGTTAGTAGAGCTCCAACTTGTTACCTAAGATGCAGAATCTTGTAGTATGTAAACTTCTGTTGGAGTGCAAATGTTTCTAATATGAAGATGTGCAATTCTAAGCTACATTTTGAAGTTCCTGATTTGAGGTGTTACAAAATATGTTAAAAAATGTGGATCAGTTAATAGCTAATGTTACTTTGTCTGTAATAAGATAATTTTACCCATTTCATGTTTTAAATATTTATTCAAAGGTTCCAGACTATTTGGATCATATTAAACACCCTATGGATTTCTCTACCATGCGAAAACGGTTAGATGCTCAAGGCTATAAAAACCTCAGTGAGTTTGAAGAAGACTTCAATCTTATCATAGATAACTGTATGAAATACAATGCAAAAGATACAATATTCTATAGAGCTGCAGTGCGGTTAAGAGATCAAGGAGGTGTAGTTCTCAGGCAAGCTAGGCGAGATGCTGAAGGAATTGGTTATAATAATGAGACTGGAATGCACTTACCTGAACGGCCTAAACTTGAGTCACCCCAGCCTTTCTCTTGGGAAGATGGTAAGATGTTTTTGGATTATTTTTAAAAGTTGCATTTTTCATTACACACAGTGTGTACATTCCATACAGATGTTTAAGATTGTTGCTGTTCAGTTTGCTGACTACATTTCCTGCCCCCGTGAAAAACACTGCTTGAAAGATTCAAATGTTTGTATTCTACTAGATCTGTCATTAGAAAACAATGTTATCCAGATTCTGATTTGGTCAATGCCAGAGCCTAATTTAACAAGATACATGAAAAAGGTTTTTAAATTGAGCGCTTTCTTTCACGTGATTATATATGCTTGTAAGTCATGGAAAATGACTACCAGTGCATATAAACTTAAGCATATTCTTAAATAACCCAATGAACTAAAAAATCAAGCACGTTTGTAATACTAGGAAGTAAAATGACTTCTTTTGACATACACAGCAGTTTTCTGAGGTTTTGGCAGTAAAGGAGGATAATTAACACATTTCTTTTATAACCATAATCTTGCCCTTTGACAAGAAGGATATCATCTATTAGGGTGGGAAGGATTAATGATGTCTTCCTTCTGGCCTTTTAATTCTTTGCTCTACTACTTAGTTTTCTTGAGCAAAATGCTTATCAAGAAGAATAGTAATTATACAGTAGGAATTTGTTTCAACATTTCTTCACTGGTGAAGCTACTAAGACTGTAATCTAAGTAGCTTTTTGATGACATTTTTTAATTTTGGCAAGTGAATTTTATTTTTTTTTCTCCTGTGGGTATTATTATTCTGGGAAATATTCTGGGAAATGCACATTTTCAATTATGCGTATTTTGACTTCAGTGGATAGGTTACTGAATCCTGCAAACAGAGCGCATATGTCCTTGGAAGAACAGCTGAGGGAGTTGCTAGAAAAACTTGATCTCACCTGTGCAATGAAATCCAGTGGGTCAAGGAGCAAAAGAGCAAAGCTGTTAAAGAAAGAAATCAGCATTATTCGCAACAAGCTAAGTCAGCAACACAACCAAGCTCCTCAAATAGAATCAGGTATTGGAAGTTTTGAAGAAGAAAGTGCAGCATTAGAACAAGACGGAGAAGAAGAAGGTAAGATTTTTAAACCATGTTTAAATCAGTACTGTTCTGAACCTCTTCAGTCAGGTGCTTTAATCATGTGAATTAAAGAGTGTAATAAATGAATATTATATTTAGTTTTTAAATGGACAAATAGCCACTTAATCACAACAAATATTTTAAGAATAGGAGAATTATCTTTTTTTAAACAAAACCTCCCTCCATTATTTTCCACAGTAGCAAGGCTTTTTAAAAATTTAGGTGTTAAGAAATGAAAGTAAAAACAGTCTCATACAAAAAGGAATTGGAAATGCCTGAGTGGAGAATATCTTTGTACTTTCAGAAATCCACTTAAATGCCAAAATACGTACTAAGGATCATGTAAACCTAGGTCAGTGGTGCTGAAAATTCTGGCTGTTGTACTGCCTTTTGTAGCTTTTTTGTTCTCTGCTCCAGACTGGCAAGGGTGGAGGGTAGGTTTGGCTTGGGGTTTTATTTATTTATTTTTTTAAATAAAGCTAACTATTGATAGGACTTAACAAACTTAATGTTGTAGAATTAAGTCAGCTGTATCTAACCAGCCCTTCTCCTTGCGCTTCTCTTCCTCCTCAAAACATTGGTCTTAGAACTGCATCTACTCTTGTCTAATTCCTATTGATTTCAGTGAGAGCAATATACTAGAAAGACCTAACTTTATATTTCAGTTGAATATTGTATTTGCATTTTTAGCTTTTAAATCAGTTACTGATGTCTTTATTGCTCATTTTTAAATGATGCAAAGAAAATCTAGTCTCTCAAAAAAAAAAAGGTTCTATTGAGTTTGTTTCACGATCAGCTCTTCTCTAAAAAGCTAACCTATTTTTCTTTAGGAGAGTTAGAGACGTGTTTCATTTTGAGTAAGTGCATTGAATGGGAGGAGGAAAGAGCTCAAGGGAAAGTGGAAGCGTAGTAATAAATAAAACAGTCTGTGTCTGGTGCAGCTTGATCCTATCAAAATTTTTGAAAAGTGAAGTCAATAAAATGACTTTCCTTAACTGCCATTCAAAGAGCAACTTGGTGTTTAATTCTTAGTTGTGGCTAAGAGAATGCTTTTCAAACATATAACTTGCTAAAGATTTGAACGACAGTAGTAGCAAAAGTGTACATGAATTGGCAAGCTTATCTTGTTCTGAGGCCATTAAGTATTCTTAAAATGTTTAATGATTTTTTTAAATTTTTTTTCTTTTTTTTTAAATCTCCAAGTGATGATGCTGCTGAATATAGTTCTTTAGGAATGCAGTTTCTGGCAGATAATGAATACACTAACTTTTTTTACTTGTAGCTTAACATTTTTATGACACAGCCTTTCACTGCAGCTGTTGTGCAAAAAATAGTCAAAGTGAGCGGTAGTTGTTTTCTTACACTTACAGTATGCTTTTTAAAAAAAGCATAATGAAGAGCATGATACAGAGTTGATTGGCGTTGTTAGAATTCTGATCTAGTGAAGAGTAATAGTCATTAGTTCAAACTTTGATTCTGAAATGTAAGGTACTTAGAGGAGTAAAGAAAACAAATTGCCAGAGAAGGATGAGGAAAGTAGTAGAATCCTGTGCCCAGGATTACCTACAGGAGCTGACTTTAGAAGAGCTGTGAATTACCCCCTTGCAATTCTGTTTTCAGTTTATGATCATGTGGAAAATATGGTACCAGAATAACCCCATGAAATTAGGTTTTAGTGTCCAAATAGTTCTCAAGTGTTTTTCTGTGCTTAAATCTTTTTGTGAATATTTTCTAATTAATTGTAAGAAAATCAGGATTTGTTCACAAAGAACAGTCACTTTGGACATTCTAAACTACAGGCTTCTTTTAATTGGTGGTACTTCAAATGTGCTTATCTGAATGTAAATTTCATTCTAAATGTCTTCCTGAAATACTGTTTACCAATTCTAATACTTGTATGCCTTCAAAGGATGTGGGCATCATCACACTTTATTTTAGCAATGTATTTTTAATATGAACTATGCTATTGTTTGATTAAACCTTAAACAATGGGGCAGAGATTTTTCTGCACTTAGAAGTCATTGATTTCCAAGTAAGCATTGCTGAACCAAAACAGTGTAGAGATAATATTTAATCCACTACAGATACAGGGCTTAAACCCTTGGGTTTTTACACCCTTTTTTCAGGTAACGTAGAGAAAGTAACTACATTTTAAAATTTCATGTGATAGCATAAATACTACATCAGTCTCATACAGTTACTCTAGAATAAGCATCTTCTTTCTTCTCATTAGTTTATATTTTAAAAGATTCTTTTGGAAGCTGGAAAGGCTTTAACATCTTTTTGAGTTGATAATTACGGGTTAGGAAGTGCTTCTACTTGTATTTGAGAATGCTGCAACAGTAGAATGTTTCTTTTCTTTCCCATCACTTGGGATGAAAGACTGAAACTAGTTTTATACACTCACAGTTATATCTTCGTTGTCTTTTCCCAGCATGGAATTACTGGATTTGACTGGGACATGATCATGTTTTAAAAAAAAAAAAAAAAAAAAAAGAGGAAGGAAGAAAAAATGGTAGAGGGTGGTTTTTCTGATTTCTCCTATCAAGTCTGCATTGTCAAGTGTGTATTTGCCAACTAGTGGCTAATGAAGCTTCAAGACTTCGGGGGTGGGGATTTCCACCCACCCCCCCCCTTTTTTTTTTTTTTTTTTTTTTGAGTTAAAACTTCTATCTACAACTGTCAGATAGCTTTGCAAATCTTACCTTTCTATAAATTTTATAACACGTTTTAGCTCACTGTAGTAGATAGGTTACAAATGCTTTTTTTTAATGCTTATCTGATAAAATTTGTCTTAGGTGGGTAAGGTGAATATTGATAAGGTGACATAGATAAAAATGTATATTTTCAAAAATTTTACTTGAATGGCAGTGTAATTGCATTTAACAGATAATCATCCACCACCCCAACTTTCTATTTAAAAAAAATAGATTTCTTAGTTATTAGTTAATGAAACTAACATAACTGCATGAGAAGTAAAAAGTATTCATCCAGGTGTAAATTGTTAACACCAACGATAAACGCCTACTTTTCTATCCCTATTACATTCCCAGTATAAAATTAGGAACTACTAACTAGGACAGATTGTTGCTAGACAAGGTTTGTTTTTAAAATGTTATGCTTTGTTTCCAAACAACAATTTATTTGGTGGGCTGCACATTTATAGTGAGTTTTATAATAGACTTTATAACTACAGGTTTTCAAAAATCACACTCTATTTATAATTTTTTCAGGAGATAAATCTCCCCCTAAACTTGAACCATCAGATGCATTACCTCTTCCTTCAAACTTGGAGACTAATTCAGAACCACCAACCCTCAAACCAGTAGAACTCAATCCAGAGCAGAGTAAGCTTTACAAAAGAGTAAAATTTGATAATGAATTATATAGCACTTCCATTCAGAAAGAAATAAATGGACACACTCCAGAACACTTACTTGACAGTAATCTCAATGAGTCGACTGTTTCTGCTGTAGCTGAGTCATCAACTGATGTAAACAGACGTACATCCATTCTCTTCTGCAAATCGAAAAGTATAAGCCCCCAAAAGTCTGCAAAGAACACTGAAACCCAGCCAACTTCTCCACAGCTAGGGACCAAAACCTTTTTGTCTGTAGTCCTTCCAAGGTTGGAGACACTTCTGCACCCAAGGAAAAGATCAAGGAGTGCATGTGGAGATTCTGAGGTTGATGATGAGTCCCCTGTAAAGCGCTTGGATACAGGTAAATGTTACAAAACTTATTTGAATGGGTGCATGTCGAAAGTTAACATACCTGTTAATTTTTTGACATACATGTAATTGTTAATCTTCAGATTTTAGCAGTTGAAACAGTTTTTCCTCATAGTAGAATAGTTAAAGTTCAGAAAATTACTGATTCATTTTTGTGTTGGGCCTACACACTTAGACTTAGTGAACCAAGTTTTACTTTTTCACAGTTTTCACTTTAGCAATGGAATCTTCAAGTTTACGTGTATGGGTGGGTGATTTTTTAAATTTTTTTTTTTAAGCTGTTTTGTGTTTCCTTTTGTTGCAACCAATAGGAAAGGTGAATTAGCTGCTTTTTTGGAAATTCCCTGTTAAATTATATGAACTTTATCTATGTTGCCAAAACCAGAACTCTTATAAGGAGGAGCATGGAAAATATATGTTCCATGTATGACCTCATTTTGCTGTAGTGTTACTCCAAGCATATTTTCATGTTATGAAACTGATGACTATGTATGAAGTGCTTTGTATACCCATGTATTTATGGAAGTGTTAAAGTCCCAAAGTATAATCATATTTCCTGTGTTTCTTTTATTTAGTCTGTGCATCTTAATAAATAAATGTAAGAGTGCAATCCTAATGAGACTTCTCTAAAAAACATTAAAAAAAACCCATTATCTTGATAAGTTGGTGCAGTACAGTTGAAGACATTAATTACACCTTTTCTTAGCAAACCATAATTCTATTTACTGGAGAAGTTTGAATAAAACCCTCTTTGAGAAAGAGCAGCAGGATAAGGAAATTACTTAAGTATATTTCCTTAACATTATCCATGGCCATTGCTATGACTTTTATATTACCTTTGAAAGAAATACTTTGTTTCATTGTCATGTTGATAACCCTTACACAGGTATGAAGACAGCATGTGGTTTTTTGTGTCTTTGAATGAAAGATACAGGAATTTAATTTGAACATCTATTGTGACGATGTGCTCCAAAAGCTGTTTGTGTGTTTTGTGGGGGTTTTTGTGGCTTGGCGGGGGAAGGAGGGTTGGTTGGTTGTTTTGGTTTGGGTTTGGGGGTTTTTTTGTTGGTTGGTTGGGGGTTTTCGTTTGCTTTTGGTGTTGTTTTTGGTTGTGTTTTGGGGTTTTTGTTGTTGTGGTTTTTTTAAATGATCAAGTGAGGAGGAAGATTATTCTAATGCTGGAATCATAGCATGAGAAAGTGATAAGTAAGATTCGGGGGGGGGGGTGTCTTTTCGTTTCTTTACTTGTTTCGCCTCTTTGGAAAGCCCCGGTTTCCATTTCTTTTCATAACAGCTTGGAAATAGCATGTAGATTTGATCTGGTACTTTAGTTCTGAACTAGGAATCATGTGAAGGTAGTGTGATGATAGAAATGAGTTAATCTTCATTAATGATATAAAAAGCTTTGGTTTCCAAATACTCCAATTTATGGGTCTTTAATCTAGATAATTTCATTGTGTACCTTTATACAGATTGCATTTTATCACACGCACAGTGAATCATTTTGTGCTAGATCACACCAGGAATTAGTACTAATTCATTGAAATTTTTATCTTAAACATTGTGAATTGTTTCTTTGGGGAAAAAAATGTTTTTATTACATAGGAAAACTTGACTTAATTCTTGACACACACAAAAAAACCCACCCACCAAAAAAAACCCCACACCAGTTTTCTGAGTATATTTAGAATCTGTCATTTTGTTCCTTTTCTCTGTGGAGTTAGGTGTATGTGGGGTAAATATGCTTTTGATTATCTTCAAAACAAACAAAAAAGACCCAACGCAAACAATTCTGGATAGTTTCTTCTAATTCTAGTACTTTTCCCATTTCAGAATTTCTAGGGTTTTTTTTTTTTAATGTAATAGCTAGGCTAGTAACAGGAGTAAAATCCAAAAGGTTAAAACATTTTATTTTTCTAATTTTTAAATAAAGTTCTGAAGCCTCTTCCTGAAGCTAATGAAGATATGCACAGAATTAAATGTATGTAGAACTAATACTTAGGGGGCATTTATATTTAAACTTTTTATTTGTTTGCTCAAGAAGAGACTGTGTATGTGAATTGAAATGTTTTAGCCAAATTAAATTCACCTGAAGGTGTTTGAGTTATTCTTTAATAGTATGTGGGTTTTTAAGCATGTATGGTTCATACAGATGTGTCAGCTTATCAAATTTTATTCCTGTATTCTTCTTCCATTTGCAACCAAACATTTTGCTTTCACGTTGGAGATTTTATTCCTCATGTTATTTCCAAACTTTTGTCTCCGCTAATTTAAGCAATTTGCAGTTGGCAGCTATTTTGAGCTACAATTCAGCAGGAAACCAGCACAAACCTCAGATGCTTTCCAAGATTTAAAACCAGTTGAATTGTTTTACTTTTGCCTATGCAAGCTGGTGTCGATTCATGCAGATGTCTGTGTTCTGATAAAAACAAATGAGATGAAGTATACAGTAATAGATATTTTTTTTTCTATTTGGTTATTTTTCACAAAATTTTAATTACATGCTGTTGATAAAAAATGCTTTTATTCAGAAGAATTCAGCAGACGTGAACTTGTCCCTCCAAATCCATACCATGATAGAAGAAGTGTGCTTCAGGCTTCTTACATGTGTTCTTGTGATGTAGCAGCTTCAAAAGCAGTCACTGTAGTTGAAAATTAATTATTATTGCACAGTTTTCTTTGACTGGTAGAAATGTTAAATATCCTCAATTACAGTGGACATAGGAAAAAAGTCATTTAAAAGGACTTTGCTTAATATACAAAGCATTGAAATTTTTATGTGGTCAAGAGCTGCACCGTCACATCTTTTTTCTTCCTTACCTATTCATAACCAATGCGGGGGTTTTGCCGTTACTTAAGGATGCCTTGTTTTGTCCCTCACCTCACTCCTTGGTGTTTCCCCTTTCATGTCACTCATATGTGTTCTTGTATGAAGAAGTTCAAAGGAAGACTCTAAAGCTTGCCTAGTTAAGTAAAACCACACCCACTTTGATGTTTCAGTAGTCTCACAGACTGCCTTTTGTTATGCTCACTTGAATTACATTCGAGGTTTGTATGCTTGCCAGTTAGTTTCAAGAAAGACACATACAGGATCCATTGGCACACTATTCTGTAAGTATGGTGTCCGATATGTTGTTGGGTTTTATATACAAAATAATTACTGAAATACTAGCTTTTTTCAGAAATGGGGGACTATTGCACAACATGACTTAACCTTCAAAGAGGACTGAAAGCAGTTCACTTTAATAGTCTGACCTCCCTTTATATGTGTATCTTTGTTTAAAAAATATGAAGCAATAGTGTAATGTAACCTTAAATTTTAATTTCAGTGTACTACTAGGGCATTATCACTTATATATATATAGCACATCTTTCTCCATAGCTGCTATGTGGAAACTGACAACTATGTAGTAGAGAGATGTGCTTAAAAATTTTCTATATGTACTTAATGTATCTTGGTTTTGCTTCACATGGTATCTAGCAATTTCAAAAAGAAGATAGGTTGGTTTTACTTAAGAAATTTTGGTCACATCAGAGGTTGATGTATGATTGTTGAAGTTCAGGCATGTCAAATCTTAACTGCAACAAGTTCAGTGACCTTTTCAAAATATCCATTGTATACTTACCTTACTCTTTTGTTACAAAGATGAAAACTCTTCATCAGGAAGTTAGTTGGTGCAATTATTACGTCTGAGAAAAATAAAGCTCAGTAATGGATAAAAGGTAGATTTTACCAACCATTTAAAAAATTGCCTCTATCTGTTGTGTATAGGTAAGACAAACTCCTGGAACAAATGACTGTTTTAAGAAACCTTTTAAGCATTGTAAAATGCTAGATTAGGTTCAGATTAAATTTTCATGTTGTTCTTGGTTTTATCAGTCACCTTTTAAGCTTTCATAAATTCAGGATAGTAATTCACAGTTACTGTGTTGGTACGCTCTATTTTAATTAGAAACCAAGTATTCAGAACATACTATCCTAAAGCAATCACTTTAACTTACCATTGAATTAGGATTGCAAATAGCGATTATTATAGTGTGGTATGTTGGTTTTCTATTATTTCTTGGCTAGATAGCAGTAATAGAAAATTTCAGTGAAACATACCATTTACTTAGTATTCTTCTTGCTTCCAGCTACACAGATTTTCTCAAAGCACTGAAACAGATGTAAACAAATATTTATAACAAGGATCACTGCATTAGAATATTTAACACAGTAAAAATCATAGGGTTTTTTGGGGGGCAGGGGAATTTATAATTTCTTATTATATACTTCGCATGCAGTTGTCAGTATACAACAATTACACCTTATTAAATCTATTAGTAAACGTTGGGCTGACTTTGTGCCCGATTGCTACAAAATGTTTGACGGCACTTAAGAACTGTCTGCAAGTAACCTGTATGTGAATTCCACTTGCATTTGATATAATTTAGTACTATAGCAATGACCACTTTTACTTAATTTTATTTGGTGTGCTATGGATAGAGATTATATCTGTGGTAAAATGGAACACAAGTTATTTTTTGAATTCTTCAGTACTTGATTTCTAGTAAATCTTTGGCTTTCTGGAGCAAAGGCCAATTTGATTAAAAGTCAAGCTTCGTATGTGCAGCATTCAATTCCCATTCTCTAAATGGAAGGAATGAAAGTAAAACATACATGTCTAAGAACATAATTTGTCCTGTAGGTAAATAACAAACTAAACTAGAGGTTGCTCAGTGAAAAAACAAATTGGCATAATTACTTGCCTGGTTAACGTAGACAGGAATGATAGTATATACATATATTCATGAGTAAAATGCAGTAATTTAACTAAATCTACTGACAGATCCAGAGTCCTTATACTTTGAATTAAAGCTATTCTTTTTGTTTTCTTTTTCCTTTAGATGCATAGTGATTGTTTTCTGTGGAATCTGATGTGAAATTTAGTTATTTAAGTGCTTAGCGATGTCCAAAAACTTCAGCTGCCTGCCTTCAGGAAATTTCAAAACATAAAACATTTTAAGGTGTATATGCGAACAAACATAGCATTGAAGATTGTGAATGCCTAAAAGGAATTATCCCCTGGCTTGTTAAATTTGTCAGTGTAGAGACACAGGGACTACAGGACCTCGACTGCTGAGTTGTCAGGATAAAACCAGGCTGCACAGCAGCCCAGAAGTAACACAGAGGCTGAAAAAGTGAAGTTTGACTGGAACACTACCAAAATTGGGGGGGGGGGGGGGGGGGGGCATGGTAGTGCATTTTTTCTTTTTCTTTAACAAGTTTGTTTGTTCGGTGGTTGGGTTTTTTTAATGGGATGATAGGCCACTGAGAAACTTTGACCATTTGCTAAGAAAATCAAGCAAATTAAGGAGAGAAGTTTGAAAAAAAACTTAATGCTGCATTTCTTTATCTGTATTTGGCCCGCTCAAGCTTTAGACGGGAATTGTGGCATCCCTACTAAAATTTTTGCCAATTTAATTTCTGGAAAAATTTTTATAAATAGGGGAGAATTTTTGTAACACGTGGAATAAAATAAGTGCATAAGGCAGAAAAAGGGGGAAGGGAACTATTTTATACCAGTCAGCAGTTGCAATGACATATAAATGTTCCTTTTGGTTTTATTTCATCTAAAGAACCATAGTATTAACTTCCTCACCATTAAAAATCCTTTGCTTATTTCGTGATCTATATTATTAGAATAGAGGGAATTTTGAGCAACGTAGTCAAGAAGACTGGGGTTGACGAACAACTAGATAAATGGGGGGTTTGTCCTTTTTCAAGGCTTGTGAGGTGTGTGCATGCATAAGTTACAATATGCATTAATATTTTAGAAACTTTTCTTGGGACTTAAACCTGTTAATTTTTTTGAAAGTACTATATTTTGGGTTATTTTTAAGATATTAATTATTAGCACCCAACTTACTGTTGCTGTGTTTTCTAGGATCAATATAACTGAATCTTCTGTAATAATAAAAAAATATTTCTTGATGCCCTTCTGTTTTTCTTTATGCTGTAGAAATTGTGGAGCCTTTTACTGTATTCTGGCATTAAATTTTTTTTGAATTCTTAGCTCATTTCTTGGCCCAGGTTTGGCTTTCTAAAAACTAAAATGTCATAGTCCCCTATGCACTTCATCTGTGGCATTTAACACTGATTTTTCTGTGTGGTGCAGATGGTAAACAGAGAACTGTGGGATTTATTGAAGGTATTAAAAAAAAAAATAGTGAATTTGGAGATCCACACTATGCTTGCAAATTAAGAACACACTTGCCATGGTGTTGGGGCTGAGTATAGATGACCTACCTTAAAATTCACAGGCTTTGATATCATAAAGTCCCTTGTATCAGGTACATAAAGTACCAGAGTTGATCAAATCACCATTATATTTGACCTGTTTGGAACATCATAAAATCTTAGAATAGTTTTGGTTGGAAGGTACCTTTAAAGGTCATCTAGTCCAACCCCCACATACTTGCCTACAGGTCTGATTTAAGAGATTGATGATCATAAAAATTAATCCAATGACTCCCAGCACTAACTTGGGGCACTGAACCTGGCAGTCCAAACTACAGGTGACTTGGGGCTTATTCTGCTATGAGTGGAGAGAGAGGGAGACAGTTCCCACAGTATGACTGACTGCAAGATAAATGTCGCTCAGAAAAGGTTTGTGTGTGCATTTGTTTTTTTTCCTTTCCCCTTTTTTCCCCCTAGATGAGAATAGATTATGTAGTTAGGTGTATAGAGGGAGGTCCTTCAGACCAAAGTAATTATGGTAGTATGTACTCTTTTACTGTATCATACATGCAGTCCAATATTTTGGGACATTTTTAATTGATAGGTCTCTTCTGTGTTTCCCATTGTAGTACCCAGACATAGTTTCTTCGGTGTGCGTAGAGGAAGTGTACACATTAAGAAGGTATCCCATACAAAGAAACATGTATTACTCAAGAATAGGTAAAATACTTGAAACAAAGTTGCTTTTATTTTGTTGGTACCAAAACAGTGTTCACTGGTCCTGCTGTCACTTGGCCTTTGTCAGGCCATGCTATCCTAACATGGCAATGCTCCCCCCCACCTCTTTCATTTTCCTTTCTCTCCTCCTTCCTTTTTTTTCTCTTCCTTTACTTTTCTCTTTTCCCTTCCCTCCAAAACTGTAATACAGCTGTCACTCAGAACTTACTTTCTAATAACGTCATTGGAAAAAAAAAGGAGACGAAAGCAGATGTTGAGGACTAACCTTCGGCTGATAGGAATGGCTAAGTATTCCCGAGTTGTATAAAAATATTTTTTTGTTGAGGATAAAGTATTTTCAGTCGGGGGGGGGGCGGGGCAGGAAACATACTATAGATTCATCTGATTAGATACAAAGATGTGTATATGCAAGTCAGCCTTATTTTAACTCTTTGTGTTCAGTGCTGCCTAAATGTAGCAAAGCTGGGTTGGTGTTTAATAGCCCTTGATTATCTTCACTTGACGACGCTTCAAGCACTGTCAGGTTGACTGTATGAGCAGTGAAACATCTTGTGTTGTCTTTGCTGCTGCTTTCATTGAAGCCAGCAAGACAACCTTAGGATTGCAGCACTGTTAATTTTTGCTTGGCTAGAATAAAATTTTTTGTGTGATGTTACAGTCTCTAAAAGGATTCAGATCACGCACTTCCTCAAGTACAGTGTAAGCTATCTTAGAAGGAGGCTGTTCCATGCCTATAGTAAGCACTGGATCTTTTATACTGAATCACTTGAAGTTTTCATCTCCCTGTGTGAAATACCTCTCAAGGTACAAAAAGCCTGGAAAATTAGGTCCAAAAATGCAGCTGTGTAACTTCATTAAGTAACTGGCTAGTTCGAGGACGTGTGGTTTACTGTGTTGTCCTGTATGTCATCTCAGGAGTGGCAGATCTCTGGTAAACATTTCTGCCTTCATCTTTCTTTCAGATGGCAACTTCAGTTTCAGTTTCTGTTCCCTGTCCTAGAGTGAGGCACAGATTAAGAACTGATGTTTCTAAATAGCTGTAAAAGGCAAATAAATAGCAACTGATTTGTTTCCTTTTTAATACAGTAGGATTGCTGGACATGCTTATATAAGAGAGCTCTAAAGTTCACCTGTCCGTCTGTTTCCTTTTCTTTGGATACCATGCACAGCAATTGTGTTCTCACAATTACAGGGAGACATTTACTTTCAAAGACGAAAAAATGTGTTGGTAAAAGCTCTGTGTAAAATGATTTAGATAATAATTTAAGAAAAAAGTAGTTAGTTCCATTTAGGAAATGAAATAGCCTGCCTTTGTAGGTCCTGCTGGGCTGCTCTGAAGGACTGCTAGGCACTAGGTTTTTGATGCAATGTATTGATAGATAATTATGATGCTTTTTCATGATAAAAGTCGAGAATGAAAAGAATCTTTATTGATTTTAAGTTTTTAATAACTCAAGTTTTCTAATTTATATCAGATGAGAAAAATAGAGGTCTTCAAATGGAAGATGTGTAAGAAAGTATTTTTTCTAAAGGATCTTTACCTTTTGCGTTACTGCATAATTCAGAAAAAAATGTTTGTAAAAAAGAATCTGATCTTAAATCCTCATAAGTAGTCTTTGCCAAGATAATCAGAAGTAAATGGTCCTAAATATTACTGACTTTTCATAGTCATTATGTTTCTTGTATCCTGAATGGCATACCATTGATCTATGTGTGATTCAGGACTTAAATCTTGTACTTTACAATCATCTGTGTATGTTTTACATGTCATAAATCATATGAACTAGAGCTGACTAAAGAATTCAATTTGTAAAGTTAGTTTTAAATTCTTCAAGTTTTGTGCTTGCACTTTTTAATGGCATTTTGTACTATGCTACTACTGTCATCAGTCTTTTCTATACCACTGGAACGGCTGATACTTTCTAGAAGTTGTAAAATGTCTTTTTGAGAAATGTTTCTGCTTGTATGTTCTTTTTTCCTTTCAGATTTTTCAGGAATGTTTTCAAACTTCCACTAGTGTTGCCTCCCACTTGTATATTTTAAAATGTCTTGAACAATCATCCTACAGTACAGTGATCCTATTGTTGTAGTGCACAGAGCAACAGACAACTGTTATCTTGTGGAAGCTGTAGTTACTCAATGTTGGTTAGTTTTCCTTTCTGTTGTGCAATTCAGATTCAGCTGTTTTAGCAGACTCTCATCTGATTAGCCAGAGACACTTCTTATTCCCAGATTTCAAAGAAAATCAGTAGTTACAGGATGAATTCTTAAGCATTCTTTTGAAACATATCAGACTTTGACTATTCGGTGAGCCACCAAACTATTCATTACATGTTACTTAAACTGACAAAGATGAAATTTTTCTGTTTAGGATCTTGAAAGCTGCTGCTCTTTAGTGTGTAGGTGCCACATCATGGGCTCACACTGAGCTTTCTTTGCTGTCTTTGGCCTTGACCAAATTTTAAGCAAGTTTTCAAAGCTTTATTTCCATGGGGATTCTCCACACCAAACTTTATCATCCTTGTGAGTAACTGGGTCCCATTTTGTCTGCATACTGAAGACTGTTTTAAGAACTGTAAACTTTGATGTGCTCAGATATTCATCTGTGTATTCTGAAAAGAAGGATTGTGTCTAATAGTCTTACTGCACTCCAGAATTTACTGTTGGAAGTAGACATTTATAGGGTTACTCTAAGGTTCACTTTTTAAAAACTTTGTGGATGCCTTCCTGTTGCTGCACTATGCCCATTTTCAAGGTTTGCATATTTAAGAATACAATAACTTCTGATTATTTATTACCTTAAAGTATTCCTTTATCCTGTCTGTGCATACCTGTATATATAAATTCTCTTAAATTAGGGTCATCCCCCTTCTTACTCTTAATGGAGGGATTTTTAGATACATTTCAAAACCATGTTCTTGATGCATATCATGCACGTGGAGGTTGTATTCTATGCTTTCAACGATTTGCATACATTTTCTTTTTCAAGAAAGAGAACTGAATCAAAGTGAAACTTTTAATCTAGTTTGACCTCTTTTGAAACTTAGCTGAGTATCAGTGTTAGAATACGTGGAACACTTGTATCATTCTGTCTCTGGACGCTGCTGTAAGGATGGCTTATTTATTTGAAAGCTCTGTTTCCTTTCAGAGAGACTTAATGGCTTTTTCACTGTCTTCCAGGTTCTCATATTAACTAATATCATGCTGGGTATTTATCTCTTTGGATCCTAATTATTTTCTGTTATCCTCAACATGGAATGGAACTCAGTTAAATGATCATTTTGGAACGCAGAAAGACAATTACATTTGAAGTAATTATTTTGGATCATGTTGGAGACACCAGCCATCCTTAAAACAAAACAAAAAAATGAACACTGTTGGAGGAAGTCTTTGACATATATGAAACTATGCTCTTCATTCAATATATTGCCCCATTTCCGTAAGTTATAAGTTGTACATGTTGTAGTATATGTGACACAAACTGGTCGCAGATTTTTAGCGGTCCCAACGTTCTTATTCCCAGAACATGCTCTGTGAGAGCAGATTAATTAAAAATGTTCCATCTCCATCCTCTTCCTTTCCCCAAAAACCAGTCTCATCCTCCGTGGAGAAGTAAAGCTTACAAAAAAATGTTTTGCCTATTTTTGTGCATTTATGTAGTTTTGATAAAATACACATTTTTCTTTAATATATATATATTTTAGTGAAGACTAATGTCACTGGTGCTGGGTAAGTGCACAAGTCAGGACTTGATTAGTCCTTGCTTGGTAAAATGAACCTAAATAGTGTTACATAAGTGCTGGTGCGCTGTGTGCATTGTTTTTTGAATGCTCTCACTTTTTTAGTGGTTGAAATTATTTAATGGTTTTCATTATTTCTCAGCTGTTCAGATCTGGTTTTATACAGCACTTGATCTTACATTTGGATATGCTGGACAAGTTCTGCTTCTCTATTTTTGTTTCAGCAGAACTGCAAGATGCGATTGCAGTCTGAAATGCAAAATTCTGTTTTCTGTGGCAGCATTTTTGTACATTCATGGAGCATGCAGCTCCTTGGACTATCTTGAGTTTTGTTCCTGTGTCGTTTTTTCTGAACTTCTGCTGTCTTTTGAGAGTTACCTTTTCCTGCTTCCACTTGGTATGGGCAACAAGATTCTAACTTGCTTGATGTAGGTAGTCAGTGAAAGTTTTAATTACAGTTTATGAACAAGCTGCTACTGTTGAGAAAAAGTTGAAACTTTCCCTGATGAATACAATTTTCAGGGCAGTGAGAAGCCTGTGAAAAAGTATCAAGCTGATCATCTTTGGCTTGCTTTTTTTTTTCTTCTTAGTTTACAGTTGTTTGTTAGTGTTTCTTTATTTTTAAAATGGTTATGTGTGTTATATGCCATGAATTCCTTTTTTTTTTAGATGAAAGAAGTTGAGTTCTGCCTCTCAGAGCAGACTGCTTTTTTGAAGAAATGTAAGAAAAGAGGGAAAAATCCACTAATTTTAGTGGATTTTAGTGGGTTTAGTTTGATGTTTGCGGGTTTTTTTGGTTTTGGGTTTGGGTTTTTTTTTTTTTGAGAGAGGTTGTTCTCAATCAAGGGTGTTGGTGAGGGGCTATGTGTATGAAGTTCAGTACATGACAATAAAGTTTCTCTCCATGACTGTAGAAAAAGCTCATTTGACCTAACAAAACGATGAGCTTTTGGAAAATGTACATGGCTCATAGAGGTTTGTTGCAGGTTTACCCAGGCTACTAATCCGCAAATGCAGGATGAGTTACATCTCCCATGGATTTTCTTTATTTGACCTGCTTAGTAGTATCTTTTAAGCCAATAAAACGCAAATTGCTTAAAGCGAATGAGATCTTCTTTAATCTCACTTACTCTAGTAGCTACAGAAGATGGGGTGTTTCTTGATTCATGGGAGAAAGAGTTTTGTAATGATCTAAAAAAAAAAATTCCCAGTTATAGCATATAAATGTAGTATATCTGTTTAGTTTTTGCACAACAGTGATGACCATAAAGCACTTTTATTGCCTGGATTTTTCTGGCAAGTTACAAGGTCACTTGGGAACTGCCGCATCTGTGACTACATAGGAGTGTGTTTTGTTTAAAATAAGCATTGAGGTTTTCCTTTCTTAAAATAATGCCTATTCCTTATAAGTTCTGAGAAGTGGACTGTATAAACTTGAGTCTCATGGATTGTGTAAGCTGATGTCATTCAGGGATTGATATTCAGGGAAATTACTCCTGCTGATAGTCTGCATATTCTTTGTTCTTCATACTTCCACAAGCAAAAGAGCAATGTGTCTGAGAAGCTCTAAATTCTTTTGCACTTTAATATTGCTTATTTGTCAGAAAAGTTGGGAGTTTTTCCAGTGTTGGTAACCATTCTACAGATAGAAAAAACTTTGCTTACTGTAATCTTAAACACCTCTGTTAGTGAATTGAGTCGTTAAACTCTTAACGTAGGTTATGTTTAAACTAATATAAGGCTGGACTACCACTGCAGAGAGCTGTCTCCATTGCTATAGTTGCATGTTTCTGTTGCATCGCTTGTTCAGCAATCAGGCAATCATGTGGTTGCTTTGCACAGTGCATCAATAAAAACTAGTTCATTACTCTGACCACATATTTCTTGGTACTGACATGGTGACGGTGAGAAGAAACCATTGCAAGGGACTTGAGAGCGCCAAAGTGTCCATTTCAGTGGCAGCACAATCATAAACTGATTGAAGCAATCAAATTGTGAAGCTACTCCCTAATTTTTTTTGTTCTGGATATACACATACATACAGAACCAGTGTACATAGAGATATGTAGCCACGACATATTTGGCATACCTATGGTTAAACATTTTATACATACTCTTACAAGAATAAACAGATATTTCCTTCCACTTTCTCAGTCCATTGGGAACCTGAACTGTGCACTGGTTCTGGTAGCCATAATTACTTGATCTGTCTTTAAATTTAAAATTTAATCTGTGATCGAACTTGTTTGCGCTGATAGCTGATTTATATTAGCTAGATGCCTGAATGATAACTTGACTAATGTCTCTCTGGCTTGTGGCAGGATGAAAACTAAACAGTTTCTACACCTCACTTGAAAAATAGGTCTGAGGGGATATCTAAGAATAAAAAACAGTTATTTGCAGAGATGTAAGAGATATGCTTTTTATCTTTGCAGAATGTTTTTTCAGCTTTTCATTTCAGATGCTATGTGAAGTGTACTGTGGTTGTTTGTAGGGGAATTTAAGCTTTCTCATAAAGCATACTCTGTTTTGACAGGTCTTTCAGCATAGTCTATAACTGAACTTCTTAATCTCCAGCTATTTGTACTGACTTGCTGAGAATGAGAACAAGATTAATCAATAGCATGTAGTTTGGTGCTTGAACACTGAAGACAATGCTACCTTTAATTTTTTTTCTTGTATAGGAAACCAAAGGCAAATACAGGAGTTACAAAACAGACCCTATTAAATGAATGTTCTACAGTATCAACTAAATGACTGTGGAAGAGAATGCTTATCTATAAATCTTTCAGACCATTGAAAAAATTCTCCTTTTTCTCTTAAAAATCTAAAATTGTGTTGATAAACCAAACAGAAGGTCTCCTGGGCGTGGAGGGAGAAATCCCTTAATTCACTGTATGGAAATGCCTTGAAACATGATTGGATCGTACAAAGCAACTTGCTAAGCTCAAGTTCCTTAGTTGTCAGCCGCCTTTGCAGAGGTCTTCATAGCAAACAGACTGAAAGAATTAGAACTTAATAAAGGGAGTTCTGCCATAATTGTCTTATACTATAATGTTCTATGGAGAGACACGTGAAGTTACATAAGCTTATTTGACTATGTCTGAATGAACAAAGATCATGATGACCTTTAAGACTCTGATAATTGGATGGCTGGGATGGGTAGTTCTTTCTTGCACTATGAGAAGCATGCTGGTCATACGACTTAAGTAAAAGCTTTAATTTATTGTAAGGAAATAAATGTGCTCAGAATTGAATTAGTGTTAAAATTTTGTTCTCTTTGCAGGTTACAGCTTGCAGTAGCTGTTTGCAGGCTAGTACTATTGTCTTTAGTCAGTTCATTTGTGTTGATACTCTCGAGTCTGTGTTGGATTCTTCCTTTTTTAGTCCTGACTTCCACCCCTACCCCACCCTTGGGAAAGTCTTCAGAACGCTATCTTAAACCTCTTCATTTGTCTATTAATCAAACATAGAAGTGGCTTAATAAGAACTACACTGTTTGTGAATTAGCAAACCCAGAGCAGGATTGGTGGCAGCCCATCAAGTCAGTAGCTTGTAATATAAAAGCCTTTTTACGTTTTTCGTTACAATTATGAAATTAAAATATAATATCCTTGGACATATATAAACTTGTGCCAGGGGAAGGATAGTCAAAAATAATAATGTGCATATTATTGATTGTTCATCACAGAAAACAGACATGATAATTTCAGTCTGGATTTACTAAAATGGAAAGACTTTCAGGAAGAACTAGATAGCATCAGGAGGGAATCCTTATCACACTCTACTTCCAGTGTTTGAAAAGGTTTTTCAGTATTTCTTGACTTATGGTTGTAACGTTGTATGCAAATGAGTCTTGTGTTGACTTGGTAAATCTGCCGGGTTTGTAACGCTATTTGGTTTTTTCTTGTTTTTTCTACCCAGCTTCTGCAGCCTGGCTGTCTTAATAGTTGGAAACATTACATACAAAGACTGATTTGATACTCCATTTGGCATTTCCCATATTATAATCTTCACCTTTTTTTGTGTTACCTAAATTTCCATCCTGTCTTTAAAATCTGGGTTACAGGAACCTCCTATTTATAATACTGTGTTTTGAAATGAAATTTTGTTAATGTGCTTTCTTTTTGGTCACATCAAAATACTTGAATTACAGAACAATAATGATACAGTGTGTGAATACAAAAAGTTGTTAATGAAAATGATGTGGTTTCCAGTTTGATGCAGTTTGTTTTTGTGTTATGCTGTAGGTCTGTCAAATGGTTTTGGAGATGGAAGTAAAGAGAGAGCATTAGATGATACTCCGGGAAGAAAAGTTGAACCTCGTCGCCGCTGTGCATCAGAATCTAGTATTTCATCTAGTAACAGTCTTTTGTGTAGCTCAAGGTAAACCTGTAAATCTGAAATACAAATTTGAGACTGAATGTATCAGTTTTTCTATACTGCTTGTGACCCACATCAGTGGATAGCGTAAATTTTAGAAAAAAAGAGTACATTTCAATTTTCTCAGTTGTGTGTCAAATCTGAGACATCTTTCAGGATTGCTAGTATTCTTTTGTTGAATTCAGGTTGTTGCAGATCCGGGCAGTTACACTTTTTACTTTACTATGCTTCTCTTGCTCTGTATAGATACATAGACATGTTTGTGTATATAGTATCTTGTTTTAATTATCTTCCTAATCCTGAACACTAAAAATGGGTGTGTTTGCTTTGGCGAGGGGAGGAGAAAAGCAATTTCCAAAGCAGAGTCTTGTACACAGGGAAGGTAAATTCAGTAGCTGTGGAACTGTAGATTATCAGTCTGTGATCTGGATTACTGGCTAGTTACTGCAGTGATGATAGTACCCGTATACCAACTATTGACCATCTCTTTGTGAAGTCTGTTGTTAAAGACAGGACTGCTGGAATGGTCACCTCTGCCACCATTGGTAAATATTTCTCCATCACCAGTGGTGCACATCTTCCAAAAGCACACTAATCTCAGGATAAAAGGTAGCTGTCTCCAGTCCTGGGCTATGAGGATGGGGAATATAGGAGTATAGGTTAAATCTGTTAGAGAAAAAAAAGGCTTTATTCATGTGTTCAAGATTGGTATTAAACTGTTTAAGGGAATGGTGTTAATGCACTCATGTCAAACAAGCTTTCAGAAACAAAGAGAATTTAATATTGCATCTCTTGTGAATGTGATGTATTGAGGATTTGATCTAGAATAATTGCCGTTCACGTTCTATGATCTCTTTAAAGAAAACTAAAGTGTGCAGAGAACAAACTTCTTATTTTGTGTATAGACATTCTGCAATTGAAAGACTTGAATTTGTAGCGAAAAATGAAAGATAAAATAATTGTGTTTCCTATGTAGTGGAACTGTTGGAGCAGAGGGAACATGTTTTCATTTGGCCAGTATCCACTGTAACACTGGAGACAAAGCAGCTTCTCTCATTTGTGCATGTCTAACCTGTACAACAGTTGAGGTGCAGTTGCATACTGTTTGTCTTTTGCTGATAACCAGGCAATTCTGTGCATGAAAATAATCTGGGGTTTTGGTTTTTATGTTGTTGTTTGTGTTTGTTACATAAAATTTGTTAGAGATTGCTGCTCTGATTTTACTGTGTCCTGATGAATTTAAATTCTTTTTCAAAGTCTTGATTTATAGTGAACAATGTTCATTATCAAGTAACGGTTTTAATATTAATACTTTTTTTAGTTTCAGCCTACCAAAGTGTGGTAAAGGTAAACCTGCACTTATACGAAGACACACACTTGAAGACCGAAGTGAATTGATATCATGCATTGAAAATGGAAACTATGCCAAAGCAGCAAGAATTGCAGCTGGTAACTATAAATAATTGTATTCTTAATAATATTGTATAACTATAATGTTTTCCATTTATTTGACAGATTCTAGCATTCTTATTTTTGCTGCTGAAATAGATTAAGCATTCTGAAAATGGTGTTGATAACATTGCAGAAACGACTTGTTTCTGCTTTTGACTCTAAAGACTTTGAAGAGAAAAGAATAGTAGCTGATTTTGGTTTTTTGATTAAGAAGTAGTATTTGAAGTGATCAAGCTACTCTAGTAATACAAGCAAAACTTCACCTGAAGTAGTATTTGTGGTTCTGTCGATATTTTTCTTTATTGGGCTTTTTCATTTAGGGTTTATTTCTCATATACTGGTCTGCATAAACATGTTGGACAGATGGATAAGACATGGTCTGCTTTGATGCAGGAAAAATTTGAAATTGGAAAGCAGTAGAAATTTCTAGGAATGTAGAGGATAGTACGTTACCAAATTTCAGGGAAATAACTATGTTCTGTTGATATGTTTTCCACCTGTTTCTATGTTTTAATTGCATTACAAAGTTTAAGTAGGTCATCTCTTCCCTAAGTAGAACTGTATTTGTGTAATGCAGTGCTCCCATGCTGAAGTTAGGCATCAGCCTTGCAGTGTCTAGCACGCCTGTCTTTAGTTTCTGACCTTAGAACTCCTCTCCCCCTCATCCTGGGTGTTCCTTGTCCAGGACACTTTCATGTCTTTCTAGTGCTTTTATCTGACTCTGTTTGCCTTGGTCTGTTCTTTCTTCCCCATATGATCAGTTTTGTCTCTTTCTTGCAGCTAATCTGTTTTCAGCTACTGCTTCATTACTCTAAGGTTTAGTATCTCTATTATCTGTATGGTAACCTCTCATACAGGACTTAACCTTTCCCATTTGCTTTTCTTACTCTGCCATGGGTAGTCTTATATTTAACACTTTCCACTTAAAATTCCTGTACCTGTTTTTTCAGAACTCTCCTTGTTCTCTTTCAGTTCTGTCTCTGTTCTCAGATAGGTTATACAGCTACCTAAAAGAAGGAGCAAATTACATTTAACAGCATTATTTTTTATATTACTATATATTCTGTCTAGTTTGAGCTCTTTTGGCTGCCTTCTGCACCCTGTTACCTCAGCAGATCAAGAGGAGGAAATAAGTAGGAGGGAAGTGAAGACTCCTGCTTATGTTCTGTGCATAACTGGAATTTTACCATGATTAACTTTTATTAGTTAAACCCCAGATTTTATGAGGTGACTTAAAGGGTTGTTCATTCTTGGCAAAATGTCTCAAACAGTTCTGTTTGACAGAGTATATATGCTTTAGAAACAAACACATTGCTTACAGTTATGCTGCCTTTAGGTCAAAGGAATATCTTGTTTCTATTTACAAGATGCTGTCTCAGAACCTGTGGTATGGTATGTTGTAACACTGCAATTAGGATGGGATGCAGTTTTGCATTGATTAATGGATGTAATCATTGTAATGCATGCACACTGAAATACGTTAGTCCAAACACAAACAATGTTACAAGAGTGCTATTGAAATCACAAAACCAAGTGTGCAAGTTGGGGCATGCTGTTTTCTGTAATACTGCTGCCACATTCAGCATTTTTGACTTGAGAGACTGAGCGAGGTATGCTTTAGAACCAGCTCCACTCAGCGTACTGGACAAGTTAAGACTGTTATGGAAAAATATGTTCTATATCGAAATATGAAGATTATATTGAGATATTAATACAGAAGATGGATTAAAGTTTCAAAGACAGAATTCTGTCTGACTTTTGAGGCTTGGACTTGTAGGCTTAATAGGGTTTTCTCGGTTTTCAAATAGAATTATTTGTATGTAGTACCTTGTTGTCCTTGGTGTGCAAGAGCACTGGAAGATGAATAGGCTTGTGCTACAAGTGGTTTTCATTAATAGCTGCTGTATACAGAGATGTGCTGACGTTTGTAGGTCTTGGATTCCTTTATAGGGTCAGGAAGTTGCTGCGCCAAAGTGGCAATGTTTTCTTTGCCTGTCCCTCCTGAACCTTGCCCCAGTCTTTTTGCCTGGCTATTCCTTGTTCCCTGATCTAAGATTCTTCTCTAGCTCTCCTGCTCCCAGGTTCTCTCGTGCTTTTTGTCCCAGTTTTCAATTCTTTGTCCCCATCTTTGTCCAGCCAGTTGATCCACCCTCTTGTCAGATTTTTTTTTTTCTTTCCCCCTCAGTAAATCTTAGTGATGGTATTTTTTCCAGCAGTGTCTAGATGCTGTCTTTCCCTTCAGTCCCATCAGACTGGTGAGCAAGAGTGGGCAGGGCGCAGGTTGTAGGCGAACATTTTGCTGCATTTGACTCAAACAGCTTTTCCCTCTGCGTGGTCTAAGTTTCAACAGGTAACACTGACAGCAGAGAGAACACTTTGTCCAGCCGAGAGTTACACAGTAAAAGGAAAGTATTGATTTATCATCTGTGCTAATGAATGAGCTGCAGATACCACAGCCACCCCTTGGGTGGCAGTAGTTCCAGAGCTTAAATGTCCTTAATGTCAGTGGATTTGTCTGCAGATTTAGGTGTTAAAATAAAAGTTTCCTCTATGTAAACAAAACAAAACAAAAAAGGTAACACTGTGCACTATTAATCTGTGCACTATTAATCTGGTCATCTTTCAGTAGACTTTCCTGTTTGTGGCTGAAGTTTCTGGTTTAAAATAAAATTGTCCTTTGAAGAGCTCGCATTCCTCGCTGAAAGCTATGCAGATACTGCGTTTGAAGTTCTTAGCTCTGTTTTTGAAGACAGAAGTGCCTTAAAGTTTTGAGGCTTGTGACGATGGCATGTAATGGGTGTTTTGCTCAACTTCCCACAAAAAAATTAAACATGTTGACTCTATTATGAGACTGATACTGAAAAAAACACTGGTTGATTTAAAAATATTGTAAGAAGTCTGTAAGGGGAGGAAAACTGTAATGAGACATCCTTATCTTTACCCTAAACTGTGTAGGGTCTTAAGTCTGGTTTGTGGTGTTTCGGTACTGTTGGTTTTCAGCTAATGGGAATACTGTTATTTAAAATCTTTAGCAGTACGTTGTCCTGACTGCTAACTTAAATTCATTGTCTCTCGTAGCTTGAGGAAATAAAGTGGTGTTTATGTTGTAAAGGAAAACTAGTAACCTATATGTGCTAGTATAGTAACCCCCTATCACCACATGGAATAAATTCTGATTAGGAAAAATTCTGGGACTCTTTTCTACTGTGTATACACCTGAGAATTCTCTGAGGGGATCTGGCTGCATGCATCCTGTCAGACTGTGTATGACCTTCCACTCAGCATTAAAATACCATTTTCTTTGTGTCATATTAACTCTGCAGCTGAGAATAATGTAGGTTTCTTTTCTTTCTTGTCAGCTGCCCTGAAGAAGAAGACTTGTACTGTTTTTATGTACCAGATACAATTCTATATATATTTTTCAAAACAGTCTGTGTATGAAGGATACATTAATCTAAACCTTCATGACACTTTCTAACTGGCATGTGAATACTTAACATACTGTTATTAATAGAGCAGAGAAATAAAAGAAATTGTCTAAGTTGCTTTTTCTGTTGTGTTAGCTATTGCTCTGATTGTTTTATTCTGAGATATTACCAAGATGGTTCATCTGGATTTAACATGTCTTTCCATAATATCCAGTGTTTCATGTATTCAGCTATACTCTTAGAAGTACAAGAATGCTGTATGTATTATATTTGTGTGTATTATATGTTTATAAATCTGAAGAATATTACTGTGGCTTTTAATGAGAAAGTTAATGTCCAAGAATGCCCTCTCAAAATATACAGAAAGGAGCAAATAAACAAAGTAGTAAATAGATTTAGTAACTGTTTTTCCAAGGTCATGTAGTTCAGTAAGAAATAATGTAAATAAGACAAATTAATTTCATGGGTTTCTGTAATGGAATCCACAAATTAAATATCTCCTCTGTAAAGCCTGCAGAGATTGATGACAAAGATACCTGTTTTCTTTAGGAGACTTGTTCAAGGTCTTAAAGACACTGGAAAAATTGCATTTGTTTCTCTTTCTCCTATGATACCCACACCTATAATAGAACCTGTAACAACTTTTAGCTTCAAAAACATCCAACATCATTGTTATGCTGTGGTGGCAAGTTATTATGAACTATTGCGTTTTGATAACTGATGTTACATAGTTGTGAATCCCTAAGGTCACACTTCCCAACAAAGTATTTTCTTGAAATGTTGATACCATTACAGATTAAAAATAAACTACAGTTGAATGAATTAGCCTTTGGCTGAAAATTGACCTAGAATGTATTGTGGAGAATGATTGACTTTTTTTGTGTGTGTGTGTGTGATCACCTTAAACAGTTTTTCCTTGCTATTTCTACTCTTATAAGGTCTGAAACCACTACTTTTAAAGTACTGTTTTGTGATATTGAGATAGAAGGTATATCTGCATGCCACATTTCATAATAAATAAGCATTGCCCATTTTAAATGGGAGCAGATTGGGAAGAATTGAGGAGTAAATCATGTTTTGGCAAATAGAGAGCTACTTCTATCAAGTATTGCCTTACTGCTGAAAAAAAGTGTGAGTGTGACTGCAATCTCTGAACAGTATTTTGGTACCACGTTTCCCCATACAAGAAGTGCCACCTCATCTTTACAGCTTGTGAACTTTCATTACCTTCTTCCTACTTTTTGCACCCCCAGTTCCATCTTGAGGCGATAGTCTTCTGCCCAGTGTCTTGACCATACCCCTATGTGTCTGGGGGCAGTTGCAGTTCTGGGTGACTGAAAGACTTAAACCTGTCTCATGCTTCAATCCAGTGGTGAGCAATGGAAGAAAACAGGATTCTGGTAGAAGGGAGCAGTAACATAAACTCGGTTTTCTGTTATGCTGCCTCTTGAGAAGGAAAAAAACCACTATTGTAGCTGCTTCCTTGAATCCTGTTGGTCTTTCTGAACTTTGCTGCAGGAAAGGCTGGGCAGAGAGACCAAGAGGGCTGATAAATTAAAATGCAGATTATTTATTTTTTATATTTATTTAGAACTTATGCATAAGAACAGAAAAGTATACCAGACAAGCATTGTAAGTTTTCAGCTGCTAATCCTACTATGGATATCCAGCACTCTGCAAGTTGCAACACCAGTTTCAAAAGAAACTGGTTATTTGGAGTACCATAATTTTAGTTTTTCTTTTGAGCTTTTTCAAAGGGAAAGGCTTATTAGAATTTGGCAAACACTTGGATTTATGATAATTAAGCTGTTCTAAGATATGCTGTTTCTAGAAGTATCTAAAAACTTGTTCTTTATCTGTAGGCTTGGATTAAAGTACTAGTATCATTTAAAGAGCTGTTATGAACATTACCTGCTTTTTATTGGTATGTGCATGAAAGGTAGTATTGGTATTTGGATTCTAATGATATCAGGAGCTATTCATGGGGAAACAAAGAACTTCAGAAGATTTATCTGAGGTTTCATTCTTTAACATTTTAATTTTATATTTAATTATTATTTGTTCTTAGAAGTTGGGCATAGCAGTATGTGGATTTCAACTGATGCTGCAACATCTGTTCTTGAGCCTCTAAAAGTAGTATGGGCCAAATGCAGTGGATATCCCTCTTACCCAGCTCTGGTAAGTACACAGGTTCCCATCAGTACTCTAGTGATACTGTTCCTGGTCTGAAAATACTGGTGCATGAACATCAGGTCATTGGTAAATTCCCATTCAGGTTGAATAAAGGTGATTTATTCTGCCCTCTATACCGTGCATCCAGTTTGTAAAATTATTGCAATATCAGATGTTGTGTCAATAATCTCTACCAACCTTCCCATCTTTTGAGATGTGCAATACCTGTTGTTGTGGTTTAACCCCAGCTGGCAACTAAGCACCACACAGCCACTTGCTCACTCCCACCCACAGCAGGATGGGGAAGAGAATCAGAAGACTAAAAGTGAGAAAACTCATGGGTTGAGATAAAGGCAGTTTAATAGGTAAAGCAAAAAGCCACGCGCACAAGCAAAGCAAAACAAGGAATTCATTCGCCACTTCCCATGGCCAGGCAGGTGTTCAGCCATCTCCAGGAAAGCAGGGCTCCATCACGTGTGATGGTGACTTGGGAAGACAAATGCCATCACTCCGAACGTCCCCCTTCCTCCTTCTTCCCCCAGCTTTATATGCTGAGCATGACATCATATGGTCTGGGATATCCCTTGGGTCAATTGGAGTCAGCTGTCCCGGCTGTGTTCCCTCCCAACTTCTTGTGCCCCCAGAGCCTTCTTGCTGGTGGGGTGGGGTGAGGAGCAAAAAAGGCCTTGGCTCTGGGTAAGCACTGCTCAGCAGTAATGAAAACATGTCTGTATTATCAACACTGTTTTCAGCACAAATCCAAAAGATAGCCCCATACCAGCTACTATGAAGAAAATTAACTCTATCCCAGCCTAAACCAGCACACATGTCTCAGTACTTTGTTTCTGCAATATATATTATTGTTTAAAGGATGAACTGAATTAGCCTTTGACAGACATCTTGTTAGTGTTGGAACTGTAAGATATTTTCTGCTGCAAAATTAGTATAAAAATATTCTGATCCTGCAGTTCATTAAAGAAACAAAAAACTTGGTAGAGTTGGAATAAATTGAATGATTGTATCCAGTTGTGAATGATGTACTGGAAACTTAAAGCTGTTGTGCCCATGTTATTTTAGGAGAAGCACACACAGTTCTACTTACATCAAAGCTTGCAGAGAAAATGTTGTTGATAAAGTGCATTTGGGGTTAAACAGTTCATACACTATTGGTTGATTTATATAATAGACTGGACAATCTTGACTTTTAGTATATGTGTGCTGGGGACATCAGGAAATGTAATCGTACAGAATCAGGTTAAGACCAGTGGAGGTGAGATTCAGAGCACTTGAGTTTAAGTGCCCTCAGTGGGTGATTCGAACACTCTTCGGTCAGATGCTGAAAATTTGATGATTTGATTGTGTCTTGAATGGTATTAGCACATTAGTGTTAGATTTAATCTGGTTGTGACCAAATGGCTCCTTTTCTGCCCACTCCTTTGTCAGCAGTGATGTTTCTCTGAATGTGTGATGAGTTGACTGAGGAATTAAACCTCAGTCAAGAGAAGAGAGTTGTTTTGATTTCTACAAACTCCCCACAGTGTTAGCTTTCTGTTGATTTAGTTCCTATAATCAGTTTACTCTGGATTAAGATTGGTGCCAGCGTGGATGCTAGAAAAACAACAGGAGTTTGTAGGGTAGGAGGTGGGTGGAAGAGGCATGGAGTAACATAACCCTTCTTTGGTGGAAGCTGAGCACTTGATAATGCTGTGATCTGCCTACAAAGGAGTGTTTTTTCCATCAGCCTGATTAGTTTAATGTTAGCAGCATCTCCCCCCTTCCCCCAACTTTCATTCAGAAAGAATTTGTGACTGTAACTGCATGTTTTGCTGAAATTAAATTTGATATGTCATTAAATTGGATATGCAAGATACTTGAAAGTGACTTCTGATTTCTTTTTTTTGGTTTGGGTTTTTTTGCTTGTTAGAGGGCGCTTTGCTCCGGATTTTGAGTGCGGGGTTTGTATTTTGCAGAAACAAATATTTATACCTTAACATAGGTTGTTTCTTTAAGGTATTCTGAAATTCAAAACCAAAATTCGAGGTCACTTAGGCTTTTAGAAATCCTGGTTCAGCTTTCTCTTTCTGAAACTTGCTTGTCAGTCTGCAAAGTTGTACTAAGTGGAATTCAGATGTGACTTTTAAGAAGAACTGATATAGCTGAAAAATGCTCTAGAGATAGTTTTTTCAGTTAAATCTACTGCTGTGCCTCCACTATACCTATTCAGCTTATCTCAAGAAGTTGTGTGTGTGACACAAAGCCAATTTATATGCAGTAGCTGTTTAGTTTATGATTCTTTTCCTATTAACTTTATTTGTAATACCTCCTTAAAATAAATGATGTAGTTTTAAAAATTAGGAACTGTCCTTTCTTTTCTTTTGTAGATTATTGACCCTAAGATGCCTCGTGTTGCTGGCCATCACAATGGTGTTACTATACCAGTGCCACCTCTGGATGTACTGAAAATTGGAGAACAAATGCAGACCAAATCAGATGAGAAACTATTCTTAGTACTATTTTTTGACAATAAAAGAAGTTGGTATGTTATTGAAATGTATTGTTTGATGCAGAGACTTAAAATTTTAAAAGCCTGTACCTTTAGTCTAGAAGAAAATTGAAACATTATCTTTCCATGGATATCTTTCCTATGAAGTATCAACTGTAATCTTAAAATTGCATAGATGAGTCTATTCTTGGACTAAGGCATATCATTACTGAAAGATACCTTTTTATGGTCAGTTTCAAAGAACATAACATAAGTGGTTAAATAGTCTTTTTGTTTGATTTACAAGCTGGTTTCATTTATTGACATGATAAAATTGCTGCTTTGGCTAAACAGGCTTTTTAAAGGTAACAGTCTTTAGGGTTATTTTACCCAAGTCTGCTCAAGTGTATTTTCTTTAACTTTTTAACCTCTCTGGTTTAAATGCTTTAACAACACTCTCATCTGAAGTTCTTAGCCCTTTCTAAATTTTTTCACGAAACCTTCCCTTTTTCCATTACTTTCAGTATCAGCAGTATGCCATGTGGAGCCTGAAGGGATAATTCACCCAGTAAAACATTCTTTTCCCCTTCCAGTAGCTTTTTTTTTTTTAATTTTATTTTATTTTTAGGGGGTTTTTTGGTGTATTTTTGTTTGGTTAGGGTTTGGGGGTTTTTTTGCCAGATACGGAAGCTTTTCATCTACCTCTCTTTCTTCCTTTCATCAAATTATATATTTCTTTCCTGTGTTCTTCTTAATACCTCTACTCTCCGGCTTTCCACACAGGTCAAGCTAGCTTTAAATCTTTTTACATCTTAATTTTACTCTTGAATTTGCTTACATTTTCAGATACCATTTTCCACTTTAGCTGATTATATGGGATGTCTAGAAATGCTGCCATTCTCCTGATTCTCTCTGTCCCAGTATACTATCACCTAAATAACTTCTTGCCTGAAATTTAGAACTGATGTTTGCTTTTCTGTCCTCATAGATCCTTTGGCATAATAGTGATTCTTTGGCTTGCTCTCTCTGTTCTTCAATTCTTTTCTTAATTAATTGGTACTTCTTCATGATCATCTTTCTTCAGTTGCACAGGATTCCATGAGATCCTGCATTCTTCTGCCTTTGTTCGTGGAGAACATCCAAATTTAAGCATATTCAGTGTTCTGTTTCTCATTTTTCTCTTATTGCTATCGCAAGTCTAATGCATGCTCCCCCTAGCCACTTCCTTAATAATTGCTGTTATTTGCTTCTTGATCTTGGGAGTCCTCTGCAGCTTAAACCTTTCTGATTTGTCACCATATGCAGGTGGTCCTAAATCTTGTAAATAATATACAAAGCTGTCTTTAATGGATACTATGCACAGATGGACAGGAAAGGCTAAATACTTTTCTAGCCCCTTGCCCCTCCTCCTCTCCACCGCCACTCCCCCAACTTTTTTGTAAATTGTTTTTATCCTGATTATTTTGGCCATTTTGGCACTCATCACTCTAACTCACTTTTGTCTCTTACTCCTGAACCCATGTCTATGATTTTCATTCACTTGCAGGGTATATGTCATCTTCAGTCCATGATGCCAGCTTCTATCACCTATGGATTACTTTTTCAAATAGTCATACTTGTTACTTCTCCTTCGCTGCTTGCATCTGGAGGACTTGGCAAGCTTTCTGTTAAAAATACCTTCTTAAAACTTCCCTCTTATCTGTGTTAAAACTGATAATGGTTAGACTGCTGCTTATCGTGCTGATGTTACTATTCTTTACTGTTCTGTCTGTGTCCTTGTACTGACTCTACATTTTTTTTGTTCCACTGTGTGTGGTCAGTGCAATAGGATTGTAGTTTAGAATGCTTTAATAAAAAATAATATTTAAAGAGACAATTCTATTCAGTTAAAAAAATCTTGAATAAAATGTTTTATATGAGACTTTACTGTCTGATTTGCAGTTGGTTTGGTTCCAAATGGACTCCCAAACTGAAGTTTTTAAACAGAAGCTTGGCTTTTGCCATTTGCAGGGTTGGGACTGCAGACTACAGTAATATACTTTAATAGATAATTCATTAGTTTACCTAATTTTTGTTTTCCATAATACTTGTAATTTAAGAAAACAGGATTAAGGTAAACATTTATGGAAATTAAGTAAATTTAATTGAATATTTAGAATGCTTTTCCTTTAACTAGAAGAATGGGGTGTAGAGCTTTTTTCATTATCACTGCTGTATGCCCAGGAATTAATGATATTCATGGAGCTTAAAACAGAAAAGTACTCTGAATACTGAGTTAGTGGGATTTCATACTGGGTAAAAGCATACTAAGCAGAACTTACCTGACAGTTTAGCTTTCCCCATAAAAAACAAATTGAGATGTCTTAAATGTAAGGCAAAAATTTATCATCTGCAAATTCCTTGTAATAATGGAAATGAAAGAATGAAGAGAAACAAAACTGTCAAGTGAATCTTGAGCCACATTCATTGTTAGTTGCTGCTGCCTGTTCTTAAACTAAACTGCCATCAGTATTTCAATGCTGATTTTTTTTCAGTTAATACTTAATATCAATCATTAAATAAGTGTGATTGAATTTGAATGTATTTTTTGTTTCGTGGAAGAGGCTTTCTTAATATTTTATGTTCTTAAAATAGTTAAGGAAAGTGAGTACTATCTTGAAAGGAATTTTATCACTTTATTTAAGATAGTAAAGCTGATCTGATATATGAGAAACACAATACAGCAGCCCTGGTATTTCTGGACAAACTTCTTGATTTTATTCTGTATTTAACATACTTATTTTACCGTTTCTTACAGGCAGTGGCTTCCCAAATCCAAAATGGTTCCCCTTGGGATAGATGAGACCATAGACAAGTTAAAAATGATGGAAGGACGTAACTCAAGCATACGAAAAGCAGTAAGAATTGCTTTTGATCGTGCTATGAATCACCTGAGTAGAGTCCATGGAGAACCAGTCAGTGACTTCAGTGATATTGACTAACAGAGATTCTATCAAGGCCTGAAAAATACCACACAGACTTGAACTCTACTAATGAACCTCTTTGTCTAAAAGAATGTATTGAAGATACAACCCCTTGTTGATTCAGTGGCTGAGTTCTGCAAACTTGAAATAGTTGAGCAATTCTTCTAAATCACCATTGCCATGCTGATTAATGATTTTATCGTGTTGTAGTTTGGAGGATTTTCCACTAAACCTGTTAAAATGTCTTGTTCATAGTGTTCATAATTGTACATAAATGTATATTCAACACTTAACTTATTCTGATTTTAGAAGTAGCTCTTTAATTCCTTTTATAATTTTGCTGGGGAGGGAGTTGTTTTTTGTTTCCATGCTTTTTACTTCTTTTTTTCTTTCTTTCTGAGGTTAAGTTACCTAAGCACCATCTTCCAGCTTAAGGTGTTTAGTGGATTTTAGAGCCTAATATCAAAATGGCATCAAATATATGTTTGCCTAAATCATATACAATATGGTGCTGCTTGTATCATTTCTTCCTTGGTCTGTAGCTTCTGAAAAAGACTTCTGAATGTTTGTGTAAATGATCGCTCTTTGCACAAAGTACCACATATTTAAGATTGATGTAAATTTACAATTACAAATATGTATTTTAAGAAAGGAAGTTGCATTATTTTGGAGGGTACTTTGTGAGAAAGACATCAACAAAAAAAATTATACTATGTACATCACTTGCAAATCACCAAAAACACTCCATTGTTGCCCAAAATAACTTAAGATGGTTTTTGTTTTAAACAAACCTGGCTTAAAGCCTGCAAGCACATTCTTTCTTTCAAAACCATATCCCATTTATCTCCCACTGATTTAATTTTGTTGATATGTGTGCCTCCCTGTGTTTTATTTATTGTAGAAAATGTATTAATTTGCTTTATAATGAAAAATAAAATTGACAAATATATTGATATGCATTTTTATACAGGCACATGAGAAGACAACTTGCTTTGGGAGAAAAATGTATTGGAAATTGTATAAAATAACTTGATGGTTTGTGTGTAATTTGATTTTTTTGTAACTTGTAATCTTTTGTTTCCAATGAGGGGATTTATGTAACTTTTAATTTAGAACACTTTGGTAGCAATAGAAACTTTGGATACATTTTTGTATGGTACATGTGATGTATATAGAATTAGTACTTTATTTTTATTTTTAAGAAGTAAAGCATTATGTTTGGGCAGGGGGAAGAAGGAGGGTGGGTTTCCAGAACTGCATTTTTATATTAAAAAGAAAAAAAATAAAGTCAAGATATTGATTGTTGTAGCTACTTTATTCCTACCTTCACTGAGATACCGAATTTGTAACAATGAAAATGGCAAGGTATGTTTGCAATGTGATTTATAATGACTCCATTATTTATAAATGCACTGTGTTTGAACTCTTTTGCAGTGGTATCTTAAATACTGTACCAAGTTATATAATATGAAACACCAAATAATGCATATGAATGCACGAAGTATTTATGCCCAGCTTTTTTATAAAGGATTAGCAAATACAGCAAAACCAATACTTTTTAAATCTTTTTTTAAAACTTCATTGAATAGCATACTTCATTGTTAAACCTGCTTGAATCTTTATTTTAAAGGGACAATTACTTTTTAAATAGTTTTTAATGTTTTTATTCTCTATTGTTTGTAATACCCCCTTAGAAGCTTGAAATAAAATTTCTTTCTCAACTGTTAATTTTGTCCTGAATTTAGCCCCTGAGATTTTGCTGTAGTGCCCATTTTCTTACTCCATGACTGAGCTGTTAACAGAGGTGCTAGTTCAAGAATCTGATTGTTTTCTTGCTGTGACATGCAGTATCATCCTTACTGAGCCCTCTGCATGGTAGGTATTCTAGCTAGCTAAACTAGCTGAGACCAGTTGCCTGTAATGGACTCTAATCCAACTCATCTTCGTAATTACTAAATTTCACAAATGATCAAGCAAATAGTTTTCTCAGTCTGTACAGTAAACACAGCTTTAGGGGGAGTAGTGATGGCAGGTATCCTGCAAGGACCATCATTGAGGTGTGCTGCTGTGATAGAAACAACAGCCACATCAGGTAGAAAAATAAAATTTGGTTGTTTGCCTTAAATAGAATTTCCGTGTAATGACTTCAAGGATCTGCCATATAACCATGGAGTCATAGAATGGTTTGGCTTGGAAGGGACCTTCAGAGATCATCTAGTTCCAACCCCCCTGCCATGGGCAGGGACACCTTCCACTAGACCAGGTTGCTCAAAGCCCCATCCAACCTGGCCTTGGACACTTCCAGGGATGGGGCATCCACAGCCTCTCTGGGCAACCTGTGCCAGTGTCTCACCACCTTCACAGTAAAGAACTTCTTCCTTACATCTAATCTAAATCTATCCTCTTTCAGTTTAAAGCTATTACCCCTTGTCCTATCACTACATGCTCTTGTAAAACCATGGTCATCTTTGAAGGGAATGGAGCTTAATTTGTACAATATTGAGACAGTAGAACCACTTGTCGTTTGTTAGGACTGCCTCTTAAGAGTCTTCAGAAAAATGGCCTGCACCAGATTTTATTCCAGACTTGTTCTGCCAAATATACTCAAATTTGGTCTGTGTGAAACTGGATTATGATTCACAGCCTCATTCTGGCGAGCACAGAAGATGGTTTTTTGGATCTGTCAGACCTTGGAAAGGTGAAATTGCAGTTACAGTAGGAGTTGGAAGATGGTAATTTGGTATTTGTATGATAAGAATTATGGTATCTGTGAAGTACGAAGTGCCAGTAAAAAAAAAGTATACACACAGTTGCAAAATGATTCTTTAGGCGGCTTCCCAAGTTCTCGACTGCTTCTGATGGTGGCAACATAGAAGGGGGAAAAAAGAGCTCCTTTTTTGAGACCAAAAGCAGAGCATTAATTTCAATACTCTGTAACAAATAGTTCAATCATGTCTTCAATGAAAGCTTTAGTTGAATTTTGCTCAGACTTCCAAGTTTCATTTTCTGCCTTTAATCTTCAGAGACAGATCTATCAGTTCTGGGACAAGGTAAATCTGCTGCCTTGCTCTTACAGGTAGGCACTTAAAGAATTCTGAGCTGGAAAACTACTGAGTAGAAGCAGCCTATTAAGCATCCTGATGAACCGCGTTGCGTATTTTTTGATGAAACTGGCATGAAAGGCTATGTTGGGTTTTTTTGGTATGTGTTGCAGAAACTGTCCCAGGAATTCCTCCCAGATACTGCCTGAGAGGAGGTTGCAGCTGTGGCTACGGCTGTTGCTGTACTCTCATGCTAAAGTCGAGTATCATCCAGTGGCTCTTCAGATTGGGTTAAAGTCTAAAATAATTTCTCAGACTGACAAGTCTTCAGTGTGGCTTGTGTGTTTTTAAGGGATTTCATACCTATTTAGGAAAGGAAGTCTGAGCTCCAAAACTGCTTTATTTCCAAATTCTAGGGCCTAACCATGTACAGTAGTCAGATGAATACGTGCATATCAGAATGTGCTTCACTGCATTTTAGACCAAGTTCTTCTATGACACCATTAATAACTGTAACGTAATCATAGAGTGGAAGTTAGTATTCCAGCGAGGGGGAAAAAAAAAAAAAGGAAGACCACATTGTATCTTACCGATTTCTGGGGGAGCATTAGAGCAGTAAATAACAGGGTGTAGACTTGCATATTCACTACTCCATTCAGGTATGATCATTTCCTATTAATAAAAGTGCAAGAGGCCTGGATCAGAAGCTGAAACTAAGATAAAATTTGTCTTCTCTTGTATTAAAATGTGAGAAATTATGTTATAAACATTTAGGGAAAAAATGTGGGTAGAGAATTACTTTTTTTAAAAAAAACAGTTTGTTACCAAACTCAGTGATTTTTTTTGAATGTTTGTTGATTGTGATTTTGTATTTTTTACACTAGAGGGAGCAATACACACAGACCATCAACATTCACCAACTAGATATTTAATATTTTCTTTTCAAAATGCTGTTATTAAAACTTTTTGCTGGTGAACAGTCTTTTCTTCTTCTAGTATTTGTAGCCCATCAAAAGTAGCTTTGTCTGATGTTCTTGCTGCAAGTGGACCCTTTTGGGAATGCTTATTTTTAAACGTAGAGCTAGTACATAGAACAGCAACTCAGGATTTTGTGGCTCTCTCACTTATGTCTAATTGCTAGTGACAGGCTAGTTTTTACACTATTTTATTTAGCTGTTGATTTTCTTTTCAGAGGTGTACTGCTATGGGTGCATTCTATAGTGTTAAAACCAGAAAATTACTCGGCTGCTTGCTGCAAGTAATGCAGTGCAAGTTGAACACGCAGCAATTATCAACAAAAATACTGAAGTTTGGAGGTGAACGTGTGAGATGACACAATTGCTCTGTCCTGCAGGCTGGCAAAGGAGGTTGTCTTGAGGATATTCACAAGGGAATTAAATAAACTTGGTTCTGGTGTGTGATTGTGTGGGTAAAGGTCGTTATCTATAAAAGGAAAACACTTCTTCCTCTCCCTTCCACCTTGTTAAGTCTGTAACACAAATGTAGAAGTGAAATGGAAATGGAGGAAGCATTTACTGTCCACGTTCTCCTTAACACCTTTTGGTTAGCTTGTTTACATTTTTGTATAACATCATTCAGTTATGACTTACCTATTTTATCAGTTCTTCCTTGAAAGATTTATTTCCTCTGAAACTTCTCTTATAAGGTAGAAAAAGAGTAAATTCAAGCTAATGAAAGTTTAAAAATATTCTTTTGGAATAACATGAAATTGAGAAATAAGGTTTTTTTAAACTTTTTTGGAAACTGGTATTTGATGAGAGGAGGGAGCTGTAAATTTATTTTTATATGCCTAGTGATTCAGCTTTCTTTTATTGCCAGTGCACAGAAACTGCTATCAAATCTCTGCTGGTCAGGGAGGAAAATGTAAGATCTCAGCAGCTGTACTTTAAGGTTATTCAAGATCCCTTTCTCTTTGATTGTTTCTATAGTGTTAAAAATCTAAGACTGCAGTGACTGCAGTCGCCCTGTTCTATCTTCTGCGAATACTACATGGGGAGAGGGGACAGAATAAGGAATATTTTTTTTATTTAAATTTAATTATTCTTTAAAATTTTAAAATTATTCCCAGCAATATCACATATCTTAGAAGACAGTCCTCTGGTCAAACTGCTGCTTTGCTGCCTCTGTTGGTTGTTTTCACAGTTCCTCCAAGCTCAGCTCGTTTTTTGTTCGACTGTTTTGGTGTCTTCACTGCAACAAGTCAGGGCTGCCAGCAAGCACTGCCAGCAAACCAGGGAAGTCTCAGCTTCCTGGGCTAATGTCTCGGTGTACAAAGAGGTCTGGGGTAATGTGAATAGTTTCCATGTCCAGTCTTTGATTGCTCCTCTTTATACAATGAGCCTAAGTATTGGTAGTACTTTTCCCATCTACCCCATTAATCTGCATTTTAGCAGGTTTTTGGTGTTGCCTAAGCTGTCTGGAGCCATTCCTGGCTGTGAAGGGCTTCACTTCCTGAACCCTAGGGAGATCTGACTGTATTCTCTGTTCAACTTCCCTGGCAACAGCCCCAGGTAACGGATTTGTTTTAGCCTAAGATGATGTGTTAGGAGAGCTCACACATCTTCCTCATCTATGTTCAATTATTGTGTCCTTCACTCCTCCATACTTGGCTCTATGAGGATGGGAATTCTCACATTCTTATAGCATAAAACAAAAGAAAAAGCTTATCTAAATACATAGAAAATACAAGGAGGATAAAGGAAAATCTGTGCTTGTCATTTTAATGGGAAAACAGAGTTGCTAATAGATGATGCAAAGATGATGAAGGATTGGAGTTGTTTTGATTGATTTCTTTGCTTCACTCTTCACAGAGTTGTTTTGAGATGATGGTAGTTCACTTTTTCATACTGCTAGTCCCTGATAAAAAGAAGTTGATAATATCTTCCTTATTTAACTATTCTTTAGGGCTGTAGAAGCTTGATGCTCATGCTCAAGCAGATGGAGAACTACAGGAAGAACATTAGCAGTTTGTGTCAATAAGTCAAAGGGGAACTATAGGAAAAACATTACCAATTTTCATCATGAACTCATGAAGGAATTTGGGGCTTTCTAAAGAACTGGAGAAGTTCTAAAGTAGTGTATTCATTTAAAAAGAAGGATTTGGAGAATTGTCCACCAGTCTTGCTAAAGATGAAGCCACTGCAAGGACATGGTGAGAGAAGTAATGGTGGCTGGATTTTAGGTAGAAAGTTAGTAGTCGAGAGATGGGCAGAGAGAGGGCAAGTATTGTCCTACTTTCCTACTTAGAAAGATACAAATTATGTGGATTTATAAGCAGTTAAAAGTTATGGAGAACAATTTTTAGTTTATTTCAAAATATTTATTACTTGTGTAGGATAGGATAAAAGTCCTAATGGTGGATAAAAGGGGAAGTAAGAGTTGGAATTACTTTTGACCTCACCAATGCTTTTGAAGTTCTTCATCATGTTTTCTTAGGTGAACAAGAAAAGTATCACCTAGAACAAACAGGTTTTTGAAAAACTGCAGCAGTTCACAAAGTAATTGTCAATGGTTTGATGTGAAACTGGGAGAACATTTTCAATAGTCTGACTTCGCATCTGCATATTAGTGAATACTGTTTAATACTTCCATGCTAAATAGCACTGCAAAACTCTTAAATGGTAGTCTAGAATTTTTTTTATCTAAATCTATGTTTTGAATGAACTTTTATTTTGCTTTAGTAGTTCTTTGGCTCATACTTTGCTTCCTACTTGGTGTGACTTTCCATCTATGATATGGACATCACAGAATTAGTTGCTTCACAGACTGACATGTAGACTTCACTGAACTAGCCATAAAATGTGGTGCTTGAATACCAGTAGGTTCCCCCCCCCCGCCCTCAGCACAGGGGGAACTTGGAATTAAAGAGATGTTATTTGTCCAAACCAGGATAAGATGATGCATTTGGGCAGCAGTTCCTTTAGAAAGTAAAGACCTGTATTAAAAGTATCTTTTTTTTTTTTTTTTACATTTCAGTGGAAATAGTCTGTGCACAAGGAAAATGACTCTTACAAGATAAATAGAAAGCAAGTAGAACTACAGTCAAGTTATACATTAACTTAACTAGCAATCTAAATTTTATGCCTTTTCTATAACTTCCATATTTACGATGGTGCAACTAATTAGTCCTTAATTTATATATTTTAGAAGAAAAGTGAAACTGAAGTTAATCATCATCTGGCAGAAGTGCAGAGGAGTATGGGGAGAATGTATACAAGATGCTGGTAAGATGCTGATGAAGCATGAAAATCAATTTTTCAGATCAATTTCATCAAATAATTTGAACCAAGCTAATCTAATTTGCTGCATAATTGTCTGCTTCTTTCCACAGATGTTTATTTCTTCTGAAAATGTCTAATACAGTACTCGTCAGCAGGTGTTTCCAGCTGAGAAAAATATGGGGCTTGGTTGCCATGTTGATTACATTAAAAGATAGTCCTAACTTTTAATGAACACATTACTGTAAAAGGGGATTTCAGCAGTGTAGAAAAAAGGCTTTTTGCAGTGTGTGACTGGAAGAACAAATGCGTGTATACATGTTGTGTTGTGTTCTAGGAACTCACAAATTGGTATATTTTTTTCTCAATTTCCATTACACCCTTTTCAATCGAAGATCTTTAAACCGGCTTAACTTTATAAGATCTCTTAAAATTCCTGTGTTTATCTTGAATGTAATTTATTATTAGTTATTTGTTTTTAATACTTCAACTGCTGTAAAAATGCTGAGGTGTATGTAAATAAATTAGAGTCTTAGCTGGTCTTTAATAGGTAATGAAATGTTGATAGTCTTTGGTACTAAGTAGGATTGAGCAGCCCTGTGCATGGCTTGATGTACACAGTAGGTTTCACCTAAATTCTTTGGTGGTTGTTTTGGGGAAAAGAGTAATATTTTCATCCAAGAGAATGTGTAAAGGCATATCTTAAGTGAATCCATCCCAGACTTCTTCATTCTTCATTCTTCTTAAACATTCTCAGATCTTACTCAGCTGGCAAATTAATCTGGATGAGAATAAGCTTCTCAAAATCTTCTAAGCATAATGTATTTCATAGCTTTAGTTTGTTGACAGACAGCACTGTTGAGCCTTTACCTCTTTTCATTTTGTATACCACCGTATATACTTTAATGGCTACAAAGGCTTTTTTACATTCTTCTGCTGACCATTAGATTTACAAATCATGTCCATGATTGCTATGCAGTTTGCTTCCCTGGCTGTGGGAAGTGAGCAGTGTAAAGTAAGGAAGGGTAAATTTGAGGCACCTAATACTAAGTAAATACCCTGAATATGTCACTTTTGGCCTTTGAACAGGGTAGATCTGACAGTGAAAGATTTCCTGGATATTACATACTGCTGTGCACAAGATTAGTCCTGTTTCTTGGAGCTGGGGTTGTTGACTCTGAGGGTTTTAGCTATAATAACTGGAGGATTGTGTTGAACCGCTAAAAACACGGTATGTGCTTGTGATGTCACAGAACGACAGAGCGGTTGAGGTTGGCAGGGACCTCTGGAGATCATCGTGTCCAACCCCCCTGCTCAAGCAGGGCCACCTACAGCCTGTTGCCCAGGACCTGTCCAGGCAGCTTTTGAGTATCTCCAAGGATGGAGACTGCAACCTCCTTGGGCAACCTGTGCCACTGCTCGGTCCCCCTCACCATAAAAAAGTGTTTCCTGATGTTCAGAGGGAACCTCCCATGTTTCACTTTGTGCCCATTGCCTCTGGTCCTGTCACTGGGCACCACTGAGAAGAGCCTGGCTCTGGCTTCTTTGCACCCTCCCTGCAGGTATCTATATACATTGATGAGATCCCCTCGAGCCGCCTTTTCTCCAGGTTGAACGGTCCCAGCTCTCTCAGACCTTCCTTATAGGAGAGATGCTCCAGTCCCTTCATCGTCGTTATGGCCCTTTGTTGGACTCTCTCCACTATGTCCATCTGTCTCTCTTGTAGTGGGGAGCCCAAAACTGGACCCAGCACTCCAGGTGTGGCCTCACCAGAGCTGAACAGAGGGGAAGGATCGCCTCCCTCAACCTGCTGGCAATACTTGCTGGTCTAATGCAGCCCAGGATACCATTAGTCTTCTTCCTGAAGATTGTCTAATTTTTCAGTGTGCAGAGTTCACAAAGGTTTTGTAACACTTTCAATTAGTTTAAATTAGGAGGCACCTTGGGGAGGGTAAGAAGTTGTGAGGAAACCAATCATATCTTCGGTTATTTTCTTGGGACTCATTTAAAAAATAATTAAAGATTATGATGGTGTTCCTAAAGTGCTGCTGCTTAAGGTTTTCTCTTTAGCGAATTTGTATGTACCATTTTATAATGAAAATAATTAAGACAGATAATATAATTTTATGTTCTAAAACAAAGATCACTTAACAAGAAAAAAAAAAGGACCAGCTTTATCTAGCACAAGTTTTTCTTTTGCAATAATTCTGATTTTTAATGCTAACATAAAACTCTTTTCTTCCTCAGCTGTTTCTCTTCCACTGAAAATGAGTATTATAACAGCAAACCAATACACATTAGGAGGCATGAAAACAGAAGAAAATCACAAGATATTACACAGAAGAGGGTAGCCATCCTGGGGTTTGGACAATCCCTATCAAGGTCCCCTCCGCAGCAGTGTTTCCCCTCTGTGATTCATGCAGTGCATTAACGCATAGGCAAAGAAAGCAAGCAAGCAGGCTTTCTACAATGGATTTGACATGTGGCCTCTGAAGCAGTAGGGTAGAGGCAACTGGGCATTAAAATTTAACAGGACAAATCAACAAAAAAGGTAGCTTAGTAATTTTGCAACAGACACTATGTAACTCAATTGTTTACAATAACAGGTGATCACCCTTGATGGCCCAGAAGGTCTTTTCAACACTGTGTTGCTACTTCCTAATTGTTAAGCTGCCCCAGGACAGGTAAATATGGCTTGGTTTTGGCTTTCTAGCTACTTTTCATAAGTTGAATTCTACTATGAATGATTTCCCCCTTCTCTTTCCAATTCATATGTTAAAATAAAGCCAAAATAAGTCATCGGAATTAATGGTTCCCAAGATGAGAAAAGCAAACATTCTGGGTTTTTTGCTTTCCTTTTTGTTTATTTACTCTCACATTCTGTTTATGATTTACTTCATAATATTTTGCATTCTCGCAAGGGTGGTTGTGGTGGTGTTTATACAAGGCATATCATTAAGAGATATAAAAACTCTAGTTTATTAAAGATAATGATATTTTAGGTAAATAAAAATGTGTAAACCAATACTGTATTTTTTTCTGTTTTTCAGAAGATCTTCTGGAATGGAGTGAAAAACATTTCTCATCTAAATAAGCAGTAAGAGAGAACTGTTAGCAGTTAGAAGTGTTACTGAATTATTTATCAGAGACTATTTGATTTATCAGAGACTATGACTGTCAACCAAAAAATACAAAAAAAGGCAAATAAAACTGAATTTGACAAACAACAGTAAAACAGTTGTAATTTAAAAATTCCTAAGTTCTAGGCAAGGAAAAGGAGGCGGTATGGAAAATGAGGGCAGAGTTCTCAGTTTAGAGTCAGAATAATAAAAAAAATAAGGTCGAAGACAATAGCAGCAGCGGATAGTCGCATGACACCTCCTCCAGAGCCTTGTATGCCAGAGACCCTGCTCATGCTGCTGTCTTATTACTGCAATTGCTCAAAGTGTCTATCAAATCTCCCATGTTTCATATAAGCTACTTGCATAAAAATAAACCATTAGCATTTTAACACCTCAGCAATAAAAAGTTTTGGCTTTGAAAACTCTGGTCTTGTTTCATATTTAACATTCAGAATTTTCATTAATCTTAGTTAGTGTGAGACTATCTTCTATGTCCAAGGTTACTGGAGTTGACAGTGATGTATTCAATCAGTCCTAGGGTTAGGTGTAGTTAATGAACTACACAAGTCTGTTTTATTACCTGTCTTTCTAAAAATTAGTTTTGGGGACAGTCTGAAGTTCATATTAGCTCTTGTATTCACCTGTCTCTTTACTGTTAGCCATGTGTGTACAATTACCAGCTAAAGAGCAAACAGCCTTGGAAAGTCAAAAAACAGTTACAAAGCTGAAGATGAGCCTGCTTAGCTGCTGTGTTTGCAGCAAGAGAACAGGTGAAATCTTTGCAGTAGATGTTAGTCCACTCATGTGCATGTAATCAAATTACCACTATCTTTTCTGATCTTCATGGGATCTGTTATAAAATGAAGCCAGAGGCTGTATGGCTATAAGTTTAAATGACCACTTATTGATTAATTTGAATGCAAACAGGAGGGAAACCAGTTCTAGAGCAAGACAAAAGCTATACAGTGCTTAGTGCTGCTGCTGCTCACATCAAGCTAGTTTTGGTTAAAAATAGAAACCTCCTGCTTGTGGAAAACTATTTAGTTTAAAGGATCGAGGGAAACTCTGCATCTGAAAGGCTGATAAGAAAAAAAACAGGATAAAAGCCTCCTAATTGGGATCATATGGCCACATGTTGGCCACATATAGGACTGTGCAACAACCTGTGAATACTGCCCATAGCAGACAGAACAGGTGAAATCCTCTAGATCGTGTATGTAAGTCTGCAACAAAAAACCTTAGCTGGGATGGCCCATACTTGAGTCAGGTATGCAGAACTAACCAATAGATTATCATGTATACTTGATGTGTGCATAGACAGATATGTGTGTGTCCTGGTTTTGGCTGTGATAGAGTTAATTTTCTTTCTAGTAGCTGGTATAGTGTTGTGGTTTGAGTTCAGTATGGGAAGAATGTTGATAACACGCTGATGTTTTCAGTTGTTGCTAAGTAGTGTTTCGACGAAGTCAAGGATTTTTCAGCTTCTCATGCCCAGCCAGCAAGAAGGCTGGAGGGGCACAAGAAGTTGGGAGGGGACACAGCCAGGGCAGCTGACCCAAACTGGCCAAAGGAATATTCCATACCATGTGATGTCATGCCCAGTATATAAAGCAGGGGGAGTTGGCTGGGGGGGTGCAGATCGCTGCTCAGGAACTAATTGGGCGTCAGTCAGTGAGTGGTGAGCAATTGCACTGTGCATCACTTGTTTTGCATATTCCAATTATTTTATTATTATTATTATTATTATTATTATTATTACTGTTGTCATTTTATTATTGTTATTATTATCATTATTATTTTATTCCTTTCTGTCCTATTAAACTGTTCTTATCTCAATGCACAAGTTTTACTTTTTTTTCTCAGTTCTCTCCCCCATCCCACTGGGGGGGGGGGGGGGAAGTGAGTGAGCAGCTGCGTGGTGCTTAGTTGCTGGCTGGGGTTAAACCATGACAGTGTGTATGTGGTATTATGAAGGTATATATGAGGGTACTTTTAATGATCGTTAAAGGGAAATGCACTTCCACTGCTTGTATTCAGTTTTATATGGTATTGCTGACCCTCCTGCTTGGGCTTCTGATCTCTTGCTTGTGTTTGGTCTGGTATTGTACTGTGCCCCACACCATTCCGGGGGCTTGGCTGTAATTCAGATGCAACAGAAGAACATAATAGGAAGTGTTGTTATCTCTGGCTAACACATAAGGGAGTGAAACAGAAATTTAGTGGAGTTGTCCAAGGCCACAGAGGAAGCCTGAGACAGAGCTAGGAATTGAACTGAACACACTTCTCCCTGAACTGCCAAATTATGGCTTCTTTTTTAATCAGCTGATAAATTTGGAACTTAATCACTGACTCAGCCGCTCGGTGAATTTTGTTCGAAAAAGAGGTGTGATGGGCTGACTGCGGCCAGTGGCGAAGTACCCACACAGCTGCTCGGTCACTCCCCACTCCCAGTGGGATGGAGGAGGGCATAGGAAGAGCAAAAATGAGAAAACTCATGCGTTGAGATAAAGACAGTTTAATAAGTGAATATGGAATATGCCTTTGGCCAGTTCAGGTCAACAGTCTTGCCTGTGTCCCCTCCCAGCCTCTTGCCCAGCCTACTCACTTGAAGGGTCAGAGCGAAAAACAGAGGCGGCCTTGATGCTGTGCAAGCACTGCTCAGCAGTAGCCAAAGCACTGGTGCGTTATCAGCGCTGGTTTAGTCACAAATCCAAAACACAGCCCGACATGGTCTGCTGTGAAGAAAGTTAACTCCATTCCAGCCAGACCCAGTGCAAAAAGTTTGAGGTTCTTCAATTTGGTTTCATCTTGCATCAGCATCAAAGGTCTTGCTATGATAAATTTTTAAACTTATTTTTAAGGCAGAAGTCCTCTAACCTCTTGTCAGAATAGTCAATGGTGCCATAGTCAGAGCAGTCCCATGGGATACTCAGATTTAAGGTCCCACTTTGAACTTGGCACAGGTACTTACCTGTGAAGCCTCTGTGTCCCATGTGCATCCTGAACATGGACACTGAACTCAGGCTCCTGGTACCCCAACCATTAACAATTAAGATTGTTACAAAAAAGAGCTTAATATTTTTGTTGAAATGTTTCTCATCGGTACAATTATTTATCTCGGCCTCTTATCTACTGATAAATCTTGACTCTACCTGATCTCTACTCTTGTGCTGCATATGTGAGACACAATATAAAACATTCTTTATAAAACAGGTACTAATTGCTCCTAATCTATTTACTGCTATATTGACTGCTGGTACTAGCTGTTCCCAGTATAAAATCTATACAGGTATGCCATGACAGGATTGAAATAAATAGCAGTTCCACTGTGCATTTTGGGAATGCATTTGGGGACTACCAAAACAAATAATTAGCGCATGTAGTTAAAGAGTTTAAATTCATCTATACTGTGTTTAAAGTTATGGGGTTTTACCATTCTCTGCTTCTTCATTTAGAAACTGTATTTCCATTTCTTTATTTGCTGATTGAAATATGAATGTTTTAACTTTCTATGTAAGTTCACTTTATACTGCTAGATCTCTAGGCAAAAAGATGACAGGTTGTTAAGTATGAGTCCCGAAATGCATGTTAAAGTAGTAAAAAGAGAAAAAAAAATCCCTTATTTAGGAAAAGTGGAGGCACTGAGTATTAATCAAATGATAGCACTAAATTAGCACAATGGTCTTTAAGGGATCTGAGTACTTCATTCTGATGGATGAGCTGCTCATTTAGTACAAATATACTACGAAGATGTAGGAGAACTATGGTAGGCATAATTTTTCTTGTGGAAAACTTTTCTCATTAAGACCATCTTATTGTGAAAACACAGTAAAATTATAAACTGTTTATCCTGCTTATCTATCTTTCACAAACATAATTCATTTTCACTAAATGAGTACGACCTTAGTTAAATAGTTCTCCCTCAGAGGTAAGATATAAATACCTTTACGGGCTGAATTTTGCCCAAACTTAAGGTTTAGGCTAAAATTCATATATGGTTACTGAAAAATTACAGCCATGGATGAAAATTTTGGCAACAAAAGACTAAACCTAACTCTTTTGCTCTGTTAAGGTTGTTTGCTTGCTTGTTCTAAAGGAGTCGTGGAAATGCAAGCACAGAAAACTTGTTCTCAGCCAGTTTGCTTGATATAAGTGAACTGAATTGTGATATGCTAAAATGCTGAAGATACCCTAATATCTTGGAAAGGTTTATCCTAATGCACAGTAGACCTCCTTTGTTAGTTAAGAAGAATTATTATAATATACAGGGGGCCTGCTCTTGGGTAAACGGAGCTGCTGCCAGGCTGCTCCAATGCCTGCTGTTTTTACACTTCCCTCAGGCCCAAAGATGAAGATTGGTCTGGACATAGGTTATAGATGACCATGCTCCCCTTCCCCCTCCCTCCGATCATCCCTTATGATTTCTGACAATCTTTCTCAAGGCTGGAACTGAAAAGTAACTGCCTGGAGACAGAGATGAAAAGGACTTGGCCCTGCCTTCCATTTTCTCTGTCTTCCTTCATCTTCCAGATTTCTTACGTGTCTGTTTTTAAGAGACATTTTCAGGTTTCCCCTTGGTTGATTTTCTTTCTCCTCCTCCACTTTGAGAGAGGAAATGAAAATGTTAACTCTGAAGGAGGTGAACAAACTGAGCAAATCTTCAGCATGGGACTTTTACCATTGCACAATGTGAGAAGGTGCACAAGAAACAGTTTAGCTACATCCTGCTCTGTACACCCCAACAGGCCTGCTGAAGCAAGCAGTCTTAATTTTTAAGGCTAACGCTAAGGCATTTACAACTGTGTGAAAATACGTATCAAATAAGAAATTTTAAAGTAGCTATTTGATTGGATTTCTTGTGTTATCTTTTTAAAAACAATACATATTACAGACAAATACAAGTCTGAAAAGATGCTGATTTCCAGACAATATGCTACAACTAGCAGTTCAAACAGAACAAATATACACAAATAATGTAAAGGTAATTAAAACATTTTATTATTCAGTAAATATGCCTGCATTCTGTAAAGTAGAACAGATTCACGTTCAATTTGTTTTTTGTAAATTAATGCTTTTTAAATTAACACCTCTTTTTGGATTATGGAACACTTGTATGAAAATATTGTAATATGTAAAATCAGTTCTCTTTCACTCAGTTTATTTCTATTCCCATGGTTGAATTCATGCAGTCCAGAAATGAGAGGCAATTTGCAGTGTCCTTCAACTTTAACTGAAGTAACAGAGTGGACTTACTGCTAACGATGTCTAAAGATCATATAGATAATAGCAATGTCAATAGGCCTTTGGCAGAGAAAGCTGATAATATTCTAAGACTAAGTTATGAAAGTTAACTATTTAGAAGATCATGGGAAGCCCTAGGGTGTGACAGAATTAAGTCCTGACTTGTGCTTCAAGGAAGATATGCTGGCAAAGGATAAATCTCTAAGGCATAAGTATTAAACAACTTTTCCATTTTAAAAAGTTTATCAAAAAAGGTCAGTTTGCTGAACCTTAAGCTTCTATGAAATAGAGAAATTTTAACACTGGTTTTGTAAATGAATATTCTGGGGTCCAAGATAGACCTTTTAGTTAACCCATTGTATTGGGTTTGCGTGGCAAGGGTTTGGTAGCGGGGGGGCTACAGGGGTGCTTTCTGTAAGAAGCTGCTAGAAGCTTCCCCTATGTCCGACAGCCAATGCCAGCCGGCTTCAAGAGGGACCCGCCGCTGGCCAAGGCTGAGCCCATCAGTGACGGTGGTAGTGCCTCTGGGAGAACAGATTTAAGAAGGGGGAAAAAAAACTGCAGCTGGAGAGACGAGTTAGAATATGTGAGAGAAACAACCCTGCAGACCCCCAGGTCAGTGCAGAAGGAGGGGGAGGAGGTGCTCCAGGTGCCGGAGCAGAGATTCCCCTGCAGCCCGTGGGGAAGACCATGGTGAGGCAGGCTGTCCCCCTGCAGCCCAGGGAGGTCCACGGTGGAGCAGATATCCACCTGCAGCCCGTGGAGGACCCCACGCCGGAGCAGGTGGGATCCCGAAGGAGGCTGTGACCCCGTGGGAACCCTGCGCTGGAGCAGGCTCCTGGCAGGACCTGTGGATCTGTGGAGAGAGGAGCCCACAGAGCAGGTTTTCTGGCAGGACTTGTGATCCTGCGGGGGACCCACGCTGGAGCAGTCTGTGCCTGAAGGACTGCACACCATGGAAGGGACCCATGCTGGAGCAGTTCGTGAAGAACTGCAGCCCGTGGGAAGGACACACGATGGAGAAGTTTGTGGAGGACTGTCTCCCGTGGGAGGGACCCCACGCTGGAGCAGGGGAGGGGTGAGGAGTCCTCCCCCTGAGGAGGATGAAGCGGCAGAGTCAAGGTGTGATGAACTGACCCCAACCCCCATTCCCTGTCCCCCTGCGCCGCTGCGGGGGTGTAGGTAGAGAATCCAGGAGTGAAGTTGTGCCCGAGAAAAAGGGAGGGGTGGGGGGAAGATGTTTTAAGATTTGTTTTTATTTTATTTCTCATTACCCTACTCTGATTGGATTGGTAATAAATTATTTTTCCCCCAAGTCGAGTCTGTTTTGCCCGTGATGGTAATTGGTAAGTGATCTGTCCCTGTCCTTATCTCGACCCACAAGCCCTTAATTATATTTTCTCTCCCCTGTCCAGCTGAGGAGGGGGGAGTGATAGAATGGTTTTGGTGGGCACCTGGCATCCAGCCAGGGTCAACCCACCACCCCCATCAAGGAAGCAACTCTCGTGGTCCCAGTAAGCTGGCAGTAACCATTCAGGATGGATATGCGAGATCAATTCTGTGCCCTGCTTGAGTTTGCCAAGGAAGCTGAAGGCAGCTGTGCTGCATCTAATGCAAATGTCTTCACTGCTGTCTTCATGGCTACAGTGCAAGCAGATAGTTTTGGTTTGGTTTTCTGGTTGAGCTGCTCAACTGTGGCAAATTTTAAACTGCTTCTGCAAGGACTCACTCTATAGGCCAGGGAACAAACATGAAATATAAGATCTCTGGATTCAGATTCCCTGCCTGATAAGTATTTAGTTGCTTATTTAATGTGGGATAACTTCAGCAGTGGCGAGAAAGACCTTTCTCACTATAGGCAAAATAATTAACCATGATGATTTAAGCTTATCTGTGTGACCTTGCTTTGGAACAAGGCAGCAATGCTGACCCAGACAGATTCTCTACTCAGCTGGCAAGGGCTGTTTGTTTCTGTCTTTCAGTCCTTATTTTATGTGATATATTGTATAATGGAGAGCCTAAAGCATACTGAGAATGGACAGGTCTCATTGCAGACCTTCTGAGGGTTTCCAGAGTGAAGGTGGCCTCAGCTAAGCAATTAACTCTATAGATTTTAAAGGACTTCAGGTGAAAAGCTTGGGTTTAAATCAAACATGTAATGTAGATATTTTCATTGTTTTCATTTCTCTTACATTTTCCAGATTTCTTGAGTAAAAAACTAAAAGGCAATTTTTATCTCAGATTAAAGATTTGAATCTTCTTCTGAAATAACTAAATTTATTTATTTGAAAAATATTGGTTTTCTTCCTAACTATAATTTTCCCTGCACCAGAATTCCCATCCAGGTGTCTATAAAAGTATTAGAGTCTAATACTCCAAGCTGCAGCACCTTAAATGTACAGCCAGTTACCTAAATGCTATGTTATATTTTCATCCTGGCTGGATCACTCCTGTTGCAGAATTAGCATAGTTTGGGGGTGCCATTTAGTAAGTTGTTTTATGTTTTCCAAATTTCTTTTGTTTAAACCATTTGCAGAGTGCTATTATTCCCCACTGTCCACAATCTGACTAGCGAGCACTAACTTCTCAATTTTCCTGATTCCTGATCATTAAGCTGCTGTTTCTACATACTGATTCATCACTACCTGTCCAACATATCAAAATGCATTAGCTAGAGTTTCTTTTAAAATTTACTGATATTATTGAGTGACTTTCCATTAAATTAGTATTTGCTGGGCTGATGGGCTGCAGATCCATCAGTCTGGAGCATATATGACCAACATAGCACAGTTTAGAGGAATCTGATGCTAAAGCAGATATTTTAAGACAGTTGTTCTACTGTTAATGAAAGCTTTAAAGTGACAACAAACCTCAAAGGCTGAGCGGTGACTGTTTTATCAGATTCAAAAAAATACAGCTTCTCTTTTGTATTTGAATAATCAGTTGGAGTCACAAGGCTACAGAAATAGGTAGTGTAAAAATGATTCCTACTTCAAAGGGCACAGAACGAGAAACAACTTCTGATATCTTGAGAGTATATACCAAATGAATCTATGCAATATCATTTTTTGCAATTATTTGCAGCTCTGCTGTTGATATGAGTCTGAAGCAAAGACTTAAAACAGTTCATTGAGGTCTAGGCATAAGAAGTAGTATCTAAGTAATTACAGGAAACGTTCTGATGAGACCAGCTGTCCAATTCAGCTTCTGTGCGTCTGTATACATGTATAGGTAAACCTGTATGATGTAATCCAGTTCAGACAGGGACTCTTCATTCATTCTGAGTGCTCTTTATGTTGCACAGGCATCTGAAGTGTATCAAAGCTAACAAATGGTTCAGGCAATCGCTAGCCATGTTCCAAGACCCTTAAATGAGGCTGAAGCATCGCTGCTGTTCCCTATCCTCCTGGAACATTGCAGTAAGAAAGTGTGTATTAAGACATAAAGGTACAGAAAAAAGCCAACAAGGAATAGTTTAATAGTTTTATGCTCTACTAAGAGTTTTGCATACACCTGACAATTTTTGTAGGTTTTTGACACTGCTGGTCTGGATGATGGCCATGGTCCTACTCTTGCAGTGTGATGAAAGGACAAGTCTGACTGCAGGATTCAGGCTCATGTAAATAAAATTTAGAGAAAAAAAAGTATATGCTTAACACATATATTTTTAGTAACAACTGGGTGAGAAATGTTTGGATCCAGAAGGGCCCAAAGACTGTTTTCTTCTCATGATATTACTCATCTAGTCATTTCTTTCCTGTCCCTTTCCTGCTCTTAATTCTCCTAACAGCAGCAACAGGAAAAGACAAAGCAGCATAAGCCCTGCTATCTTCATCATTCGGGAGGTTTCATGCAGTGTGAAACTGGCTCTATTTTCAGACAACAGGAAAGATTTAATTTTCAATAGAAAGAGAAATGTCTAGTGGTACATACTGCTGGTGGTGGTTAATTCTGACAGGGGAAAATTGAGCCTTCAACATGTAAAAAGTAGGTTAAAAAAGAAACTTTTTTTCTGCAACAACTTTTGTGTAGGAAAAGAAATAATAGGCTTTAATTGCAGTCAGGATGGTTTAGGTCTGACATTAGGGAAAAAGCTCCCTAATAGTAATAATTTCACAGCTCAGGTTTAGATGGCCGATAGATTTTGTGGAATTTTTGCAATTTGCTATCTTAACAGAGAAATTAATTAAACTATTTTAGGATGGATTTTTCTTTTTTTCTTTTTGTATAGTAATATTTCAATCCCCCTTTTCTGCAAATTTCATTGTGATTAAAGCTTTTACATCTGATACAAACCATTTTTACATTTTCCCACTTGCAGGGAGTCAAAAATAAACATAGGCAGTTTCTGAAGTAAAATGTTTCCAAGTGGAAAACTGAAATGGCACACATTAAAAATGGTTCAAAGTTTTTGAAATTTTCTGGCTGAAATGTCAATCTGTATGAGTTCAGGAATATTTTTGTTGTAAAAAAAAAAGACAAACCATTTTATGAGATGAAATTGTCACCAACATTTCAGTAATCAGTAGAGAGTTACACAAATAAGTAATTTTCTTATTTTTGCTGGGTTTTTTGTTTGTGTTAAAAAAATGAAAACAGCAAAGCTAAATTAGTCTGTTGAAACTGCACTTATTCACGCTCAAGATGTTTCACATGATCTGTTAAACACAAATGCATTTTAATTTGAACAATGTTTGCATGTGCCTGATGCTATCCATATTTTTAATATTGGTATAAGTATTTGTCCTGGTTTCAGCTGGGATAGAGTTAATTGTCTTTCTAGTAGCTGATACGGTGCTATGTTTTGAGTTCAGTATGCAAAGAATGTTGATAACACTGATGTTTTCAGTTGTTGCTAAGTAGTGTTTAGACTAATGTCAAGGATTTTTCAGTTTCTCAGGCCCAGCCAGCGAGAAAGCTGGAGGGGCACAAGAAGTTGGCACAGGACACAGCCAGGGCACCTGACCCAAACTGGCCAACGGGGTATTCCATACCATGTGACGTCCCATCCAGTATAGGAACGGGGAAGTGGGGGCGGGGAATCGCCGCTCGGGGACTGGCTGGGTGTCGGTCGGCGGGTGGTGAGCAATTGCAGTGTGCATCATTTGTACATTCCAATCCTTTCATTATTGCTGTTGACATTTTATTAGTGTTATCATTATCATTATTGGTTTCTTCTTTTCTGTTCTATTGAACTGTTCTTATCTCAACCCACGAGTTTTACTTCTTTTCCAAATTTTCTCCCCCATCCCACTGGCGGGGGGGGGGGGGGAGTGAGCAGCTGCATGGTGCTTAGTAGCTGGCTGGGGTTAAACCACAACAGTATTTATGAGTCTCATCACATTTCTTAGTCTTTTAATTGTGAAATACTTAAAAATACTGACATTTAAAATAACATTATCAGTATTAGAGTTAACAATTCTGAAATTAATCGAATAGTTGAAACTTTAAGAACAACTTTGTTCTACAATAACAGTGTGTTGCGCACTTTATTACAATTTTAATAGAAAATTATTTCATTATTATGGGTTTGCTATCATCTGAACTGTCATAAAAGTGCTCTGAACAGGAAAGCTGTGTGTGGTTGAGGTGTAAAACTTTTTATCCTAACTTAATACTATTAGACTACTAATCTGATAAAAAAATGTGCCTGGAAACATTTTGGTGGCTTACAGACTAAGGAGAGCCAAAGTGTGCTACAAATCTACTTTGGACGTCACCAAAACCTTATCAAACCTCTTTCTTCACAGAAAGTCTCTTACATCTTGACATCTATATCTTAAAACCAGGAGGTTCCTCTGTTTGTTACCAGAAATGAGAGCAACGTAATCATTTGTGTTGTTCTTCATATGTCAGTCTTGATTTAACTTCACATCCAAATCCTATTTTAATCCTTTTAATGAACATGTCCATTCTAATTGCACCCAACAATTACCCAGAGAAAATGCCAACTATTATTTGAATAAAAACCAAAGAATATTGACAACTTTGAGAAGAATTGTGTGTTTTCCCTCATGAAGGCCTGCTCTTTATGCTGCAGGTATTCTCTTTGATGGATGATGCCACAGGGACAGTTTTGTTTTAACATAATATATTGGCTGTTAAAATAAATCTAAAAGAACACGGAGGTCATACTGAGCTGGTCCCAAACGTCCCTATAGACATATGTACAGACAGGTGGTTAGCGCAGCCTCCCGTCCAAAACAAGATCTGGAAGGATTTCTTCTTATTCCTGACAGGTGGTCAGCTCTTCTCAGAGATGTCTGAATATGTCTGTTTAAAATATTTACGTGATGTTGAGATGGACCTATGGGTTCTTCGACATGTGAGTAATAACAGCAAGGCTTATTTTGTGGCATTGCTTAAAATTGTCTCTGTATTTCCACCAAGATTATCTACTTGCACAGGTAGAGAATGTAGGTACAAAAATGTCTAGGCTCAATTTTAAACACAACACAAGAGAGAGAGACACTGAAAATATGTTCCCTCATAGGCATGTGTGAATACATCAGAGCCTTTGGCTCTTTAAGTCTTGTATTCTGGTATAGAAATGTCTTTTCAAGCCTATTCTAAACCGACTGAAACCTCAAGCTGGTTTGCAAGGACGTTTTTCTGTGTCACCTTTTGCATAATGGTGTTCAGTGTCCTTGTAAATACTGAGGCTCCATTAAGCTAAGCGAAGCAGAACAAGTTTGTCTTCCCAGAAAAGTAGATTTCTGAGAAAGGGCTGTGACTTTTTTAATCAAAGGAAATTTTAAAGTGAATTTCGGTGTGTGGCTGCAGCAAACATATGGACCAGCAGATGATTAATATGTGCATACATAAATTCCCAAGAAATCCCTGTTGCTTTGGTAGAGGAAGATGACTCCCAGTGAGCACAAGGTTCTAATCTGTGCTAAAATCAGTTGTTAAAAAAAATCGGTTTGCACGAATAAAGTGTATTAGCCTTAGAAAGCTGTAACTGTTGATGTGCATGGCCTTAGCATTAACCTTATTGATTTCAGCCTGGAGAAGTTTAGCCCTTGCCTGAAAGGTAAAATACCACAGGTGTATGCTGTTGATGACCAAGATACACATGTCTAAATAATTTCTATTGATGTTTGATTTTTTTCCAAAGGAGTAAAACCCACCTAAATTGTTTCCTAGTAATAGTTTAAACTTTTGACATTTGCAGATGACTTTTCACATGTACAAACAGTAATTCTGCTCTTGTTTTCCTATTAATAATATTACGGAATTATTAGATGTAGTCCACAGCAGGATTCCTTACATATTTCTCTTTGCAGCACCAGGTAGAAGGGCCACCATTTTCATTTAGTATGGAATTTTCTATGTCCCTGTGTCCCTCTGGGCTGTAACATAAAATACAAGCTACAAGTTAGTAGCTGTATCTCAGGAGCTCATTGTATTTATTTCTTTATGTTCTTCTCAGTGGAAACACTGGTCTACATGCAGCACTGTTGCATTACACAGCTCTTTAAAAATAGGCCTCACTTAATGGTTCATGTTGGAACCATTGGAAGAAAGATTTTGATACATTGGTAATTAGCACTGGAGGAGATTAAATGCTTGTGTCCTTGGTGTTAAAAGTCACTTTCAAAATTTTGGGTTTTGTCAGCTGATATATCCAGGGGCATTAAAGAGTAGATGGACTCTTTAGCTACCTATATTCAGTTATTCTCTATAGGTACAATTATATTTTCCTTTTTATGACATCTGGTGTCACAGCTGATGTTTTCTTCAAAACTGCAATTTAACAGAAAGGTGATAATGTAAACATGTCAAAATATATCACATGAGGAGATGTATATTTATTATTGTTGTTATTCAAAATATCTGTTTCTATTTACATACTTCATATGAGAAATTTGGTAACAGTGAAAAGTTGCAAAGTTGCAGAATCTGAACAAAAGATAAAGTAATAAAACTGACAAGCTTACTACAACAGCAAACACTGAAAAGGGATAGATGTTGGTTTTGTCTTATCTCTGCTTATGGCTTATCTGTTCTTCTGTGTTTACAGCCTCAATAATAGCTGAGTGGAGGTCTGTGATTTTTATTCTTCTGAGATATGATTATGTTAGCACGGGAATGCCTTTTGTTAGCCAAATCCACACCTTAGTGTCTGGTGGAAGGGAGCTGGCCTGTTTGCTTGTCTTTCTTGTTTTAAAGGACTGAAATATTCCACCCTGTTCTTTGCTCTAGAGAGTGCCATCTTCACATTAATATAGGTCTGAGCTTTTTAGACATGCACTGATGTTCATTGAGGTATTATGTTGTACGTTTTCAAATACAACAATCTTACATGCCCCATTCAAGATGTTCATGATTCATTTTTCAAAAGTGGAGCAATATTTCTATTAATTTAATTTAGACAGCATAAAGTTAAGAGCTTCTGAAAATCAGGTATGAATAATTTCAACTTGGAAAGTCAAAATGAATGTTCACTGTTAAAATTAATCTGATTATTACGGATGCAAATGGTTGAATACAACTGCATTTTTTCAGCTTCTGTGATAGAAGTTGTGTGTGTTAACTTAGAATCTCCCCTGTGTACTACTACACCAAATAAATAGCAGAGTAAATAGAGCAGAGACAAAATTAATTGAGGATAATTGATTATTATATAAGATATAGAAAATTACATCAGAACTCTCTTACAGTTAACTAGCTGATATTATATATTTACCCATCATTTTAAATTACTGCAATACAGTATAAAATATTAAAGGAAAGTTTCCATTTAAGAAAATGAACCTGTAAATGAAATGCAAATCAGGCTGATAGTAATTGATTATTATTGGATTGCTACTATGTGATTAGATTTCAAACTTGTTATCGTTTGTCATTTGTATCTCTGAAATAAAATGCAAAATGTTTAAAGAAAAATTTTATTTCTTTGTCTTTAATAATGTCCCAGTTTGATACTCTCTATACCATGTATCCCCAACATATTGTTAATATTGATCAAGGGGACCTTTCAACACATGCTCATTGGGTTCTCAAATGAATTTGGCATTTTGAGGTCTCATTGTAAGCTACATATTAACAGTACAAAGAAGGAGCCGCGCATACTGCAGGGCCTTGGAAAACATAAAACAATGCTCTTAGCTTTTATCTTTGGATGAAATAGTCTCCTTGATAGCAGATGACAGAGCAGGGAGCAGGGCTCATCGTTCCCCATAATGAACCTGCATTCTCCAGATGTGCCCTGCTGTTGGGAGCATCTGATTGCCTGAGATTTCCAAGCCCAGCAATCAGACTCCAGGAGGACAGTCTGCTCACAAAGCAAGCAGTTTGAAAAAGTGTGGCAATGGTAAAACTAAGTAAATCATACACACAATGCTGCATCATATATGTATATTGGATATATGCTATCTGAGCCAGATAATGGTGCTTCAAATTTTCCCTTATTACACTCATCTTTCCTTCAACTCTGAATGGCTGGCTTTTTTTTAATCAACTTTCTAAAATATTTTTAACTAGGACGCAGATATATTAAAATATTTTAGGTCAAAATACTGAATAAATAAATAAAATACTTTATGCCCACTAACCTTTTCAAAGAAACCACACTTATCTGGGTAACTCAGTAGGAGAGCAGTTTTCCTGTATTAAAGCTCTTTCCTAGCTGATGTCTCTGTTGGGAGAGCAGATTTCTTTACCAAGCCACTCACTCTCTAAAAGATTTAATTAAATTTTTATGTCTGAATTTATAAACCATTAAATTATATTGAAAATTCTTGTACATAAAACCGTTCCCTGTAATTGTAAAACATTGCAGCTGTAAAATATTTATTATTAGATATTATTAATATTTTTTTGTAAACTGCAATTTCTCTGATTGTTTCAGGAGTACTTAACATCCTTGCCTTGCTCTTAAAGCTTCATTAAAGAGTCTTTAAAAAATAATCAACTTTTGGGGGAGTGCAATAAACGAGATGATAGATACAAAATTTGTCTTCATCACTGATCACAGGATGGCAAGCCTAGATCTAAAAATTTTTCTTCTGCAATCGCAGTCCACAAGATGGCAATCTTGGACTGAGAGTGCCTCCACAAATTAGTCCGTTAATGGTCTTGCTGCTGTTCCCAGCTTTGGGAGCAGGTTTGAAGCGTGCTGTGCTGTGCTCATGGCTGGGGCTGCACCGCGAGCAGCCCCGAGGCACTTTCAGACGGGCTCAGTAGCCTCAAAATTGGCAGCTCAAGTAATGCAAAGCCATGCTCCTTTGCTCTAACCAGTTTCCAGTGATACTCACTCTAATTCAAGCAGCCAGTTTAGAAATAAACTGTAGGAAAGTATAGAGGCTGTTTAGTAGTGTGACTACCTTTTAATGGCGTCTGTACATTTAATGCAAACAAAAGCCTCAAACAAAACCGTATACTGTACATTAATAGCTGGGTGTAAATGTTCCCCTGTCCCTACCACAGCATTAAATCCTCTGACAATCTTTTAAAAAACATACATCCTCTCGACAAGTTATGAAGTACTGTTGCTTCTTTTTACAAGTGGTCTTTCTCTCTCAGGAAAGCTTAGGAGAGACCCATATGGACAGAGGTTTCTTGTGGACTTTCATCGTGTACAGGTCCACTCGTCCGGCTGTGCTTCTCCAGGGATGTAAAGGAAGAAACACCTGAGAAGTCACTGCCCTGGTGTCAGGCAGCCCTTCCTCTGGTCTTGCGGGTAGGGCTGAAGAGTAGGCAGAAGCACCACTTCAGCTACAGACTAGTCTTCACAAAGAAGAAATTCAGTGATTTTTGGACTGTGGACCACTGCATCACTCAAACTGCTCTGCACTGGGTGGAAACAGCAGCATATGGTTGCTCAGAGCTGATAGGTACCTAACACTTTAAAGAAGGACAACACATGGATTAAGGTGTCTAAATCCCACCAAAACTTCACTTAGGATGAACTTCTGGACTAACCAGAGTCATAAGAGTCTGCAGTAGAGCTGTGCTAACTTAATGTGAGATTATCAGTATTAGCACGTCACCACCACAGCTGTAGCTTCTCAACATCGTGAACTCGTGTGGGTGGCTCCATTGAATTCAGCATTATCACCGTGGTGTACACCCTGAAACGAGATACTCATCTATCTCATGGGGTGCTCAAAGATTTAAAGGCATTATGCCAATTTTAAGATTAGGCTATTTAACACGGTGTAGTTGGCAGTGTAGTCCTAGGGGACAGTTCAGCCTTCCTGCAAATGATTTCACAGACGGGCGGCAGGAGGCCCTGAGAAGGTGTTTGGAGGGGGCCATGCAGAGCATGAGCGTCACAGCCATGTATCAACCCTGGACTTCTGGTTGTCTAGTTGTTTCCTGCAGCTTAAAATACGATTTCAAAACCTGGACAATGACAAACCCTCATTTGCTAGCCTTAGTGAAAGAAAAAAAAAAATCATTTTGTAATTTATTTGCATTCATTCAATGAACAAGCTGTACCTACTCATTACTGTTCAGGGCATCTCAACTTGCCAAGGCTTGAATTTGGGATATGGAAATGACAAAATCCCAGAATTAAGTATGAAAAGGAAATTATCTGGGAGAAAGCCAACAAAAATAAGATGAACAATTTTCTCTTTTCTTGTGTTGGATTTTATTTATATTTTCTGAGTTACTGAAGGCTTCTGAGGATCAAAATGAGGTGCTACTACCATTCTTTAAAGCATAAAGTATACAGAGACCATCGTGACTTCTTTCTCACCAAGCTTAATTTAAAAAATAAAGATTGGTGGGGACCAAAATGAAGAAATCCAGCTTGCTTTTCCATGTCCTTCAGGAAAGGGGACAAAATCTAAGATAGCCATAGTGAACTGCATTAGCCGAGGCCTTCCTCCGACCCTATGCTCATCCTCCGTGCAAATGGACAAGAGCTCATCTGGGCAGCTGTAGTCTCGGCTTTGTCCAGAAAATAGTGGTGCAGGCAGCCTGGCGGGAGCCGATGCTATCACGTAGCTATAGGAAATTGCCATCAGCCTGACACCCTCTGATGTAATTGCTTTCCTGGTTTCTCCTGCTTTCAAGTTTTGGTCTACATTAGTCTTACTCAGAAGTATGAGACTGTATTTCCTTAAGCTGTACCACTTTTTGATATCACATTTCTAATTTCTTCAGATACCTTTGTTTTATTTCTCAAATTTCCTTCTATTAGCATCAGGTTTTACTCCTACTTTCCAGATCTGCCAGGGAAATTATAAACAAAACTGGATCTTCAATACTTTTGCCCACAAATCAAAACTTTGATATTTATCATTGATATGTATTTATGGCTATTCAGATAGTTTCCACTTCGTATGATTGTCTTTATTACTATTCCAATTGAAATTAATTTTGGAGACATTAAGGTTTTATGAAACATTATACAAAGTGTTTTAATAAACCTAGCTCACCTCTATTCATCACCTGCAATATTTTTTTGATTATGCATGTATAAGAAAAATCGTATTTTGCACATTTCAGCTAGTACTGCTGGGGGAAAAAAAAGAGCTTACCAGAATGCAATATTACTGAATTATAGTGTGTTTCACTGACAGTTGATTGTGAAATTAATTCAGAATAGTCTACAATAATTCTGCCTTAGTATCTCATGTTTATTAAAGAAAGGTCTCATTCAGAAATACTAGTAGGAAGGTTAGACCTGATCCTCACAACTGTGTGTAAAACTCATAAAAAAGGTAAACACTAAGAAAACCTACCCGTGTAATTTCTCATTTTATCTCTACTGTTGGCAAAAAACCAACACACCTAACAGTGTAGAAAGGTGACAAAAATTAAATGTCTCATCTAAGTCTTCTTACGTAATGGGGAGTTTTTCAATTGCTTTTAATGAGAGAGAGATCAGGTCTTGAGAATGTAGAGTCAACAGTTATTTGTGTTAATTGCTTTTATTCTTAAAATGTCCCAGCAGGAGCTCTTTTTTAGTCCAAACTGCCTGAAGAAACATTATAGTGTGTATACATGAACGGAGTTTCTTCTCTGCTTTTACCATTGTGTACACTGCTAGTCTGTGTTTCTACACATAAAGCTGTATTATTTGCAGAATAATTAAAGGGAGAATATTTCTCTGCAGCAAACACATGCATGATCAATATTATCTTTTTATTTATTGCATACACTAAAAAGCATAAGATAAATTATCCTTAAAATAAAAATGCATTAAAAGAGAAATCACTTCAGAGGGCATGAAATTCCTAACTGACTGTTTGGATTTGTAGGTTATCACAAAAGAACTATTATAGAAAGTAGTATAATTAAAAAAAAAAAAAAAAGAAAAAAGCTTTTCTAAAATTAATTACTGTGTAAAAACCTCATTGTATTACAAACTGAGATTTGTATAAGAACAGCGTGGAAACCATTTGTTATTCTAAACCCAAACTGTAATACCACTTTGGTTTTACTTTGAGGGGAGCAGAGTTGGATGCAGTTGGATGCTCAGACTGCACTGCTGCTCCAACGCATCTCTTGGCAGTTCTTCCCTACGGGGCCTTGCTTCCCACTGTTAAGCGGTGGGGGTTCACTAGGCAAGGAGGAAGGGGGCGGAAAACAAAGAACACTTAGTCATCTATTTTCTTTTCTCTCAAAGCTTATTGCCTTTGTCTTCACGAAGTAAAATAAAGTAAAAACGGTGATAAGTGATAATCATTCTCGTAGGTTGTGTCCAAAAGCCTCTCCGGTGCGTGGCTCATTTGTGTTTGCTGGGTGGGTGTTGCACAGCGGCTGAAATGGTGTGCCTGGTAAGGAGGGGGGCACGCTGCCCATCTGTGTGTGCCCCCACTGCGACTCCCTGCCGGGGCCAGGGCTGGGGCTGAGCCCATGGGGAACCTGCACTTGGAACCTGCACTTGGGCCGTCCCCAGAGCGGCTTTGGCTAGGGAGCCGTCAGATGCCCGTGGTGGCAGCCACGGCAGCGCGCGGACCCTGAGGGGCCGCGGGACTTCTGGTTTCCAAACCTTTCCTGCAGGTCATCTCATCCCGCAGAGCTGTGCTACCCCTGCGGAAGGCGTTACCTCACTCGAGTTTGGCATTCTTCTGATCGTCTGCAGACCCGGGAGAGTGTAAATGTGGGTATCATCCGATGTGTTCACTCTTTGGAAATGGCGGTGGAGCAGCTCCCTTTCAGGACCGCAGGTGAGTCAGGATCTGCAGACAGCATCTCGTCCCACAGGGAAGGTAGAAGCCGGCACTCTTTTGCTCCCCAGCAGCGTGGGAGCTGCTCCTGGGCCACGGGCTCCCGGCACAGCGGAGACCCTCCGATGGCAGGTGTTAGCTCGTGCCAATGCGGGGGTTTGACCCAGAGCGTAGGTGCTTCTCCGTCTTGAGAAGTGACTACGGTTGGTCAGGCATGCAGCCCCTCTCCCGTCCTGTACATCGGAGTTGTATCGACCTCCTGTCACTGGCGCTGCTCTTCCTGCAAAACGGGGCTCAGGCTCATTAGTGGGGCAGCTTGTTCAGCTCCTGCCCCAGCTGTGGCTGCTTTTGGAGGAAGTTCTGAATTATTGACATGGTAGGTCTCATGAACACTTATTCCTTGTTAAAAATAGAGGCCGTTGATACACTCTCCAGATTAAAGGTTTTTTTTTTTTCCCCTGTCAGAAATTCTTCTTGCCAACTGTCAGTATCATGCTTAGTTAAATAATCTGTGAGGATTTATTACAATATTTACACTGGAATAAATTATATTACTTTCATATAAATTTGGCTAATCAACTGCTGCTATGATATTGCACGGGGTTACACAGCCTGGAGACCTGCATGCCGGTTTGGAGCTAGGCTCTCTGGCTTTCCAAAACGGAGCCTGTCACTACGATCACCCTGAAAGGACGAGGACTGATTAGTTTTCTCTGAGGCATCAACTCATTACATGATGATGCAGTCTAATAAGTAGATGAATACAGTCTGAGCTTTTACCTGGGGCTTTTGGGAACCTTAGTGCTCCTTGCTGCCTCTGAACCCTAACACTTGGTTCATTTTCAAAAGCAGCTCACCCCAATTCATCCAAAACCCTATTTCAGTTTCTTCAGTTGTGAAATGGGACTAATAGCTGCATTGCCAGTCTCAAAAGCTGAAATGTGACGAACAGTGTTCCAGAATATTACCAGTTTGTTTTCAATATTCACAGGTTTTGTGTTGTGGTTTGGAGGGGTTTTTTTATTTACTGTGTAGAGGTTTTATGCCATTAAAGTATTAGAGACATATTTTTGTGCTTTTTGCTGTAGCTCTAAAGGCTAGAACCTTCCTTGAAAATAAGAAATCAAGACTGGATATTTTCATATATTCACAACATTGTACTGGTAAGGTGCTGAAAAGAATCCAGCAATTTTAAGAAGATAGCCTGCAAAGCTATCTATCTGAGAAATAGGCTGCAAGAATGAAATTAATTATTATTTATAGATAAATTAACAAGGTGCCAATCATGATGATTTTAGTTTGGCTCCCGAAGAATCTGAATTGTACCATTTACATATAATATGGATATACTTACTTTAGTGTTTTTAATATTTCAGGCAGCCTAGAATCAGCTGGAAAAAATTTCTCCTCAGGGGTGCAGAGTCTACTGTGGCAAAAGATATTCAACTGGTTTCAATAACATAATTCTGTTGGCTTCAGCAGAGTCTTTAGATTGATTCTGGCTTGGGATCTGGCCCAAAATGAAGAGGACTCATCCCAAATTAATCTGCTCTTTCAGATATTCTATTTCTGAGATCTTCGCTTTCCCCAGTGAAGGTCAGGGCAGTAGGAGGTAAAACACTGGCATGATTAATATTCCCCACATCTGTCTGGAGCTGAATGCCTAGTGCAGAAAGCCAGCAGCTGATCAGAGGGCATTGTTAAAGAAGGTGATGCATTCGTATAGCTGAAAGCACAAAGACACTAGTGAGCAAACTTTTTGGTTGTAAAGAATAAGGTCCAGGTCTCAATCTGGCATATCAAATTGTTATAGTTGCACCTTATTCAAAGATAGGCAGAAGTTGGTTTGAGGTAGATTTTTTTCAGTCACAATGAAATGTTGCCTTGTTTCAACACTAAAAAAAAAAAAGAAAAGCATAGCAATTTCTTAAGTAAAATCATTACAATTTGTGATTTTTTTGTCTGTAGAAAATCTTTAGAATGGGAAGATTTCCAGCATTGGGAGGTAATACTGTTAGTAGTTCCACAGGAATTTTAGGGAAATGACCTGCAAGGACTATGTTCAGAATCTGAATTTATGTGGCTTGCAGGGTAAAAAAAGAAAAAAGTTGCATGGGACAGGGATTAAATTTGCATACCATTTCTGGGATTCAATAGCATAGGAAATATTCTGCAGTGGCCTTGGAAATGTCAAGACCACCACAGTGCAGAGAAAATCTCATTCTGTTTTTTTCTGATGAAGACTGCCTTTATTTCAGTCTGTGTACACACTGAGTACTCCACTGCCTCTGAACAACCAATGAAGTGTTGAGAGACAACAGTCATCTCTCTTAGATGCTTCAGATGAACTTATTTCTTTCAGTGAAGTTTTTGATGAGAAATAAAAGAAGAATCATCTCAATTTTTCATTTAATGAAGAAAATGTTAAATATTTTAAGCAGATTATAAAATACTAGAAACAGATACAAAATTTGAAGATGAACTTATTCAATATTAACTTTTCTATTTTATTTTTTCCCCTGTTCCTAATTCATAAGCTAATCAGTTTATCATGTTGATCAAAATGTCAGAATTCCTGCAGAATGGAGAGTTTCCAGTTCACGTGAGTGGCAGCTATTTTGCATTTAAAAATCTCAGGTAAAGGGAAATTTCACCTAGGAAGTCTGGAGAATAGCTGAATTGTAGCTCAGTAGCTGCCAGCTTCTCTTCTTCCTTGTCTGATGAGGGGAAGGTTTAAGTCTGCTACACAGAATGAAGCATTTTTGTAGGAAAGAATATTTACTAAAAAGTAATATTTTCCCAGCTAAAGTTACTGCTGTTAAGGTCAGTGCATAAAACACATTAATGATATTTTGATTTGTTCTTTTCCCAGAATCTCAAAGCAGAAGTCATTAAGTTTTGAGAACAGAAGTTTTGAGAAAGTCTCTGGTGAAAGACAGTGTTTTTGCACACTGGAGGTCAGTGACAGCAGGCTGTTAGGCGTTTCCTAAAGAATAATGACTTGTGTTACCATTAGACTGAGAGCGGGTAGGGCCAGGGCTTATGGCGCTCCATCACTGACAAACCTCACGCCTCAAATGTCATCAGTGACAGCCTTCACTCTTCCATACCCTCCTGCCTTACCAGAATGAAAAGATACAAGAAAGAGCCTTAGCGTGAACCCATTTAAGTCATGAAGAAGGACAGAAGCTTGATCACCTCCCTGAAATCTTTAGGCATCAAGTAGCATATAATTATAGAAGGACTCAAGGTACCAATAAACATCAGTTGTGACTACAGTAAAGCAAATAGTCTTTAATTAAATATCTGGAAAAACAAAATGTGTATACAAACATGTGTAAGAATGTTGCTCTGAGATCCTGTTTCTTCACATTCCAGTTGTTTGAGAGGTGTGTTCCTACTGCTAGAGAAGTCTTCCCCATTTTGAGTTCACTTTAAAGCAAAAAAAAAAAAAAAAGAGCAAGGATACTGTTAAACAATGCATCACTGAAATTCAGTAAATGGTTGTTTAGAGGTTGACTCAAGCTGTAAGAAAATCACTTTTTTTTTTTTTTTTTTAATGGCTGGGCATATACTAAGGACTTTGGTCATGTTATGAGTCATTTTGAAATGTAAAGCACCAAAGCTAATTTAAGGAAATACTTAGTGTTGTAATTGTATATCCTCTTTATAATGATGCTGTTAACCTGAGATTTCAGCCCCAAAGCTTACCAGACCTATTTATATGTTTACTTACCCCAAGGTACTAGCTGTGAAAAATCCTTGAAAAAGCACCATCATTAGCACCCAATTAAAGAGAAAACTTATGCTAATAAAACCAGGAGTTGCTTTTTAATACCAGGAAAAGGGAAAATATTTAATGACTGTATTTCTGGAAACCTTTTGATGTTTGTGATAATTAGTTCAGTCCAGCTACTAAACTAAGGGCAGTTTAAGTATTATACAGACATTTGAAGGTTGCTATATTTAGAGACGACCTTTTGCAGTCCTCTGGCAGTGAATGGCATCTTATCCAATATTCAGATTTAGTCAAAGAACTTCAGCAGTGGAAAACCTACTCAAGGATTCTGTGTGGTTTTTTGGATGCTTTTCGTAAATCTTAGATGAGGAAAACAAACTAAAATATTTGAAAAGGCAGCTGCATAGCTGCAGAAAGTTATAGTTCCTACATTCAAGATCATTGTTATCATCAGTGCAGTCCACTGAAGAATCTGTAGTACATAGATCTTGAATGTATTAAATCACAAGGAGTTTATGACTTACTTCAACCACAATACAGTTCTGAACCATTCTAGTACTGTGCAAATACCTCTCTATGCTAAATGACTTAATGTGTCTGATGCTAGTTTCAGAGGGCAAGCAACTATATGTTTTTGAATAGTCTAGATTAGCTTTTGATCTTTTCTCAGAGCAGTTCAAAGGGACAAAATTCTCTGTTATGCAAGTACCTAAAAGTTTGCTGTGGCAGAGGTGATCTGGTGGAATATAAAGAAACTGTATGGAGAGGGTACAGTACTTTCCAGTCCCTGGCTGGTCCTACAATCCAGAGGATGGGCTGGTACAAAGTGGTGCAAATTAGGGGTAGAGTTGCTCTACATTGTATTAACTTCTCGGTGTCCCTGTGGCAGACATTGGTCAAGGAAGCTTGCAGAGGTCTAAAGCCATCCTTGTCCCACCTTTTACAGTGAAGACCAGGGGCAACTTTGATGATCTGCTGCACACCTAACTCACCTTTCCACCTGATATACCTTTGCACAACAGATGCAAATATAAATAATGAGAATTTTTTTGGTTTTAATATAAAAAATTGGGTTTTGTTATAATTGAGGATTTTCTTCTGGTTGGGTAAGTGGGCATTTCAGTTGCTCTCTCCCTTCTGTATGAATTCCCAACACAGTCAGCAGGTCTTCTGTATTTTGTCTTTCCTCTCTCCTCTCCTCTCCTCTCCTCTCCTCTCCTCTCCTCTCCTCTCCTCTCCTCTCCTCTCCTCTCCTCTCCTCTCCTCTCCTCTCCTCTCCTCTCCTCTCCTCTCCTCTCCTCTCCTCTCCTCTCCTCTCCTCTCCTCTCCTTCTCCTCTCCATCTAAATGTATTTCTATTTTTATTTTTTCTCTTTGACTTACTATGTTAATTCTTCATAGGAGCACCTGAAGTGAGACATTTACTGAAGCCAGAGCTGTTGAAGAATGCATTGATATGCATGGACTCACTACAAATACCTCTTAACCCATACAGATCAGATTCCTTTGGGATCTACATAACACAGTCCCTAAAACACTGTTAAAAGCATATAAAGATCTATGGCCTGTATTAAAATATAAAATGGTGTAAATGCCATCACTACTGCCAGGCATTTGGATATTACAGTAAGGAAAGCTGCAAGAATTTTGATTGTACATTTTTCAGAATATGCCATGGTGTATGTTTGATCTAAGAAACAACACTGAGCTAAAACATCCTACTGACCTTGTAGCAAGCTAAACTAATCAAAGGAATGAAAATGTAAAAGATGCAACATTTCAAGTAATAAGTATATCTCTCTGGTCATGGAAAAAAATGACAAAAACATCTAAAGATGCTTAAATAAATGTCAAGAAAATTTTGCTCAGCTGTGTTCGTACATAACCCTGAACTAACGTGGCTGCTGCTCGCAGACTGCAGCCATAGCCAGCGTAAATCACATCATCTGAGAGACCCTACAGAAATTTCTGGCTGACAACAAGCTATAATCACCTGCTGAGGTTGCTCTGTCACACTCTAAAGTTAAGATCTGGGGCAATTCATTTAACCCATCTGTTTCTTTGTTTTCAAATCTAGACATTAGCAAATAGCACATTCCTCCACCACAGAGCTCGTGTGATGAAAAAAATTGTGCTGGGTGCAGGTGCTCAGGCACTGGCAGCGGGGGCTGCGGGGCGGGCGGCCTGTGTGAGGAGAGGCCGGGGCTGCCCCGTGCCGGACACAGCCGGTTCCAGCCGGCTCCAACCCGCCCACCCCGGGGCACCGCTCAGCCCCGCGGCCACGGGTGGGGCACCTCAGGGAAAATTTAGTTAAGAAAGGGCAAAACGCCACACAACAGCAAGGAAAAAAGTGTGAGAAACAGCCCTGTGACACCAAGGTGAGAGAAGGAAGAGGTGCTCCAGGTGCCAGAGCAGAGATTCCCCTGCAGCCTGTGGAGAGACCACGGTGGAGCAAGTTTATCCTGAAGGACTGCAGCCCATGGAAGGACCCACACTGAAGCAAGGTAAAAGTGTGAGGAAGAAGGAGCAGCAGAGAGGAGCTGCTCTGGACTGACCACAAGCCCCATTCCCCATCCACCTGCGCCGCTCAAGTGCTGGGGGTAGGTGGAGGAGTTGGGAATGAAGGAGTGAAGATGAGCCTGGGAAAAAGTGTTTGGGGGTGGAGGGAAGGTGTTGTTTTAATTTGTCTTTGTTTCTCATTTTCCAAATCTATTTTAATTGGCAATAAATTAGTTTTCTCCAAGGTAAGTCTGTTTTGCCTGTGACGGTAATTGGTAAGTGATCTCCCTGTCTTTATCTTGATCCATGAGCTTTTCTATCTTATTTTCTCCCCCTTTCCTGTTAATGAGGGGAAGTGAGAGAGCAGCTGGGTGGACATCTGGCAGCCAGCCAAGGTTAACTCACCACAAAAACCCAGCAGAGGATGCAAAGTGCTGTAGTTAACAGGAATGGTGGATTCACATAGGTATCATCAGGGCTGCATGTTGGCTGCCACACACAGGAATGGTTCTGCAGTTGTGCTTCTTTTATGTGAATAAGGAGACAGCTGTTATGTGAGGCAGTACTGAATTAGGGATATTCTCCTGTCCTGTGGGGCGGTGCTGTGTTGACATAGCATATATTCTATGCTCGGATAGGCACTACATGATAGTCAGCACTGTGGTGGAGCACAAGTCTGGGAGGTAGTCCTGTTTGATGTGCTAGATTAGCTTCCTGACATAGAATGATGTTGCAAATTATACTACCTCCCTTGGATGGGGTTGATGAGTCTTGACGCCGAGGCACAGAAGTTTAAATATTATCCAGAAAGGGATCAGTCTTCTGCATCAAAATTTTACAACTAAATCTCAAGGACAGATAATCAGACTGACTGAACATAAACGTAAAGTGGAGACCAAAATATGAGACTTACATTTCCCTTTTATGATAAGGCAATATTTAAGATAAGCAGCAGTACAGTACTGCACATAACAGTAATCAATTCTGCATACTCGATTTTGAAGAAAAGGGGTCCCTGCACATTTCTGCAGTGTTTGCTGCAGTCCTGCGTATGCAACTCAGAGGTGATTTCACCTATGCTGTCAAAACGGTTAGTTGTTTTTGCTACCAAAGATTCCTGCTTGCATTAATGTGATATGCTGCTTGTCTGTGGATAACCTTTCATAGGCAGTGAAAGCTTTTTAGGTATTTATCAGGATGACTTAGTGAATTTTCTTCAGATACAGATTCTTTTTTTAGAAATTTTTTAAGCCTTGGCATCTCAGTGATATTTTTCCAAGTGGAATTCAGTACAGTTCTGATACATTCCTCATCACACAGACTTCCTTATTTTAGGGTTCACGTGTTTCTCAGGGTCCCTGGAAATTCATGTTACAGAGCAATAGTAAAACAAAACAAAACAAAAAAACCATTATATATGTACACACACAATTAACACCTAACTAAATATTAATAAAATACTGCAAAATTACAGCAACGCTATTCTTATGGGTTCAAATTTGTTTCTTTTCAGGTTACAAAAGCCCATCAGCCACGCTGCCAAAGAAGAGTACAAGAATAGTTGTCCTTTGTCATTTGAAGAACCCAACTGCATCGTGAATACAGAGACACTTGGCTTAGGCAAGCCTTCCAGCAGTGTGAGAGAGATGGGAGGGGATCCTGGGACCCAGAAGGAGTGAAGCGTAGCTATGTTATTCTGGAGCTCAATCATGCAAGGGAGATGGGGCTCATTTAGTCAGATGCAGCACTGCTCAGAAGTTGTTTTACTGCTTCCAGCCCTGAGCTGTTTTGCCTGCATGTCACCTCACTGAAATGTGGCAGTCACTGCAAAACCAGGAAGCTACATGTTGGGCTCTGATATGCAGTGTAGACCTGTATCTTTCAAAGTCATCAAGGTCATGTATGTGCAAATCCAGAACTGAATGAAATGCAAGCAGTTGCATGTATGTGTAAGTAAAGAACACAATCTTTTTCTAAATTGCTGATATTTAGTAGGATAGGTTTGAAATCCCCCCTCAGTTGCTTAATCATGCTGAAAACATTAATATTAATCATACCAAACATTTGACTTCCTTATGTGAGAGGTTTTTTTTTTTTTAGTTAGGAAATGGTTGGCATCCTAACAACAAATCTGTGGTACTTTGCTAATGTCTATCAGAATTAAAAACTAGGAAGCAGAACAATGTAGCATGAGCATGGGTGAATGTAATTCAGTAAAAAAAAGTGAAAAATAAATACTTGAAGCACATGTTCAAAATACAAGACTGGGTAGAAAATTTAGACAGAAGAATGCAGAAACCAAATGAATCACTGTATAGAAAAGAGATGAAGATAGAGGAAGTCCTTTAGGTTGGAATTGCAAAGGGAAAAAAAAGAGACTAGAGATGTGTATTGGCTTTGTGTGGCAAGGTTTTGGTAGCGGGGGGGGGGTGGGGGGTTACAGGGGTGGCTTCTGTAAGAAGCTGCTGGAAGCTTCCCCTGTGTTCGAGAAAAGCCCATACCAGCCGGCTCTAAGACGGACCCGCCGCCAGCCAAGGCCGAGCCAATCAGCGATAGTGGTAACGCCTCTGTGATAACATTTTTAAGAAGGAAAAAAGTTGGGACGGAGGAAAACGGCAGCCGGAGAGAGGAGTGAGAACATGTAAGAGAAACAACCCTGTGGACACCAAGGTCAGTGAAGAAGGAGGGGGAGGAGATGCTCCAGGCGCCGGAGCAGAGATTCCCCTGCAGCCCGTGGGGAAGACCATGGTGAGGCAGGCTGTCCCCCTGCAGCCCAGGGAGGTCCATGGTGGAGCAGATCTCCACCTGCAGCCTGTGGAGGACCCCACACCGGAGCAGGTGGGATCCCGAAGGAGGCTGTGACCCCGTGGGAACCCCGCGCTGGAGCAGGCTCCTGGCAGGACCTGCGGATCTGTGGAGAGAGGAGCCCACGGAGCAGGTTTTCTGGCAGGACTTGTGACCCTGCGGGGGGCCCACACTGGAGCAGTCTGTGCCTGAAGGACTGCACACCATGGAAAGGACCCATGCTGGAGCAGTTTGTGAAGAACTGCAGCCCGTGGGAAGGACCCACGTTGGAGAAGTTTGTGGAGGACTGTCTCCCGTGGGAGGGACCCCACGCTGGAGCAGGAGAAGAGTGTGATGAGTCCTCCCCCTGAGGAGGATGAAGTGGCAGAAAATAACGTGTGATGAACTGACCGTAAACCCCATCCCCCTGTGCCGCTGGGGGGTTGGTAGAGAATCTGGGAGTGAAGTTGTGCCCGGGAAGAAGGGAGGGGTGGAGGGAAGGTGTTCTGAGATTTGGTTTTATTTCTCATTACCCTACTCTGGTTGATTTGTAATAAATTGAGTTAATTTTCCCCAAACTGAGTCTGTTTTGCCCGTGACGGTAATTGGTGAGTGATGTCTCCTATCCTTATCTCGACCCACAAGCTCTTTGTTATATTTTCTCTTCCCTGTCCAGCTGAGAAGGAGGGGGAGTGATAGAACGGCTCTGGTGGGCACCTGGCATCCAGCCAGGGTTAACCCATCACAAGATGATATTATAAAAAGGGTGAAAATAACTAGAAAGGACAAAACATGGAAATAGGAGAAGAGATCAAATAAATCACAATTGGATTTGGCAAAATGAGCAGGAATGGTGAGAGAGAAAATGGCCAATGACAATAATAGGAAAATTGTGTGAGGTATAAATTGGTTTTATTTGATGATAAGTCTGTTTCTTAATTTCTGTCTCCTTTTGGTAGCGTGTTATGGATTAAGCTTTATTGAAATGGCCTAGGTGTCTATCTGGTTATTCAGCATAATCATGCATTGGGATTATTTAATCTTGATGGCGAATAATTCCATAAAATGAAAAGCAAACCTGTGTTTTATTAATCTCTTCTGCAATGTTGTCTTTTGCATATAGAAACAATTGAAAGAAACAACTCGAGAGCAACTTTTTAAAGATATATTTATTGTTTGCCTTGTAGATGGTACCCCTTGTAGCTGAGGGTACCATCTTCATTGTGTTTGATGATTTGGTGACGTATGTGTGTAGCAAAAAAGGTGGTCAGCTAATCACCAAATTATAGCAGAAGTATCTAATTCAGTTAAGAATGCCGGATATATTGGATTGCTTTCCAGGGGTTCATCATGTGCTTCATGGACTTCTTATGGACATGAATTCAACTCTTGATGAATTTTAGGCATTGAAGAACTATTTCAGATTGCACTAAAATTTGCTCTCCTATGTCAAGGAGACATATATTTAGTAAGAACTAATTACTGAAAACATTTACACTTGTGGTTACTCCTTTAAAACATAACTATATTGAAAATCTGTTTATGTTTTATATATTTTTGGTAAAAAATTGATGTTAGAAAGCAGCGACAGGAAAATATGAAGCCTTTCCTATTTCACCTGCCTTCAGTGGTGGATCTAGGCATGGCAGTGACTAAGTGTCACTCTCGTATGGCAGCTGTTAGGTTTGCTGTGCCAGGCAGGATGCAGAGTTTCAGATGAGAATGCAAGAGGAAAGTCTATGAAATGGCATTAATGGAACTCAGCCCACTTTTAAATGTCTGCTTTTCAGTTCTGAAGCAGCATCTGAATCTAATGGTGAAGAATCATCTTCCTTTCCCCCTTTTGGCATTAGTAAATTGCCAAGCATATTTTACAAAGAATAAAATAAATGAGATTTCTTGATGTGCATGAATAATTCTGGGCAAGACTGCAAAAATCCAGATGCCCTGGATGCTGTGAGCAAGGCTTGAAGGGAAAACTATGCTACCCAGCTCCTCATTAAGCAGTTATTTTCCTATTCCTTTAGAAAGAACTATCACCTTTTGTGAATTCACTCTAGCTCAGTCAGAAAGGACAGAGTCTCTGTCATCACAATTTTGTAAGAGAAGGATCCTGAAATTTCAGTACCCAAATGGGCTAAGCAGAGGGATGATGTGACATGTACACACATGAATGCCTTCCCCTGATCCCAAAGAAATCTGTCACCTGGATGTTTTGTGTGTAGGTCAGCTCTCAAAACAGGAGCTGAGATTTCTGACTATATAGAAACATTCTCTGTAATGACCTCTTGTTATTTTCTTGTTGCTTTTATTAAGTTTGTTCACTCTGGAGGCTTCAGAGCCTTCAGATCTTATATTTGCATAGTATAGATGCTCTGCACTTTTTTCGATACTTTTACATCTGCAGACCTTCCCTTACAAGGGTAGTCTGGCTTGTCATTTTTGTCCTTAATGGTTCCTCTTCTCATAACTCAGCTAAATATCTTTTTGAACTGTAAGCCTATTGCACAAATACTCTATAAAGTCTCTACATACAATGAAAACAATAACTGAATAAGAAAAATCCAAGGTAAAGTTTTTAAACTCTCAAAGCAAAAAGGTTTCTCTTAGAAAAACAGAACTGGCTATCTACCTACCTCTCTATTTAGAGATACAAAAATCCTTCGATGCTTCTTTCCAGAGAAGTATTAATTATTTCACCTTCCTTCTACCTGGAGTGGAAATTCCTGGGGATCCGCCATACAAATATTGTCGACATGGGCAAGGTTTGGCCAGGTTGAGGAGTGTCTAATCAGACAATAAGAATGAGTCCTGAGACTTCATTTGCTTTTGGAGGGACTCTAAGCTCTAGCAGAGCAAACTAATGTGATTTTCCTAGAGGACTGAGATCCGAGGTACCCTTAAATGGGATTTGAAACCTTGCTTGTAAATCAGCTTTCTCTCTAGTTTTAATGGCCTTGTTTGCAATGAGTAAAAAAGTTCCATGAATAATAGGGGGATGAAAAATTATCAGTCCCCTGGATCATATGGTTTGCATAGTGTATTGTAATTTGTGAAAGCAATATACACCTGTTAAATTGGTATGCTAGTTTCTCTACATCATTCTTTTTGTGTTAATTTAATGACTGGGACCACAAAGAGATAGTCGGGGAGATAAGGAATGCAGCAGGGAGGAGGAGTTCTCCCTGCACACAAGGGAGAGAGTGTGTTGCAGTAAAGGTGACTAGTCTATGAAGGTTTGGACAGAATTGCTGGAGCAGGCAGCAGGGCTCAGACAGCATTAATGAGATTGTTTATTAGTACCGGATGAACAATTCTGCAACTCACTTGACAAATACCAAGCAAAAAGCACCACAGGGGAGCGTCCCACTGCCTTTAGCAACTCCGTGATCTGTGGAATAAAATAATCACTGAAGAAAAACAATCTATTTTCCATCTATTGAGTTTTCTCTAACATATGAAACTGCTTCTATCAGAATTTAAAATCTAGGCTAACCCTGCATGAGATCAGGAGCTTTGTTTAAAAATCAGAAGTTTGTGGTTAAAATAGCAGCATAAAACAGAAATGTTGTAACTGACTTAATAAGCCGTGTATGCTGTACTGCATCTATTTAATTTCTCCTTTTTAAAGTTTTTTGTTTTGATTCTTAAATTCAGAAATGTTACCTTGGCTACTGCACAGCATCAGATTTTCTTACTACTGCAAACTGTTCTGTTTTCCGCAACTGTCTACCATTCCTGCATGCCGCAGTGTTTGAATCTCTTTGAAATGGATGTTTGTCAGCTAATTTCAGGGTGCTCAAAAGCTTTCTCACTGGAGCACTTTTTCTTCCTTTTTCTTTTTGAATGCACTCCCCAGGGGTCTGCCTGAACTAAGCTTTGTCTGTAGCAAGTACACTTTTTGATATATCTATATACACACACAGTTCTATACATGAAAGCTGTGTGTGTGCATATACTTATGCACACACACATTACCTTTCTTTCTCTTTCTACCCATCCATTCATTCATCCATCCACCCATCCATTCACTTCTCCAGTTTAAGAGCAGTTTCTTATAATATGGGAAAAGCAATAAATTTTGCACAGTTTTCAGCTTTTACTTTTTCTCGTCAGTGATCCAAGATCATTAGAAAAGTGACTGTGAAAGGTTGATTCTGCTCCTTTTTTGACTGAGTCTGTGAAAAGTGACCAGAACTGAAAGGATTTGGTCAACCAGTATGTCATTTACATTTTGAATTAGTACCCAGATATGTTTCTTCAACTGGTTGCTAAAGTGTTTCTATGATTTCTCAGGTCATTTGTACTCAAAACTGAACCTCAAGATTATCAGTTAAGGTATACAATTTTGAGGGGGACATGTCTTTACCACATACCTTATCATACCTTATGCTTTCTTTCTTGTGATGACCAGAAGCTTTCCTATTTATCTGGACTCCATCTTCATCAGCATCAGTTGTCATTGTGATGTTGATATGGTAAATGCTGAGTGGATTCCTCCCTTTCCTGTAGTTCACCTGGCTGCTCCTTTCCTTCATCATGCCAGTTAAAAACAACCTTCTAACTCAGCAGAAAAGTTGCAGCGCACATCTGTACTCATACACTGTCATCATTCCACAACCTTAAAAGACCCATTCGTCATTCTTGATTTCTCATTTGATTGCTGCAGGGACACACCAGAACCTACTGGATAGACCTGAGTTTTATGGTTTTGAATTTAAAGTGTTCAGTATACCACAACTTTCATTGCTCTCCAAGGTTTATCTTCCTTGACTCTCACATGTATTGCAGAAATGGGACATATTTCCGTTCAGCAGAAGAGCTGTTGTGATTGCTGACAACCAGACACTTTCTAGAATGAATTTCATCTCTACAGCCAGATCTTTAAATGAGCAGGAATGGATTGATGATAGCACCTGTGCTGGTACATGTAAGCCATCTATTTGGAAAGCTTTTCCTTATCTGGTTCAACATAAAGCAATACCATGTAGTAACTGCAGAAAGCTGGAACATCTGTTTAAATAACCTCTTGGTGTCTTTTGTACATAGAGTTAAGACCTAAGGAGTAAATCAAAGGTAACTGAAGTTGGTAGAAGGTTTTCTAATTATCTTAATAGGCCTTAGACCAGTGCTTCAGATGAATTTAGATTTACATTGTAAATGAAATTACCTACAAATCAAAAAACATGCATGAGAGAAGAATAAATTGACTGGAGCTGCCTAGATGCTATAACCTGGTGCTTACTCAGGCATTGAACAAAACTGATATCTTCTGTTTATCAATGGCTGTTTTGCAGGACAGTTCTCTTATGGTAACCAGTAAACAGGGTGATTTCTCAGTTTTTTTGTTAATCTTCACCATTACAATATGTCATTGAGGAATCATATCTTTCTGCATGAATCTGTACTTGAAGAAATTTGCACTTTGACAGAAGCGTTAAACTCAAAATCTTCTTAAGAGCAAAAATGAGGTGCACTCCACAGGTAGAGCTAAGAATTAACTTTTAGCTTAATTAAAATCTTAACAATCTAATCAAAATACAGCAAAAGTTGTCATTAAGCCAGTTACAATGATGTTAGCACTAGCAGTCCAAATTAATACAGAAATGTCTTAATAATATCCTTAAAATTGTTATACAAAACCACCTTTTCTAATATCTACTCCTTTTTGCTGGTGCTGTGCTCACCGTCCCAGTGTCCCTCCAGCTCATAAGGCCAATGGAGCCATCCTTCCCCCAGCCAGGTGGTGCTGGGCCATTATGGTGCGTCATTGGCATCCTGAGTTCTTTCCCTGGGAGAAATATAGTGCTGCTGGTGGACGTCCCCTCATCCTCAGTATTGGGGTCTACTTGGGTTTATGTGTATTAAAATCCCAATAGATATTTGATGACTATTAAAGAGCTCTGGTCATCCCAGTCTGGATGGCTAAGGCTGTCAAAGCTCATAGGTGTCAGTCAGCCAGCTAACTGTACTGCATCAGTTCAGTGGCACTGCGTAGGCACAGCTAATTTAGGATATGATTGTTAAGGACTGAATGTTTTGAATATGTACTGCCAATGACTGACAGTGGACACTTTGCTGGGAGTTGTGAATGTGAGCTTACGTATCAGTGGTGGGAAAAGGAGAAAGCTTAGTCCGTTATCTGGTGTGCCCGCAGCTAGGCAGCTGTACTCATTTTATTGAACCAGGTTCAGAGCCGCATAGATTATAAAAGCCAGAAGGAACCATTGTGATCATTTACTGTGACCTCTTGCATAACACAGTCCATTGGAGATTTTTGAATTAATTCCCATATGAACTGGAGTATTCCATTTAGAAAAATAACCAATTTTGTTGAAAGTGTTTCCAGAGATAATTCTGCCATAATCAGTAGCAAATTATTTTAATGTTTTATTAGTCTTTAACTTCAGTGTTTTATAGTCGATCTCAATTTGGCTTGCTTCATCTAGATCGTTTGATCTCATTAAAGAATTACCTGCTGGACTGATGAATCTTCTATTATGAAGTGCCTGTTTGTCATGTAGGTACAGAGACTATGGGCATGCCATCCCCTAACCTATTAAAGCAGGCTGAATGAACTAGTTACTGAAGGACATGTATTGTGAGAAGTATTTTCTGATCAATAGATCTATAAACATTTTCTACACTATTAACACCCTTCTAATATCACAGGCCTTGGAGCTGGACGATACAATATCCCAGTATGTGTTTGCACCACTGCCAAGTACAGAAATACAGATATCTTACCTATTCCCAATAAACATCCTGTTTATTCAAACAGGGTTTATGTGACCGGTTTTGACCACACTGTTTCATTTGGAGGTTGTGTTTAGCTGATTAGGTCTCTTAATGCCTCAGGTCCTCAGATAAGTGGTAGGAGACAGAATCTTCTGTTCTGTAAGAATGGCTGCATCTGGCCATACTAAATGCATTAAAAAATACTCAAAGCCATACTGAGTGTTTACACCGGTGCTCATTTTAGCAAGTGATCCAACCTTAGTATTAGTGATCTATCCTTATTGTTTGCTTTTCACATACACTGTAACATCCTCTAGAAGTACTTTATTTTATGCCCTCTAGAAGTATGTACTTCTGTGTAATCACAGACATATCATACAGCATATGTTAAAAAATTAGCTGCCATCCACTCTTGATGCAAATGATGGTATTTATTTTACCTTTTCTGTCTGGGGGATTGCAACTTTAGTTATCTCAGCTACCAGTTTCCCCAAGTTCCTTACAGACTTGTGGTAGTGGGTTCTTTCCAAGGTTATTTCTGAGCATGTAAGTTACATTTTTGTCCTCTGAAGAAGTTTCTCTTTCTTTCTCTCTGCTGCTTATAGAAAGAACCAAGGGAACCAAGCAAGTAGCAGGTGAGGTAGATTCTTGAAGGTGGGAGCTGCTCATATACCCATTTATGAAACTATCAGCCAGTTTTAATCCTTTGATAGGTTTCATATTGGCTTTGTGTTGCTCTAATTTCATAAGCAAAATGTGTTAAGTCAAAGGCCTTATGGTAGTCTGAGAACATTACATCAAGAACACTAATCAGCTGCAACTGCTTCTATCACTTTATTACGACTTACAGTGTGATCATGAAGATATTAAGTTAGGCCGTTGCTATCATACACAAGAGGAAAGAGCCCTTTCTCCTTAATCTCCTTAACTCTATGAACCTGAACTGGGCTGTTGTTGCTATATACTGTGGCTAGTGCAGAAAACCTGGATTAATGGGATAATCTTGGTATGTCAGCCTCCTTTCCCATTTGTGACATGCTACTGAACAAATTTTTCAATGCAGTGCATGAGAGCTGCTGGAAGGATCAGGCAAAGGGAACTTGACAATTCCTATCTTGAGCATTGTTTTCAGTGCAAGTCATATTCTTCGTCTTCCACTAAGGTCCTGTTTCTTCTGGGGAACATTATTGCATAGGAACATGCTGGCATGATTTTTCCCATCAATAGCACAAGTTGACTTCTCAGGATGATGGTTTGTGTGCATAACCTTGGGAGGATTAGACTCGCAAATGCCAAAGGAATGTGCTACACCAAATATCTTCCTGGAGCATGTGTGTATGGTTTGGTTATATTTGTGCATGCAGCTTGAAAGCAGCAGTGACTTCTCTGAAGTTTGATTTTGACTTCTCTGAAGTCTAAATTGTTGAAGTGGAGCACCTGGACCTTGATGGGAGTGAAGAGGGTTCTGCACTCTACAATTGTGTCACTTGTCAAAACCAGAAAAGCCTCCACAGTAAATTGTGGCATGCTCATTGCACTCTATACTTGGCTTTCTCTATAGCATTCTCTTCTTTTTCTCTCAGACACTATGGTGTAATGACTAAAAACATGATGACTTCATGGAGATACTGGAAACAGGCTTGCTTTCATTAAAATTTGCCTGTATAAAGATATTTGCATAACCAGAACAAGGATGAACAATAGAAACATCATAATAAAGTTCAGCCAAAAATCAGACTGAACAGAGAAGCTTTAAGATGATTCTTTCTGTTCATCATTACTATCTAGATAGCAGAACAGAGAAATAAAATCTGGAAATATGAGAAAAAAGAAAAAGCCAGAAAGCCTGTATTTCTTATAGTTCAAGGAGGTTATTTAAAATGATTCAATACATGGCACACTGCAAAAATAAAAATTTTCCTAGGAAAATGTTTAATTAAAAAATGAAAGAAGATAGCTACTAATCAATTAACATTTTCATAAGATGTAAAGCAATCCAGGCTCAAGGCATTAGAAGTTGTATTTCAGCTAGCACATCGTTCCACTCAGTACATAAAATACAACTGCCTGAAAGAAGTCAGTGTCAGGCAAGGGCAGTAGTTAGGAAGTTAACTGCAAGGCTTGATACTGCAATATCCAGCCTGCTGCCTTTATTTGTTCTTACCTGTTAGGCTAGAATTGCACTGGAGTACCTAATAATGCAAAGGCATGAAATGACAGTGGTGACATATGTATTGTTTGGTTGTGATCACACCTTGGTGACATGTGAATATTATCTGTATTTAAGCAAGGTGTTCTTTAAAATATTTTTTACCTTTCGGACTGTTTCTTTCTGATCCTCCTTCTTCAGTGAATGCAGTACTTTGTTAGCCTGGCATAAAGGTTAGCAGAAGAGTTCAAAATCTCTTATTGCTACATGGAATGGGCCTGACTGTCCCACGACATAATACTGAGTACACACCTTCCCCTTTTCACAGCTCTTGTGCTCACTCTCATGAAGACCAGTTTTCGGGGCTGAACAGGCAGCATGAGTAGTGACTGATCAGATTTCATGATAGTGCTGTGCTTTTGCAGCTCAGCCATGAGCTAGAGACAGCTCCTTTATTATTTGCTTTTGGAAAGATGCATTATTAATCTTTTCACACCCGGCATCCAGTTGTTAATGTAGCATTTGAGCAAATAAGATGGCTAACGACCCCAAAAGGGCATTCTTGTCTAGTGTTACCATTATAAAGTGTAGCTGTTTGGTGCTATAACGCTTGCAATGGCTCAGCCACTGCAGACACCCCCCTCTCTGTTCTTTAGTCTCTAAATAAGTCTCATTTACTACAGGAAACATAAGGTGGCCACTGCCCTTAATCGTTCCCCAGTGCAGTACAGACCACTGGGTATCTCTGCAGAGACGATTCCTTCAGAGAAAGAGCTCAGAGCAATAGGGCTTTCACAGCTTCCTTCTGTGTTTTCCATTATGTAATTAACATTGAGGCTATTCCTCTTACCGTGTTTAATGATCACTAAATTGTCTAGAACTTTGCAAACCCCAGTCCCCCTGCCAGGGTGATTTTTTTCATTTTAAGGAGTCTGCATCTTTGCTCATTGCTGACTTTCAGCATGCCTTTTGTGTGTGCAATGACTGAAACATTGCCCCACTAAACATATATGCACAATCATTCATAACTTTCACACTTTTTGAAAGAAATCCAATTCAAAAACTATAAACTTCTATTAATTATTCACACAAAAAAATCAGTACAATTTCAAGGTGGCCATGACAAAGAATTAGTTTAAACTTGCCATCAGGAATTGCTTTTCATCTGCGCAATAATGTTGGAGTATTGTTGCAGGTATCCAGGAAAAGTAGTTCACTGAACAATGTGTTTTCATGAAGCAGATTTTAAAAGTGATGAGAAAGTACTAGTAGAAGCTTATTTCTGATTTTGCAAACACAAGCAATTCTTCATGAGCAATGAAGCAATCAGTGAATAGAAATTTCACTATGTAGCTCCTTTGAGCAATCTTAAGAAAATGTATAGTTTAAATTATGAATATTCAACAGTCCATAAAATACCACAGTTAAGGACTCTTCTAATATGTCTGAATTACGAATAGTTCCAGGAAAGGTGGCTCACAGTGTAGAAGGGGTATCTAAATTTGTCAATTCATTCTCACTGAATTATATGCTAATATTACTGTATGTAATTTGAATATTACATCTCGTACTTCCTTAGCTCTTTAATTCCTATGATCTAAAAGCATTTAAGAAATTAAAAAATTCTATTTCATGAATAAAGAAATTTGGCTGAGAATGAAATCTACAGCAGATGTTGTAAACTTACTTTAAACCACATAAAATAAATCTCTAGGTGGCAATTGCCACATAGTACTGACGTGCGGAAAACAGACTCCACAATCAGTGAGATTGTAAAGTGTGTATGTTCATTCAGCGCTGGGCAGCACGGGGGGGGTAGTCCCACCAAAGTCGTGCGCGCCTGACTCGGCAGTTGGCTTTAAATTTATACAGTCAAGTGTTACATATACATAGAGTTTCACAATACGCCTATACATGGGCATGACCTATCCTGCTTCATATTAAAGTTAGCTCCAGGAAGTCATTTCCATAGTCTCCTCTCAACTGCGCTTGCGCAGTGCCTCCTTATGGTGGTCGTCTGGTGGTCGTGAAGATGAAGGCTGTATGTCTTCTTCGCGGTGAACTCTTAACCTTCTGTCCCTGCGCAGACTCAGTCGCTCCTTGGCATTTATCCAAATCACAAGGCCGGTCTTGGCTGGTTCTTGGGGTGGACTTCTGCTTCTTATCAGGGACTATCTCCTGCCCCAGCCAGCCTCAACAATGCAAACGTTAAACATCACCTCTCATCCCCTTGGGCCATGTCTACCTCTATTGAAATTTCTTTAACTTCATTATAAGCTAGATAATTATTAAACAGTTCCTATCTACATCCATATATCTACTATATCTACTAAGGTTCCTTTGGCTCCCCGTCTCAGTACCATGTTTGAATAACATGAAAACATATTCCAAAGGACACTGTCTTGGTTTCAGCTGGGATAGAGTTAATTTTCTTCCTAGTAGCTGGTACAGTGTTATGGTTTTGAGTTCGGTATGAGAAGAATGTTGATAACACATTGATGTTTTCAGTTGTTGCTAAGTAGTGTTTAGTCTGAAGTCAAGGGTTTTCAGCTTCTCATGCCCAGCCAAGGAGAAAGCTGGAGGGGCACAAGAAATTCATTCAGTCAGCGGCGAGGCCAGCAGAGGCAACGGTAAGTCGGCGGCTAAGCGCTAGATTGAGGCGGACCGGGAGGTTCCTGAGGCCCGGGAGCGCCGGGGAAGGGCGGAGGGACCCGGCCAGAGCCGGCGGCTCTCACGAGAGAGGCTGACGTGGCGTGCGCGTTGCCGGGGCAACGGCGGGAGATTTGAACGCGGCGTAACGGTCAGCAGCATTCAGTCAGCGGCGTAGCGCGGCAGTTGGCGTGGGCAGTTTGCGCAGGCAGGGCGCAGCCCTCCTCTTCCAAGCTGGAGAAGGCTACTCAAGCGGTGGGCGTCGGCCCGGAGGGAGACACAGGTATGGTTGCCACTCGGGTGAAAGCCATTGTTAGGAAAAATGTGGCGATGCAGACAGAGGTCCCAAGCAAACATGCAGCTGTCCAGGTCTCTGGCCGCAGGGAGTGCCTGAGTCTATCACGGATGACGGAGGTCAGCGGGGACACCTCTTGTGTGAGGTGTGACCAGGTGGGTGATCTGCTCAGCCTGGTGGTAGAGCTGAAGGAGGAAGTGGAAAGGTTGAGGAGTATCAGGGAGTGCGAGAGGGAGATAGATTGGTGGGCCCACACCCTACACACCACACCCACACACCACACCCTACCATCCCTGAGGCAGAGGCAGCAGATGGAGGCTCCGCAAGAAGCGGAGGTTCCCCTGCCCTCCTGCCACCAGGCAGGAGGGGACCTAAGAGGTGGAAGGGAATGGATACAAGTCCCTGCTCGGGGAGGCAGGCAAATCCCCTCCCGCTCTCCCTCACCTTCCCAGTTGCCCCTACACAACAGGTATGGGGCTCTGGAACTTGAGGACCAGGCCAGTGAAGATCAGGGTGTAGATGATGCCCTATCTAGGGAGGTGCCTAGGCCCAGTCGGGCAGCCCCACGCATTCTCACATCCTCTGATAAAAGAAAAAGGAGGGTAATTGTCATAGGCGACTCCCTTCTGAGGGGGACAGAGGGCCCAATATGCAGACCTGACCCATCCCACAGGGAAGTCTGCTGCCTCCCTGGGGCCCAGGTAGAAGACATTACCAGGAAACTCCCTGGTCTGGTTTGGAGGTCTTTTCCAACCGAAATGATTCTATAATTCTATGATTCTATGATTATTACCCATTGCTGGTTGTGCAGGTTGGCAGTGATGAGATTGCAGAGAGGAGTCCAAAGGCAATCAAAAGGGATTTCAGGGCACTGGGACGATTAGTAGAAAGATCGGGAGCACAGGTAGTGTTTTCCTCAATCCCTTCAGTGGCAGGGAAATACACTGAAAGGAACAGGAAAACACACCTGGTTAATACGTGGCTCAGAGGCTGGTGCCATAGGTGGAATTTTGGGTTTTTTGATCATGGGGAGGTTTACATGGCACCGGGCTTGCTAGTGACAGATGGTTTCCAGCTATCTCAAAGGGGTAAAAGAATCCTCACGCGTGAGATGGCGGGGCTCAGAGAGAGGGCTTTAAACTAGGTTTGAAGGGGGTAAGGGATAAAACTAGGTGCACCAGAGCTGAGCCTGGGGGCAGCGTGTTGATGTTAGGGGTGGATTCGATAGGCCAGCTCAAATGCATCTATGCCAACGCACGCAGCATGGGCAATAAACAGAAGGAGCTGGAAGCCATTGTGCAGCAAGATAGATATGACTTAGTCGCCATCACGGAAACATGGTGGGATGACTCCCATGACTGGAGTGCTGCAATGGATGGCTACAAGCTATTCAGAAGGGATAGGCAAGGTAGAAGAGGTGGTGGGGTGACTCTCTATGTTAGGGAATGTTTTGACTGTACAGAGCTACATGATTGTGATGACAAGATGGAGTGCTTATGGGTGAGGATGAGAGGGAATGCCGATAAGGCAGATATTGTGCTGGGATTCTGTTATAGACCACCTGACCAGGTTGAAGAGACGGATGAATCATTCTACAAGCGGCTGGCAGTAGTCTCAGAATCGTGTGCCCTTGTCCTTGTGGGGGACTTTAACTTCCAGATGTCTGCTGGAAATACAACACAGCAGTGAGTAAACAATCTAGAAGGTTCCTGGAGTGTGTGGAAGATAACTTCCTGACACAGCTGGTAGGTGAGCCAACCAGGGGAGGAGCCTTGCTAGATCTATTGTTTACGAACAGGGAAGGACTGGTGGGAGGTGTGATGGTCAGAGGCCATCTTGGGCTTAGCAACCATGAAATGATAGAATTTTCAATTCTTGGTGAGGCAAGGAAGGTGGTCAGCAAAACCACCACTATGGACTTCCAGAGGGCAAACTTTGGCTTCTTCAAGGCACTGGTTGAGAGAGTCCCTTGGGACACGGTCCTGAAGGGCAAAGGGGTCCAGGAGGGATGGACATTCTTTAAGAAGGAAATCTTAGTGGCTCAGGACCAGGCTATTCCCATGTGCCGCAAGTCAAACCACCGAGGAAAACGACCGGCCTGGCTGAACGGGGAGCTTTTGCTAGAAGTCAAGAAAAAAAGGAGAGTTTATCATCTCTGGAGGAAAGGGCGGGCAACTTGGGAGGAGTACAGGGATCTTGTTAGATCATACAGAGAGAAAATTAGAAAGGCGAAAGCTCAGCTACAACTAAATCTGGCCACTATTGTAATGGACAACAAAAAATGTTTTTACAAATATGTTAACAGTTAAAAGAATCCCAAGGAGAATATCTATCCTTTAATGGCTACAGAAGGGAATGTAGCCACCAGGGATGAGGAAAAGGCCGAGGTACTTAATGCCTTCTTTGCCTCAGTCTTTAATAGGGAGACCAGGTATCCTCAGGGTACTCCACCCCTTGAGCTGGAAGGTAAGGATGAAGAGCAGAATATACCCCCCTTAATCCAGGACAAAATAGTTAGGGACCTGCTATGCCATCTGGACACTCACAAATCTATGGGACCTGATGGGATCCATCCAAGAGTACTGAGGGAACTGGCTGAGGTCCTTGCCAAGCCACTCTCCATCATCTATCAGCGATCCTGGTCAACGGGGGAGGTCCCAGAGGACTGGAGGCTTGCCAATGTGACTCCCATTTACATGAAGGGTTGGAGGGAGGATCCAGGGAACTACGGGCCTGTCAGCCTGACCTCGGTACTGGGAAAGATTATGGAACAGTTTGTCTTGAGAGCACTCACATGGCAAGTCCAGGATAAGAAGGGGATCAGGCCCAGTCAGCATGGGTTTGCAAAAGGCAGGTCCTGCTTGACCAACCTGATCTCCTTCTATGACCAGGTGACCTGCCTAGTGGATGAGGGAAAGACTGTGGATGTTATCTTCCTTGACTTCAGCAAGGCCTTTGACACTGTCTCTCATGGCATACTCCTTGAGAAGCTGGCGTCTCATGGCTTGGACAAGTGTACTCTTCACTGGGTGAAAAACTGGCTGGATGTACGAGCCCAGAGGGTTGTGGTGAATGGGGTAAAATCCAGTTGGCAGCAGGTCACGAGTGGTGTTCCTCAGGGCTCGGTGTTGGGCCCCGTTCTGTTTCATATCTTTATTGATGATTTGGATGAGGGGAATGAGTGCACCCTCAGCAAGTTTGCAGACGACACCAAGGTGGGAGGCAGGGTCGATCTGCTTGAGGGTAGGGAGGCTCTACAGAGAGGTTTGGACAGGCTGGATCGATGGGCCAAGGCCAATCGTATGAAGTTTAACAAGGCCAAGTGCCGGGTCCTGTACTTTGGTCACAGTAACCCCATACAGTGCTACAGGCTTGGGGAAGAGTGGTTGGAAAGCTGCCAGGCAGAGAAAGACGTGGGTGTGCTGGTTGACAGCCGGCTGAAGATGAGCTAGCAGTGTGCCCAGGTGGCCAAGAAGGCCAACGGCATCCTAGCCTGTATCAGAAATAGTGTGGCCAGCAGGAGCAGGGAGGTGATTGTTCCCCTGTACTCGGCACTGGTGAGGCCGCACCTCGAGTACTGTGTTCAGTTTTGGGCCCCTCACTACAAGAAAGACATTGAGGTGCTGGAGAGTGTCCAGAGAAAGGCAACCAACTTGGTGAGGGGCCTGGAGCACAAGTCTTATGAGGAGCGGCTGAGGGAGCTGGGGCTGTTTAGTCTAGAGAAGAGGAGGCTGAGGGGAGACCTTATCGCTCTTTACAACTACCTGAAAGGGGGGTTGTAGTGAGGTGGGTGCTGGTCTCTTCTGTCAGGTGGCTGGAGATAGGACGAGAGGAAATGGCCTCAAGTTGCAGCAAGGGAGATTTAGGTTAGATATTAGGAAAAATTTCTTTACTGAGAGGGTTGTCAGACATTGGAGTAGGCTGCCCAGGGAAGTGGTTGAGTCACCATCCCTGGAGGTATTCAAAAAGTGAGCAGACAAGGTACTCCAGAACATGGTTTAGTGGGCATGGATGATGGTTGGACTCGATGACCTTGAAGGTCTTTTCCAACCTAAATGATTCTATGATTCTAAGTTGGGAGGGGACCCAGCCAGGGCAGCTGACACAAAGTGGCCAAAGGCGTATTCCATACCATGTGACATCATGCCCAGTATATAAACTGGGGGGAGTGGGGGCAGGGGAATCTCCACTTGGGCACTAACTGGGCATTGGTTGGTGGGTGGTGAGCAATTGCATTGTGCATCACTTGTATATTCCAATCCTTTTATTATTACTATTGTCATTTTATTAGTGTTATCATTAGCATTATTAGTTCCTTCTTTTTTGTTCTATTAAACCGTTCTTATCTCAACCCACAAGTTTTACTTCTTTTTCCCGATTTTCTCCCCCATCCTGCTGGGTGGCGGGGGGAAGTGAGTGAGCGGCTGCGTGGTGCTTAGTTGCTGACTGGGGTTAAACCATGACAGACACAATGAATGGATAGCTACAAACAGATAAAAATGTTAAAATACAGCATAGTAATTGTCTGTGAAGAGGCAGTGCCTGCCAAAAGAAGCACCTTCAAGGTCCAGGGAGTGAACTACTGCATCTAGACTAGGTTAGAGCCATTTTGACAAAGTCTTTTTTTGACGTTAAAAACCTAATTTGTCAAAACCAGAAGTCTTTCTCAGAAATAATTTCATCTGAAGTTGAGTAGGAAGGTTTCAGAGGAGACTACAAATGTTCCAAAGAGAATGCAAACACAAGCCCCATTTCCCATATAGCAAGGTGTCCCCACCTCTTCCCTCTATGTGCCTCCCTTCAAAAAGTAGAGACCCCACAGTGGGGGACAGTAAGGGAAATGGTACTTGTTGGCAGAAGGGGACAGAGAAGATTTTGCTCTTGCAATCCCCAGCTGAAGAATGGCTCCTGGCCACTGCTGGATATAGAAGTCTGCACCCCTTTGGTCATTCCCAAAGGGCCCTGCAGTCTTGTATGCTGATGATCTGCCCAGATTTTCTTTTTCTTTCCCCTCAACCCATCAGCTAGACCCTGAGGAGCTGGCCCAAGGAATTGCAAACAGTGGCATCCTTTTAGTTCAATTAAATTACTTCAATTTTTTAATTGTGAGTAGCAGTTAATTGTGCTATCTAATAACTGTAATAATTCTCAGCACTTTCATATAGCTATTCATCTTCAAAGAGTATCACTGACATTAACTAATTAATTTTCTGGTTTTCTTCTAAGATACAGAATTGCAAGCTGTGATTATGCAGACCACCTAGGTAATTATAATTTTCTTTGCATTGAAGATTGTTCCAAAGACTATTTTTGTTGTTTTAGGTGTAGTCTTGCAAATGCTAATTTGATCAGATAAGAGTTAAAGCTGAAGTGATTAAATGATAGAATTTCTGCTTTAAAAACTTCAAGAGTGGCATGCTAGTAATCCTTATTGAAAAAGGACTTCTTTCATCTAAAACTTGACTATTAAGTACTGAAAAATAGTGCTAAAGGACTGTTTTGACAGAGTCCAGGCACAGAAGGAATGAGAGTGAATTTAACTTTTATACTATCAGAAAATGATTAAATTAAATATTCAGAGTTGTACTTTTTTTTTTTCTTTCAGTTCGCAGCAGTCCTTTGAGAACATTTTCCATGATGATTTTCAGTAGAGCAGTAAGTAGAAATTGGTCCTTTTCACCTAAGAGAAAAAGTACAAAAGCTGAAGTTTGCAACAGGTAATTTGGTCAGGCTGCATAATGCATGAGCCACGGTTCTGCTGACCATCACTTTCTTCATTATTGACTACTTCTATTACTCTAGTGATTATTGCTCCTTACTTAAGGGACAGCAAGTGGTTAAATTAACAGAGGAAACTTTTTTTTACCCTGCTCTAAGATAATAAGAATTAAATAATAAAATTTATTCAAAATAAACAATAGTGCAGGTTCCTTAAATGTCTTCTGTCTTGTCTCTCCAGAGACAAGCACAACGAGGTGAATCTACTGTTATTTGTCTTTTCAAGGGCAAAGCTGTGATAGACAGGGCTTAATGTGTATCTTGGTAGAATTGGATTTGATCCTCGGGGCTGGGCCAGAGGGCTGCTTTGTTAGATTTGTTAGATTTACTCTCTCTCCCGCTCTCGCTCTCTACCACAAACAAAATTACCTCTTGGAGGTCTGCATCAGCCCCAGCATCCTGAGACTATCTCCTTTTCTTGATTTCAGTCACATCTAAATCTGTTTAAACTGTCGACATGATGATTTGTGGAGAGACAGGGATTAAGCAGAAGGGAGATTAACACAGTTGTCTGTCTTCTTTGAAATAATATACCTGCTGACAGTGAGGGCATTCTTCAATTTACATAACTTAGCTCATGAGAAGGGCTTTACGGTTGTTATTGGGTTGCTTTTTTGCTATCAGCAGTACAAACTCACCTGCTCTCTGCACATTTAAAACCTTGACAGTCTATCTCTTCAATTCCTGTAAGATTGAGAGACATGCCCTCCTCTTTTTCTAGATGGAATGAGCTTTTTTGGTATTTGAGTAATATGCATTCAAATAGAATATTTATGAAATATGTATTAAATTCTGCTGGATATGAGATGAACTTCCAATGCCCCAAAGAAAATATCTACATTCCAGTAGAGTCAAAACTCTGTGAACGCTTGTTTTGAAATGGAACCTTGATGTCCATGTTTTTCTTTCATTTATTGGTAGAAATTAGCAGATTACTTATTCTTCTAATTGTCTAGGAAAAAAAGCCCCATGTAATATTCTTCTTTAATACTTACCTAGGTAATTCTTAACAGCACTAACATGAATTGCTTGGGTGGTATTTTGTGCTTGGTCTCAATCTGATGGAGAACAAAGGACTGCAGAAGAACAAGCAAATTTCATCTAAAAGCAGGAATAAGAATGTCTATTTTTCTCACACTTTCTACATTTTACCTTTGTTCAGTTATAAAGGATGAGGCACAGAGCCTTTTCTTCTGTATGTGCAGGGCTTTGTAACAGAAATCTTGTTTTGAATTAGGAACTGAATTGTGAAGTAGCATTATGCAAGTTAAGGGAAAGCACAAACTTCATGCCAGCAAATTGATAAATGTACTGTCACAGCTACATAAGATAGAAGAGCTGCATGGAAAAAAGAAATATGCAGGAAAAAAAGAAATAATTACATCAAGAAAAAGAGAGTAACTTCCTAGGTGTGAAACTTCTTTTTTTGGTACCTTATATTTTTACATGAAATCTCACATAAAGGCTGTTTCATGATTGCTGGGTAATGTGCTGTTCTGTTAGGATGAGGGAGTTTATATAATTATCTCCAGCCTTGCTTCTCTGGGAGTTGAAGCACTTGCGAAAACATCTGTTGCACCAGAACTGGGAAAGTTTTTCTATTACAGAGCTTCAGCTTGCAGCTCAGTACATTGCAGAGGAGTGAAGGCAGAGGAGCAGACAGAAACTGTTCTTTTCATCCCCCTCTGTCTCACTGAAATGCTAAGCAAGTTTTTTAACATGCTGTAGGGTTTTTTTTTAATATTAACAACTAAAATAATATTAACAACTATAAGTGATGACATAAATAAAATAAGAGTAAATCCATTTCTTAATCTATTTCCTGAATCAAATCTGAAGTAAATATGTTTGAGGTCTGAAGAAATTTAGTTATTGTTCTTCTTTTTCTTTTTTTGGACCTGATACTTAACGATTATCTTTGAGTGTCCTCAGTTGTATCTATTAGCCATGCCTCAAGAAACAGGTTCTTTTCCTAAACTTCCCAGCTAAACTGAGCAGATGCAAACCATTCAGATTTTTTAGTCAATAACTTTCAGATAGGCATCCAAACTTTGAGGTGCTTATCAAACTTGAACTGCATCTTTAAGATTTATCCATTATTAGTAGAAATTCCAATAGAAGCTGCTTTTCCTTATTTGTATTAAAGCACCATTTTTAAATAGCTCCTGTGATGTGACATTTTGGTTACTTAACACTTTTAAATAGCAGCATTTCTTTGAGGGAATAAAGGTGCAGGCTCAGTCCTCAGGTGTGTATAAGTCAAGACACTGAGCTGAGAGAGATTATCCTAGTGATGATAGCAGGAGGAGGTGTACACAGGTAACATTATCAGTGACACATGCCTTTATCTGAGACACTCAGCGGACACCATATACTCCAAAACCACACAAAGTTTCTGCAAGTCTTTCCATTGATTTCACTGGGTTCCGGATAAGATCTATACCATTTATGACTATTGTTGTCCCCCCGCCGCCCCGTATCAATTAATGCTGTTCGTATCAATGGGCTATTGATGGTTGAAAAAGATTCAAATGTGAAAAGAGAGGCTGTGTCTTACACAGGCTTAGGACCGACATGGTAGAGACAGATAACTTCACAAGAAAAGACACACAATGATTAACAGAGGTAGAATACTTGATGAATACATCCTTGAAGTAAAAGAGATTTGGGCATCTGTATGTTTTCCAGTACATTCTACCTACAGTAATTGCAGTCGTTTCTGTAGGTCAGATCTTATTTTTAATTAATTACATTGCTGAACTGCTGAATTGGGTGTTTTTAGGAAGGACAGTCTTAATTTTAGCCTTAAAATCCTAAAAGGCTTACTCCTAACTAAATAAACCGGTCAGGAAGAATAGGGCACCTCTATAAATTATCCTGACATTCCACTTATGGGAAAAAATTATCTGGAAATTACCTTGTATTGCCACAGATACAAGAAGAATCAGAAGTGCCAAAGGGATGCTGAGAGGCTGCTGAACTGTCCCTGTCTAGTTTAAACCAGTAGTTTGTTTGCTTTCACTCTTAGTTTTTTCCAAAAAAAAATTAAAATAACCTCTTGACAAAAGAAGAGTTCATAATTTCTTTTTAGTGTGTGAAATAATGTCAGCTGTTGCCACCAAATCAACGATGTGGAAGGAATTCATATTGTGTGCTTTCTGAAACTTTTGTTTTAGTGTGTGCAGTTTAGAAATATACAGAATTTTGTTTATGCTTGCAATACCTAATCTAAAATGGAGAGAGAAAAACACTTCCTCTAAACTCATTCTGCAAATTTAATTGCTCACAATATTCTCTGTGGGAGTAAAAAATTGCATGAATGCCCAGCATGAAGAAGCACTGGGATTAAATACCAAACAATTCACTTTACTGTGACTTCATATCAATGGGTTAAACATGATAAACTGTTTATGTATTCACATCATTTTAAGCTGCTGGGTATATCAGCTGAATGAATACATTTGCTGTTGTTTTTTCAGCTCATCAGTAAATCTAGTACAAGATCTGATAGTATACCAGTTGGATTTATATTGCTGCAACAGATAGAGATTATTACTGATGCCAAGAAGACTGATTTTCTGCTGATTTGATTAGGGGAGTAGCTGTGCAAAGCTACATATTAATATATAAGAACACTGCAGTCCCCTAGAAAGGGGGACTTGCCCACAGAAAGGAATTTCATGTTGGATCTGGAGAAACAGATCAGTTGTTTCTCTATCCTACCGCATCTATTAGACAATTCATACAAATTCTTTAATCAGCTTCTTCATGTGTGCTAGGAAATGGGCTTTCCATATTAACCAGGGAAATGTCAACTCAAGGCTATAGGGGCTGGTGCTAATAAGGTTAATGAATAGCTGGCCTGAAAAGCAACAGATGGGCCTAACAGAGCGAGAGCTTTAATGGCATTTATAATGCCTAGGGTCAACTGCAGTTTATCTTCATTTTTTTCTCATTTAAAATATTCCAAAGGAATAATAAAATAAGTTTAAATTTTCCCCCCAGGGAGATGAAATTTTATGCAGCACTATTTATTGAATGTCAATGTGTTTGGTTGTAAACAGGGGACTGTTACACTGTGCTAGAACTGTAGTTGTTGCATATTTGCATTTGCAGAGGAATTTTTCATTTAGATCATTTAAAAGAGTGCTCCCCTTTTATCAATTGCTGCTGCAGATTTTCTTTTTTTTTTTTTTTTTCTGAAGACAGGCTAACACAGAAGGTCCATTTCTGGTTATATATTGTAGCTAGATACATGCCTATTGTGCTAAATTTGAATAGAGGAATTTTAAGGGTAGAGTTTGAATGCCCATGTTGTGGTCTCCCCAAAGATGACAGAATTCATGCTCATTATGATGGAACATGTCATATGATAGAATATGGTAGAAATGACAAAAATATATGGTAGAATTCATGAGCATTTCCAGCTGTAGCAGAAAATTTATCTGATCAAAATGTATTCGTTGGATTTAACAACACCTTCTGTGACCCCATTGTCCTTCATCTCAGATACATTAGTCTTGCCCCGGTAGGAATAATCTGCAGAAGAGGCAATTTGTATAGTCCTTTCTGCTCTGAATACAGGCTCACAGTGATGTTAAACTAGCATTAAAGCACACGTGTGTTGCCTGGATTTAGTCTACAAGATTTAAGCTCTAGTATCAGCTAAAATACTGAAATACAATGTTGAGGGAGATTTTAAGAGTTGTTCTAGCAAACAGTTTCTTGAATAGGCGTTGTTATTGGGGAAAAAGAAACCACTGCTTTCTTATTTAGCTTATATCTCTCTCAAACAGTTCAAAGTAAACAAATGGATCCAAAGTAGTTTTAGCTATGCTACTCACTTTCATACTTTGTAAATGCATGGAAATAGCTATGAACATATTTAAGTTTAGGGTAAGACTTTTAAAAGTACTTGGTCCTGAGCTGATGTTTGCCAAGTTTGCCACACCGGATGCTTTCAAATTACCCCCTTTCTGCTTCTTTAGTGCTCCCATAAGTCAGTGATTAAAACTCCCATTGACTGTAATGGGGGCAAAGTTAGGCCAATACTGTGGGCTTTTGAAAATCCCACTTTATATGGATTTTTAAGATACTATTAAATTATTCATAATGAAGTCTATTGATTTAACTATAAGTTTGTGCAGCTCAGTGATTCCAAAGTATCTGATGAAATTTGTCTCACCCGATATTAGATGTCTAAAAATTAGGTGTCCAAGTCAAGGCCAGCCAGTAGACATTTCAAGACAGATCTTCCTACTGAGATTGTCCAGCAAAGAACAGAAGACGCAATTAATTATTTAAGATTTAATGACAGAATTAATTTTCCCACTCATTGTAAAAGAAGGATTTCTGTTCTGCTAGTCTTGACATTTAGAACTGCAGGAATCTTCTTTATAATACTGTCAATTTAAACATACATGATTCATCAAAAATTTCAGATGTTAGTTTAATTTACAAATAACTTTGGATATTTTGCTAATTAATATAATATTCCACATATAATCTAGAATGTTTTAGTGCAAATGGACTGGAAGAGAGATTCATTTATCTCTGAATAATTTACTAATTGTTCTTCTATCCCTATAAATTTGGCAAAAGTAAGAAAAATATTACTGAATAATTTATGTAATGAATTTCATAGAACTTATCGAGTAGTATTTAATCTGATTTGCTCACTGATAGCTATAGGCTGGAATAAAACTCATCCTAGAAATTCAAGACCAGAAACATCTAATTTTCAGTCCTACTTCATCATAGAAGGACTTATATCTGCATATCTTTTTGTGATGAATCTGTACTGCTTACTGGTCTGGGGATAGGACCATCCTTGTACAGTACTGTACAGTTGCAACTAGTTGCAAGTTGTATAGATATAGTCAAGAGAAGTGAAATCTACCCACTTTTCCCTTGAGCACCATAGAACTTAGGTACTTATTAAAGAGGTGATTTTTACCATCTTTTGTGTTCACTGCTACACAGCGACAGTGGGTCTGTTCCAAGTCTGGGTTAAGAGAAAGCAGTTCCACTAGACTTCTGAAAAGTACCATTGCACCATTCCCTGGTGTGTTTTAAGAAGGAACTACTTTATTTAATTTTACAGGTGACATCTGCCTCTCCCTACCTGAGCTTTATGTGTTGGGAGTATTGCCTGTCCTCTGACTCACCTGCACATTTCCTTTATTTAAATTACTTTTAAGTTTACACAATGTAGTTTTATTCATTGAAGGAAGAGGAAACTAAAACTGACATGTTAAACTGAAAGTCAAGTATGACATAGCTGTCTTGTACTTCTGAAGTTCTAAGTGCATTCTACATGAGTTTTGAGACTTTTATGGTAGGATACCTTTTATTTATCCCATCTGTTGACTTTTCAGGAGAAGACACATTTTTTGCTAATGATAATTTTTCAGATACTAAGTTTAAAAAATAATTGTGTTCATGGAACATTTAGATGATACAGACTATATTTGTAAGACTGCTAGATGGTAAGTTTCAGAGAGGATTTCAAACTTCTAACTCCAGAAAATCACTTGACAATCACATGAGAAGAAAAGATAAACTATTTGCTGGAAAAGAATTTATCTGATGCTCCCTAAGAAATAGATGTAACATTTTTTAAAAGATAAGGTAACTTGCCTTTTTTTTTTTCTTCTTTTTCCCCCCCTCCATCCTGTTAGCTTTACGATTAGCTAGAACTCTGCATGCATTAATTTAATGTATGAATGATCAGTGTTTAGTCTTTTGTACACTTTCTCTACTTCAAAACTTGCAATTGTTTAGCATTAGAAAATGACACATTCATGTTGTCATATGGAAAACTATAATTCTAATGAAGTCTGATAGATGGCACTGTTGGATTGTTGATAAACCGTCTTGAGACTGACTCTGATGTTACTAGTATTCAGAAGGTTATTATTGCTTATTAAAGAACCATTGCTTTAGAGAGCTTGATAGAAACACACTTATTTTAACCTGCATTTGCTCAGTAGTGGGAGTCAATGTACTGGTCTGGTTGGGCTGTAATTCTCTCCCTTTTATTTGCTCCAGAGGGTCTCTATATCCCATTAAGACTTACTATGGTTATACCAAGGTGTGTGGGTGTTCCTTACTTCGCATTACAGGGTTTCTGGTTAGAGCAGATTTTTTGAGAAAGAGAAGTTTGATTCCTTCTTCTTTTGTTATAAGCCAGAGCATACCATGTTGCATTACACACTCCTTCCGTATTCCATTTATCCCTTTCTTTGAGGTCTTAAGAATGACAACTACGTCCTGTGGGATTGCCAGTACTTACAGATGAACTGGCTATGATTATCTGAAGCAAATTAAAGGCTAACTTGTCTAGCTCTTGCACTAACTTAAGATCAGACAAATCCAAAAATGCTGTTGGAACTAGTCCAGGTAAATCCATTGGATTTTGTTTGGACTAAAACCTAATGCAGGTTTTACAGGAATATTAGAACGAGAATTTTCTTGATATATTATCTGACATGCAACTTGGAGTACAACCAAAAAAATGATGCCAAACACTGAGCAGCAATGAGATGATTCATCTATCCTTCAATATATAACAATGTTGTTGAGTAAAAAGTATATAAAAGAGTTATTTTATGCACAAGTGAGATTCTGTTATAGAAAAATCTGCATACCAGTTTTGAATTCTTGATGTGGCAAAACCCAAAACTAGACAAAGACTTGTTGAACATCTGTTTTGGGATATTAATTCTGTCTGTGCTGTGTCATTTATTCCCACTCTTCTCAGCATTTCAGTGAATTAGATTCCACAGTAGACTTTTCTAAGCAGCTAAACATATAGCCTTATTAAATAATTGGTCCAATTTTTCCGGTTTTAAAATTGATGACAGTTGTGCAATTTCTGTGATTTCAAATCCTAATGAACATACCTAAAATCACTAAATGCATTTATCCACCTTAAAAGAGCTAAGCAGCACTTTGGAGGAGGTAATGGATTTAGGAAGGTAGAGTTGCTATAATTGCATAGCTTGAAAGTATCACGCATCACTAAAATTTTCCCTTATGATAATGGAAAAACAATGTGATGAAAACTGTAGTGATTATCTGCTTTCAGGTTTGAGGTATTTGGGAAATGTGGGGACAGATCTTCCCTATTGTGAGGGGGAATTGAGAGAACAACGCAAAGTGGGAACTATCCCTACAAATTTCCTCTTGGGAAGCTTTTCTCCTTTTCATTCCTCCAAAAAGTAAAAGGTTTGTTCTGCTGGAGAACAATTACAGGGACTGCCTCCAAGAACTCTGAACTCTGAAAGCTGTCAGGAGGCCAGGGAATCCCTGTGATGGTCCTTTGCCTTCACATTTTCTCTGTCTACCGAGCATCTTTTGGCCTCTGTCAGCAAAGTGTCAGCCGAACTATTCTTGCTTGGTAATGGCAGCTGGATCCAAGACCTCGAGTCTCAAATGATTTTAAAAAGACATTAAGGTGTAAATGGGAAGAACGCACTATGATTTCCCTATGAGATAGGTAATGAGATGCTAAAAGTCTTGCTTTACCTCAAGGCTACCTCCTAGCCTGCGCAGTTGGTTTTTGATCGCATGCACATTCTTAGGAATTTACAGTTCCCTGTGTGGGAGCTGGAGGATTAAGATATATACTAGCTTCTCTTGCCAAGGCTTTTCCATTTCTGGTCTGTACATCCCTTTACACAGAGTTCTTAGGGGAATGAACTAAGTCTCAGTTATTTTAATAGATATTAGAGATTAAAAAAAGATGCTAGTCAAGTACAGGAATAAATAATGAGGACTGCACATACATCTTAGCAGAGTACAATTTATTTGCATTGAGTCAAGTCACATAGAGAAGTAAATTTTTCTTCAGCTAAAAGTATTTGTGCAGAAATAGAACATACCTATTATTCATGTCTTATGAAGCTTTATAATTTCATGGTTGTACAAAGTTAGCAGGTTGTCCCAAGAGTACAAAGGGATTGCACCTAATTCAACAATTCTGTTCCAAGAGAATCCTCTAATGGTACCACATGATATAACAAAAATCAGTTTATAATCGAGGGTTTGAAACTTTGATGAAATAAAAACCAATTTTGTTTCAGGAGATACTTTTTATTTAAAAATTAGTGTCCAATAGAATAAAAATGGATTATTGGGGGAACAACCACTGCATGTGGTATAACACCTTGATATAACTTCTTAGTAGACCAGATTTGTTCTAAAATAATTATCTTTCTCAAAAAAAAATGCAGTAACATTGGCTGCGAGTTTTGTCTTTTGAACGTTTTATAGCCTTTTAAAAAATAGTATGTTTAAGAAATGCTGCTGTTTGTGTCCGTGCTTCAATTGTGTAATTAAAATGCCAAATCTGGACTCTAGTAGACAAAGATTTTAATCTCCACAAGCATATGTAACAGATACCTCTCACCTGAATGTGTTCTAGATGACCAGTTGCACCATTTGCAAGGCATTGATGTCTCAACTGCTTCCATAACCAGATGCTTAATGTTCAGGAAAAAAAAGTAGTAGTAGACTTTTTTTAAAAAATCTGCTCATTTAGGTGGAATAAAACAGGTTCTAGGAGTAATTGGGGGCTACTTCACTGCCTGTAAGAATTCATCAAGGCAATCTTTTTGCCTAATGATCCAACCGTGGTTATAAATTACAGCACCATTGTAGTTTCAGCTAGCTTTTGTTTCAGCAAAAGAGAAAAAGAAAGGGTACCTCAGAAAGAAAAATAATTATCTGGTATTTCAAATAATATTTTAAAGATGTGAATTGTAATTACTTTCCATTGATATCTCTGCTTGTCATCTCAAAAATATTTGGTCATTTCCCTGAAAGCAAATGAGAGCCTGAGATGTCTTTGTCCTATATTTTTAAAAAGGAAAGGTGAGCTTTCCAGTACCTTATGTCAAATATTCAGATGATTTACAAGAGATTGAGAAAACATTTCAGTGTAAGAAATTCTGTTTAGAACTTTATTCAAATAGTCACGCAAATGTTTTGTTTACATAAGTGAAACAAAATGAGAAACTTAATACCAATATAATGACTGCATCCTGAATTTATTGAAAGAAGAAATTTTTGTCAAAAATGAAGAGTGAGGTTTGAAAAGCTGTCGAAGTTTGATGGTGCCAGGAAAATCTTTGCTGTGTTGAGGACACACAAAGCTGTAAAGCACCTCAGTGAGAAATATAGTGGAACTGTTAGAACTACAAATCAGAATTAAGTACAAAGAAATATATTTCCATGATTTGAGCCCTCTGCATAATTTAATTAGTCCTTTTATTTACTGAAGGAAAATACTGAAAGTTGGCCGTGGAAATAGCTACTTACAAGATTCATGATCTTAGGATGACGAATGTCCAAAAACTTGGATACTCCAATGCACATCTGCTTTGGAGAGGTTCTTCCACTTGAAAAATATGAAATGCAAGAAACAATTTCTTGCTTTTTTAAAGACTGTAAGACATTTGAATGAAAAGTCCATCTAAAAAATACCTCTACAAATTACTTATTTAAGAAGTAAAAAAAATAATTTACCAGTGGCAAAATGTGCTCTGAAAAATTATCAACAAACATACACTAAAGCATTAACACTTCAGTGCATTTTTCTCTTAGGAATGCACACAAGAATGTATGAAGATACTTTTAAAATTACTTTGCTTAATCCATCTTAATTTACTAATTCATCCTAATTTATTAGAAAAATGTGCATGAAAAACACTGCAGAAGTCATATGTGTTTGCAAAGGTTGAAGTTTGAAAAGAGAATATTTATTATTCAATCTAAATTGAATCACACATAGCATCACACTTGCTACGTACCCCTAGATTCTTTCTTTCCATCTGGATGTTTTAAAGTGTCCTTTCACACTGAAGATCCAGGGGATGTAACTACTTCTAGAAATAAGACACACATTTCAAAGTCAGTCAGGAACAAAGCCCAATTTATGCCTGAGGATCTGCAGAAATCTAGAAAGAACTGGCTTTCCCAGGTGAGTCCCCCTCATGAGCACCTCTCCGGGTATAGGTGCACAGCCCCACACTCTCACTGCAATTACATCCCGCTCTCCCATATAGGAAAGAAAAGCCAACATAAGGGCTGGAAGAGAAGAGTGATATGCTACAACAGTTCCTTCAGTCTGAGCATCCACCCTACCAGGATGACAGGGCAGTCAGAAAAGTGTATTTGTGCTGTCATCTTGACATGGCTTTAGAGAGTTCAGAGTAGAGCAGGCTAATGCCCTGGTAACTGAACCATCCTTGCTCTGGTTTCTGCAGCAAAAATGATAGAGTACCTGTTCTGCTGGCTTTCATCTCGGACCTTGTGGGCAGTGGAGGTGGAGTCAGAATGGTGTTTAAAACTAAAAAGTAAAAACTGAACTAGGGTTAATAGGCTGAAAGGAAGGAATGGGGTGGTTCATAGTGAAAGCTAAGAAGATGACTGGAAATGGACTGGAGAAGGAAGAAAAAATACTGCTTTTCTTCCAATTCAGTGGTTACCCATTTATCAGAGTGGGCACTCACTTTTCAAAAGAATTTGTTATCACTGTACACCCAACTCCATGTTGTCTGTCATTGGGTGAAAAATACAGGCAGATGCAGATCTTCTGATTATGAATGTAAGTCTCCCGCATTTGGCTTTTGTTGGATATGGCTTTGTTGGATATGGCCATTAATCTTCTGTAGCCAATAAAATTTAAAACAATAATCAGATATCATGTATTTATAATCCCACATACCTCAAAACTATTTCCAGTTTTAGGTTTTGTCATTATTTAATTTAATGGCATACATTATAGCCCAAACAGACAGAAACTTATTCACAGTAACAGCTATAACCCTTCAGTTACCCAAGTAATATGCACTCAACCATTTGTTCCTTCGGATCCTGTAAATCACATATGTGAACAATGTAGATTTTATTATTAGACATAAACTGTTATAGGGATGAATAATTAGCATTAAGAATGTTTAGCTGGATGTTTAGTCTAATCTTGCCATCCATGTGCTGCAGTTTATTATAGCAAAATTATTTAGATATTGATTAGAAGATTTCTGCTTGTGATATGATTGTTTGAAGCAATAGAAAGAGTTGCTGGGAAGTTGCACATTAATACTTTTTAAAAGGGATAGCCTTTGTGAAAATATTTCTCCTTTCCTGTATTGGTTCTCTATAATATACTCAGTCATTTTATTAAAAAAATATGATTATGAATAGTTAATAATTTTTCCCTCAATCTAGGTCTAATAAAACCACTTGGTCATTAAAAATAGCTTTTAATAATAATTCTTAGAGAAAAGATACCACATCAAAACATAAATAATCTTTTTAAGTGGGTGTTTTAGATTTTTCTGTGAAAAAGAAAGAAAAAGAGATAAAAATGTTACAAGAATTTTTTTTTCAATGAAAAGCCAAGTCATCTCATTGTAATTAACCTCACAATATGTCTTTTCAATAAGTACTTATGTTTCAATTTGAAGTACACAGAGAAAATCTATAGCATAATGTCTCATCTCAGAATTCAAAATTGAAGATATATTTGCTGACCACTAACACTTCAAACGCTATTACTTTTCCCTTTGTAAGCTTTTTATGACTTTTCCAAAAAACCACAGATGTGGTATAATCATGTATGTTCCAATAAAAGAGAAACTCATCTATGACTGAACTATTTACATATATTTTCTTAATTTCTGCTTAAGCCAGGTGGTTTTGTTTGTTTGTGTGGGTTTTTTGTGTTTTGTTTTGTTTTGTTTTGTTTCTTCTTTTTCTTTTTTTTTTTCTTTTATAACCCTATTGAAGCCAAGGGAATACTCTATAGGAGAAAGTGGCTTCGCAGTAATCCAGGCTCCCATCATCTATTTGAGAGTCAGCTGATCCTGGCTTTATAGTAAAACATTCAGTCACCTCCCTCCCAAAGCTTTGCCAAGTCAGGTTTTATTTCGGTGTAAATAGTGATGTTATTGAGTAGCAAATAATCACTATGACCCCGTAAAACCTGAAAGTTGGTCATTTCTCATAGGAAGGCTGATCGATGCCTTCTCTTTTCTGCATCCAGAAAAAGTGACCATGATTCCCCCTTGCACACACACACACAAAAACATACACACACTTATTTCTATGCTACATCTCCTTTTAGAATTAGAAGACTACAACATTAAAATAAAGTTTTAAAGAATTAACTAAAAACTGAATGAAAGAATTTGGCATGGAAGTAAGAGAAATGTGAAGGTTTTAAGATAGGGTGAATAGATTGGTCTGGTGAAAGTGAAAGAGCTAACACTAGTGTGGGAGACATTTTGGGCTGAAAGGATGAAGAAAGGTGGCTCTAGGCTGGGAATTGTGAAGGGCCTGCAGGTCAAAGCAGGTAAGGGGTAAGATTTCAGGAGTGGAAGGGATGGTATCTCTGGAGAGCAAAAAACGGAATCATAGACTGGCCTAGATTGTAAGTGACCTATAGTCCCATCCTGTGTTAGGGTTGGTGTTAGGTCAAGTTGCTCAGGGCTTCCTTGGTCAGGAAGCATTGAATCTGGGCACTTCTAGCCTGGACCTGTGTATTGGCTTTGTGTGGCAAGGTTTTGGTAGCGGGGTGGGTTACAGAGGTGGCTTCTGTAAGAAGCTGCTGGAAGCTTCCCCTGTGTTCGACAGAGCCCATACCAGCCAGCTCTAAGACGGACCCGCCACCGGCCAAGGCCGAGCCAATCAGCGATAGTGGTAACGCCTCTGTGATAACATTTTTAAGAAGGAAAAAAGTTGGGACGGAGGAAAACGGCAGCCGGAGAGAGGAGTGAGAACATGTAAGAGAAACAACCCTGCGGACACCAAGGTCAGTGAAGAAGGAGGGGGAGGAGATGCTCCAGGCGCCGGAGCAGAGATTCCCCTGCAGCCCGTGGTGAAGACCATGGTGAGGCAGGCTGTCCCCCTGCAGCCCAGGGAGGTCCATGGTGGAACAGATCTCCACCTGCAGCCCGTGGAGGACCCCATGCCGGAGCAGGTGGGATCCCGAAGGAGGCTGTGACCCCGTGGGAACCCTGCGCTGGAGCAGGCTCCTGGCAGGACCTGCGGATCTGTGGAGAGAGGAGCCCACGGAGCAGGTTTTCTGGCAGGACTTGTGACCCTGCGGGGGGACCCACGCTGGAGCAGTCTGTGCCTGAAGGACTGCACACCGTGGAAAGGACCCATGCTGGAGCAGTTTGTGAAGAACTGCAGCCCGTGGGAAGGACCCACGTTGGAGAAGTTCATGGAGGACTGTCTCCCGTGGGTGGGACCCCACGCTGGAGCAGGGGAAGAATGTGATGAGTCCTCCCCCTGAGGAGGATGAAGTGGCAGAAAATAACGTGTGATGAACTGACCGTAAACCCCATCCCCATCCCCCTGTGCCGCTGGGGGGTTGGTAGAGAATCCGGGAGTGAAGTTGTGCCCGGGAAGAAGGGAGGGGTGGAGGGAAGGTGTTCTGAGATTTGGTTTTATTTCTCATTACCCTACTCCGGTTGATTTGTAATAAATTGAGTTAATTTTCCCCAAACTGAGTCTGTTTTGCCCGTGACGGTAATTGGTGAGTGATGTCTCCTATCCTTATCTCAACCCACAAGCTCTTTGTTATATTTTCTCTTCCCTGTCCAGCTGAGAAGGAGGGGGAGTGATAGAACAGCTTTGGTGGACACCTGGCGTCCAGCCAGGGTTAACCCATCACAACCTGTTGTGAGGCAAAGATGTGAATTTACATGGAAGGCTCTTCTCCCCTGCAAGGGAGTGTAATTCTTCCCTTACTCTTCAGCATCCCAAAACATATGAGCACTTAACACTGCTGTGCCTCTAGCCTTGTGTTGTTTCTTTTGCTAGAAGAAAGGAACACCTTTAGTTAGAATGTCATAATAGTTTTGCAACATTAAAAAAATACGCAAACAAACCCCAAACCAAAATGATGCACTAGACTTTGCCAGTAAAATTTCTAATCTTCCTAAGAAAAAATATTAAATCTCCTAAAGGGAATTGTGTTTGAATAAAAGGTCTGACTTCCGTGTTTTTGAAAACTGCAGAAGTAGAGGTGATGAGAAGAGGTTGTAATAGCTGTCAGGAGACTGAACTACACTAAAGACCCCCAGAGCGTATGAAATTGCAACAGACACTGAAAGGGTCATGGCAAAGCTGACAGATACACAATGCAAGCAATTTACTGATTATCCTGGAAAGATAAGAAAACACCTGCTGCTTGCTAAAGTCCACTATGTATCAGCATCACAGAAAAAAAAGTATTTAAAAAGACTTTCCTCATCTGCCAGTATTTCTTTTATTTTATTATGCACATCCCTATCATTTTCACATAAGAAGCTCATACCACAAGGTAATTTGATACATACCCTTTTGCATACAGAATAACACAAATAAAGATTACTTAAATTTACTATTCTGAGAAAAGGAGGCATTTACAGTTCTGTTTTGAATAAGCTCCTCTATATGGAACCATTTTAACTTTCCCATCTCTCCCTTTTGGAGATAGCATGCTACTTTTAGCATTAGTTGAATGAAGGGTGTGCTTATGGATTTTTCTATTAAATGACAAAATTAGAAGAGAACAAAAAACAGAGTTTAAGGACATTTGCAGGCTGGATTTTGATACCCACGCTTACCTCAAGTCATGGTTTTGTCCACAAATCCCAGTGCTGCTGGGAACTATTTTAGAACATAGGTCTGTATCTCACGAGTGAATAAGGGTATCAGCATCTGTTCAGTGTTCAACAAGTGTGAAAATATTTTACTTTAATACGCTCAAAGCAGAAAAATGTAGAAAAAAAGATAAACTTGCTTGCATGAGTACAAACTACAAATGCTTTTTGACCTTGAATACTACTAGGGGTTTTTTTAGTGTCATTTTTAGGAACCTGTCTAGCCCAACCCCATGGGGCTGATTTTATATTCTGTTTTCTTATTCCTTTTTCTTTAATCTGATTGATAGTACATGTGAATTGAGCGGTCTGTGATAGCTCTTTCTATTCTAATTGAGCCTCCTGAAAGCCATCTAGATAAAGGTTCAGTGTTTCAGAGCTGGAGGGCTGCATTCTGCTCTGTTTGGGGAAGAAGGTATTTTGTGAATATGTGCATCTGTGATATAGCATGTGTCAGTCATTTGTGGCTCTTCTTCTGAAACCCATTGTGAATGTTTGGGAGCTAGCTGCCACATCCAGAATGGAACCTCAGATATTACTCAAAAGAATCACGGGGTATGAGGTGGGATTAAATATTTCCTTAAGAATCTCTTTTATTCTATAAAATCGCTTTTAAAATTGTGTTCATCAAAGGGTTTCATCAAAAAGGTAAAACTTTTTGGATTAACACTAGTCTTTAAAATATTGTTGTAAATATGAATTCCTATATGCACTGAATTTTAGCCATGCTTTTCAATTTCAGTTTGAATCCATGAAATTTGAAATTACACTCATTTTAAGAAAGGTGAACAATTATCACTTAACTAGCAAACAATCTTGAATCACAGTGGTATTTAATAGCATTCCTGGCTTTTACTGTGTGAGTAATGTGGTGAAACCAGGGACCCCTAATTGGTAAACTTACCTAGGGAAGTGTGCTGGGTGCAGGTGCCCAGGCGCTGGTGACGGGGGTCTGCCGGGCGGAGAGGCCAGGGCTGCCCCGTGCCGGACACAGCCGGTTCCAGCCGGCTCCACAACAGACCTACTGCAGGGCACGGCTCAGCCCTGCGGCCAAGGTGGCTGCACCTCTGTGATAACGTGTTTAAGAAAGGGTAAAACCAGCTGTGCAGCAGCTCTGAGAGAGGAGTGAGAAAATGGGAAACAGCCATGGAGATATCAAGGTCAGAGTAGGAAGGGGAGGAGGTGCTTCAGCGTCTAGAGCAGAGAGTCCCCTGCAGCCCCTGGAGAGACCACGGTGGAGGAGCAGGTTTATCCTTAAGAACTGCAGCTCGTGGAAGGACCCATGCTAGACTAGGGGAAAAGTGTGAGAGGGAAGAAACGGCAAAGAAGAGCTATTATGGAGTACCACAACTCCCCATTCCCCATTCTCCTGCACTGCTCAGGAGGGGAAGATGTTGAAGAGTCACGAATGCAGGCATGAAGTTGAGTGTGCTCAAGAAGGGTGCTGGGAGGAAAGTATTGTTTTATTTTTTATTTTTGTTTCTTGCTACCCAAATCTATTTTAGTTGGCAACAAATTAATTTCCCTCCAGTCTTTATCTCAACCCATGAGCTTTTTCATCTTATTTTCTCCCCTGTTGTGTTGGTGAGGAAGAGTGAGAGAGCGGCTGGGTGGGCATCTGGTCAATGTCAACCCACTGCAGGAAGGAATGTTTTCAAGTTTGTCTTCTAATGTTTCTGCAGCTGTTGTGGTTTAACCCTGGTGGGCAGCTCAGCCCCACACAGCTTCTCTCTCACTCTTCCCCAGAGGGATGGGGGAGAGATTCAGAAGGCTAAAAGTTTAACAGGAAAAGCAAAAGCTGTGCTCACAAACAAAGCAAAATAAGGAATTCATTCACCACTTCCCATGGGCAGGCAGGTGTTCAGCCATCTCCAGGAAAGCAGGGCTCGATCATACCTAACAGTGACTTGGGAAGACAAACACCATCACTCCGAATGCCCCCGCTCCTTCTTCTTCCCCCAGCTTTACATGCTGAGCATAATGTCGTATGGTCTGGAATATCCCTTGGGTCAGTTGGGGTCAGCTGTCCCAGCTGTGTCCCCTCCCAACTTCTTATGCACCCCCAGTCTACTAGGTGGCAGGGCAGCATGAGAAACAGAAAAGATCTTGACACTCTGTAAACTCTGCTCAGCAATAACAAAAACATTGGTGTGTTATTAACAGTGTTCTGGCCATAAATCCAAAACATAGCACCATATGAGCTACTACAAAGAAAATTAACTCTATCCTCACCAAAACCAGTACAGGTGGGAATTCTGGTTTTGAAAATAGGTTCTGGCAAAAAAACCCTATCTTTTTCTCCATAATTCAGCACATGATGAATTTTCTTTGTTTCAAATGAGTTAAAAGTAATTTTTTTTAAACATTGCAAGAGAAAAATGTTCTTCTAGTGAGCTCATCTTCAGACAGTGTCAGAGTGAGACACACTTGAAGACTTATCAGTATAATGCAAAGAATTGTAGGAACCCTGCAGTTTACTGGAAAGCAGGTTTTTGCTCTGGGTTCACCATGCAATGCAGGGCAATCAAAGTTCAATACCTAAAAATACACAGTACAATGTAGCTAACCATTGTAGCTAATGTAGAAATCCTGGGATATGGCTATGTGACTTAAACTCCATCCTCAGGGATTTAGGAGTTTATCTCTGCTTTTAAATTACAAGCTCTTACCTAGAGGTACCCAATCTGATCTGCCTTTCCACAGAAAATGTACCTGGCTTTTAAGTTCAGTCAGTAGCATAGAGCACAGTCTTCTCACATTTGGAAGACCCAGGTTCAAATCACATTTATAGGTAGAGTGACTGAAGCCAGGTCTCTTACTCCTGGCAGAGAAGTGTTCAAAGTGCCTTAATCACTCACCCATAATTATAGCTAGGCCTCCTTGATAGCTTCCTTGACTGTCATGGCAATTTTAGATGCATCAAGAATAGAAGATTACCATTAATTTACAATGAAAATACTAGTTCTTTTTTTTTTTTTTTTTAAATGTGTTGATGGGATTTGATATAGCTTCAGCTACAGCTGCAAGCAGAATCCCTTATAATGATTGCCTCTGCAGCTGGGTTTCACATGCCTTGGACAGGTTAGTTCTTACAGAGTTGCAATGAGTTTCTTTAAAGGCGATCATGCTTTTGGGCACACAGTTATGGAAAGTGCAATCTGGCTTTTTTGGTGCCACTGTGGTTATGACTAAATAGCTACTGTTGAATGCTTTTATATGCTGGCACAAAGTGCTTGCTGTAGTGCTATTGTACTTGATTCTGTGTTATTCTTGCCTTGGCAGTGCCCTGTTCCATCAAAACAGGCATACATTACACGTTACAAAATGCATTTTTCTTTAATCAGATTTGTTCATTGACTTCAGTGAAAAGATTGGCTTGGATGACGTGTTCTTTACCTTACTTCCACAGGCACTAAATGCCTCACCAGCACAGCTGATACCTCATTTGTAATATATTATTTTTATTATTCCTGTTACAGTAGTGCCTAAGAGCCAACAGAGAAGAGGTTTCTTCGTTCCAGATGTTATACATAGAAGAGCACTTGAGGAGCTTATAGTAGGGATTGCAGAGGCCCAAGATACCATATAAGAGGTATGACAAACTACCTGAATCTAAGATTTACTAAAGAGTCAACTTAATTATACGTCCCCGCATTTAGAGGAAGTCCCCTGTTATACCATCTGACACTGGCGTGAATATTCAGACCAATTCCACAGTCAAGGTCAGGAAAAGACATAACACACAAACATGGTGGTGGCATTAGTAGATGATCTGTTCTGTACTCTTTATGGCTTTTTTCCTCGATTTTTGAATAGAAATGAATACATATGCATAGATAGACACTTTAAACTGGGAATATGTTTAAAGCTCTTGAATTTCATCCTGTGTTCTGTTTTCTAGGGCACTGTAGTCAACAGTTCTGCCATTCATTGATTAATATTTGAGCAGTATGAAGTCCATGATGGTGTATTTCTGACATGTTGGAATTAGAAATGACACAATATAACATTGTAATTTTATCTTTGTCTTTGCCTTTCTAAGTAATAACAAGAACAGTTATTAATATTCTGGAAAAGCACGACTCTTCAAAGTCGGGTGAATATATTGAAGGGATTTAAAAGGCAAGAGTTATCATCAATAAACAAATTCTTCATCAGTGTTACCTGACTACCTATAAATCTGGTTAATCATTTAAAAAAAGTACTTTTCAAATAAACCATCTAATTCTATAGGTGAATTATTCTCTGCCCTATTGGAAACACAGTAGAGAACATTCACAACTTTACACAGCTGTAATGATTATTTAATGGAGACTGCATGAGAGTGGAAGCTTTTTTCTGCATTCTCTTGGGCATATTGATAAATCACACAAGTAGTTTTATTTCCCGTAATTTCCCACAACGCATGTAGCGTGAACTTCAGTTTAGACTTTTTTGGCAATTGAAAATTACACTTGTTCTCATGGGTAATCTTTTTTTCCCCCCTCCTTCCCCATGAGGTTGTTGGAAGAAACAGTTGAATCTAAGAATGGGAGTTATCCATTCTAAGTTGAGGAGTTACCCCTAACAATGGGTTATTTTATGTGCAACATCTTAATTTTCTTATTCATGCCAGCAAGCAGAATAATGAGAATAACAGAATCTTTTACTGTAACTGTTATAAAAACTACAAGCTGTAAAATTAATTAAGGAGAAGATAGAGAACAGTTCTAAACTACAAATGGTTCAAGTGCATGGAAAATGTGAAATATAGTTTTTTATTGATTATCTTCACAAATGAAGGGTGGGGGATACACACAAGATTTCTCTGGAGTAGCTATCTGATTTTTTTTTTTTAAATAATGGTCTTCTCTAGTTTTACTGTTTGTTACAAAAATTTTTGATTGATTTACTCTTTTACAATTCTGAATCTCAGTAAGTGCCATTAAAGATTTTGTGTGCATTTGATACCTCTGTTGATGGGCAATGCAATCCTTAAAGCTGCGACATGTATCAATGCCCTAATAAGTTTAAATTAAACTGTTTAAGTGACATTCTGCTTTTGATGTCTGTGTTGAACATGAAAGTAAAGGAAATATTTTCATTCCTTCCATTCTTGTTTAACTCCAGGTTGGTTCAACTCTTACTATATAAGAGGGGCAAATATTTTATGATAAACCAGAAAGAAATGTCAGATAATGTGTTTGTGTCATGTAATCCTTCTCTATCAAGCTGTAGTTTTCTATAAGATTAAGGAGGATTCATATATCACTGCTTCCTTATCTGGTAATTCACTGATATTGGTTAGAGAACATTATTTTATCTTTTCCATGACATTACTCATTGTTAAACAGTGATATGTGTTGTAAGCCATGGATTGTATTTGAATCAAAGCACAAAGCACATTTTATATTTCCATGAGATATAAACCAAAGCCCTGGGAGATCTCATTCTACATAAAGTCAGCCTGGTGAAACAAAAAGTTTCCCTAATAATTAAATGCCACTGATTTGGCTATGAGTAAAAATAGTTGGATTTTGCAGGCAATAGCGGTAACCCTCCAGGTTGAATAATGTTATGGTAGCAACAAAATGCTTATCTTTCATGGAGGTATTTAGATTTTCTTACGTAAAAAGAAATTAAGCAATGCTATCATTATAGCATAAACATAAATGTTTTTTGATCATTTTGGGAAGGTTTTATTTTCTCTTTATATGATCTATTGCTGTAGGATGCTGAGGATAAAGAACTAACTCAGACAGTATATAGTATGCAGTATGCAAAAGCCTCATAAGGAGAACTGAGTACAGAACTTCACTGACTCTACCTGGAACTTTGTGAGAGTTTCCCAGTATGTTTGTTTTAAGGAGCATGAACCCCAAATTTCTAGTTTGCTTGGTCTGATTTATTGGGTTTTTTTACTGAGGTCAGATGAGATTCATAATTTATCATGGTTTCAGTTTCAAGCAGGTGAAATTTAATGGATTTAACTGTCAGTTTGAGGTTTGGCATTCTTTTCATTCAGAGGCTCCAATTTAAACTAGGAGTTAGGAAAACATAAAATTATAGAAGCATAGGACAACATACAACCATATAGTTTCGGGGAGAAAAATCCAAACTGAACACCACTTTAAGAAACTGGGTAAAAAACTGTAAGGGATAGGCAATGTCACAAGAAAGAATATGAACATTTTTATTAAAGACTAACAAAGCCAAGCTTCAATACCTGTTTTATAATGGCATGATTATTTTGGACTTCTCTTTCTTCTGAAAATGACATCTAAATGTCCATCTAAATGTGTCCTGGTTTCAGCTGGGATAGAGTTAATTATCTTCCTAATAGCTGGTAGGGTGCTATGTTTTGAGTTCAGTATGCAAAGAATGTTGATAACACTGATGTTTTCAGTTGTTGCTAAGTAGTGTTTAGACTAAAGTCAAGGATTTTTCAGCTTCTCAGGCCCAGCCAGCGAGAAAGCTGGAGGGGCACAAGAAGTTGGCACAGGACACAGCCAGGGCACCTGACCCAAACTGGCCAAAGGTGTATTCCATACCATGTGACGTCCCATCTAGTAGAGGAACTGGGGAGTGAGGGCGGGGAATCGCCGCTCGGGGACTGGCTGGGTGTCTGTCGGCGGGTGGTGAGCAATTGCACTGCGCATCATTTGTACATTCCAATCCTTTCATTATTGCTGTTGTCATTTTATTAGTGTTATTATCACCATTATTAGTTTCTTCTTTTCTGTTCTATTAAACTGTTCTTATCTCAACGCACAAGTTTTACTTCTTTTCCCGATTTTCTCCCCCATCCCAGTGGGTGGGGGGGAGTGAGTGAGTGGCTGCGTGGTGCTTAGTTGCTGGCTGGGGTTAAACCATGACAAAATGATACCAAGGTAGATAACTTAGTTCTCAGTTGATCAAATATATGCCATTGTATTCAGCAATGATACATATATGTTTAAAATTAAGCCTGTACATGAGTGCATTGCTTAATTTATCTTTTAGAGTTTTTTGAGCTTGACCAAACAACTGCATCTATCTCTGCTTCAGCTCCACATCTGTAGAGAATAGTTCCTTTCCTCCCAGCTATGCTCTTAGGATACCAGATGTTTACAGTTAACAAGTATATGGAGCACATTAAGTATACTGATGTCACAATTTTTTTTGTTTTCAGTGTGTGTCTTGGTTTGCATTGAAGCTGTAGTAGTCATGTTTTGACTCCCACTGCACACACACAGTGGGTGGGATCCAGTCTATCTAAATCCTGGTAAAATTTGATTGTAGGCAACTAAAAATCCTTTTAAGTCTAGGCAGCTGTTCAGTCTATTTGTCTGGCTCAGGAGGCATCAAATTGATCAGACATTAGTCATTTGTGAGTAGTCCAGAGTGTCCTTTCCAGGGACATGAGTGTTTCTCTTTTACCACAAGCTCTGTTGCCAGGCAAGTTAAGGAGAACCCAGCCCACCATAGCACAGTCAAGAAGGGGCACTGTGGGGCCCTAACTGTAAATTACAGAGAGGAAAAAGAACAGATGAACAAAAACTTGACTCTAGCCTAGTGGCTGGGACATTGAAGAAGAAATAGTGCATGTATTGAAGACTGACACACCAAAACCTGATTTGATTTAAAAAAAAAAAAGACACAATGTTCACAGCTGTTGATCCTCACATTTGAAATGTGGAAGAACTTCAACTTTATTTGATTTTGGAGAATGTGAACTATCACTGATGAACAATATAGTCATGGTTGTTTTATATTTGGTTAATGATGGAAAAACTTTTGAAAGTTATTTTGGATTATTTTTTAAAAAAATATCACTATGTAGTCTTTTAAAAATTAAGCTACTGCATGTCTTAGGCTGGTGTCTGGTTTGTTTGAGGTGACTGATTTCTTTGTTATGTAATATCTCAATATGTGTTATCTTTGAAAAGCTGAATCAAATCTTATATGCCATTGTTAAGTAAGCTTCAATGTACTGGAAATTTCAGCTTCAGTCACTAACTATTGAACAATTCCTTACCTAATTACACTTTTTTCTAAAGAGGCACCTTCCCCACAGCTAGAAATATTTTGGATTTATTCTACTCAGGTTTTTGATAATAATAAACCTATATTTAATTAGTTCATTTCTTTAGTAGCACCAAAGACAATTTTTCTGTGAACGAGCCAGGGATCCATGCTTTTATATGAATTAGAACAAATATAAGGGAAATTGGTATACACAGAAATGATCTATTGGGTAGGGTCTCTCCATTTCATCTTTAAACTAAGATTCAAGCTGGCTTTCTGGTTTGGGCATGCTACAATGGAATGGAGGACACTGGTATTTCTCATGAACTCCTTGGGTCTTGGTAAGAGTCTGGCTTGCTGGTAATTAACCTGTGCCCCATCTTCTCATCTTCAACATAATATTCTGTTTTCCCATCTTTTAACTGTTTTTTGTTTATTGAATTTGTAAATGCTTTGGCTTAAGAATTGACATACTTATATACAGCAAAGCACAGTGAGGTCTTCAAGGAACTATTGTAATAATACTAACAGTGAGAGGGAAACTAGTCTTCATATAAGCTACCTATATCATCTATAGTGGGTGCTACTTGCTTCAGCTCTAAAAGGAAGTTAGGACAGCAAAGAATACTAGAAAATTGAATAAAATTAGGATTATACACACCTTATCTATAAAGGATCCTCTTTTACTCCTTAAGGAGTGTGTCTTTTTGTGCTTTTCTGCTAAAAGAAGTTGAGAAGATCCAGTGTTAATGGCACTTAACATTGTTTCTGTAACTTCCTAATATACAGGGAATTCCCACTCCAGTGTGTACACAACTGCTTGGAAATATTATTCAAGTATATTCTGAAGACTCAGAAACTACAATAAAACATACAGACTTAGAGAAAAAAATTCCCTTGAATATAGTAAATAATAAAAAATTCTGTTTGCTTGGAATGCTCTAGTATTGGCATTACTACAGCAGTGGTAGCAAGGATATTGGCACTGGTGAAACTGCAAAGACAAAACCAGAAGGAGTTTGTGTGAAATTGTTTGTAGGTAGGCCAAGAGAAAGTAAAACACCTCTCTATTATAAGAGAAAATGGTTCCAAGCCTCTGTATAAAAGAAAATGGTTCCCTATGCTTTTTTTAAGGCGATTGAAGAATGGTTGAAGAGGTCATGAAGAAATCCAGTGGCAGTGAAAGTTTGGCTTCCCTGCACTCTGCAGCACTCACCTGTGCTCACCTGCACTCAGGAATGAAGCACACTGCCCAGAAGAGAGAAATAAAAGCATCAATCACATTTTATGACACTTTGAAGCATAAATGTGTACTCCTTAGATGTACAAAAAGTCTTCAAGGACTATTTGTTTGCCCAAAATGCAGAAGCTGAAGGAAAGGAATATAGAATAGTAGCTTCCTTGAAGAAGGTAAGAGTATGTCTATATTTTAGCCTGTGCAAGTTACCGGCTAAAATTAGTGCAATGGAGAGGTCATTCTTTCAGCATGTCTTGCTTTCCTTGATGCTAAGAACACTGACTGATGAAGAGCCTGTTATCTCTGTGCTACAGATGCACTGCCAAAGGCATGACTTCTCTTTTTATATATGTCTAGGAAATACACTACTAACGTAATGCATATATAAACTAACTAATGTATTAATAAGCTAATGAATACTTATAATACATGCCTCTCCTCTTTAGTTTCAACAGATAGTCACAGTGGCCTTCAGAATATATATTTAAAATAATAAATTAGTGGTAGACTGCCTGAGTTGCTGTATCAAAGGAAAAAAAAAGAAAGAAAAATATTTTGTGTGAGTACATTATGTACTTCTGATAGTTGGCCAAGTATGTATATATCAATAGAGTTCATATAATTCAACTTCTGCCTGTGTTCAGGCTAATTTTAGCACATTGGCCCATAGCTCTCCTGGTAGGGCATGAAAACGTTGCAAAGAATCCCTCTTTTTGCTGTACTTTTTGGAGGGGATAGCAAAAATCACAGATTTTGTTCCAGTGTAATGTAGGATCCACATTTTTCCTTTGTAAACCCTCTATCAGATCAAGTGTATAACAACATAAAGAGATTACAGAGTTTCTTTTCAAAAGTTCAAAGCTTCAGATAGTTGACTTTTCTAATAGGCTAAAGCTTAACTTCAAAAAAAGGATTTAAGCACATAAGAAATCCCAGCAGAGAGTTTATATATACAGCTGCAACTGCACCTTGTCAAAGATTTTAACCATGTAAGGCTTAAGTTGCAATCCAGTGGTAAATTGAAGATGCATAGTCAGAATTTAAATGCATCAGCCTGGCAAATTTGAAACCAAACACCTATGAAAGTCTTATTTTCACAATTAGCAATGTACACTAGGATAATTCTAGCAGAACCTAATGACAAGCAATGCCTGAGGTAGGTATTATTACCCCATTGGGTGAGAAGCTACAAATCACTGCTTTATACAGGAACAGTATGTCCCTGCACAATGTTACTGCACAGTCTCCAACCAGGAGGAATTAGGATGTATTAGTTCTCGTATAAACAAGATGTTGCTTAATCAGCCAGTTCCAACTTCTACTGGAAATTTCTGTTGAGCTGCATGTGGTTTTTTCTGTACAAAAAGAATCCCAAGCTAGCCTACTCCACAAGACACAGCAGAATACCTGTATCACCTTACATTTGTGTGTAGCTACAGCTTCCCCTGAGTTCCTGGTAGTGTTTGGGGTATGGATGTTTGTTGAAGCATTCCATTCGAAGCACCAGTTTGGAGGACTTTTGGAGGAAAAAGAGGTGATTTAGTAGTGCTCTTTTGATTGGATGAAAGACAGAGTATGTGTATGCAACCTACTGAGGCCTCAGTGTAAACACTGTTGCTTCAAGGCACGGGGACTGATGTCCTAAGTATATAAATGGAAGGGTACTGTGGAAAATAGAAGAACTGTACTCTAACAGGATATGGTACTGAAGACTGGGAGCCTAAGAAATGACTTAGTTAAGAGGTATAAAGAAGTTGTGGTTTCAACCTTGTCTAAGAATACTAAAAATAACCACCCCATTAATCTAGTCTTCAATTTGCTATTACCAATTTCATATCTGATAGTCCTTGGTTTGAGAGCTATATATTAGATAGATTTTTGGGGCTGGGACTGGAAGCCAGCTCCATATAGTTTGTGTATTAGCTCATATTGATTGCAGTGCTTCCAGAAATTGCGGAAAAAGGTGGTAGCAACAAGACAAGCTATTTCGGAAGAACACCAGCCCCACCACTTTCTGTAGTCTGTTCTCCATGTAGGCATTTTGGCACCCATAGCTGTCATGTTAGAGATGGAAGAGGATACATCCCTTACCTGTATTTGTTTATGGATTTGCTGCCCATTAATTTTTTTAATCCCTTTCCAAACCCGCTGGTGCTGTCTGGTTTCAAAACCTCCTGTGGCAGCACATTCCAGAAATTTGCTACATTCTGGAAAGAAATATGACTTACATTCTTACATTCTGTGTAAAGAAATATTCTTTTATCTGTTTGAAATAGAACTCCTACTATTTTTATCAAGCACCCCCTATTCTTGCACTAAGGAATTTAGTTAATTTGGTTTGGTATTTGTCTTAGCCACTGACACCTTGAGTTTTGTAAATTTTGATCATATCTCTTATCCCTCTGCTCTCCAAATTGAAGAGTTCCAAGCTTTTTAGTCTCTCCTTGTAAGGCAGCTGCTTTATTGCTTTTAGCACTTCAGCTGATCTCTAACATTGCTATGTCCTTGACACGCAGAGACCAGAGCAACACACACTATTCAGGATACGGGCATTTCTCAGTTTTATATTACACCAAAGTGATATATTTGTCTTGTTCTCAATATTCTTCCCAATATCTTGTTGGCTTTTTTGGCTGCCATTGCATACAGAACTGATGATTTCAGTGAACTGTTGATGAACCCAACATCTCTGTCCTGAACTGCAACTGCTACTTCTGAGGTCAGCATTGTGCGGCACGGTTTAGATTATTTTTCCCTGGATGTACTATTACCTTTTATTCATCTACAGTGAAGATCATCTGATGTTACCTTTTGCCCACTCGCTTTTGTGGTTTCCTTCTGGAGTGCCTTATTACTGCCATCTGACAAAAATGAGCTTAGTATCATGTGAAAACTCAGAGATTTTGTTAAATCCTGCCTCAAGGAGCATCCAGTCATATTCTGTAGTTATACTGCTTCACACAACAGGGAGTCTGATTCTTGGCTGGACTGCAGGCACTGTTTGAATGGTAATAAGTATTTAAGAAGATGTCTTGAAGCATGAAAGTATGGCCATAATTCTCAGGCTATATGATCTCTCTGTTCACCTAGAGCACAACTTTAATGTGTTTGTGTTTCAGCCTAGTGGCTTGACTGCACCATGTGTAAACATGCCAAGTCTGTTTTGAAACTGGCTTGCCTGGAGACAGACAGCAATTTAGCCATGATAATTGGGGCTTTCTACTCTCAGCTGGCACCTTATGTGTGCCTTTCATAGCTGTTGCAGCTGAATCCTTTAGTATCTGATCCCATCTAGAGCAAAACTAGCTAGGAACATGTCTAGACAAAGTTGCAGAATAGACAGAACTACCAAAGAAACAAAATCTGGGTTTACAAGAATATAATTTTCTCTGTTCTTTAACTCTGTGGAGGCTATTTTCATTCCTCAATTACATCTCAGTAAGGCTTTTAAGATATGCTTGATACATAATTGATAACACTAAAGGCAATGGCCGCAACGCATATAATGGATAACCTGGTATTATCTGCTACATGCGGCATTACTGTACAAGAATATCTAGCAGTAAGTTACAGAAGGCAAGTAGTCTTACTTTGTTTTAGATAAAAATTGCAGTAAAAAAATATAAGGGAAATGTTCCTGAAATAAAAATTTTAATAGTTTTACCAGCACTCCACATTTAAATACCATAAGTGATAAATTTTAAAAAGACCTAATGTTTTTCTATTAAACTGTCATGACTCCCCTCATCTTTTCACAATGTAACAGTTTGCGAACAGAATACTAAACACAACTGTGGATCATTGCTAATTCTGTTAACTGGATGATTAAAATGACAAGAACATCTGCAAACAACTGTTGCTGGTAGTATTGCTGTGCCTGGAAGCTCTGCTATCGTTAAAGATCTGACAGTGTTTCCATTATTAAGTCTCATTTTAATCCTCATTGGGCTTAAACCTGGCATTCATATTCTCAGTCCAGAAGACAGTTTTTGGACAACATTTTCAATTAGCCATATTTTAGTTACAGAAAAGTGAGAGAGCCAGCAATATTTGACATTTTGTAAGATGGATTTTATGCTCTAAAAGATTTTTAACACTACTCCTAAAATTATTCATATCATAAATTCATTATGATTAATATGCATACTTGGTTTTTCTGAATAACAGGAAAATATTAAGTGATGTGACCATTTGAAATGGCAGAATAGGTGAAGCAGGTGGACACAGATTCTGCAAATATTTGCACCTGTACTTAATTTCTTAAACATGAGTACACCCTCCCCCTTGGTTTAGTGGAGCTGTTCAAGTGCAAAAAATTAAATGAACATGCAAATATTCTTTGGGTGGCCAATAAATTGCCCTGGTGCTCCTGCAGAACTTTGTTCTAATCTCCCTGGAGGCCACACTGTCTGCTAAGATGTAATCGTACTTAATCGAGGCTGATTGCACACATTGATTAACTTCAGTAATTTCTGATTTCACTATCTAGATAACGCAAATAATATCACTGTTTTTACTTTCATAGCCTGTGCATATAAGATGCAGAATTTCACGAGTTGTTTGTCACCCAGAGAGGCTGAATGGAAGTGACACAGGAGAGAGACTCCCTGGTGGGGGTTTCCTGCCCAAGTCCCGTCACTAGGGCTACAAGGAAGTTTCAGCAGTGAGAAACAGGCACTTGGGCTACATATAGGTCCAAATCCTCCCAAAGCTGAATGCAAATCTTATATCTTCCTTCCTTTTCTAATTAATTACTAGATGTAGTCTGAAAAGTTAGCTATCTTGGATTCTTGGTATTCCAGCTGGTAAATGTAGACTTGTGTAAGCACAGTAGTTTCTTCACAAGAAAATGTAACTGAACATTTTGTAAGCTGTATCATTGTAGAAGTTCAGAAGGAGGGTGACATGTTTTATCAAATCATGGAATGTATGTAAAAATACATTTGTGAAGTGCAATTAGCTTTGAATGTCTCCATTTGTGAAAAGTGATCTTGCTGAGAATATTTAGTTTATCATGCTGCTTATGCCCTATAGAAAGCCAGTGTTGAAGCCTGTAGACAAACTGGTGTCCTTTTTTGAATTACAGATTTGTATTTAATGGACTTTCCGGCATAAACACATATGAATCTTCTTTTGATACATGTCAAAACTGTCAGTTTCCCAAAGACATTTTTTGGATATATATTGAAATATCAGGCTTCCTTTTTTCTTTGGAAAAACAGGCCAAGAACATTCTCATCAGTTTTACTAAGCATAGTTGTGGAAATGTAGGTCATCTAAATAAAAAGACCATATTTTCAGAGATTCCTAACACATGGGCCAAAATAAGACTGGAAAAGAGAAAAGACCAATAAATTTTCCATTTCATTATTGATACTATGCAATAAAACATAGTTTTTCTTAATTGTTTTCAACTAAATTGTCACATTCTGATATAAAGTATATCCTAATAAGTTACTTTTCTAACCCTAATATAAATGTATGAATTATACTATAAAGCACTTTGTGTTAGTAATAGGAGACATGAATCTCTGAACAGTTCAGATTTGTGTGCAGTTCTGCTGCAGATTTATTTTAAAAGTGAGGATTCAAGTGGAGGACAATTTGCATCCAGTTCAAATGAAAGCTGAGTAGAGCTGATATATACAGAATATATTTGAAAACTATTATTCTAGTCTCATCAACACAGTGACTTAATTCATAAGGGAGTAAGAAAAATGGTTAATACGTGGTTTTGACTTGCTAATTAATTTTTTGCCACTGTTGCATTATTCAGACAAATAACCCTCGCCCTCTTCTTAAATATAAGCAGCCATGAATGTTTTCTCATGGAGGGACTATAGCTAATCCTCTGCTTGCTGATATCATCTAATCCTGATTTTCCTCAAGCCTACTATATGCTTCCTAGAAAGATGCTGAGTTTAAGCCTTTGTGCCTTAAAGTATTAGCATGGCATCCAGCGATGTCACATAGTGAGGAATCTTGTCAAACTTGAAAATCATATCTTGTAATAGGCAGATTATTCAAATCAAGTTTATTCCAGATGCAATTAGAAAAACGATGTTCTTTGCAGCTCTAGATTTTTTGCCCCTCTGCCTCTCTCCAGCCACATGAATTTAGATTCACATGTAATGATGGTTTAATTGGGTCAATTTTTCTTATATTTTATATTTCAATCTGTTTACCTCTTTTCCTTCATGGGATTAAGATGTATTATAATTGTGCTATCATGAATACTTTTATGTGCAATTTCTTGATCAAAAGTTGATAAATAATATTTTTTAAGTTTTATTTTGGCTTACTTTATTCAGCTGAAATGGTTTTGATAAAGACTAATTTAGTGAGGAAACAATCTAGAAGGAGAAACTGGAATCAATTTTTGACTCTTTTTAGTCACCACCATTTTCTTCACTCTTTCCAAACGCGGCTCACATTCCAGTACTTCCCTATACATTGGTCCTTATGCTTTGACCTTGACTTTAGACTCTTCTACCAGACTTTGTGTAACTTGAAACAGGGATTACAAGCCTATTACTTAAATTTGCTTTGGAAAGCAGAAACATATCGACGGTTTTGAAATCTAAGCACATGAATTATTAGGAATAATCGTCTCTACAGTGACAAAGGTCCCAGAACTTTTTTTCTAATCTGCTTTCTTATTACTAGGACACATGGTAAGTAAAGTTGTGCAAACAGAATGAAGGTACGTGAAGAAATATAGATTTAAATTATCTCATCTCATGTAAGTGGGTCACTAAACTGCTTGGCCTTCATTTTGTTATCAGTTGGTAGTAATGAGGTAACTGCACAGCAGCTTTCTCATTTAATGCAGGGATAGTTTTTTTGTTATTGTTCATATCACTGACTTTGCTCTTAAATGTGAGCAGCTTGGCGCGCATCTTGGCACAACCCAGCTCTTTGGTTGGTGGTTGTTCCTCAGTGGAGCAGGACTAAATGACTGCTATACTTGCTGGTGCAGAGGAGGTTGTGGATGGGCTAGAAAAAGGTAAAATCACTTACTATACTTTGAAGAATCCAGGATAAACCTGTTGTGTGACAATTCTATACAGTCTCTGTAGCATACTGAATTACTGCCAACAAAGGATATACAGGGAAGCATCTCAATTCTGTTTCAAGTATTTCATTTTCAAGCGAATAAAATTTTTCAGACACCTGTTTCCAAGTCATGACCTCGAAAACAGAGCTTTTATGAACAGACTTTGTTTATGACAACTACATGAGAAGGGTGCACTTGAATATCTAGCTTAAAAATTCAGTTCAGTTAAATGTCTTACTCCAGGTTTCAGTCCATTTTAGGAAAGTCTTGTTTTATTTATATGCAATTTAAAGAGTAGGAAACATACGAGGATATAGTTTCCAATGTGTCCTTGGGTTCATCAAAAAGAGTTTCAGGAGGTTGAGACAACTTTATTACAACTTTACTACATTTTGAATATGCACATGCTAGAAACTGTGCTTGACATCAAGTAGCTTCTCCGTGGTTTTTTGTTTGTTTGTTTGTTTGTCTGTTTTTTAAATCTGAAATATCCTAGTGGAAAAAATCTTAGATAAATGTGCACATTATATCGATCTGTGATCAGGATATATTTACCAGTGTCAAATACTGCTTTTGGGATTCTGGAGGGGAAAGTGCTTTGAAATGGCAGGTGTTATTTAATCTTAAAAAATTGTTTGTTTTCTTTGTAACTACTTTCCTCCATTGTGTAATTTTCTACTGTTTTTTTGTGAATCTGTGTGTTAGTGCCTCCTATATGTGAAAGTTTGTAGTTCAAGTCTGATATCTGAACTATCAATACAAGGATTAGTACTGTATCATCAGAAATGGTTACAAATACATACTGAAAGTTTATGCAACTGATAGTTGAAGTTTTATACATATAATTCTCAAGTGGAAAAAAACAAATTTCAAGTACAATATAAATATGTTAAGTGTTTTATATATAGTATGATAAACTAACACACACAAAATATTTTCAGTTTTAAACAAACACAGAATTTTTTTTTGAAAAGCAAGTAGAAAACTATTTAATATATTGTGTTACAGTATAACTGGGTGATCATACTGACTCCCAATCTCAGCTAAGCAATGTTTCACTGCCTTTGAATACGATGCTTGAAATAAGTGAAGGATGAAACTCACAAAGAAATTTAAGCTTAAACTCACACTGATCTATATAGAGAGTTAGGAGCTTGTATGCCTTTGATCTTGCTTTAATCCACTTTTCTCTGGTCGTCAGATATTAAACATCATGGGGTACATTGTGAGCTCATGTAATTTGTTACACTGCTATTGACAGTTAATGGAGCTGAAAAGCCAGCTGAAGGTCTGCCCCTATAACACTTCAGCTACTGTACACAAATCTGTAGAGCTGAGCTATTACAAGTCTCTTCCTCAGGAATGCCTTTCTCATACACTTTTCTGCTTGCATTTACATTTGATATATTGCATCAGAATTGAGGAAAGAGAACAGCATCTTCCTCTAACTGTAGCTACCATACAACCAAATCAAACCTGGGTTGCAATGCATAAAAAGCGAACTTCTCCTATTCCTAATCCAGCATTTGTATTGCTCCAATTAATCTCATTTAGTAAACAGTAAGAAGCCAGCTTTAACTTGCAGTGAAGTTTCATGGTCTTAGCAACGGGAGTTGGGCAGGAGGTTGTACTGAATCAGTACCTAGTACCTTACCACTGGCTTTTTATGAGCTGGAGATTGTGTCATTGGCTCCAGGAGTCCAAAGGCAGCAAGGATACAAAACCCGTTTTAAACTGGACTCACAGAGTCATACATGAGTCAACTTCTGCAGGAAGCTGGTTTTGTATCTGATAATGTAACTAGGAGTGTTGTATTTTTCCTAAAAATACACTTGCTGTACTGTAAGAAGACATAATTTTCTTGTATATCTTCATTATATATTTTATATTCATGAATGTTAGATTAAAAACATCTCTGAATGAAAATAATTTGTAGGCATACTCTTTGCACCCCTTCCCTCCTGCTTTTCAGAACATTTAGGTGAGTCACAAGCCAGAAGTAGTGTGGTTTATGATCTCATCTTTAGGATCTCATTTTTGAAGTCCAGCTTCATCGATGTACAAATGTGTTTTCACTTTGACAGTAGCATTGTTCCTGAACTTCATATGTGCTCTTTAATGAAAAGGGATGTTTCCATTGAGATTATAACTTGATTTGGAAATGAATTTTTGATGAGATTGTAACTAGTAAATAAAAATAGAGGATTTTTTTTTCTATAATGTATCTGAAGACCATTAAAATTTTAATTACATAAATTTAACACCATAATTGAAAAGAGTCATACTACCAAAGGGTTGAGTAAGCTTATTGGGTTTGTGTCCCATGTTCATTATCTTTAAATGCATGTGATGTTTATGAAGGTGAAATAGAAAGGAAAGAACTAACCTCAAGTGTTGTGTATGTCTTGCCTCTTAACAGCTCTCGATCTTTTACAGAGAGAATAACATCTTGATAATTAAATTGCTTCCACATCTGTGCAGTGGTGTCAGCAGGATGCTGCCATATTGCATATGTTTAACAAATTACACTTAATTTGTCTTTATATTTTCATTATGGAAATTGCATTCATATTATTCAACAAGAAGTACCAGCGTGTAAGAATGAGACTAGAAAATGGAATAACAAAACTGATTTTGAATATTTGCAAGGTAAATGCATTTTAACAAAGACAATAAAAATCCTGCTTTGGCAAGTTACAAGAAAAATAAACAAACAAAGTTGATATTCAGAAGAAACTGATTAATGAACAAATTATTTACTTCTGTAGTGTCGGAAGTGTTCATAACATTAAAAGATAGAAAGGAAAACGCAGTCCAAGGGGAATGCAAAACTTCAAGGTTTGATGAGGAATGAGACTTGATGGAGCAGCAGTGAACATGCCACAGAGCTTTGGGGCATAATTTAAGTTACTTCAAATTGCAGGTTAAATTTAATTGTGATTATTATCAGCTGTTTAGCAAAAACTGTTTTTTGATAAGTAAACCTCTATGGGTTTTTTGGATGGAGAAGAGAAGTAAACAAACCATCTAAAGAATAATTTTAAACAGTGGTTGGTTTAAAAAAAATTATGGCAAATAGGCTCTCCTCCTCTGGGTTTGGTGTAATAAAACTATTTTTCTTCCAGGCAGCTTTAGTCAATACCCTCTGTCTGTAACAAAGGGACAGATTTTTATTTTTTTTTCTGTTGCTCAGAGTTAACAGAGTACATAGAGCTGATATCTAGAGGTAAGAACTACAACACCTGAGAATAAAGTTCCTTATAGATTAAGGCAGGTTGCTCTGTTTAAATATTTGCATGACTGCATCCTCTTAATTCTTATTCTATTGATTTGCATCCAATTTAGAGAGGTGCCTCAGGTGATTGTTGATAACTGTTCTCTGTTACCAGGCCCCTTCCTTTCTGGCACTAAATACAAACAGAACATAAAAAATGGAGTGTTCCCTGCAGCTTTTCCTGGTAAATAATTTTATTACTTGGCATTAATCTAGACTTTTAATTAGTGAAGAAGTATACTGATGAAGGCATCTCTCTCTTGCTAAGGCAAAAGATGGGTAGATGCCACAGAGAGCACAAGCTAAATTTGGTGGAGAGAGAGGAATGTCTCTGATTTCTATGGACATTCACAATTGCTATGTTGACAGGCTCAAGGCAGCGACACAGTTTGACAGCAGGTGAGGACAGGTTCTGGTCTGAACAAGGACACCTACTTGATGGTCAGTGGTAGCACTTATCAAGGGAACATAATTGCAAGGCTCTTCAGAGAAATTGGGTTGGCATATGATGGTATCTTTGGGAGTTATATTCTTTTGGAGCATGGTGCTTTGTGTCTTCTCATGCACAGACAGTGATGTCACTGAGATGAGCACTGAATAAAAAGAGTAAGTAACATAGCTTCCCACTCTTGGCATGTTATACTTGCACTTCATGCAGCTGAAACTAATTCCTCCTTTCTCCTTGCTTTTACTCAAGTAGGCAGTGACATCTCTCCATGTGCTCTCAGTTTGTCTTCTACCCTGTGATCAGTGAAATTCCAAGGTACAGATCAGCTATCAATAAGAATAATATCCTGATGCTATATCATCTTCTGTCTGATTTGATTCTATTACATGTGTACTTAAGTCAAAAAGGTCAGGTAGAAATGCTGAGACATTTACAGATGAGCAGAATGCAGTACTTTCTTCTATACAGCAGTACAGACTGCATGCTGGAATTATAGCATGGACAGAGTTTGAATGATGCAAGGAAGCAAATTGTCCAATTAGCCTGGCATCACTACAAAGAAGGCTGAGAAATGCAAAAGTAAAACCAACCAAAGCAAAGAGGTGTACAAAGTTTGTCTTTTTGAAGATAATGGTTCCTTCCCTGAAACTTTATTTTATGCAGTCAAGGTCTATGCTGGGTTATCTAAATGAAATAAGATTTTGTTTGAATCTAACTCAGATGAGATCACTTTCTCATACAGATGAGAAGGTGCTTGGTTTTTTTTTTTCCAAAGTTTTAAAATGTGCAGAGTATCAGAGTAGAAATAACAGTGATCTCTCTGTATCCTGGTATTTTGTAGAGTGTTAGCAGAAGATCTAATGTTGGGAGACCAAATTCTAAATCCAGTCAAGACTATGTTTTAGCTGCACTTCACTGCTAATAATCAGATAATTGCAGTGGAGATCAGAATGAAAGTCAGTGAAAAAGAAAGATTTGTAGCAACAGGTTCTTTAGTGGAAAAAAAAAGGAAATAACAAAGAATGCATTTCTATATCTTGGCAGGATTGTTCTTACTTTGCTGATTTGTTTTTCCTGAGATAGAAGTCATCTATTTGTGGTTTGAGTTCCTTTATTTTATCAGCAGCTTCCTGGAGTGCAGAAAATGCCTTTGTTTTTTAGCTGAAGTGCAGTGTACTTTAAGGAATGGCTTTCAGGGAAGATGGTGCAAGTCCATCACTAAAGCATTCGCTAGGACAAGTAACAAAGACATGGCAGTGATGAAAGTTGCATTGCTAGAGTAAAAGTTTCTTCTGTCTACTAAAATGTATAAGCTGCAGGTTTTCTGCAAAAATCTTCTTTCTCATAGTTTTATTGTTAATTATAAAGCAAGCATTGTTTTGATCTTCCATCCAACTACTGTGAACAGAGAATGAGAACACAAGTACACTCTTCTGTCTCTGTAGACAAAATGATGCCTGATATTAGAGCCTAAATGCCAGAAGGCCTATACTTCATTTTGTCTTAACAAAAGTTTCAAGGGTTTCTTCATAGCAGCTTTTATGGTGCTATGTTTTGGATTTGTGACGAATCAATAAGACACCAATGTTTTAGCTATTGCTGAGCAGAGCTTACAGTGTCAAGGTCTTTGCTGTTTCTCATGCCAGTGAGTAGGCTGGGGATGCACAAGAAGTTGGGAAGGAACACAAATGGGACAGCTGACCCCAACTGACCAAAGGGATATTCCGGACCATACAACATCATGCTCAGCATTAAAAGCTAGGGGAAGAAGGAGGAAGGGGGGATGTCCAGAGTTATGGCATTTGTCTTTTCAAGTTAACATGTGATGGACCCCTACTTTCCTGGAGATGGCTAAACACCTGCCTATCCATGGGAAGTAGTGAGTGAATTGCTTATTTTGCTTTGCTTGCACAAAAAGCATTGCTTTATCTATTAAACTGTCTTTATCTCAACCCATGAGTTTTCTTACTTTTACCCTTCTGGTTCTCTCCCCCATCCCACTGAAGGGGAATAAGTGAGCAGCTGTGTGGGGCTTAGCTGGCCACTGGGTTAAACCACAACAAATACTTTAATCACAATGCACTTCAACTTAAAAATGTGGTTCTTTTATTAAGTGCAAGAGCTTAAGAAACAAGAATACATAATCCTTTCACAATTTCATTATAGGAACCTCTGTTAATTGTGGAAAATGGTTAAATTGTGGTTAAGGGAAAAAAATGTTAAAATACCTCCTTTCTTTGGTGCCTTTGTTTTTCACTCCTTTCATTATCTTTGGTCACTTGTCTAGATCATGGTTCTTAGAGGTGTTCAGAGAACTGGCAGGTCCATTAGTTCCTTGAGTCCATTGATTCCTGTTCTCTCTTTAAGGACACTGTCAGGAAGGTTTAAAAGATGGTAAAGCTCTTTGGCTCCTGAAGTGCTGGTTTAATACATTCTTTTAGAAGATGTCCAGTTAGATGCTTTAAATCTACAGCTACAATACCATGTAAGAAAGGTTTTAAGCCTTGAGCTGACTTTTTTATTTCTTCCTCCCTGAGTGGTAAATAAAAATAATTCTATGAGAAGAACTGAGAAATGTACAGGCATGCTGTGAAGAACAGGACCACTGAAAACTCTCTCTTTGTGGAGTCTCGTAGGCCTGAGTGAGATTATTAGCATTTTTCTTCATTAGGGACAGCAGTAAAAGCCTTTTCCATGTATTCATTTGTAAGGGGTTATAATCCCTGAAACCTCTATTCCGTTAGTTAGATTTGAGCAACAAATTTGAAAGTTATTAAGAAAGCTACAGGACATGAATATGCAACCATATGGTATGATCACATAAAAAAATTGGAAAGCCAGTCTAAAGTAGACAACATTGCAAAACTCACAGAAAGTGTTTCAGACCTATCCTGCTATTTATTACAGAAACATTTCATATTTACTTTGGAACTCTATTCTAACCAGGTCAAGAGTGTGCTGTCCTTCCAGTACCACCCAGCTCAGTTGTGCAGTGTGGCAGTTCACTCAAGTTCAGAAAAACAGAAGTTTGTGCTCTCTAAAATGCAGGGAAAGGGATAGGAAGAAGGGAAAAGAATAGGGAGACAGATTTCCAGATTCACGTTTGGGTGGAGACTCCTGCCATTAGGATGATTTTTGCCACAAATGTCCTGGCTTTGGGGACAGGGAGAAGCAGCCCCTGGGAGGCATGCACTTGGGGACAAGAACTTGGTCAAATATAACTGAACAGCCCCAGGCTCAGTCCTGTGACAGTTTATTTGAAGATAACTTTTAACGCATACTTCACGATCACTGTGTCAGTAAACTTCTGGAAAGAGGTTTCTGTTTTTTTCTTTGTCAAATGTTCAGTGTGCTTAGCAAGGTCTTGCCACTAATCAAGTCCTGATTCTTAAGCATGGGATCCTTCAATCACATCCCAAAGTATTTTGTTGCACTTTTGATTCATAGTATATGAGATTGCATACAAAATATACAAATGTAAAAATGATATGGAAAGGACAGTTTTACAGTTTAGGACTCTAATGACAGAATATTGCTGCCTGGTCTCCCATTTAAAACTAAAGTTACAAATGGCTTAGTTACAGTGAAGTTTGTATTCAAGTGCTCGAAAAAATTAATCCTAAAATAAGGAGCTAATCTAGTAATTGATTAAATGAGCATATGATCTGCTCCAGCACACTAGGAGATCAATATTTAATACACCTTTGATAAGTTTATGTAAACTCTAGTCACACCCTTCATTAAGATATGTTGACAGAGAAGTTCATTTACTTGGACAGCTACCAGGATTCAAAATCTAACTGTTAAAAATGTTGTATTATATATGGTGAGTTAACAGTGAATAAGACTGTGGACAAATTGATTAACTGGAATTAAAATGCTTGTGCACCTGTAAGACTGACTTTTTGTCTGAAAATGAATACTGCTTTAATGTGCAGCAAAGCATTTACCTGTTAGCTAACTTTATACACTGCACACTGTGATTAGCAAGATTCATGCTTTGTTTTAATTGCTTTAAACATTGGATCAAACTGCAAAGAAAACTACCTGAATGATTGTAACAGGTTTATTTTTCTTGTCATAAGTTTTGGGTTGGAAAACAGTATCTCACTGAAGAAACTGAAGACTGGAAAGCAAAACAAAGGCCACTTTCTTACTGTACATATTCACCTGAGATAATACCACAGAAAACATCATGACAGCAACAGTTTTATTCATAGGATCTTACCTAAATGGTAATTTCCACAAAATTAAGTATTATTAGGCATGTCAAGTATATAAGTGAATTTTTAGTTAAAACACCTTCTAATTACACAGATTTATTTTCCTTTGGTAATAAATATGCATTTGTATGACTGAAAAGTGCAGTAAGTGTTTGAGGAGAGCTCAGGTGTTGCATGTGTATATGTGTGTGTGTGTGTGTGTGTGTGTGTATGTGTGTGTGTATGTGTACATGCACACTTTAGAAAAAACCCTCAGCAGTGCAGAAATGAGGCACTAACTGCAGCTTCACAATTCAAATAAATAACAACTATTATTGTATCTAACCCTTTTGGTAATGGTCATCAATTCCTTGGACAAACTGAATATAACCAAAGAGAGTCAAAAGACTGCAATATAATTAAATGAAATTTACATAAGAGCATCCCTCCTCCCATTTAAGCTGCACGAGAATTAAAGAATGAGGAGGCAGACAAAAGCTCCAGGAATTTTCCTCAGAAGACTTGTAGATACTCAGTTTTTCCAGACCTATGCATTTAAAATAAGGTGAATGGATAAAATCCCCTGACTAATACAAATTCACCCTGTCTGCTCAGGAGGGAGAAGCATCAGAGGCTTGTCATATCTATTGTGCATTAAGTGAAATATTTCATGTCTTATTTCTGGGTAATCAAAATAGCTTCAGCCTAAGTGTAATTTTGCTTCATTTATACTCTATCACTTTTATTTAAAGCAGTTCTTCTTTATCTTCCCTCTGTAACAGGAATAATACAAGAAAATGTAATTTATGCAGGACTGTAACATTTACCAAAGTTTTTAGATCAATAAATTTAGCTTTCATGATGCAATCTAAAAGGGATTTGCTATGTTGCATGTATGAAAAATGCCTTGTTTAGTAATCATTCTGATATTATGTTGTTCTAAATGCAAAGCTTGATGTAACTGTGCTATTAAAATCTATTCCAAAGAATATCCCAGGGGTCTGTCTTGTTATTTTGACTCAAGCTTGTGCATAAATTTCCAGCTGTAGAGAAATATTCTAAGTAGATGTTGTGATGAAGCAGCTGAATGGTCCTTATGAGTCCTTCCAAGGTTTATAAAGATATAGTTTCAGAAAGAACTTTTTCTAGCAAGATGTGTATTTTATGAATTCAAACACATAATTCTACCTATAATTTAGGGAAGCTGTACTCACAAGTCCCAGACGCTAGAGTATTTCAGTGTAGACCTCATGGATCAGGATGGAATCCTGAAGACACTAGAAATAGAACTGAATGAATTCATTCTGTTTGAATTTTTATTGTAATTCAAGTTGTATTGAACCTAATTAAATATCCCACAGGAAATCCCCTTTTATGTACAAAACTGGGCTTAATCTAGCAAGACATGCATCTGTACGAAGACAAGCAAGATCTCAACTGGCATAAATTTAGAATGCAAGTTCTGTCTTAGTATACTTTTACACAGCTGAAACTGCCAAGAATTAACTATTTATAATTACTGTGCTGCATTTTGTCTATGGGATGACACAAATAAGAAAACTATGGTCATGTTAGCAGTGCTTCATCACACGTGAAAAGCATCAAGCATCCATGTATTTTCACACAGATTTGACAACGGTGATCAAGGAAACCGATACGAATTTTTTTCACCAAATATCATAGTGATACTCTGGACTAAGAGGCCTGGAGTTTCTCTGAAGATGAAGACCGATCCTCTTCTCTGGAATTCTTCAGAGAGCAGAAAAGAAACAGACGTGCAGCTCTCCATAGAAACAGGACATTTGGGCTGAATCTGCATAGTCCTAGTAAAGACTGAATATATTGGTTTCCTCAGATCCACAACTGTTCTATGAATGCCTAGTTCAAGGAATAGGTGACCCATTAACAGTGACAGCTTATTAGCACTCTTTTTTTCCCCCCTTTTTAAAAAAATCTTTTCTTTTTTTTATTATAGCACTGTTGCTTTCCCTTCCTGTTACAACCTTTCATTCATCTAATTTCTTTTTATTCCACCCTGTAATCCTTCCTAGGCACGTATATGCTACTTTCTTTCAATCCTCTCATTCACTCCCAATGTCCCTTTCCTCCCAGCTATCCCTCTAGCATGTATTATTTCCTTTTTCTTTAATCTTTGCAGGCTGAGATGCAGTGCTTAGCAGTCTCAGTCAAGTTTGTGTGAAAAGCCTCTGGTTAGCTGACATGGATCACATGGCTGCCAGGCTAGTCTGACAGAAGTCATGCATGTTCTGTTTGGTTATATGTGTGGATGCACACTATATATAGCGTTGCAGCGAAAACCTGCTCAGTTCATGTAGTCATATCAAATGATTAAAGCCATTTGATTTATTAATGACATAATTATGTGAGACTCAGAACTATACATCCAGGATCAACAAAAAACCCCAGATAAACTGCAGTACTAGACACACACAAATTTCTGAACACCCTTTTCTATAGCTAATCCACCAAAGTTATAACTCCCCCCAGCTCACACCCACACAGTCACGGGCACCCAGCTCTCCCCATCCGCTCCCCGGCCGTGCGGGTGCCCCCCACAGCCCCAACACCCCTGGGGGGGGCAGCGCTGCCTGGCCCCCCCAGAGCGGGCAGTGCCCACCCAGCTGCCCACCCCGCTTCCCCCCACCCGGGGGGGGTGTCTCCTCCCCTTACGAATCTTCGTGTTCCTTTCATACTGCTTTTCAAGGCGACTCCCCATTTTTTTCTTTTTCCTCTGTCCCTTTCTTCTCCCCCCCCCCTCCCCCCTGCCCCGACCGAATTCCCTTAGTAATTCCCTGGTAACTGCTTAATCCAGCTGACTGTCCTCTTCAACATCACTGATCTGGGGCAGATGCCCTCCCAGCTAGTTTGCTGTATTTGATTTACCCATAGTGTCTGCAACCATATTCTTAACAAATGTTATACAGACCATCTGCCAAGGGTGAGCCATGCAGGCCCCCCCACCAGATGTATACAAAACACAGGCCATGTTTTGTATAAGGCTTGTCTTCAAGTGCAACTTTTAAATCTTTAACCATAATCTTCAATGACAGTTTTCTCAGAGCCTGCAGGTTTTGCTGAACTCTTGCATATAAGCCTGGCTTCTCAGTGCTTGCTCCCAAACCCTCCCACTGCAAAGTGGCTGGAGCTTAGATACAGAGTAGTCTTCAAGCACAAGAAATTGATTAGCACAGATTTGTCCGTTTTGAGTTACAGCCCTTTGTGCCTCACTTTTTCTTTCTACTGCCTGTGAGCAGAAACAAATCTGGAGGGACATCCAGCCAAGTACTCTATAGATTAATATCTGGAAAGCTCTGCAAGGAAACTTGAGACAGAACTCAGTGTCAGGCTCAAGAAATAAGAAGCTCAATATGGGTCAGTTTGTTGTGGATAAGGATGATAAGGTCAATAAGGAAGGTTGACTTCAGTGGCTCAGGCTAGTTGACCACCTCAAGACAGCCTAAATATCATACGTTTACGTACATGTAGTTATAGAAAGATGGAGGCATGATCTGTCTCAATACCACTGCTTTGACAAAGGTAATTCACAACGACAATAATCCCTTAAACTGACTATAAATCAAACAACCAGAAATTATTTTTTAAAAATCTATTAAAATGTAAAAAAAAACCACTTTAAGAAAGGGGAAAAAATTATCATTGAAATGGCAAGAAAATTTGCAATACTGTTTAAGGAGATTTAGAAGTCATAACTGTCTATGCATCGTTTTAATCAGACGTTTAATTGTCATTAAAAATAGACAGTAGAAATTGGGTGATCTAACAATCATAAAATGAATTGGTTGTAATTTATGAAACCTATTTTTTAACATATACAAATTTTTTTTTAACTCACACTTTACAACACAAAATCATAATTGCAGTAAGACACTCCTGTGTGTGAATTATGAAGTATTATTTCATACCTCATTGCACCAATGGCACTTGTCTTTAACAACATGCCATGCATGAAGTAATATGCCATTATTCAGATCCCACAGTGTCTTACTGCTTATCCCACAGTGTCTTTTGGTTAACATATTTTCCTGCGTTCTCAGCATTTCACAGGTCACTCCGAATGCAAAAGAACAATGTAATGTGAATGCTCAAAGTTCTTGTTTGAAGAGTATTTCAGACTCTCATCCTGCGAAGAGTTTTTTTCCCCATACTTACACTTTTAAGATCTCAAAGACTGAAAGTTTATGAACCTTTTTACAGTTTGTCCACTAACCGCTTTTATTGTACAAGACCATTTTTACTGGTGTTTTTTTTTTTTTTAATGACAGTGTTCTGGCTTGTTGTGACAGTATGGAGTGTTTGTAAGGCTTTTTATCAGAATGTGCAGGTGATAGAACTAACCTCATTCTGAAAGTCTAGTCTGAGGAAAAACACTAAACTCTGAGCACTGACATGCATCAGAAAGCTTTGTCATATTCTGCAATTTATAAATGTAAGTCACTGCATTTAAATTTGTCATTGCCCATTTCAGTTCTCCAGTGCTATTGTGGAGAGGAAATACAATTTATTTAACTTGTAAAACCTTGCTGATCTGCAAGAACAGAAGAAATAGCCATACAGATGTAATGGGTAACAAAATGTGTTGTATGCAAACTGGTTTAAAATTGGCAAATCTAACTTGAGTTTTTGAAGTTGTCAAGCATTCTTTTAACACAATTTCAGAGAGATTTGGGGCTAAGCAGTTAATTATGTTAACTTTTGCAGCCGAATATAACTTTATGGCATCTTTGCCCACTTTACATGGACTGCTCTTTCCAGATAAATGTAGTAGTTCTTTTTGAATTACTTAGACTTTTCCTCTTCTTGAAAATTATGTTAGAAAATATCTGTTGAGTTTGTGGTTTTGATCTACCTTCTGTGCACTTAGGGATATGCAGTACAGCTGTATTTAGAGCACAGTTGTATTTAGCTGAAAACAATTTAAAAAGGAGCTGTGAAGCAACTTCAGGAGGAACTTTTTAAGATGAGAATAATATCCTAGAAGATGTATTGAATGGAGTCAGCAGTAAGGTAACACTTGGCTAAGAAATGATATTGAAAAGCTTGTTAAGGCAAACCTATGCATTAGAGCTTGGTTTGAAAAATGGTGAAAGCAAGAAGATTCAGACAAATGACATATACTTCTGACTAGGCAAAGGATCAAGTGGCTGACCAGCCAGGACATGGATAGATGATGTTGTCGATCTTATGAAAGTAGGAAGAATTATTCAAAGTAAAACACAGGGACTGGTTTGTCTTTCATACCTTAGCAACCCACAGCAGAAAACTTATAAAATACAGTAGCAGGAGAGTAACAGTATCTCTGGATTCTTTACGTCAGGAATATTTTGCTTTCATGGGACAGTCCCAAACTTCTGCATATAAAGCTCTCTTTTTTAAACAACAACAACAAATTATGGTTCTAACAAAAAAATTACTTGGATAGAGCTGAAATGCTATATTTTAATAATCATAATTTTTTGTTTTGCTTCTCTTCATATTTGGGTCTGTCTTTGAAAATGAATGGATTATCATATTATGTAGATTATTTCATCCAATCTTTTAAAAAAATCATTGAATAGAAAGATACTGAAGATTAAAAATTTATTGCTGTGTCTGTTTTATTTTAAAAATTCACATAAAGAGAACAAACTAATTAAGTGTAGCACCAAAGGCCAGATCCTCTGTGCATTGACTGCTGTCCACAGTGCACAGGATTTTCTATGGCATGAAGAATAGTTCATAGAGAAATTTACAATGTCAGTCCTAGCCTAACACAGGAGTCTCTACATCGTACAACAAAACCCTTCCAAAGGTTAGTGTCTGAGAATGATGAAGTCGAGTCTTGCTAAGGATACCTAAGAATGTTGTTTGCTTTAGGTTGCTCAATATCTCTCAGTTACTCATGTAGCCAATAAACAAGATATTTTCAATTGATGCCTCCATGTGGACAGTATGTGAACAGAGATCTGAAGTCCCAAAACTCCAGTGTTGATCATCCCCTGTTGGTGGTTGCAACAAAATCAACGGAATGCAGTAAAAAGGTAAATTCACTTGCTTGGTGTTCCAGTCCAGAAATTAAGAAACAAACTCTTTATTTTCCATGCTAGGCACATATAAACTCTGTTTACATAAGTTTAATATCAGTTATAGTCTGGGAATGAATCTTCAGTAATAAATAGGTAGACAAGAATTTTCAGTGAACTATTATGTTATTTTTTCTACAAAAACTGTAAACTTGTTGAAATTGAAGTTATTCATAGAATCTGTTTCCCAGTTTTGATAGGTCACTTTCTCAGCTGAAAATCCAAGTGAGAGACATCTGTTCCATATTACTCAAAAGTACAATAGAGTAATAGTGTAATCAATTATAAGTAGCGTATGCATCATTTGTGGGAAATTATACCCCTACTTTTCTTTATTCAGTAGTCCATTGAATTTACTACCTCTGATTTGGAAAAGTCATACTCAGGCTTATGGCAGGGGCTTGAGCTAAGCCTTGTATGTTCCGGCTGACTGTTTTAATCATCAATGGTGAGCGATGGCTGTAATATCTGCATCTAATATGCATTTTACTTTGTATTTATTGTGGTAAGAGTCTATTTTTTTTTAGAGCAATGGAAAATATTTTTGGAAAAATCCCATTTCTTCCAGGTATGAATTCCAAAGTACATGAGAGACAAAAGGTAGCAAAACAAGTAATTAATCCCACCACTCACCCTGACAGTAATAAATTTCCAAGGAGGATGATAGCTCTGAAGTTGTTGCTATGCAACCTCTTCCAAATGTATATAAAGCTGATAGTTGCTGCTGTTTGTATATTTTTGGAGCCAGCTTTCTCCAAAGGAAAGGAAAAAGTAAAAAATGTAGGCCTGGAATGGGTAGGTCTAGCCCACTGCTACCATTTGACATTATACATATCAATTTGACATTTGATATTATATAGGTGCTCTTTGAAGCTTAGCAAGCTCCATGTTGAAATTGTTTCTCTGGTCAGAAGCTGCAGTCACATTCCAAGTTGTGGCATTGACTTATATGACCTTTGAGCGTAACGCACAGTGATTTGAATTCATTTCACTGCAGTTACCCTTTCCCAAAGTGTATATAAGCAGGCCCACTCAGTGTCCCCAAGCAATTCATTCAAATGTCCTTTATCACTGAAAGGAAACACTTTAGGTTTTGTTTCTTTACTTAAGGGACTCCTCTGTCTCAGCCTGACCTGCCTAGTTGAGTGTAATAATACCCTTGAACTGTCTCTCACCCTCTTTCAGCCCGTCTCTTTTTCTCATTTCCACAGGACAGCTGTATTGCTTGTGAATTCCCATTACTGTTCTTGGCCGAGGTCTGTGGTTTCTCAGACACTGCAGAGGTGGGCATTCAGGAGTGTAATAGCAGAGCTAGTGGCACTTAGTTACTGGGAAAATGAAAGTATAGCTTTATTATTTGTTGTAATACCAGCCCAGGGTGCACTAGGAGACCTCCCTCGCCTCACGGATGGAGGGGTCTTTGGCTGCCAGGACTCGGGGCCAGCTCAGAGCTGGTGCTGCTGAGGGTGGCCCCTTCCCCACTGTGAGCCTGGGAGAGACTCCCAGATGCCATGAGGTGGCCGTGGCCAGGGCTGACCCCCAGCCCAGGTGAGCCGCCGTCAGCTGAGTCTCTTGCCTGGGCCCTGCCTGAGCTACAGCTCCCGCTGCCCCGCAGCCGCAGGCCCGGCCATGGGCCCCGCTGAGCAGCGGCCGCCCACAGGCTGACATCCCGGCCTGGTCTCAGCCCACCCCTGTCCCCAGGGAGGTGCCCAATGCCCGGAGCTGGGGCTTGGCCTGCCCCCAGCCGCCACCGGCTGCCCTGCCAGGGTGGGACAGGCCCTGCCTGCCAGGCCCTGCCCTGCCGCCCCTGGGAGCCCACCACTCCCCGCTCCTTGGCCAGGCCCTCTCTGTGCCGTAACAGCAGGCGTTATCTGAGATCACGGGATCCCAGAACGGCTGACGTTGGCAAGGGATCTCTGGAGGTCATCGTGTCCCACCCTCCTGCTCAAGCAGGGCAGCCTGAAGCAGGTTGTTCAGGGATCCGTCCAGTGGGGTTTTCAATTCCTCCGAGGATGGAGACGCCACAAAGTCTCTGGGCAGCCCGTTTGACTACCCTAGCTGTGGAACAGTCGTGGTTTACACCTGGAGGTGTCCAAACACCTAATAGTCCCAATGTATATCTGGATGCTCAATATGAAGATTAGACTTCTTTCAGAATCAAGCTGAGGATTTGCTTGTAAGAACTGCCCCCTGGGCTATTCTTTTCCTGAAGATTTAGATGTATTTTCCTTTAAGAACAGTAGTAACGATGTGGTGGGCTTTTGGGGGGGTATCTTTTTGTTTTGTTTTTAATTTTTTTTATTTCAGTTCATTTTCATAGTTCCTGATCGATCTGTGAGAGGGTCTTTCCATTGCCACTCAGACCTCTGAGTCTGATCCGCATTGCATTCTCCTCAGATTTTCTTACCTTTCAGGCTTCTACTTGCTGTGACTTCTACTGCTTCACCTGTCTGCCGGCTATATTTCGTGGTCTGGAACCTTTTGCTTGCTTGGGAGTGAAGAATCTCCTTCCCCAAAGGGAGCTTTTTGACCCTGACCTTAAAAGGACAATCTGAGAACAAAAAAACCAAGCAGTTTCACCTTCATGGGATGATGACACCAACACAGCTTTTTGAACAAAAATCGACATTGTGGGGTTTTTTTAATAATTTGGTCTTGTGGGCAAGAATCATAGAATCATTTAGGTTGGAAAAGACCTTCAAGATCATCGAGTCCAACCATCATCCATGCCCACTAAACCATGTTCTGGAGTACCGTGTCTACTCACTTTCTGAATACCTCCAGGGATAGTGACTCAACCACTTCCCTGGGCAGCCTATTCCAATGTCTGACAACCCTCTCAGTAAAGAAATTTTTCCTAATATTGTCGTGGTTTAACCCCAGCCAGCAACTAAACACCACGCAGCCACTCACTCACTCCCCCCCACCCACTGGGATGGGGGAGAAAATCGGGAAAAGAAGCAAAACCCGTGGGTTGAGATAAGAACGGTTTAATAGAACAGAAAAGAAGAAACTAATAATGATAATGATAACACTAATAAAATGACAACAGCAATAATGAAAGGATTGGAATGTACAAATGATGCGCAGTGCAATTGCTCACCACCCGCCGACCAACACCCCGCCAGTCCCCGAGCGGCGAATCCCCGCCCCCACTTCCCCGTTCCTATACTGGATGGGATGTCACATGGTATGGAATACCCCGTTGGCCAGTTTGGGTCAGGTGCCCTGGCTGTGTCCTGTGCCAACTTCTTGTGCCCCTCCAGCTTTCTCGCTGGCTGGGCCTGAGAAGCTGAAAAATCCTTGACATTAGTCTAAACACTACTGAGCAACAACTGAAAACATCAGTGTTATCAACATTCTTCGCTCTGAACTCAAAACATAGCACCGTACCAGCTACTAGGAAGACAGTTAACTCTATCCCAGCTGAAACCAGGACAAATATCTAACCTAAATCTCCCTTGCTGCAACTTGAGGCCATTTCCTCTCGTGAAACAGACATCTTTAAAGCACATCTGCAGGATTGGTCATTTCAGAATATACAGAGAGAAAGCAAACCTTAAAAACCCTAGCATGGATTAGGGTGTGAAATAGGTGCTAAGTTGCTGCAGAGATACCAAGTTACTTCTGTATATTTAGTGCACTTAAATAAATACTAAAATATCTAAAATCTGTATCCTACAGATTTTTAAGTGTTCTTTATTTTCAGACTTAAATTCTTTAATTCCACTTTAAAACTCTTGTGTCCCCTTGTGGATCTCTTCCCCTTCTCAAACATAATGCATTAATAATAAGTCTGTGATCATATATATGTATAATATTTTTTTCCTTGTTATTGCTAATTATACTGTAAACTTTTCAGGGTTGAAAAAGAGTCTTAAGTATGCCTGAGATAGTAACATTACTTAGCAAGCAGAGAAGTCTGGCAGAAACACTTCTTGTATGCTAAAAGGAGGCAGCTATGAAAGTTAATCAAGTGGAAAGGACTTTCCTGGTCTATCTTGGTTCTTATGCTGTTGATGTCTTGGTGGTGTCTGTGAGTACCTTAAACTAGTAAACTAAATAACATCACTGGTTCCCATCATGTAAAATTTAGTCTTTTCCTCTTTATTTCTCCATAAAGAAGAATTATGACTATGGGACAGTATTTTGGGGGTTTTTTTTGATTTATATGTTCATGGAGAATTTGTTATGGATGCAACATCGAGTGTTTTTTATTAAAAGAAGCAAAATCAATTAACCTGATATTTGTGCCAGAGAATGTTGACGATTGCATGGGCCTTTGAGCCTACTCTTAGCTCCACCTGAGAGACTCTGAGAGAATTGTCTTCTGTAGCAACAGACTTCAATTTTTGTTCTTTGTTCATCATTAGAAAGATTACTGATCACAGATTTCATGCCAGAGCATTAGTGATCTTTTAGATTACTGAGTCCAGGCCAATGGGCACTTTGTAAAACAGACCTTTTCCATGAGAAACCAGTGAATAGTGTGGTAAGACACATATTTTTGCTGTAGTTTTGATAACTAGAAGATACATTGTACTGATAAAAAACATGCTGATTGATCGAAGTCATCATTTCTCTTGATAAGTATATTCATGGATATTGCTTGTTGCTATAGAAGAATTTAATGTTGGTAGGAAACCCATTGAACAGACTAACTGTGGTGTAAACCCTCAGACCAAAGGACTGCATCCTGGCTAGGAAAATCTGCGAAGTTGTTTTATCAGTTAAGTAGTTAAACTTACAAGGCACTTAGCAATAAGCGATGAGTGAAGCTGTGAGATACCTGGTCCCTCACTGTACTTAACTCCACATTGTCTTCCCAATTCTACCAGCTTTGTTAGCTGGACAAAACTACAACCCCCTCACCCCCCACCCCCCCAAACCCCACAGTGAGAAATGGAATAGAAGGAAATTTATATCTTAACAGCAGTCCTTGCACACCTCCAGAAAAGTTCTGGTTATTGAAGCCAGTCTCCTGTCCACATAAGAGCATAACACTTCTTTCCTACCTTTATACTCAGATTTTATAAATATTGATTTCATATGAAGCTATAGTTTTGTAATAAACAAGTTACAATGAATCTTTTCCAAGTATTTCAAAAACTAGCTCTTAGCAAAAAGAAGAAACTTTGGAGCCTGAAAAAGTCTCATGTAGCCAGAAGCATCAAACATTGCTCTCTGATCTTCAGGGCTCTGGGAAAGGGGAAAGTATGCTTTTAGGTTACAGAGCAGCTGCTTCTTGTCTCTTCCTTACCCTCTAAATCCTCACTCAAAAGCCTCAAACAGCCCAAAACCTCAAGTGTATAGCTTAAGGTAGAGATTATTCTTATCGTGTGTGTGGCAGCCATAGGATAGGAACAGACTTATCTCTGAAGAGCTCTTGGAGATATCACTTATGTTTTTGACATGCTTCCAGTAAAGTCAATCAGAAAGTTTTCCTCTATCTACGGGAAGAGTATTTCTTTGAATACACTCATGGGGTTTCAAGATGGGAACAGGTAGGTAAACAAAGTTTTTCACATGATTATCGTATGCCCCATCTATTCTTTCTGTGGAAGTAATTTGTACAAGAAAAAATATTTTCATGTATTACTAAACTTTTGACTGTTTCTTATCATCAGCAAAACATGTAAAGAAAAATGCTTGTTTGTAATTTTTGGCAGCTTCAAATAAATAGAAAGTTTTCTTCAAATTACTGGATAACGGCTCATCCTGGAAGAGATCCAAGATGTTGTCTTTAAGGCTTTTTATTACTTGTTAAAAAGATGCTATCAAGACCTTAATTTTCTTACCAATGTCAAGATACTAATAGTACAACAAATTACAGGATCTTATTAAATTTTCAAATTATGCTTTTCAGATTCCCATTCTTTTCTTGCTGTGCAACTGCTTCAAGTGGTTATTGTATCCTTACTGTTAAGGATTATATTTAGGAAAAGAATTGGATGATATGATAGCAGGTTACTATTCACTGAGTCAGGAGGTTTCTCCCTACTTCTCTGATTCTAATACTCTGGCCCAACAAGACATTTCTGTATCGGAATAGAGGTTTGGAATTTGTTCCTCAAACGGTCTGTGAGAAGCTCTGTTTCTTAAAGAAGTAAACCCTGCGGTATTGCTTAAGTCTATATAAAGTCATATAGCACTAACGCTGTGAATGTTCTTTCTCTAAGGATACTATGGCTTGTAAAACATGGTTTTATATGTAACACCTTTGGAGTATTACACTGTGCAGAGCATAACTGCATCAGTTTTGCCTGTGAGTGAAACTAGTGATAGAGAGTCTCAGAGAAGAGATAAATTGCTTCTTCCATCCTGCATAAGCTCCTTTCTTTGATGTCCCCTCTGAACTTCTTACATTGACCTAAATTGCAAATCTAACTTATCATGTGCTTTGAGCTGTTCACTTCAACAGAGCCTTTTCATTAACCAGAATCTAAGAATGTCACTCTCACTGGTGTTCCCTAATTCATGGTAAGCATTAAGAATAATGTCACAGCTGTAAATGACAGTGGATCAGACAAAGCTTTTATATACATCACTTACCTACTATTGCAGGCCTTGTTTGAAATGCCTAGTGCTTAGCAAAATTCTACCATGCAGGCCTGTGTCACGCTGTAAAGGGAGTATCAGGATGACTGCACAGATGTACTGCAACCCCTACAAAACCCAGGCCTTTACCACAGAGACAAATCCTCCTTAATGGATTCTGTGCATAATAAATACAGATTTAATGATGAATATCTAGAATCACTTAGGGTGATAAGGTTATTTTTCATCGTCTGCATGTTGTAAAGGGAGAAAATTGGGAGACATATGCCTTTTTAAACTACAGAGGGAAAAATGTTAAATTCCTGTGTGAGTAGAATATATCCATGGTTTGTTTGCTTTTATAAATATTTTTTAGCACCTGAACATCTTTGAAGGGTTGGGCATTGGCAGTCATTCTAAATAGCTAAGCCTATTTATGACACAAACAAGGAGACAGTGAATGCCATTTAATTTTTCTATCTTATTGTGTTATACTTACCACTGAAGTATTTGGTCATCTGAACATTATAAAAATCAAGTGTGAGAAAAGTTTGAAAATTTTAAAATTCTATTCTGCTGGAAATGTTGAAATTTCTGACTGTAAGCAACAGATGAAATAGTTATATTGGTAATTGGATTAGAAACTGAAATATTTCTATTGTGATAGAACAATTAAAATATTACTTCAAATTTATTTTATTTTAGGAATGTGATGTCAATAATAGAATATGTCAAAACATGCTAGGAAATATGTTATGACAGAAAGTGTCATATTCTGTTTCATTATATTACTTTGACTTGACATAATGCACTAGTTGACATGGTTTAACCATTATAGTACATCAAATTAACATAAAAGTTGACATGTTTTGACTTCATTGAACTAAACATGTTTCATAAGGTCAAAGTAAATATATTAACACTAGCAGAACATGCTACTTCTGTTATTTCTCGTACCTTTAAAAAATTTAATTAATATACTCTGGGAAAAACCTTCCATTTCATCAAACCATCATTTTCTACTAGACAGATCTTCCAGCAAAACTTTCTCTAGCAACAGTAATATACAAGTGAGGCCCCATGGGTTAAGGATCCTCATCTCCTTTGGCTTTATCTAAACAATACACCTTTACAGCAGCTGAGGATCTGTCCTAATGTTCTTCTTCATCCTCTTGTCAGTGGATGTTTTTCCTTTTATCATGACGCTGGGAAAGCTAGGTCAAACATCTGAGCTTTAGGTTTTGTTTGAGGTCACTCTGACCTCTGTCACAGCAAATTTCTTAGTCACAAGCCAGCTGCTGAGAAAACTGTCTGCCACGCTCATGGGTCTTACTTTGATGTCTGACATTTCCAGTTCCCCAGAGGAATGCAGTTGTCATGGGAGGTGGTGATCAGGGAGACTGAGACCATCCTTTAGGTTGCCAAGGCCAGTCAAATGCTGGCCTTTCGAGATCAGGACCGACACACTGAGCTTCAAATCGTATTCAGCTGGGAGCCAGCACTGAAAGCAGGGATGAGAGTGATGCACTTTTGATGGTCAGGGCTGCCAAGCAGTTAAAGGTTGTTGCATTCTGGAAAATAGGGAGATCTGGAAAGAGAAGATGAAGAAAGAATAAAGAACGACCTGAAACATTTGATTTTATTCTAGTGAATAAAATGATCTAGTTGTACTGTCAGGGTGCCCTGAGGGCTGGAGGTTCCCTGGGGACAGGGACCAGGAACCACAGGGATGGCCTGTAGGGGCCAGTGGGTCAGGGGCTTCACCAGCCAGGGCCTGTCCCACCCCTAGTCAGGAGCAGGAAAGATGGGGGGCACTGGGGCAGCCCCAGCCCCTGGCATCAGGGATGGGCTGAACTTGGGCTGGGACATGGACCCGTAGGTGGGCCTGGCTGGTGAGGCCCATGGGCAGGGCAGGGCTGTTTGGAGCTGGAGACTGGCCCTGCTGCAGCATCTCTGGGGCAGGGACTGATAGCCCCTGGGGGCTGGAATGGGGTCCTGGGCCATGGGCAGGGTGGGGGGAGCCATGGGCAGAGCTGGGCAGGGACAGTCAGGGCTGTTGGTAGCCTCAGGACCGTAAGAGTACAGTACTGTGATCTTCTGTTACTGCAGATAGATACCTGTCTTACTAATTGTAAAGGTGGAATCCAATCTTTATCAGATGACCGTTGGAGGAGAAACTGAACCTTTCAGTCAACCGAAACCCTTTTTCTTTTGTTTGAAAACTGACCTGTGTGAGTGACTTTTTGACAAATACCAGTGACAATGTAAAGGAGACATTCATTAGTACCTTCTAGATGTCCTCCACAGAGATACCGAAATACTCTGAGCAAAGTCCAGAGTTGGTCAAAAACCTCCATGCACCCACACGTGCATTCTTCTCACAATTTTAACTGAAACACAGTTTAAGACAATGCATGAGACAGCTACAGACTGCACCATCTGTCCCTGTGGATCACCTGTGGTTCAAAGATCACCCTCTGGAACTCACTGCTTCAAAAGAGAAGGTGGTAGTCTAACAAAATAAGGGTTCCCAGGATGTGTGACAGACGACAGTGAAGACATATAGAACTGGGTTTTTGTTTGGGTTTCTTTCTAATAGTTTGATTTAAATATAAGAGACTACATCCACGAGCATTTCATATGGTCTATTAATGTCTTACAAAACAAAAGTCAGATTTCCAAGAAACCAGCCTAAACTGGTTTCAAATTTCAGTTGATGGTAACTATATACAAACTCACGTTCAGTGAAAGTGAAACTTTCTGTACTTATTTACAGCAAGGGTAATTGAGCTTCATGCAGAGTTAGACTAGGGAGGCTGGTGAGATCCTCTTCACAATGGTACTACACAAGAGACGTGATTTTACATGTTGGGTGCAGAATAGCTGTTATCTCTGGAAACAAATATGTGCTATATTCTTTACAAGTAGGAGCTCTGGAAACTCATTTAAAGTTGTCCCTCTGTTTTAAAAGGGAAATATTGATCTATTTTAAACTTTCAAAATTAAGTTGACTTTAATTGCAGTGATTTTAGTGTCACATGGAAAAAAAAATTACTTTGAACAAGGCTTGAATACCGCTTTGTTGTCAATAATTTATGGTTCATAACTGAAATTTACTTCTATATTTAATGCTTAGAATAAATATGGAATCTTTAAAAAGAAAAAAGAACAAATTTGAGGAGTGAATGGTGCACACTGTCAATATGATACAAAGAAACTTAGACCCTTGGGAACTATTTTTCAATCCTAAAAATACGAAAAAGACGGTATGATCTTAAGAGCTGTAAAAGCAAAATAAATCTAAGAGCTTGGAACTGACTTTCTAGTGTACAAGAATATAAATTGCTGCTGCTTCTTGAATTGACATTTATTTACCATTTTGCAGTATGAGAAAGAGCCTCAAGATTAGAACAGAGAAAATTAAATTATGTTCCTGTTCCTTTGGCTACCAGGAGGATTGTGTTTTCAAGATAGCTTTAAAGGTACATGGCCACTGGTAAAGGCCAGTACCTCACTAGATGTAGTTTATTCTTAAATGAGCTGCCATGGAATCACTCAGCCAGAACTAAAGAATCAATCAATTTTGTTCCCTACTAAAGAATTACTTATTTCTGAGGAACATTTAGAAATGTAAATAGGATGTAGAGAATGTTGTCACTTTGGGGGCTGTTAAGAAACTTCACATTAAAATCCAAACTCCAGCTGAGGATGCAGCTAAGAAATGCAGCAGTTCCATATCTGAAGCAGCACTGTTTTAAATTAGGTGAGCTTTTCCACAAATAGCACTTTAATGAAGCAAAGATAATTAACTGTGTTCTGGGTAGACTGAGTTTCCTGGCTACAAAGATTCATTACAACTGTTTATAATGTTAATAGCTTTAAATGTCTTTTATTAATATTGCTTTAGGTAGATTTTCTATTTAGTATTTAAGCAAGTATTCTGACCAAGTAAATACCTTCGGTCTCAGTGAAAATCAGGGGGATGAGATTGTAATAAAATGTATAAGGTTATTAAAAGGAGGGTTGCTGCATGGCTTTGATTTCATACTAAGCATTTAGGTATTAAAACAGTTATACCCAGGTTTCTGTGAGACCTGTGGGAAATAACAATTTTCATAGCTGATTAACTGACAGTGACTGACCCAAAATACAGTGTTTACTTTTATCCCGATACAAAATATATTTTCCTTCCTACAAGTCTTGCTGAATTTATTAATAGATTCTTTTTTTTCTTCTTTTCTCTCAAGTCCCTATAATCTAAATTGCCCTGAGAGAAGATAGGGTGTGAGAGGAATATATTAAAATTACCAAATAAAGCGTGGAGTTGGAAAATATTAATTAAATATAAGAGAACTGACATGTCATAGAATTAGTATGAAAAATGAATAATACAAAAAAGCTGTGCATTATGAAGTAATTTGAGCATTTTGAACAGCGATCAGTACCAGATAATTCTAATTTCTAATAATCATATCAGGAAGATTTAGGAAAAAAGGGGCACTGAAACTGGGAACTGAAGAAATTTATTTTATCCATTATGCTACCACATGTTGAAAACTGTGGTAATTCTGGACATGGAAGACTGGTTTGCCACTGGGAAGTGTGGTGTTTTAATTTTGTAGCTGATTTTTCTAGGAAAGGCCAACCAGTCAGCAACTGCAGCTCCTTCCTCCTCACTTGCACAATGGGAAGTGCCCTTCTGTGCTGGCATGCAGGGACAGACACTGTTGCTGAGTCTCAGATGATTGACTGTCTAAGAAAAGCTTTTTCAGTGCCTCTCCTAAGCATCCTCTGGGAGGGTGCTTGCATTCACACAGAGACTCACTGAAATCACAGGAGCTTTCTACAAGTCCAAATCTGTTTCTTCCTAAAACAGTTTCCAAAACCATGTTTTATGTGAAAAGCACAACTTACACGTTTCTGTAGCACATCTTAGCATTGTAGCTTTGCAATGAACTAGGAGAGAGCACAATCACAGTTTCATTGTCTGTGTATCAGAAAATATCTTGACTTTGCACTTTACATTTCTGCCATACATGGTGCTTATTTAATAGAAGGTATAAACCATAAGCAAAGATAAGCATAGGGCATCTTGGACAGATGTCTCATTTTGTTGATTGCTGAGGAGGGTTTCTTGTATACAGTAGCTACTGTAGTAGCTCTGGAAGAGCAATTACCTTTGAGCTGCAGTCATTCAAGTAGGGCTGTAGTGCTAGATCACATAGGCAGTTTAGGAACAGCAAGAAAAATTGCTTTGTCTGGAACAGACTAAATGACCTTTCATCCCAGAATCATGTCTTTGATAGCCATCTCTAGAAAAAGATGATAAGGAAAGGCTTCATACAGAGCGGTACTTCCCTTGATAAATGCCCTCACTTTGGAGAAGCTGTAGTGCAGGTATTTCCTGAGGTGAAAGCTGTTGCTGCATCTTTTGTATAACAGTCCTCAGCACACTTTCATCCATGATTTGTGTAACTGTCTTTGTAGGCATTTATATTTTTGATATCCACAGCATCTCATGGCAATGAGTTCCACAGGTTTATGCACTGTGTGGAGAAGTATGTTTCCTTTGTTCATTTCAAAGCTTCAGCTTATTTAACAGGAGGGTATAAAGCGTAACCGCAGATCTATACAGCAGAGACACAGGGCCATAATGGAATCTCCTAAATACAACTGAGTAAAAATGAAGTAGAAACTTAGAATATAATTAAGTGATTCTTCTCATTATAAATCATCTATTCTCTCCTAAATTAATATCCTTAAGAAAAACAGGATCTGAAAATAAATTGAAGCAAGTTAAACACAAATGTATACCAAGGCAAATCTCTTCCATCAGTGACTCTGTTGACCTCCTAGCTAAGTTAATAGCAAAAGTCTGATAACAGGGAGCCCAGAACTCTAAAATGCTCTTTGTTACTGATACAGTCCAGCCTTATTTGTAGTTGTAGCAATAGAAAAATTTCAGTGAGTTCTCTGCAGGGTAATTGAGCTCTTTTCATTAGCTTATTGTTAGAGGCAAATGCTAATTAATCAAGCCTACAAACCACATTTCTCATGAAAGGTCTACCAAGCAAAGGTTTGCGCTAGACTACATAAAGAGTTCCCTCTGGTGTACTTGATTGTGAACTCCAAGACTGTCTGAACATAGGCACTAGGACTTTGGGCTGTTAAACCTCAAGACTTCTTTCTTGTAAGAAGTAATGACGATGCAGCAACACTTGATCCAGCAATATTTTTGCATTAAGACAGCTATAAAGTAACATAGGCATTCCTTCCTGTGTTGGGTTAATTTATAATGAACAGTTGTTCAATACTGCAGCTTTATTTGTGGCAATGAGAAAATTTCCTCTTTCACTCATGAGCATGCAGCATTGAAACAAATCTGTAAACCTGCTTTTTCTGAGAGGTTAGCTTATGGTATTTATTTGCAGATTAGTCTCTGAACACAAAATTTTATACTCATCTATCATTTCTTTTAACATTGGAAATCTGGAGCAGTTCTTGTACTAAACACCATCAACTATTTATTTTGGCAGCAAACTTAACTGGGCAACTTTGGGAAAAGGGAAAGGGAAGCGAACAGTAGGGGCCATGTATGTCAGCTTCTCCTTTTCCAAATGCTTTTTATCTCCTACAGTTTCCTGGGATAAAATTTTTTTATTCATTCACTCTATTCACATAAAACTATTGGTCAATTTTTTTGGAACATCTCACTCATCTTAACTAAGCCAACTTCTCTGTTTTTGTAATGTGTTTTTTGTTAATTAGGATACTAGAAGTCAGTCTGATGATCTGCTTTGGTGTTGGAAATTTTTTTTCCTCCAGTACGATAAATTAACAGAAAATAGGAGGTTATCTTTGACTTACTTTTAGCATCATGGAGTTGTATTAAAATACACATCAGCTATTGTAATTCCTACAAAAAATGTATGAAAGTTTTGTTCATTACAGCTGGTGGCTGGTAGCATTAACAGATCAAAATAGTCAATGATGTCTGAAAGTAAAGATATCAAAGCTATTATTCCTACACTTTCAGGGATGAAGGGATGATACCGTCTTTTTTGTGTGTTTCTGTTTCTAATGCACTTGCAGAGGAAAGGTGATAGTAGTCAGAGGAATGGCCTGAACATATAAGCAAGCTGAATAACTATGTGGAGGGACCATTTAATTTTCCACACTGGATCCATTTAGTTGCTTATGCTAATGAAAGTATGCTTGCTGCTTTTATTATGGCCTGTACTTGTCTTCACCTGCATGTCTTGATTAAAGGCTTGAATGCTGATGAGCTTATACTGATCTGATTACACTCAGAACATGCCAACAGATAGGGTGAGAGAAGGGAGGTGGACATGATTCTCAAAATACAAAAAAATACAGTCCTACCATCTTCAAATTCCCTCTACATTGTAGATTTTCAAAGATACAGGTGTGTCTTGTGGTACAGTTTTAGGATCTGGTATTTGATAGAAAAGTCACTTCACTGCTCACTAGCAGAGCTGGGAACTTAAACACTAAGCCATCTGTATGACCCCTTCCAGAAAGAAATTCATATTCTGTTTTCTTTATTTATGTGAAAGAAGAAATAAAAAAGACCTAGGAGTAAATCATAATAAAGCAGGTGAAGAAAAAGCTCAATATTTAACAAGTTCAAGTTACAGAAAATCTTATTAAAAAGGAACTCCAAATCTTTACAATGGTCCTAGAGAAAGAAGTATTTCTGTAGGGAATATTTAGAAGGAACTTGTTGTAATGTACTTGATCTCTGGTATGAAACTGGAAAGCAATAGGGATATACCTCTTATATTTGTTGTCATAAGCTTTATTCTACATTTGCTTTTCACAAGTTACATAGTTAGAGGAGTGCATGCTTGTTGTCTAAAGCCAAGAACTGCTTCCCTTCATGTTTTATTTGAGTTGGATATGATTATAAAACTGGAAATGCAGATAAAATTGCTCCGAGCACTTAGGAGATTTTGAAGCCCTCAAAAAGGATTTAGTGTTTACAATGGGAGTTTAACAGGTTGTAAGTCATGGAAGTCCAAAACTGCTGTCCTTAAAACCACCACTTGCCTACCTATAGATGTGCACATGAATTCCAAAGTTCCATTCATTGCTAACCTTGTAACATCTGGAATGCCTAAAAGTAAGTTTTTGGGCAAACCAGAAGTACTTCCTGCTTAACAGGGCTAAGAAACTCAGTATTCAGCTAATGATCAACTCCACGTAAGATTTGCAAATTAGGTGTTCTCTTGCTTATGTTGCCAAAGAGGATCACTCTGATAAGTATACTCAAAACATATGAAGCTTTGTTAAAAGTATAGTGATCAGTTCTTTTTTCTTCAAAACATGGCAGTTGAACTATTGATAGTGATATCACCACCCTTTGACTACCACCAATTGCTGAGATGACAGGTGATGAGGAATCTACCTCAGGATTTGAGAAACCCATGTTTAATTGCCCTTTCCTTTCTCATGGAAGAATCAATGCTTTTATAGGGAACTATTTGAACTCCCTGGTAGGAAAGAGAAGAGGAGGGGAAGATGACCTTTTAAAGTTGGGTTACTTTGCACAGAAGGAGAGAAAGAAAGGTTAAATGGAAAACATGACTCTTTAGATTAGAGATTGCCTTCTGATTTCTATATATTTTACATTTTCCGCTCACTCAATGAGTGCATGTTCCACACAATGTGGAAGTCAGGCTTTGTCCTTCTATGATGAGTGTCATAAGTGCTTAGATACAATTATTCCTTCTTGTATCTCCTCTCCTTTCCGAACCTGTTAGTCTTCTCCAGACAATTAATTGAATTTGCTAGACAGAGATCTGCTATCTTCTTCAGGTTATAAATCATGGTAGCTTGGACATTCTTCTGAAAACTGGAGGTTTAGCAGTTCAAGAAGTCTCCTTTTTTTTTTTTTTAACTTTCTTAGAAAAAGGTGTATTTTCAAAAGCCTAGGTGAAGTTATTCGAAAACAGTGGAAGTGTCGTTGTGTATGGGTAGAAAAGACATCTCCTTTCTAGTTTTGAAGAGAATAAGTGAGCTCCCTCTCCAGGCTTCTGAGAATGATGGAAGACAGCTATTGTGGGGAAGAGATCAAGCTACAAATAATCTTCCATTTTTAAGGTTTTTAAACTATGAAAAAGAAAGTTCTCAAGGACACAAAGTATCTCACACTTTTTTTTTTTAATTGTGAGGTTGGTCAAACACTGGAACAGGCTGCCCAGAAACATTGTGGAGTTTCCATCTGTGAAGACATTCAAAACCTGACTGGACATCATCCTGGGTGACCTGCTTTAGCTGCCCCTGCTTGAGCAGGAGTGTTGGACTAAATGATCTCAAGAGGTCCCTGCCAACCAAAATGATTCTGTGCCCAGTAAAGAGGCTTAAGCCTCAGAGAATCATCCCATTACTAACATTTCCTATATGCACGTAGTTCGTCAGCCTAGGTTTTTGGAATCTAGTACGATGTGCCTGTCTCCCCCTCTGAATTGTAGGGGAAATCTGTATACTTTATTCATGCATGTGGAACCATCTACAACACCCACATACTTAGAAGTTAGATTTTATGATGACTTAAGTCCATGTCGGTTATCGATTTGAGAGAACATTGTCTCATCCTGTTTGGGTATTTGCTAACACATAAATAGAAAGCAGGTTCTTAGCTGACAATTTTTGTTTTGGGGAAAAAAAGAATTAAAGGTAGTCATTACAGTATTCCAAGAATACAATTGTTAGTAATTAATGGGAAGTGACACAAAACCCCAGCATAATTAATTAATCAACATGTGAGTTTAAGTTTAATCTTAAACTCCTAAATTAAATTTAAATTCTTCAGTTGAAGAATAAAGCCCATGTTCTCTACTTCAGATTCTATAGCTCATTGGCATGAGTTCTCTCAGTCTGTGACCTGAGAGACTAACTAGTCTAACTTGACTAAATTGACTTCAATATAAATTTTATTTTTAGTACTTAAGGGAAATGTGAATCATATGCAGTCATTTTCCCTTTGCAAGCTATCCTAATGGTTTAAAAGAGATAAAATATGGAGCAAAGTAGGCTTCTGAAACTTTATTTTTGTAACAGCCATTTATAGTTTAGACTAGAGAAGGAGGTGACTTGCAGTTGAAGAATAGTGTGGAGGCCTTGTTATTATTATTCCACATCACACTTTATACCTGTCAGCTTTTTAGGAAAATAAGATTCCTATAGAATGTCTAAAAGCAAACTGTTGGGCAGAGAAATGTTTGCCATCATTTTTTCACAACAAAAAAGGACATTTCCCAAGGCAGAAGTTTGCCCCAGCTCCTTTGTCTTAGAAGAAGCTAATATTTTGAAACTATTCTTCAAAGCTTTATTAAATCCTAAATCCAATAAAATGGGCTTTATAATGGACTGACAGGGATCATGCTGCTGAATGGAGAAGGTAGGATAGGAGATGGAGAGGAAAACAGGGTAGAAGAAACAGACAGAAAAAGGGAGGGATGAAAAAATCCTAGTGTCTGAATTCTCTGGGAAAGAGGGATGGCTAAGGGGACATTTTTCCTGCTTGTTAGAATTAGCCATGATAGTACAGGTAGAAATGTCACATGATATAGATACAGCCACTCAACTTTGTACTCTCTCCATTCATTTCAGGGCTGCATCTGCCTCTGGTCTTGATACTTTCAAATTCTTTTAGCCCAGAACAGAATAAAGTTAGAAAGAGATAAAAAATAAAATAATAATAAAAAAAAGCAAGTAGGGAAAGAAAAAAAGAGTCTAGGGAGGAAAAAGAATGGAAAAAGGTAATTCAAACTGAGAAGAGGGCCAGCTGGTAACATTAATGACCTTGCTGAGAAAGCTGAGGAAATGAAGAATCAGAGAGGAGGGCTATGAAGTGGGGTTAGAAATACACAGATAAGAAAAGAGGCAGGAGGAAAAAAAATCAGTTCTGGGAGAGGATTAAAAAGCAGGAGAATGTGAAAGTGGTGGCATATTCACTAGTCAGCTGAAGAGCATCTGTGTCTTCAGTGAAATTTCTGGGAAATGTTGGATTTCTGAATTTCAGAAAAAAAAAATGGATTTTCAATATGACCCTGACAGTTCCGTGGATACTTGCAACAGGAAACAAGGGGAAAGATGGGAAAAGGCAACTTATAAGTGGTTATTTGGAACCCGGTGTTAAGCGTATGAAAGAATGAATTATTATGTTCTGAATGTTTGTATACTGCAAGGTTTTAAAAAGTATCCTCAGGCTTCCCTTGTGCTTGTTTAAAGTCACTTGAACACCATTTGGTTTTGCTGTATTTAAATAAAGGTGGTCGAAGATATTCGTAAATAATGTTGTTTCTTTATGGAGCAGGTAGAAAGAGTAGGAGCATCACCAAAAATAACTGGCATATAGCAAGGCCTTAGCAGAGGTTGACAAGAGGACTCCAGTAGGTTTTCTTAACAACTGATAACAAGGGCAAGAATGGAAAGACTAATTCAACTGACATTGTGTTTGTATAAGCCTTGTCCATTTCTGGGCAAGAAATGCAGGCAAGACCAAAGATGCTGACAGAAGGTAGTAAGGAAGCACAAGAGGTGCGAATGTGTATGAAGACCTTAGCCTCCTCCCACTTTCCTGCTACTACAACTAAAGCAGGGTAGCTCTGTTAATGAAGCTGAGTAGCTCTATACTTTTTAGATTAGGGCAGTACCTGCTTTTGTATAAGCCTTTCTGTATTCAAGGAAACAGAATTTTCTGTGTTACTTGTAAATAAAGAGAATTTTATCAAAACAATTTTATCACGAGAAGTGGCAGTGTCACTATAGAAACAACCAGAAGAGTTCCAATCTTCAGGTAATCCTTTGAGTCAAAAGACAACATGGTATTTCAAAACACCTGGACTTTCCTTCTTCGAGGCTTATTAAGTTCTTTGCCCATTGACTTTAAAATAAATTTGTGTTCATTTTTTTTAAAAAGGGGAAGAATGGAAAAAACTTTAACAATACTGGTATTTGGAAGTGTGCTTTCATTCCCTTTGGTAGCACAAATAAAGAGGGCAGTGCTAGCTACTTTCTGTTTAACTTGGCTTGAGTCGGTGCCATAGCTCAGCAATAACAGCAGTCTTTCATATCCTAAGAATAAGCATGTCTAGATTTAACTGCGCACCGTAAGGAATTTAAAGACAGCATTGTATTCCATGGGTGTGTCACATGTATATTGAATTACAAAGCTACAGTCCTGGGTTTTGAGGTGTCTGAATTGCTTTGTGATTATTCTGTATACTGTCAGCTCTAGTATTTACCAGTTCAGATCTTTCAAGGATCTGTGTCCTCTTAAACTTTATATTCTTCAACTCTGTTAAGCACCCAGTACTCTGGAACATTTTGGAAGAAATGTTAGCAGCTAAAACATGAACTCTGAAAGTCAGAAGTAAATATACAAACATATCTACACCTGCTACTAAAGAATGGAGTGAGGCAAAGGTGTGAACTCCAGAAACTGATTCCAGGCTAAAAGTTGCCCTTCCAATTTTGTCTGAAGTCCAGTGACTGATGGACCTCTAGCTTTGTAGATCCACAGGCCAGAGCTTCCTCCAAAGTGAGGAGCATATGCTAATGGAGTCAGGGAGACAAAGTCATGTCCAGGAGTCTGTTGCTTAGAGTCTTGTTTCTTTTAGAGATTTCCTACACAGAACTTGTTTGTTTGAGCTGTGAGCCTGAGTTAATAGTTTGTCTCTATTGATATTTTGAGCACCAGCTTTCTGAAAGCTATACAATGAACTCCATTAAAGTCAAGATGCTGCTCCTTCAGCAGCTTGACAGTATTACAAGTCTTACACCTTAGGCCTAGGCTTTTAGATTTAAATGTTCTAGCTTTCTAATGGCATGGGTGATGAAGCAAATCTTGCAACAGAAGCACTAATTTATCCATTCCTTTGTGTGTGCTGACCCAGGATCTTCACATACACCAACTCACTGAGCTTCTTTGGGTTTGAATTTTCCAGGTGTTGGGGCAGCATAATGAAGAATCTTACCCGACAGCATTAGTGAAGAATAGATCAGTTATATTTGTATTTTTATGACAATTGTGGTGATTTTCAATGTGTAGTGATATTTATAAAAATGTATATATAAGTTACCAACTTTTTTCTGTTAGGTCATTTCATTAATTTCCATAGGCACTTCATGAAAAAACTTTGCAATGAAGAGTAATAAAGTGCTACTTTTCAAATTTTAGTGAGTTTCTTATACAGGCAAGTTATGGTTACCTCTCTAAAAGATGAGGGACAGGAGGGAGAAAAGCCTTAAGGGAGTTTGCAAACAAAAATACTTGTCTTGTCTAAGCCTTTCCCTTTTTCTACCATATTTAATCTTAATTTATTCCCTAAACACCCAGCATTGTACATCCTTTTACCCTATCATGTACAGTAATGGTTTTCATGCAAACATATGCTACTGTAAGTGTAAATAACATTTATAAACTTAAACCCAAGGGATTCTCAGGTTTAAAAATAGTGTGATTTTTCTGTCACATGCTAAGCACATCTAACATACTGTTAACATCTGAATATATAGAGAGATTAGAAAAAAGTTTCCTTACAATTGTCAAAAGAATTTGACATCTTATTTGGTTCAGAATTTAAATATATTTTCTAATATTTTTCAAATAAAATTCTGTGGAAAAATATTGGTGCTGATGTCAACTAAAAAAGAAAAAGAATATGACCACTGAACACTTAAACTCCTTGTTTGAACCTGGTAGTGAAAAGGTCTATTTTAATTATCTATTGCTACTACTAATTATCAATTGTAAAATACTTTTTGTCTTCAAAGCATACTACATTATGAGAGCCAATGTTTGGAAGCTTGTGCTAGTCAAATTCAGATTCCTAATAAGGCACCTTTTAATAATAAGGATAATTAACCAGTGGTAGAAATTACTTAGGGATGTGGTGTATTCTCCATCACTTGCAATCTTTAAATCAACACTGGATGGCGTTTAAAGAGATACATTACATCTTACACAGAAATTATGAGCTTGGTGCAGAAATTAGTGCATGATTTGTCTGCTGTAGAGAAGGTTAGAATAGATTATCATAATATTTCCTTCTGGGTTTAAAATATATAATCTAAAAATAATTAGGTGTTGTCTAATCTTAATTCTTAATTAGGATACTCAACATGAGTTGCTGAGCAGAAAAGTCCAAGTCAGATTAAGATTGAATAAAATTTAAGTTAGAGTACTGTTTTCAGGTTTTAGGATTCTAGCATATGATGGTTAAGGTCAATGCCTGAAAATATTTTGTTATAGTGGGTTTTTGTTCATTATGAAACTCTAATGCTTAATATGCTTGCCTATTAATTTAGAGTTATTTTATATATTTCAGTTTATTTTTAAAGTCTCCATCCCCACAACATATACATAGGAAAGACAGTTCTTGTTTGTTCTAGTGAGTATGATTGATAGCTTCATTTTTAAGGACTTAATGAAACTGATTCAACAGATGGCCCAAATCCAGGAAATTTTTCTGTGATCTACCAGCTGAACGAAAATGGGAAACAATGGCACAAGGCTTCTACATCCACAACATGTGATTCCAAATACATGGCACACAGACGCTGATCAGCTCTTTGCAAAAAATATTTTTTACTTCCAGAGAGAACAAGAGCATGCTGTTTATAGTGTTGACACAATTCATATTCATATCGTGATTTATGCTAAAAATGCCTTGTATTCTCATTTTTCAGAGAAGACTATAAAACCACAGCAACAGAGCTTTAGCAATTACTCATTCCAGAGACATAAAAAATATTATTTCTAGCTGTATAGATTCCTTTTAGTTCTAAAAGGGGAAAAAAAATGATTTGTGCTCTCCCTTGTCAGTGGTTTCCCACAGGAATTTATAGGTCAGGTCAGCTACCAGCTAAAACTAATTATACCTGACATTATTGGTATAGTATTCAAAGTTATATAAATTACATTTATAAGGAAAGCCAATGAGTCCCACAGGTATGAAAACAAACATTAAAATGTTTACAATGCCTATTGGAAAGAATGATGATAGGATAATATCCCTGCTCATGATATTGCAGTCATGTTTGCATAGTCTCCAATATAAGACCTATTTTTAGAAGTTTATCTTCTGACTGTTAAAACTAAGATAAAAAAGGGAAAGAAAGGCCTCAGACCAAAAAAAATATTTTTTGCTTTGGGCCTATGTGGAAAGAAGAAGGAAAGAAGAAACAAAATTATACGGGACAATTATGAGTTATAAAAAACCCACTTTACTTATTACGAAGCTGTTTCCAGTAGTTATTTGCTCCCTAATAGCAAATGGAACTTTCTAAAATAACTAAAAAAATTATTTTTACTCTAATATATTCTTCAATGCAGTTACCTTCTTTTCTTTTATACAAATTTAAAAAGCTTTAAAAATTACTTGTTAGAAATGATGACTTGCTTTACTCCAAGTGTAGGTGTTTTTAAGGGTAGGTTATTTTGTCCTTGTTTTATTTCACATAAATACCATGGAAATGTCGTCTGTATTCCAACTTCCACTTTTTAATGGAGATTCATACAGTAGTATATTGTGTTGGCTTAGGGACAGTCATAATGATTTTAATTCAAATCTCTGCATAGTATAGACCAGAGAATTTTTTCATGTAAACATTCTTTGAAGTACAATGCATTGAAAATTCACCACAACCAGTGTTGAATTGTTCCCCTGCTTAATTACACTCAGTGATAAAAATTTACATTTTACTGCTACCCTGAAATTTGTTTAGCCTTTGGATTTTGTTATTCCTTTATGTGCTAGGCTAAAGAGCCCTCTATCATAAATTTTCTGTTCCCTAAGTGAGTATTTATAAACTTTGATCAAGTCATGCCTTAACTGTCTCTGTCAAGTTAAACATATTTAGATCTTAGAATCTCTTGCTAGCCTGTTTTCCAGTCCTCTGTTCATTCATATGTGGCTGTTCAAATAATATTTTTCCTAGCTTATCAACATATTTCTAGAATTGTCGGTATTAGATCTGGATTCAGTTTTTCAGGAAGCTCTAATTGGTATTTTTCCTTTTATTCATAAAAGGCTTTTTTTTTTTTTTCATTGATGAGTACATAGAACACTGCAAAATAGTTCTATTTCATCATTGGTTATGCTACACTACTCTTTACTTTTTTTACACCTACTAGTAAATTTTTACTGTGTGAAGTGTGCCAACTTTTTAATTAACCTATCAGAATGCTTCAAATGTGTTGTCTTGCATATGTTTAAATAATTTACATTTAAAAAACATCCTTACTTTTGATCCAAATGTTGTTAAAATGTATTACAATTTCATTAAAAATGTTATTTTTTTAGCAGACTATTTTCTGTAAGTATTGACTGTTTAATTTCCTATTAAATTCTTTATTAATTGACTGTGGCTTTTTTAAGTGCATCTCCACCAAGTTGTCTGCAACTTCCTGTGTTACAAGACTTAATGATGTTAAATGTTAATGTGAAAGTGATCTTGATCTCCTCTTTTGTGACTGTAGGATGAAGCTTATATTCCAGTCCCAGTAGCTGGAATTTAAGCTATATTTTGAAAGATTGTTGTAATGGAAACTAATTAATTATTATCAGGCTAGTTAAATCATCTGCTTTTTTACAGAAAATTATAGAAATATTTTTAAACATGTCTTTTTTGATGTAATTAGAGACCTCCACCATTAAAGAAGTAGCAACTGAGGAAACACATGGTTAACTTTTTATTTTTTCTGTATAAATTGTGTTAGACAAGGGTGACAAGTGTAGATCAAGATGGAGAGTGTAAACACTTCTGGCTTGTTACAGTATTGGCATCATCAGTGAAACCAGTGGACTGTATGAAAGTCCAGATCCTAGTCAAATAGCCATATTGTAAGTAGTCAAGTCAGGGATATTTGGGGAAAATGTGGCAGAAACACTTTCCTTTTTGAGGGATCCATGCAAAGACCTGAAATAGTTGAAAAGCTTTGACTCAAGAAAACAAGGGGACCTCATACCTTAAAGCAAACGTGCTTTGTTTGTACCATATTTGGTTTGGCCAATGCCAGGACTGATATAAAGCCCAGTGTAACCTTAAGACTTGACTCTGGACATCCATGATGGCTGTGTAACAGGCAGCACTAGGAACCTTTGAAGAAGTATTTCCAAACCACTGCATTTATCTGTCACTCATCATGTCATAAGAGCAGATGGGATACAAGGACCCAATAAGTTGGGCTTGGTTACACTGAAGGCAATATGTGTACAAAAGATATTTAAAGCTGAATGAGTCCTTGAGGTGTCCGCCTTTTGCTCCCCTTTCAGATGTGCTAGGCAGTTTGCCCTATGTCCAGCTCTGGGTAGACTTGGAAAAACCTGACCTTGAGACTTCTTTTTATGACAATGTACATGCAGTTAGTGTGTCCTGAAGGAATAGATGCAATAGACAGATAACGACAATCTACTAGAAAGCTAGACTGTTGCACAGTAAAGCAAAAAAAGTGTGAGCATGGAAAAGTGCCAAGGTGAATTAGAGAAATTCTATCAGTTTGAGTAAATCCTGAAGCAAAACTTCTCTTTGGATTTCTCTGAGGATAATGAGGTTCTGCACACTATTTCCATGACCTTGCACAGAAATAGTGTAATTCCACCCTGATTCACTGTAGAGAAACAACAGTTCATTTACTGAATGTGAATTCTCTTTTTTTGCTTGAAAAATATCTGTGGGTATGTCACATTTTTGTGTTCTAGTTTAGTATGTGCACAAACTTATTTAGCCCCAAGCAATGTGTATGCAATTAAAATGAGTTTTCTATTAATATTTTCATCAGTCAGACTTGATCAGTTAATGTTATTGGAAAGTGAATATGGCTGGCTTGAATCATTTAATAATCTGATCAATGAGCCGAGGGAAAGATTCTGGATGTAAATGGTTTACAAATTTCATTTTTAATACCAGGCAATATCCTTATAACTAAGGAACTCTGTCAAAGCAGAGAAAGAAGAAGGAGGCGTTAGGTACGTTGCAAGCCAGGCAAACCAAAGTACCTTATCTGTTTGTTCATTTGCTAATCAGCACCTGCCTCTGTTGCTCTATAAACATGCACACATGAATACAGGTATTTATAAAAAGTGGGATAGAGATGCACTCCAGAGTGGGTTTATGGTCAAGACACTTTTGATCTTAACTATTCCTTAGAAGAGAGACCCACAGACTACCCTTATATTCCTGAAAGACCAAGCAGTAGAGAAAAAGGCAGCCTCTATAAAGCTTACCATTACAAATAACATTTTTATAAGACACTTCTTCCAAATATAAGTGTATATGTTTTGAATGACTTAAAAAAAAAAAAATTATTTCCAATCAAAAACCCAGGCTTTTGTAATTCTTGCTGATTTTTCTCAGCTAGAAAAATTAACATGCAAGACAACTGTTTATTACATTTCAGCTAATAGTAATGCATGTAGTGTAAGTGTGTACATAAAGTTGACAAATCAGTGTCTTCAGTAGTATGTAAATATTTGGTTTGTTTTATGTTGTAAAGAAAAGATCCTCTGTTTCCTATTTAAGTAGGTGAAAGATAATTGTATGACCTTTAAACCTCCTATGATTTTGATTAAAAAATACCAATATTTATACTTTGCAGCTGTGCTTCATGTGGTGTTTTAAAGGGATTGAATTCAGTTTTTCCAATAATTGCTAATTATATTTTACAATAAAAATATGAATCCAATATGTCATAAAGAGCTTTAATTTTTAAGGCCTCTGTCCTATGACTGGATTCATGCTGGTAAATTCATGTCCATCCCTCCTGATTCCATTTATAACATCAGTGTCTAAATTAAGGAGTACACAACAGCAGATTAATATTATTAACTAGAAGGGTGAAGGCAGAGAGTAAGATGTATTATGGGATCCACTGGAATCAACAATAAAAATTCCAGTGCTGTTCTGTCACTTGGTATGATCATGCAATTCTTTTTGAAAAGAAGTGTACGGGTTCACTGAACATTTTCAATGAAAGAATTGTGGTCTGCAAGCTTCCATTAAGAAAGAGGAAATGATATAATATTTACTAAATTGATAAGAAACCTATTGTCATTAAAAGTATATTAATAATTAAAAGAATTCTGCAGCTTTTCTAATGATATGCTTCAGGAAGGCAAGGATGCAATTTTTGTCAAATATTCAGCCTAAGCATACTTGAAAATTGCTACTGAATTCCCCTTCCTTTTTCTGAGCACTTTATGATGCTCCTTATTGCCAGCTAAATATGTAGTCCATACTAATAATAACACTTTGTCTACCAGTAAGTTAAAATTCTACTGCTGCTGGACCTTTCTCTAGGGACGACACTATTCAACAAAACCTGAAGCTACCTCATGTTAAAGAGATAACTCTACTCAATCTATCCACTTCAGTTCCCTCAATAAAAAAGACAATATGCTAATAAGTATCACTCGAGAATAAAAATTGAAATAATCACTTATGAATTTATCCACAGCTGACAGCTTTATTAATCTCTGTAGCTGCTGTCATTTGATAAAGAACAACATATAATAAAAACTCTGCAAATTACCTAATTAGGTATTCTGCAGCAGAAGCTCTGCTATTACAACAGCCAGTAATCAGGTGAAAAACCAAAACAATAACATTTGTCTTGGAAAGGAATAGCTTTTTGAAAATCTTCCTCATTTATGATGATATAGCTACAAACCAATGAAAGAATAATGATTCATAGTCAACAGCAATATTCTGGCATGTAGATATTATTACTAATAGATGAAGAAGAATCCTTACACTTGACAGGAAGTCCCTCTTCCAAAAATACCCTGGTGCATGTTTGTTACAGCATGCACAGAAATATATCCCAGAACCTGCAAGCACTCTATCAGGAGAGCAAGCAGGACTTGGAGAGTTTAGTTTATTTATAGATTTACATGACTTTCTTCATTCCTTTGTCTTTCTAAGGAGAGACATAACTAATTTCAATAGAGCTGAATCCAGTGGAAAGCCTTCCGGTGCAATTCCTTCCAAACACTAATAACGCTTCAATCAGTCATGTATCTTGTATAATGGGGATGGTTTTTATCTGTTCATTGGTAGACATCTTAGTATGAGCTAGTCACCACAAGTTAGGACAAAATAGGACTTTGTTCACCTCATTCTGAAAAAAAAATTAAAATAGATCTTGAGGAACTCTGACTAAAAGTGTCTACTTCCTTCAGTTGATAATAAAGGGAGCCTAGGCTAAGCAGCTAACATTGCAAACACCTGAAGTTACGTGTGATGCCTCTAAAATGTGTTCTTCCATTGTGTTTACTGGTGGCATGTGTAGCTTTATCTCATCATCAGAGAGTCACAGATCCTATAGTCCTTCAGTTAATATATTAAATACTGTGGGAATGAAATCAAGTAACTACAAAGTTTTGAAACTTCAGTAAATCTACTTTTTCACACCAGATCTTTAGTCTTGTCTCTTTTGCAGATGGAACTCAAAACTCTTTTAATCATCTTTATTACCTTTAAAAGACTTAAAAGGATATTAAAAGTGGGAAAAAAATCCCTGTACTGGGTCTGGCTGGGTTAGAGTTCACTTTCCTCACAGCAGCCCATATAGTGCTGTGTTTTGCATTTGTGGCTAGAGAAGTGTTGGTAAAGCACCAATATTTCAGCTGAGCAGTGCTCACACAGCACCAAGGCTGTTTTTCCAACTCTCACCCTGCAAAAGGCCAGTAGGATGGGGGTACACGGGAGGTTGGGAGGGAACATAGCCAGGACAGCTGACCCAAACTGACCCAAAGGGTTATTCCATACCATATGACATCATGCTCAGCAATCAAATGAGAGGGAAAGGAGGAAGGAGGGAGGGACATTTGTCCTTATGGTGTTTGTTTTCCAAAGCAACCACTATGTATACTGAGACTCTACATCCTAGGAAGTAGCTGGATATCTGCTTGCTGATGGAAAGTAGTAAATAAATATCCTTTTTGCTTTGTTTCCATGTATGGCCTTTGCTTTTCTTATTAAACTACATTTATCGCAATCCATAAGCTTTTTAATCTTATTTTCTCCTCCTGTCCTGTTGAGGAGGGAGAGTGAGAGAGAGACAGAGTGGGGGGTCTGGCAGCCAGCCAAGGTCCACCCACCACAAAATCAAAAGCCATATGAGGGGAGAGCAGTGGATATTGTCTATCTGGACATCAGTAAGGCCTTTGACACTGTCTTCCATAAGGTCTTCATAGAGAAGCTGTTGATGTACGGGCTGCATGAGCAGACAGTGAGGTGGACTGAAAACTGGTTGAATGACTGGGTCCAGAGGGTGGTAATCAGAAGCACAAAGTCTAGCTGGGGGCCAGTAACTAGTGGTGTACCCCAGGGATCAACAGTGGGCCCAGTCCTGTTTAACATCTTCATTAATGATCTAGATGATGGGGCAGAGTGTACCCTCAGCAAATTTGCAGATGACACCGAACTGGGAGGAGTGGCTGATAGGCCAGAAGGTCATGCTGCTATCCAAAGTGACCTCAACAGGCTGGAGAAATGGGCTGACAGTAACACCTCATGAAGTTCAACAAGGGGAATTGCAAAGTCCTTCACCTGGGGAGAAACAACTCCATGCACCAGTACATGCTGGGGGCCAGCAAACTGGAAAGCAGCTTGGCAGAGAAGGACCTGGGGGTCCTGGTGGATGCGTGGTTGAACATGTGCCAGCAATGTCACCTTGCTGCAAAGAAGGCTAAGGGTATCCTGAGCTGTATGAGGAGGAGTGTTGCCAGCAGGTTGAAGGAGGTGATCCTGCCCCTTTGTTCAGTGCTAGTGAGGCCACACCTGGAGTACTCTGTCCAGTTCTGGGCTTCCCAGTACAAGAGAGATATAGACATAATGGAGAGAGTCCAATGAAGTGCCACAAGGATGATCATAGAATCACAGAATCATAGAATCATTTAGGTTGGAAAAGACCTTCAAGATCAAGATAATAAAGGCACTGGAGTGTCTCTTCTATGAAGAAAGCCTGAGAGAGGTGGGACTGTTTTGTCTAGAGAAGAGAGGGCTCAGGGGGGATCTTATTAATGCATATAAATACCTGAATGGAGGGTGCAAAGAGGATAGAGCCAGGCTCTTGTCAGTGGTGCCTGATGACAGGACCAGAGGATATGGGCACCAACGCACCAACTATTCTTCTATTCTATTCTATTCTATTCTATTCTATTCTATTCTATTCTATTCTATTCTATTCTATTCTATTCCATTCCATTCTATTCCATTCCATTCTATTCCATTCCATTCCATTCCATTCTGAAACACAGGACATCAGAAAGACAGCAGAGAACATCAGGAAATACTTTTTCACTGTTGGCGTGGAATTTCACTGGAATAGATTGCCCAGGGAGGTTATGTTGCCTCCCTCCATAGAGATTTTCAAAAACTGTCTAGACACTGTCCTGGGAAACTCGCTCTAGCTGGCCCTGCTTGAGCAGGGGGCTGGACCAGATGACCTCCAGAGGTCCCTGCCAACCTCAACCATTCTGTGATTCTGTGATTCCATGATTCCATGATTCTGTGAGTCTGTGCTGAGAGCATTTTCTTTCTAGAGCTGCTTGTTTGTCTTCAAGGTGTGGTCAAATAATTTCTTTTCCTGTGGGTGTAATTAAAGAAGTTGCTAGAGAACTATGTAACAAGGGCTAGAGATTTATTTATTTATTTATTGTCAGTTTGAAATGTTCAAATAAGAAAATGTATACTACCATCCTAATATCTTCAAGAAGTCTCAGCTCCATGTTTTATTTATTCTTTCTCTGCAGCATCTCCTGTGGCATAATATTGTGTCGTTTTATCAACTAACTGCTAGATGTTGTCATGGTGCTCTTCCCTGTCTTAAAGCTGATGGCAGCATTGAGTTTTTGTTGCATAGAGCATCCAGTGACTGATGGTTTTATAAAATTTTCAAATTCAAGGTTGAGATGAAATTTAAGAATTTTTAAGGTAAGCAACAAAAAGAGAGAATGAATTTTACTTCAATAAAATGTTTTTAATATATGATTTACTTTCACTAATACAATTTTTTTTGCTTCCAGTCTATATATTCAAGGCAGGGTTTGGCTTTTACTTTCAATAGCATTCAAAGTACAAATGTGGATGCAGAATGAAATAGTTACCTATTCAAAAGGGAGCAAACTGTGTAACTTATTCTCCACCCCCCCACCCCCCCAACCCCCAAAACAATTCTTGGAAGTGTGCTGGTTAATAAAATATTCTACAGGGTTATGGCCCAACCTACATTATGGATTGGGCCATACCTCAAAAATATTTATTTTCATCTCCTGGGAGACTGACATGATTGACAAACAACTGAGGGCAACTCTACCTGCCTGATTTCTACTGAGATTCCTGTCTGAAAAACATCTGTAACCATGTGAAGAAGAAAGACCTGCTACTTTAGGCCCAGTCAGGTATCACTAAAGAGAAGTTGTCATTCAGAAGTGTATCATTTCCCATACAAATGGCATCTCAGTGGTACAGTTACTAAATAAGCACAAATTTTTCCTTATTTCCAGGCACAAATCCAACATTTTACTGCAGTGCATATCTTTGTAATCATGTGCATTAACAAAAAAAATTGGTATTTATTATTATCTGAGTCTGTTCGATAGTTGAATACTCATTAGTCTTCCTGATGAGAATTCCTCGGTTCTCCCTTTGCTCTCATTGATCTTATTAGATCTCTTTAAGCAGAAGACAAACAGAACTGCTTGAATATCTGGAATAATAGGATGGATTGGTTTTATGTTCTCTGACATAATTTTCAGATATAAGGCATTTCTTCATTCTGCTTGAAATACTTCATTCACTCTTGTTCATCTGACAATGCTAGAAAGGAACTTTCAGGACATAAAGCTGAAATGACGCAATTCAAAGACTCTTTTCTCCAACACACAAAAATGTTTTAACTTTTATGTAGTATTCAGGACAAATTGTATGTGTTGATATCTTACTATTTTATTTTGCTTCTAATTGTATTGATTTTATTTATTTATTTATTTTCTTCTTAATTGTAATGCTGTGAATATTTCCATTTTGCTTTTCAATTTCGGTTAGAGCTTTTGGCAGCTCTTCTAGTTTTGTCTTCTTCTATGCTGTAACATAAAAAATTGGGAAATTCATCTGTTGACTAGGCTTTACAGTTATGCAGACTTTTTAACAAAAAGGTTGTCGGGTTTTTTGGAGTATATTGTGATCCTCTATTTTCCTGAACTGTCTTTCTTCTCTGAAGGTATCACTGATGAACATATCTCTTTGGTTTAAGTGCTACATCTGTGCATAATCTTAAAGCTGTCTATAACAAACTACATTCAAGTTGTCCTTTTCCAGGACTTTGAGACTATTCTCTGTTCATTCTATGAAAAACTTAACAGATTTTATTCCAGACAGTTGATGATATTAATACCCCATACAAGTATTGAAGAAGACACCATTTATATCATTTATACGATAATAACATGAGAATTTTAACTTTTCCAGCTTAGGTTACTAAATACATGTACAGATATGAGTAATACCATTGTGTTAGGAATGAGTACTAGAAAAAAAATGGGTATTTATTTGCTTATAATGCATTTTGGTAAGAGAAGGGGATATGAAAATAGTATGCGTAATAATATGGATAACAGAAATTCAGGAAAAAAGCACAGCATTTATTAACTTTATATTAGTAGAAGACACCCTGCTCCATCCTTACACACAGTTACCTCTGTCAAATAGTTTTGCACATTCTCGTTATTCCTGGAGTGAATTTTTTTTTTCTTAAGGGTCTAGGAGATCCATGTAAATATAAGGAGAAATGGAGAGTTTAGTCAGTAAACTTCACCAGGACTTTCAGATTCAAGTCCCTCTGAACCCTAGCAGAGGACATAATATATTAAAAAAGAAGAAAGATAATTCATGGAACAAAATATTCCAGAAGATGTAATGTAGATATAATGTCTGAAATATTAACATCTGAACATTTTTTACCACAAATAAATAATTTCTACATTTTCAATTATTTTCATTTTATTGGTCATGAAGAAAACCATTGTGTGCTGGTTTGGCTGGGATAGAGTTAATTTTCTTCATAGTAGCTAGTATGGGGATATGTTTTGGATTTGTGCTGAAAACAGTGTTGATGATAACGCAGGCATGTTTTCATTACTGCTGAGCAGTGCTTACCCAGAGCCAAGGTCTTTTCTGCTTCTCACCCCACCCCACCAGCGAGGAGGCTGGGGGGACACAAGGAGTTGGGAGGGGACACAGCCGGGACAGCTGACCCCAGCTGACCCAAGGGATACTCCAGACCATAGGACATCATGCTCAGCATATAAAGCTGGGGGAAGAAGACGGAAGGGGTGGACATTTGGAGTGATGGCGTTTGTCTTCCCAAGTCACCATCACACGTGATGGAGCCCTGCTTTCCTGGAGATGGCTGAACACCTGCCTGCCGATGGGCAGTGGGGGATGAATTCCTTGTTTTGCTTTGCTTGTATATGCAGCTTTTTGCTTTACCTATTAAGCTGTCTTTATCTCAGCCCATGAGTTTTCTCACTTTTAGTCTTCTGATTCTCTCCCCCATCCCACCGCGGGGGGGGAGTGAGCGAGTGGCTGTGCGGGGCATAGCTGCTGGCTGGGGTTAAACCACGACACGTTGCAATGGATGTTTTTGGAAAATTTTTAATATGGTAGATAAGGTTCAATTTTAATGAAATCACATTTCCATAGAAGGTGGATTTAAAAAAAAAAAAAAAGAAAAAGGTTTCTTTAGAACTGGAAAAAACCCCAATGATTTCCTCTCATAATAGTCAGAACAGATGAACTCTACTTTGAAGATCTTCTGTTAGCTGTTGACTTTCTTCATTTAGGAAATACGTTAGAGAAACAAACCGTATCATGGCAATACATACCTACTGACCATGTATTTTCATTCAGTTATGCAGTTGCACAACATTCGTGGCAGTTCGAGAAATCCCTTTGTCTTCTCTATTGCTGGTGTGTCTTTTTTTGGAGTCGAAAATAATTAAATGGTATGAATGGAAAGTTTTTTTTTCTGAAAACAGCCTTTGCCAACATTAAAAACAACATAAAACAGATGAGATCTAGGCCAAAGAAAATATCTTAAGATCTTTTTTCATATTTTTCATACAGTAAAATGACTGATTGTAAATGGCATTAGTAAAACTTGTAAAAGTGATATTTAGAAACAATAACTTTACATAATATTCAATGGAACGCATAAACATAATTTAAAAATAAACTAAAAGACCAAGGTCGTATATAATATCATTATCTCATTATTCATAATTTTTTTCTTCCTTTTTGATAATTTCACCTCTCCAGAGTTATATGTCTTTTCATACACTTAATCCAAGAAAGTATGTACCCAAAGTAGTTCTTATCCAATATAATGCACAACATATAAGAAATTTGAAATAAACTAAATATTCCTTTAGCAAGTGTTTGTTATTTGGCATTTATGCAGTGAAAATGTATTTAAACCTGACTTTCCCGAAGGCTACACTTACTGTAATAAATTGGTAACATTTTGGAGCCAAATTAGGTAATCCTTTCTTTTTTTGTTTGTTTCCAAATCTGTTTCCACACTTGTTCACACATTTATCTTTGATATAACTGTGGACCTCTATTTCAAGCTTAGTTTAGTTAAAATCTTAAATGTATTGGATGATTGATTGCCTTTCTGGACTTAAGTCTACCATGAAAATTGGCATGACCTGACCTTGTAATGTTCTATCTCACTGCCCTGTCATAGCAATCTGAATGAGACCCATATTTTAATAGCCATTTATACTGTTCCCAAATGCCAAGCTCAGTCAGCTTGGCCATGTCCTTTACAATTATGAGTTGAATCGCTTCCTTCTGCTGAGGAATGGCTTTTACGCTACGTTATAACCTGATATAGATTTTGCTGTATTTCCTTGCCTTTCAGAGTAAAAGTGGGTAAAACACATATCACATCAATTATAACTTTATTCTTCTCCTATCCCTCCTCCTCCCAGTCTTATGCTTGATTTTTACACTGTTGGTGTCTGGGCTGGTAGAAAAGCCAAATGTTCCAGATTCTGCCTCTCCCTTTCTTGTGCACAGCACTAACATGGAGCTTCCATTTCTCCAGTGTCTTCCAGAAAGGTTTTATACCAAAATGAACAGCACGTTGGGAAGCAATCCACCCATTTCCTTTGCTTTTGGAAGTGTTGAGAGAAGATATTGAACATAAATTTTAATTCTGGTTCCTTTCTATTAAGAAATTCTTTGTTATCCATAAGAAGGCTGAAAAAAAAAATACTGCCTATAACAATTATTTGTTCTACTAATATATCCTCTTTACAGTGTCTTTCTTCCAGATAGACCCATTTGGGTGGCCTCTCTGAGAAGAGACCAGGGGCCATCCCTTTGCTGGACACAGCTGATTCCATCTGGCTCCAAAGAACCCACTGCAGGGCACAGCTGAGCACCTCAGCCAAGATGGTGGCACATCTGAGAAAATGTATTTAAGAAAAGGCAGTAAACACCACACAGGCAGAGGGAACAAAAATAGTGAGAAACACCGAAGTCAGAGGTCAAGGAGGCACTCCATGAGAGGGCCGTTATTCCCTGTGGCGTGTGGGGAATCTGCACCAGAGCAGGTTTATCATCATACTTATTCCAGCTATCTTTTTATGAGAAAATACCAACGTGGGTCAACCTGAAGTATTTTAGTACCCACATATGTTGAATGAACAGGATTGAAAAGCATGAGGGAGAATGGAAGTTTTGTGGGATCTGAAAGGAACATATTGTTAAAAGTGAGTAGTCTGAAAATTCCCAGTGCTCACAGCAACAAAAATAATGGAGTGAAATGGTAGCTCTTGTTGTATCATACAATCATTATCAGCTCTATGTGGGTGTTGTGTGAAGCTCCAGGAAGCAGAATCCCTTCTGAAAACTCTAGACATGCTGAGACAGTGTCCACACAACAGGTCCTTCTTGTACAAGGTGAATTTATCAGCAGGAAATGTCTCATGCACAGTGTGAACAAAGAAGAGAAGCAACTATCAATATTTCTGAAGAAAACTTATTCTTGAAAATGCTCTCACTGTTGGTTTGTAATAATTATGTCTTCCTGTTACTGACCTTCTAGGTATCCACATAATGTGTCCTCCAACTTGTGTTTGAGCTGACCCCTAGAAATAAGGCTGATTATTTGTACCGCTTCTGAGTTAGGATAAGTAAAACTTTGACCTCTACTGAAATAATGCATACATTTGAGTATTCCCTGTTTCCCGCTCTGCCACACACTTTGTCTATTTCTCCCCAGGTCACATTAGAATGAAATGTGCTATTACCAGAAGCCATGAAGTACATCATAAAATGCCACATGTTGACCCTAGCAATAATGGATGTAACTCCAGGATTTCAGCAGAGGTGTCCTTGCTGAGACCAGAGGAGGAATTTGGTGCCCTGAAACACTAAGAAAAAAATATCTCATAAACAATTAAATCAAAGGGGAAAAAAACAACTTAAAGATAAAATTCAAGTGTGAAGGTAAAATAAAAGACAGAGTTCCAGTAAGCCTCTCTGTAATACCTCTGAACCAAGATGTCAATTTCTTGAAAAATTAAAGAAATATAACTAAGAGGAACCCAGAAGATACTAAATTTTGTTTTCTTCAGTAAAACTGAATGCAGCTCATGTAAGCATACATGAGAAAGTAAAGTTTAAGACTTCGCAACAAAATAAGAGAGAAAGTGGGAGATATTTGAAAGTACAAGGCTATTACTAAATTGCAAGCTAAGACTACAGTCATGGATATATGAATAAAAATGAGCCACTGGTACAGAAAAAAACCCTAAATGATGCAATTTAATTAAAATAGTTGATTATCCACTGGAATTATATTAGCTAAAAACTTGGAAATTATTAAAAGAACTTATCTGTGCTTCCAAAACATTTAAGAAAAATACTGAAGCTGCAAAGACTTTTGCAGAATTTACTTCTGCAAATATGTGATCCTTGTGGACAATGATGGCAGAAGCCCTGTTTTCAAGGGTTGTGACTTTCTTGTGTGCCAACACAAATTTAGATCAGTTAACATACATTAAACTAATGTAGACAATAAACCATGTGTAGAAGTGGATCTTGATGACATAGTGTGTTTGCTGGCTTAAAACCAATGCTCAAAATTTTATGGTAGCTGTAATTCTCCAGAAAGAATGGCCAGCTAACTGTTTAGGCTATTAACTTGCATGTATAAACTGCAAATGCTTTAGTAGAAGTCCTGCACCAACACCTCAGGATTGTACATAGGTGACACAAGTTTGCAGAATGTAGAGAAGAGACTGTTTTTGAGAATGTTAATTATGAGCTTTCTTGGCAAGCATTAGGGAATAGGAAAGGATCTGAAATGTAGTAGTCACAATTCATTTCATCACAGGACCACTTTCTGGTGTAACATAATCCAATATAATGTGGTATGACTCCACTGCTCTCAATTAAGAAATTAGTGCAAAGGTTCCACAGGAACGTGGGGAAATACTGTTATTAATAAGATGAATTAAATCTTGTAATAAGAATGGCTTCTCTGCTTCTAATGGTATGATTTGTTGACAGATCTGAGGACAAACTATAGAAACATATATGATGAGATTTCTACATAGAATTGTTATCAGCAGTATTTTATGAAGCAGGATACTGTCAGGGATCACATTTTATACTCCTACTTTATAAAAATGGACATTCTGGACAAGTTAATGCATGAATGATTAAAGACACTAATAAAGTAACAAAGCATAGTCATATTTTTAACGGTACTTTTCTTGACCTATTTATTACATGAGCCTGGAAACAAACTTAGATGTAGAAAAAAAGTTTTATTTAATAGAAAAAGTGATGTTATTAGCAGAAATGTTAATATTTTAGAGGGATAACATCCCTCTTGTTTTACAACCATCATCAAATATTTATGTCTTGATGCTTATATAAATTGTTCTGTTAATGCAAAAGTTTACATTAGAGAAAATACAATTAGAACAGTTTTAAAAAGTGTGCTATCTCATTAATCTATTATAAAAGTAACAAAACTGTCAGCACTGTACTGCAGTTTTTTATTGTACTGTACAATTCAGTGTCTAATTTTTAAATTGTAAGAGAGATATATGAGCAATGATCACAAATATCAAACTTGATTAAAGTAGGAAGTTCATCTTATGACACCCAAACCTAGTAAGTTAAAAAAATATGCACTTTAGATGTCCAAGTATCCATGGATTTATGTTATATTTTCCTGGATTTTCCTTATATTTTTGTTACTGTAAAGTTCATTATTTGTTCCTGGGAAAACTGAAACTGTATTATTTTTGTAGTGATTTATATCTGCCTACAAGTGATGAGTGTTTGCATCTTTATGTCTGGCTTTAAATATGGAGAGATATGACAAAAAAAGCTATTTGGTTAACTGACTGACCAATTGTAAGGTGGTTTTTTTTGTTTCTTTTAGTAAGGTAAACCATGTTTTTCAGGGGAAAAATAGCTTCTTTTTGATCACTGTTTGAGTTGGCACCAGATCAAGAATCCCCATTTCCCACTGCAGATGCATTATAGAAATATTGTCAGTGAGATCACTAAGTAGTAAGTGCTCCCCAGCAAGCTAAGAAGCCACAATATCAGTTTTACAAATATAAACAACATTGCATTTTTCCTATTAATTTTGTATCATAATGAAATTATTTTGGTCTGTTCTTGTCCTACGCAAGTAGGATCATTCTCTACCAAAATCTCTGAAATAAAAAAAAAACCCACACACTGAAATTTTATGTTTTCCAACACTCGTGACAGGCAGTCTGTTAACATTTCTTACAACTCACCCAATAGTTGCTTGACTCTTCTGAGTTATTCATAGCTGCTTCCTGTTATTCAGCTGTTATTCAGCTGTTTCAGATGCTGCAGAATTCATTATCATTTAGGAGTGTTGAACAAGTCCCTGGCTGCACTTGCAGCCATGAATCACTTGGGAAACATCTTGAATGGCCAACAACTCTCCTAATTTACCAGAACCACTTGGGCACCCTGTTAATTTTATTTAACAGACATTGGTAGAGCAAGGAAAGTTACTGACTTTTGTGGGTTGCTCAAGATATCTCATTTGTATGTTATCCAACTTCTGTTCATTTATCTTGTTTAAGCCCTACATTTCAATGACCAAACTCCTTAGTTCTGGGGTCTTTATTCTTGCCTATGTACTTCTCTCCTTATTTCATTCTTCCTTTCCTGGTATCTTCCCATGTCATTTTACATTGTCTGTTTAATTTTAAACTTTTTTTTTTCCTTCCTTGTTCCATGTCCTTTTTCATCAAAAAAGGAAGTTTTGTGTTCTGTTTCCAGTTTCTCAATTTTCTATTTCTCCAGTCTCTTTCTTGTTCCCTTCCATTTTGTTATTCTTTCTTCTGCTTTATATACTTACCACATCCTCTTTGCTGCTGACATACCCACAGACTGTCCTGCATTTGCTCATCTAGCCATGTTTTCATGCAGCTAATCTCTTTCTGCCCCTCTAAATCTAAAGACTCTTACTTTCCTGCTATCTTCTTCTTTTTTTGCACACACACTGAGATTCAGTCCAGTAGCTCCTTATGTGCACGATAAGCTACAAAATTGTTACTAAAAGTATAAAAAGAAAAAAACCCAAACAACCCCAAAGAACTTAGCTTTTTACAGGTTTTGCACCATGTCAGGGTCCTATCCTGTGCATTGTTACCATTAGCATCCTTTTCTGAACAGTAAGGAAGGACCAATGTGAGATGGAATCATTATAGAAACTTCAACAAACATTGAAAAAAAGGACTAATTAGAGTCAAATGAGAAATGTGAGCTATCTTTATTAACTAATTGGATACTTTTATGGGGCAAGTGAACTGATTAGATAAGGCAAACATGGTAAATCTCATCTATCTGGAACTCGGCAAAGTGATAGAAATTGTGTTACTTGAGGGAATGACTAGCAGAGGACAAATAGAACAGAAAGGCGGGGAAAAATTGGCTGAAGAGGGAACCGGCATAGTGGATTGCCTTGTTTATGATAACAGATAAGATTAGGATATTATGCCAGTTATACTAACAACGGTTATTTGTATAAGTCATCTTTGGAATATTGTATTGTATTAGACAATCAGAATATGAAAATAAGTGCAGCAGTTTGATGCAGTTATCAAAAAACCCAAATGCAGTCTTTGGGGTATTTCAAATATTCCAAAGAATATTTTCCAAGTCTTTCTACTATATGTAGGGAAGAATTAATACATAAGGAGATAGAGACACCTTATCAAACTACTGTGCTCAAATCTGATCAGCCATGTTGAAGAAAGATTAATTAAAAGGTAGAAGCAATCTAGCTTGGCTAATGCAGTGGAGAGCATCTCTCTTGCTAGAACACACTGAAAGGGCTTGGTCTGCTTAATCTTCAGTGAAGGCTGAAATAAAACATGATCACTTTTTTCCCATAAGAATTTTAAGGGCCATACATCTGGGTAGTTTGAGGAGAGAGAAATAAAAGAGCCATATTTGCATGAAAATAAATGACACATACTAATCAAGAATAAATATATGGTAGAAGTATTAGAATGTTTTATTTACAACTATAAAAAGAAGTAGAAAGTCTTAGAAACAATTGATTTTAAGATGAAATTTGCTATATTTCTGCACAGGCTTTTGTAACAGGATAGGGAGCAGTATTTCCTGACCTGAGAGGTCCTGTCCAGTTCAACATCCTCATGGGATTTGCAAGCTAATACAATACTGATTCTTTTCCCCAAAGCTGTAGATTTATTTTTCTTACTGCAGATTAAAGCCATGATAGATTAGTTCCAATTGCTCACCCAGTTTATATTGCATCACCAGTTTTATTGAGGTAAAAACTGAAGTGTGAGCTTAACTTTGAACAAAGCCTAGGGTTCAAAGTGCATTATACCCTGAATACAATGTCCACTGTGCCTTAGGAATAAAGTAAAATATTACTACTGGCCTGTATAAGCAGCATATTTTGACATTTACTCAAACTTTGCCTTCTACAGTAAACTGTCAAGGGAGAAAGGTAACATGAAAACAGCTTAGTCTCACAGGCTAAGAGTTTTGGTTGATCTTTTTCTGTCTCTACATAGGCATCAAATCCAAATGATATCCTCAGGAAATCTAGTGATGGAAGCATTACATACCTCTAAAATCCATTGCTCAGCTGTCTTTTGTTATAGTTGCAGCGATATAAACAAAATACTAATTGAATGCAATATACCTGTATATTAAATTATTAAAGGATAAACAATTGTATATTCTTAAACATTAAAATCCCCTTAATTCTTCTGTATAAATTCCTACCATTCTGAGAACTTTGGAAAATCATGGACGATCTTCAAAAACTGCAAAAGAAAAATAAAGATGCATAATTTTTTTGCAGTGCTTACAGTATCATTTTGACAGTTGGCAAACCCAAATTAGAAACTTCTACTTAGCTGCACAATATAAGAGAGTTCTCAGGTTTGAGAGGTGGTGCTGGATGGAATGAATCTCCCTGGTAATGAAAACATATAGTCATAATCAGCAAAGAAGTTTTCAGAGAAATGATTCTGACTATAGCATTCTGATTTTACAATAGAATTTTTACTTTATTGGAGTTGAGTTCAAACTTTTGTAGCTCCAAAAAGGGATATTGCTGAATACAGTGATTTCTTACAACACTACAAATAGGAATGGATACATCCTTTTTGTAAAGGAAAGGAAACAGCTTTCTCCTATGTGTGCCATTCAAGGGGGTATTTTCTTGCACTGGATTACATCTTATCCAGCTATGGATGCTGTGGAGGACACATTTGGACCATTTGCCTTGCTACCCTGCTCTAGAGGTAACACAATTAACATTCTATAAGTGAAGTGTGCTCGTCCTTTTTGTTTGAGGGTTGGTGTCAGGGAGTCAGAAAGGATCTACAGTGCTGCTTTGGAAATACAAATTATGTCAGTATGATGGGAGGGCAGCGTAAGATGTGGAATAATGAAGGATAGGAAGAGAGTTAAATTGCTTTTTGTCCCCTATTATATTCACACCAGAACAATAATTTCTTTGACTGATGGTCTGTCTAAAATTACTTACTAAAAGAAGAAATCTACTAAGTTGTCTTTACATACATCTCACATGAACCTCATCTCATTGATGTTCTGAGAAAGTATCTTGTTCAGTCTCATTCCGCAATGAATTCCCATGGTTCTAGATAGTTAATAGTTCTCCTTGCTATTTTTTAGCAGGAAAAATGAAAGGATGAGAACTCACAGCTATAGGATTTTCTACAGACTCCCATGCACATGCAAAAAGAGAGCATGTTTACACAAGACATGTCGGTGCCATTTAAAGATACCTCTTTTTAATCAAATGAGCTTCCTCAGAAATGAGAAGCTTTGTAAACACATTGGTTTGGTGTGGTGCCCAGGCTAACGGGCACCCATTTCTGTTGCCTAGATCCTTTGCTGTAACTAATTCTCTGGCTATAGTATGATGATAACGACAGGTCTCTATTTGCAGAAGTGCTTCTGTAGCTGAATACAGTAGGGATTTTGAAGGTCGGTTATTTTCCTGATGAGGCCAGGTGAGTCCTAAGGAAAAGTCAGATTAAGTTCTTTATTTATGTTGTGTGAAACCTTTCTAAAGATTTCAGTGGCAGAAAAGTCCAATATGTTGTGAGCTGTATAAGCACTTAATAGAAGATTAGAACATAGATGTAGGGATGTGTCTTTTGCGAAGATGACCTGATTTGCATCCTTCCTATAAATTGCAGTCAAGCAGCATCATCTCAGAAGAGAATAGGGAATGGCATTTTATCACCTCTAGACTTGTGTATCGTCAGGTCAAGCTTGAAGTGTGCCAGAGGGAAAATGTGTTTGACTGCTGCTTGCACTTTGTTTTCTTTGTGACTACATAAAAGGACTTCAGTGTCCAGAGATATAATTACAGCAACTTTCACAAACACTAAATTTGTGCACACAGAACTGGTATACTGAAGAAAAAGCTACAAAGAGAACAAGGCAAACCTTGGGATTTTGGTCTGATTTCTTGACCCTAATGTGGAGACCTCCCATTCTCCAAGGCTGGGAAAGAAATTCAGGTTCTGTATACCTTTTAGCTTTGTCAATCATAACTGGCATTTGGAAGGATAGGCAGCACTGTAGTTAGAAACTGTTTGTCAATAAGTGCATTTATAACTGAAGCTTAAACCATACAGGTCAATAGTTGATTTCTATCAAAAAGTCGCAAACTAGAATTCTCAGCCTGGAGTTGAAATGTTAATCCTTCCCTTTTAAATTTCCTAGGACTTCCCCACTCTATGTAATATCTTAAACTAATATCAAAGTTTTTAAAATGAAGACCATAACATTTTAGCAAGTTAAGAGCTTTTTTTCCAACTGTCTAAAATATTAGATGAAGAAAACTTCATTGAGAGGTGTGACTTCCACATCTGAAGACTTACTAAATCAGAAAAAGAAGCACCAGTGTATATTCACATCATTGTAATAAATGTACAACAAGTTAAAAGAGAACACAGCTGATTAAAAAACATGCAGATGCTATTTTAAATGCTTTGAACAACAATATGATTCCTGGACTTCTAGCAACTTGAAGACAATGGGTAATCTACTGTGTAATAACAATGCTGAAATGCCATATTCATTACTGTACATTTCACCATAATAAAGCATTCAGAACAAAGACTTCCAACTAAGAAAAAACAAATCCTCTCAGTGGAGAGAAGATATGGCTTGTTGTGTTAAGATTAGTCTTATCTTTAAGAGGCAAACAACATTACAAAGGATCTGCCTTTGATATATGATCCATCGTACATTTTAAGGAACTCACATTCCTTATTTAGGGGGTTTATTCTGCTGATGAGAAATATAATTATGCAAAGATGTTGCATAATTAGTTACAACTATCTGCTTTTGTAATGCTCTCTATAATGGTAAAACATATAAATTTGTGGAAAAAATTAGTTAATTGAATAATGTCCCACTGCTTGAAACATTAGCATTAACAAAACTGGCAATAAAAATTAGAACCATTCCAGACTTTTCAAAAGCTGGGTGATCTGCTTTTTTAATAGGTGAGACAGCTGTGACAGCTGTCTACTGCTAAGGTAATTTAAATAAATAAAAACTAGATAAGCTAAAATAGATCCTAAGAATGTCATATTGAATATGCTTTCTGGATCACTCATTTATAGTGTTATGCCTTCATCAGCAGAGACTACCAGATACAAGAAATGCTATAAACAGACAATTACAGAAAAATGTGTTTAGAAGGACATTCTCTTTGTATCATATCTAATTAGTCATTGGTTTATGACCTGAAGTATGAAGGCTTGAATTCCTATTTTTTATCATACTTAATATTCATGGTTGTGAATAGTCTCAGTCTTCATATCAAATTGAATTTTTCTAGTATTTTACTGAGCTAATATTCATCTTTAGCCATCTGCCTTGTGTTGACTATTAACTTTTGACAATGAGTACCATTGCTGAATTATGCACACTGTAACAAAGCATTTTAATTCATTGCTTTTAGATATGGTTTTAGTTTAACTGAATGTCCCTTTTTCTTAAATTAAGAAAGGACATGGACAAAACCAACCTTACTTTCATGACTTTATGAAGTTCCTTCTAGTTAATTTGCACCCATGTCTGAATGCCGTAGATTTTATCTTTTCTCCTATTGGAGAAAATTCTCTTGGATTTTAACTTTTCTCCTATTTAAGCCTTTCCATCAGATAGCCACTTTCACTGTTTGTATCTTACCTTTTCCATGTCTGTCACATTTTTTCTGAAATTGTAATATTAGAACTGAGTATTCTACAGGTCGATAGTCTCTGACTTATTCTGCGGCATTATAAAATTTAAAAGATTAGATGTCATCCCAGTTTCGTATTTCCAACCGTTTTGTTTTTTGTCACTGGTAGGGGCTGATGAATCCTGCAGTCTGAAAGAGGCAAGGATGTTGCAGCTCCATTCCCTCAGGTCCAACCAGTGGTGAGGCTGAGCATGTATTCCCAATGGAACCACATACGCACACAATACATAGTACAGTTATACAGGTATACATGACTGGCCACACAGATCAGCCCAGACAGAAAACACTCAGCACTCACGCAAACATCAAACAACACTAAGAGCCTCATCCTGGTCCCCTCTCTGGCTAATTAGAATGAAGGTCTGTTAGCAGAAAATATAAGTATATATATGTACAATGTATATGTACAATATGCACAATGACTACCTTGTAGCTGGTCCCTGCTCTTCCCAGTTGTCTCACTCCCAGAGACAAACATACGTGTCCAAATGGGTCTCCCAGTTGACCACCCCAAGCCCCAGTGTCCCCAGCAGTTGGCCTGGACAAACTCTGGTCCTGCCAGTACTGAACTCCCACTGTCTCCCTCTGAGTGACACACACTTCTGGCTCCCAGGTCATTTCCCTACTTTCTGGATAGTCCAGCTTGATATTTGCTAGTGATCACACTCTGGTGCACGTACTCTTACCTGCTCCGGTTGCTGGCACTGCAGACACACAGGCCCTATGATGCGTGATCTGACGCCAGCTGCTGGCACTCAGACCTCCATACACACAAGCACCAAGCAGAAAGAGGCCCCTCACTCAGGAAAACTGTTAGAAATGGAGTTTAATGAGAAGACAAGGCAGACCGCTGATCAAGTGCAGGGCATGGCCAGATGGGCGTACTGTTGAGAACCTGTCTACACGTGACTAGCCTGTTTTATCCATTTTTCCCTCTGTATTCCTGTGCTTGTTCATACCCAAACCACCTAGATCCCTCTATTTCTCCACCTTTGGTTTGTCCCTCAAACATCCCATAATAACTCTTGTACAATCTCAAAATGTTCTTCACTGCTATCCCGTAATGTGGGAAAGCACCTTCCACTGTCTCATGGTGACACCTCATGGCCCATGGGGCCGAGGCTCTCCTGGGACACCCCTAGAGGGAGGCAGAGCAAGTTTTTCTAACTGGGATATTGGGGTTCCCCCTGCCCTTGTGCCCCTGTGCTCTTCTAAGCTTGTGGAAATGGGCCTTTGATGGACTGATGCCTCCTGTAATGGGTCTGGAAGTAGATGGTGCAGGGCGTTGTTTGAGTTTCCCCACCCACTCCTTTGTATGTGTGGAGATGAGCTTTATATTGTATAACCAACCAATCACCACTTCACATTGACTAGGTGCTTTTGTGGACCTGTCAGCAATGATACTCAAGCATCTTTCTAAAGTTCTTTCCATTATTTACAGCATGGCAGTGAGCATAAATAAAGTAATTAATTTCTGAAAATCTGCCAGTCAGAAATGGAGTTACTAATATATATAGATGGAGTTAGCCACAGATTCAAAACAGCTGCTAATAATAAAGACATCTGGTAAGTCATCCACCAGATATATTTGATTCTGCAGTGTATATTTTAGCTCAGTGTGCTAAAACTTTATATTAATGTGTATTAGACATCTGTGTTTTAGTTCTCCTGCAACACATAGACAATTTATGCCCAGATATTTAAAAAGAAGATGCAGTTTTGGTAGGTCTCCTCTAAATCAGATAACAGTACCAAACAAGTTTTTCACATTTTGTCTTGTATTAATATTACAATAATTGTCTGATGCAATTTCTTCTGATAATTTTATATTTGCTTCAAGTAAACTTTACATTTATAATTTAATATTTGTTTGGGGTTAACAAATATTTTGAACACGTAAAGCAGTAGTTACCCTTAATTCGTAAAACTGCAATGGTCCAGATCAGCTTCTTTAACTGACAATCATTATACCCTTCTGGTAACAAAAATCATGTTGGGAAGTTTGAAACACCTGTAAGTACATGAAAATGAATGAAAAAGGAAGTGGAATTTGTAAAAAAAAAAAAAAAAATCCTTTTTGTTTCTTTGTTTATATCCTAAGCACATACTGAAAGACAGATCCTTGCTTGTTGCACTTCACCTACTGCAGGTATCAGATATCACACAACAGCCACTGAGTAGCTTAGCTTTTTTGGACTGATGGTTAGTGCTGTCATAGCTGACTAGTTTTATAAAATGATGGGATTGTGAGAGTCTGAATTTAATTTTCCATGACCTTGAGACGGAGTAGCTGTAAGATTGTGAAAAGAAATAGAAAAACCTATTCACAGGCTATGAAAGTTTTTCTTTTGTGAAATTAGAGATTATTTTCTGAAAAAAATAAGTTTTTCAGTGTTAGCCTGGAATGTGATTTTTCCTACAGCATTTCTTTTAAGCAGCTTCTTGTAATTCATCAGTTAGTTAATACATTATGTTCCAATTTTACTCTTGATCGTGGCTTGTGGTCATTTTATAAAATCATCAGCCTGGGAGGATTCCACTTCAAGATGCAGTTATTGATTAAAAGATTGAGATACCACTATGCAATAATATTTTTAAATAAGTGTTTTACCAGTCCCAGGACTTTCACTCACAATACAACACAGTATCCACAGTAGGCTTTTTATTTCTTATTTCTATTTATTTATTTGTAGTCAAGAGTTAGCTCTTTTCTTGAGCACATGTAACTGTAGTAAAGTTGTAGTGCCAACAATCTTTATGCTGGACTTTCTTTAAAGACCATAGGGCTTTCTCCTGGAAAACTCTTGAGTAAAAAATTGCAATTAGCATCATGAGGAAGAGTTTTCAGGACACATAACAACAGACTATCCAATCTGCAATTTTAAATGTATTTCTTGAAAATGCCTTTTTCCTAGATTCTATTTGTCATTAGTAGAGAGATCTAGTACTTGCTTGATTTCAGAACACAGAAGTTTATCAACATTTGTTATCAAGAGAAACTGACATATGTTGTCCTAAATCTCCTCTTTATTCCATGACAAATTCAGTCCCCTTCAGGAAAATTGTCAGTCTTGTATGCTTCAAAATCCAGCAAAAGTGTGACTTTTGTCATGTTCTCTTGTCTGTCATGAGTTTTAAACAGGTGGTTTTAGCCTTTGCTCATCACTTGCTGCAGAAAATACCTCAGAATGATTCCATAACAGATTGTTTTACTGAAGTATGTGACTTACTTTTCTACTAGTATGTAAGTTTTGATGGAGAGAGAGGGGTACCATACTAGAGTTTAAAATTCCTCAAACTGAAACCTTCAAATGTCTGAAAATGACTGAAACCAATGATGTGAACAAGGTGATTAGCATATTCAGTGACAGATTTTTGAATCTATATATTAAATTTCTTTGCCAAACATATTTTAAAATATAATACAGCAAAACAGACAACAAGCTAGATCATCTCAGATGTTCCTTAGACTTCCTAACAATATCTATTGTGCTGTTAAAAGAGGTTTGTTTGTTCAGGCTTAGAAGACGTTGTTTGTACAGTTAATGTCAAAGCAAATAAGCTGGAAGAAATACACTGTCTGAAGAGTACTTGAGTGTGTATCTCATCTTTTTCTTCTGCTTTGAAACAGTTGTACATACCAAGTGTGTTTATTTCTTGTGCTCTGATTTGTCAGATGATGTGTTAATTTGTCACGAATGCTGAAAGACATGAAATAAAAACTGATCAGATATGCTAACAGATCAATGGAGATAATTAAGAAGATGACAGCAGCAAAGAAAAAGGATTATTCTGCTATTATTATACCTTCATATTATTCTAGGTTATTTTTTACTGAGGTCAATCTTTTTACCACTGAATTCCATAGAAAGTGTTCAGTTGATCCCTGGGAGAAAAGCGAGCCCTTAGCTGCTACGAACAATGCCTTTGTGGTAGAGATGTAGTGATATTTTTTAACATTGCGGTTTGGAAGTTGGCAGTTAGAGTTTAAGAAACAAACAGAAAAGTGTTTTGTAGCACAAAATACAGTAACAAGTTGGGGAAGAGGCGTTTGCAGCAGTTCAATAAGACATCTTAAGATGGAGTGAGGAGTCTGTCTGAGGTCTGCTTAGATTTCTGGTAGGAACAGCTTTGTGTACCTATTTAGAAAGAGTGAGACAATTATTCAATAAGACACTTATGAGAATAAGCAGAAGTGGAGTGTCTGAAGAACTAAGGATTGTTCTGAGAGTGATGTCACAGGTGGGAGAGTAAAATAGCAAAGAATGAGGAGTGAGGGTATAGCTATTAAAGGTTGAACAAGTGTTAACTACAAAGGAAGCAAATGGAGAGACAGTAGAAAACAGACAAAAACCATGAGAGAATGGAATAAAAAAAAGCAATCTAAAGAAAAAAAATACAGGAGCACTACCGTACTGAGGTTTGTGACAGGTAGACATCCTGAGATATTTTGGATGACCATGGTTCATGGCAGCAGTCTGCTTTGTGGCAGACTCTGCATGGCGTAAAGGGGTTAGAGGACACCTTAGGTGCAATGCAGTAGCTTCCTTTCTGCCTCACATGTCAGATCATGACTGGCACATGGAGTCCAGACCAGGAAGGCAGCTGCAGCCCTGCTATGGCAGTGTGCGAGACAGGAACACCATGGCAGGAGAATGTGAAAGATGGACCACTGGGTGAATTTCGTGCTCTGGACCCAGGCAGGTGTGAACAGTTATGTTGCTAAATACCTATCTGATAAAAGAAATTTTGCAGCTTGTTTAAGCTGCTCATACTTAGAGTTTAAGGTAACCATCCAGTAGGACAGCTTGAATGGTGATCTTGTATATCAGATCCTTTCATAAGTCAGAGTACCAGACAGTGTCTCCACTGCCTGACTTCTGGCACTGAAACTGATGAGAAGGGCTATGGTTATTCCATGGCTGCATTCTCCAGATGGGTGGCTAAAGCTAAACTGCCTATTGGAGACGCTCTGGTGCCAGGAACTCTTGGGAGAGTGCTAGTTAGCATGAGCAATGCAGAGGCTGTGTTAACATTTAAGATAATTGTAGGACCATGCCCAGGCTCTGGCACTGTTTTGTTTACTTGGGCAGGTCTCTGATTCCCAAGTTCATTCCAAGCTAGAGCAGGAACAATGGTTATTGCTTCTTGGTGCTACCGTGCATCAGACTCAGAAACCCGTCTAGCAATTCTGGCAGCAATTTTAATGTACCACTTGTTTAGATGTTACTTATTGTTGATTTTTTTGTCTTTGTGTTCAAGTACACTTGGCTTTATTTTACCCTGAATTGTAACTGTAAGGATTTTCAGGGAAGATAGACATTGCCAGGGAAGGAAATATGTTGAGCCCCAAGGGAGCACAATGAAACAAACACAGTGAGGGAAGGATCTGACCAGATGAGAGGGAGCAGTCAGTCCAAGAAAAAGTGCTCTGAGAGCCCAGGCAGGCACTTTATTAATACACCAGAGAAACCTAGACCAATGTTTCATTTCTTAGCAGTTTTACTCCAACAACTCTTTTTTGACTCAGAAAGTCTGATGGTACTGAAAATCGTTAGCACTCAACTAAATCAGCTTCTCCTTTGCAGGTGTGCCTATGAAAAATACAGAGCATACTTAAATATAAATGCCTTTTTAAGGATGTGTTCTTAGCCCTTATAAAGTCTGGGAAGTTTACCCAATAATAGCCGTAAGGGGCCTGAGACCATCGCCGCTCCTGGGGATTTGGCTCCTGGGACCCAGGGCCAAGCGAGCACAGCTGGTGGTGTGGGGAGAGGCTCCTAGGTGCTATGGGGCGGCCGTGGTCAGGGTCAGCCCCTGGCCTAGGGGAGCCACTTTCAGCTGAGGCCTTTGCCTGCGCCCGCCTGAGCTTCTGCCACCCCGCAGCCATGTGCCTGGCCATGGGACCTGCCAAGCCGGGCCCACATGCGGGCCAATGTGGCCTCGGCCCGTCCCCATCCCCAGGCAGGTGCGCGACGCCCAGGGCTGGGGCTGCCCCTGTGGCCCCAGCTGCCCTGCTCCTGGCTGGCGCGGGACGGGCCCTGGCTGCCAGGCCCTGCCCGGCCGGGTGTCCGGGGGAGCCCCCAGTGCCCCCCGCACCCCAGCCCCAGGGGGCCACCGGCCCTTGCGGCACCCTTACAGTAAGACTGACATTTCAGAAGCCTGTTGACATGGGCAGTTGTTTTCACCGTCCCATCTCTCCCTGTGCTATAGCGTGAGGCCCTGAACAGCTCCGCAAATGGCCAGTTATGCACTTCAGGAAACCCCATGGCAGCAGCTTTTGTGAGAGAAGGCCACACGGTGTACCATCCTTCACTGCATGTGCAGTTTAGGAGGCCTGTCCTTGTTTGATCTGGTGAATATTTCTTTCTCTTTTTCTGTCTGTGACCCAGAAAGGCACTTTTCAGAATTAAAATTTGAATTTTAAAAATCCCCTGGGGGGAATCATCTTTAATAACATCTGATCCAGAGTCCAGTGGGATTTTTTTCTCTATCCAAATATTGCTAAAGTTCAAAATTCTTCAAATACAAGTGAAGATTTAGGGGGCACTTCATGGGATCATGACCTGTGCATGCACATTTAACCATTTCTGATACCTGAAAAGTGAAAAGGTTTACAGGATCTGAGATATTTTTACCACGATTCCAAAAATGTAACCTTTTCACTGTTTCTCAGTTTAGTTAATGTGATATTTTCCCTTTCATAATGAATAAATGTACGAAATGACCTTTAGATTTTACTTGATTAACTTGATTATTCATGATTAAAATGTTGTCTGTCACTCTCCATATGGAAAGTATGTAAATTTACCGAGCGAGTGGGGATGTGTTGTTCATGTTGAAACAGTAACATTTATATTATTATTGTGTTATTTCTGAGTTTACCTCTACATTGGTTGTACAAGAAATTTTCTTTAGGAATGATATTATAATAACGTTTTGCAAATCAGTAATTGAGGGTTTCATACAGAAATTTACCATCGCTGAAATTTTTTGAAGAGGTTATTGACCTGATTGAAAGCTAAACGCATGCACAAAGACAAGCTAAAATATAGCTTTATGTTTTACATTTGGTAAGTATTCATTATTTCTCATCTAAGTCATACTTTGTTCTTACAACACTTGACCTATGGATACTTATTGCATTATATTTTTATACAGCAACTAATAAACTTGAGCAATTTACCTTTAGTCAGGAAAATTCTCATCAGCCGTATAATGTTCCTGACAACACTTCTAAGGTTTTAAAGTTCGTTTTTAATAATTCTTGAAATATTACCCTGGATTTTACTGTTTGGAAAGCTTTGTGGCATTTTGAAATTAGAAGATGTCCTTAATATGTTAACAGACTAGTAATAAATGATGGAGGAATATAGTTGCACTTTGAAGTTCAGTGGAAAAACAGTTAAATTTAGTGAGGAATAAAAGTTTGGTGTTGTCAGAATGCTGTTGTCAGAAACATAGGGATGAGAGCAAAAGATGGCCACCTGTTTTTCTGGTTCTGGAATAAAACCCAGTAAAAGAGAAAATCTTCCTTCAGGCAATAAAGTGACTGTGTAATTAAAACTCAGTGGTAGTTTCTATACCCAGGTACCTTTGGTAATGCTGTTACTCCTGCACAGCTTGGACGGCCAAATAACTAGAGAATTCATGTTCATTTCAGTGGCCACTTTGCTGTCCTTCCACCTGTCCCCCCAGACTCTTTGCTCAGAGGTGTGACCCTACAGGTTTCTCCCTACAGGGCCTGGCTCACCTCTCCTCGGAGCATACATCTAACTTAACTGCTTGGGAGTTAGGGATACAGTGAGCTGTTCCCCACAGTTCAGGGTGGAATGAATTGCTGCGTCTCTGTATTGAACACAGAGGAAATCCGAACTTCGAGATGCCTAATTCTGTGTGCTTTGTCTGCTGATAATACTAAAAGCTGTAAAGGAAGGTATAGGAGCATAATTAAGACTACCGGATTTATACATCCACTGTCTTGAAATTAGACAGGCAATTATTTGTGGGAATAATTGACTTCACTGGTCCTTTCTTCATGGTAATTCCTCTAAACAGTAGTGAGGTCATTAGACTGTGTTATTAAAATGCTGATGTAACTTCAGATATCTTTTGGAAAACGTGCCTAGTATGGGTAATGAAAATAGTAGCAGGCCTCAGTTTAATATGTTTATTCACCAGTAGTTAATCTGTGATGTTTTTAGTGGTGTACATGCAGAAACATGATTGCATGTCTTTCAGAAGGAACTGCAGACTGTTTCAGATTGGGTTAAGGTGATTATTAGTGGTCTGATATATTTTGCTGTCAGTAAGTGGTTTATAAAACCTATTGTATGCAAGGTGTCACTCTTATTAAATCAGGAGAGTCCTACCAAGCACAGCAGATTAGAAAGAAAGATTCAGTCTAAGAGGACATATCATACTGCAGAACAACATTACCTAAATTTAAATGACTAGGTGATGGGGAAATTTGTAAAATTGCTTTTAAAATAGTTCTAGCTAGTAGTATATTTGGATGCCTTTGTAAGGCAAGCACACATATATTGGAGTGGTTTCCCTTCCCACTGAAAGAAGTGAATTCCCTAAAGTAGCTGTCACTAGTTACAAGATGTCTCAGAGGAGATAAGCATACATACATAACTTAATGTAATCCAGTGTTTATAGGTTGGATTTTAATTTTTTTTTTATTTTCTCTTCTCCTTCATTTTGTTCCCTTCATCAGATTTAATAAGCCTGAACTATTTAACGTCTACGTCCGATGAGTCCGTGTTGTCTCTGATATGCAGTCTGTGGTCCACTGAAACATGATGCATTAGAACATGGTTTGTGAAATGACTGTCTGTTTCTAATGGTTCTTCATGTCTGCTGGCATAGATGACTCTGGCCTTAACCATTGTTTTAAATTAAAATATTAGTAACTGTAATAATAAAATTATATTTTGTAAAGCAATAGCATTTTCTTAAGTGTTAATTGCTTTATTTGTTTGTCCTCCCTTCTGTGGTGGGTTGACCCTGGCTGGACACCAGGTGCCCACCAAAGCTGCTCTATCACTCTGCTTCTCAGCTGGACAGGGGAGAGAAAATATAACAAAAGGCTCACAAGTCAAGATACGCAGGAGAGATCACTCACTAATTACCATCATGGGCAAAACCAGACTCAGCCTGGGGAAAATTAACTTAATTTATTACCAGTCAAATCAGAGTAGGGTAATAAGAAATAAAACCAAATCTTAAAACACCTTCCCCCCACGCCTCCCTCTTTCTCGGGCACAGCCTCACTCCTGAATTCCCTCCCTCTTCCCCCTGGCGGCACAGGGGGACAGGGAATGGGGGTTGGGGTCAGTTCGTCACACCTTGTCTCTGCCGCTCCTTCCTCCTCAGGGGGAGGACTCCTCACTCGTCCCCTGCTCCACCGTGGGGTCCCTATAGCCCCCCCCGCTACCAAAACCTTGCCATGCAAACCCAATACACCATCTTCTTTCCAGATGGCTTTTTCACTGGCATGAATGATGGACTATAGATTTTTTAAATAAAGTTCAAACAGACTTTCAAAAAAGACTTTCAAATAGAAATAAATCAGGATGTCCCAGTTATTCACCAGGCAGCGCTTTAATTTGAGACTTGGAGTAGAAAGATCAAATTCTTGCTCCACTCTCCTCTGTAGGTGCATTGTTTTCAGACTGCCTGTAAAACAAAGGAATTAATTCCTTGCAGGGATACTATAATCAATGGCAGAGATCTTATGTTAGGTGACCTCAGACATACATTTCACAGTGGACAGTATTAGCTGGGACTACAGTGCATTTAGCCTTTCCACTTTGATGACTGTTTTCAGACTTTCCCTCTCCACACCAGCAATGACTCTGTCTCCGTATAAATCTATGAATACTTTTGAGAAGACCAGATTGCTATACTTTTGGCAAAACTCCAGAATAATAGAAGAAAAGGGTGTACTTATTCAAACGAAGTTCATCTAGGTAGTGATGACCATAAGACAGGGTGCCTAAGGAAAAATAACTGGACAAGCACATACGCTATTTCCCTGAAATGCTTCCCAGCCTTCAGGTATGTTCAGGTCAGAGTAATTCATAAGCCTGATGTGATTTGTCTGTTTACTAACTTTTCAGCTGATCTTTCCTTCAAGCTCTTGTTCAGTCTCTCCTTGAATCTATGTACATTTCTTGCACTTAGCATAGATTTTGGCACACTCCTCCACTGGTCTGATACCCATTCAGAGAACAACCGTTTACTTCTGTTTGTTTTGAATTTGATTCCTGCTAGCTTCATATGATAGTCCATAATTCTTTTGCTGGAAGAGACAATGAATTGTTGATCCCTAACCACCTTCTCTACGGCACTCCTGATTTTGTAGACCTCTATTACACCTGTGTAAGCTACCTCTTGCCCAGGTTGAAGGGTCTCATCCTAAACCATTTTTCATATGGAATTGTCTGCTTATATGGGAGTTGAGCATACCTTTCATAATCCTTGCTGTCTTTCTCTGAATCTTTTCCAGTTCTAAAATAACACCCCGCTGTTCCTTACTTCCCTATCCATCGTTTCAGAGTTCTGTTACCAATTGTTAATACTATGCTCCGTTAATGTTTTCATTACATGGGTTTTGCAAACTTCAACCTTGGTTGATTTGATCAGCCCTGATTTATGTGAGGAAGCAGGTGACAGCAATGAAAATGCGACTGTTTAGAAGGAGGCAGCACATATGTTCACGCTGAAAAATTTCCATGGGGCATTTAATCTCATAGTTGAAAGGGATGATAATAGATAACAAAGCATATTTTCTCATAAGAATTAATGTATTTGGGGGGACCTGATTACAGGGACTTGAATACAAGTTTAAATAGACAGTATATATGATGTAGAGAATGGTGTGGCAGAAGGAAGATCACAGCTGAAGGAGAAGATGGCTTTTCTCTTTTTAGAAATGGTTACTAATCTAGAAGATCTCAGTCCCTTCAGACAGAAAAAATGCAGTGATGGTAAGTGCTCAGTCTAATAGATGAAGAAGTAAGGAAAAGAAAGCATCTCCTCAAGCTGACAATACTGATTATTCCGCTCCTGTCTCTACATCCTACACATTGCATTTACAGCCAGGATAATTAAATTGTGTGCATTTCTTTAGTCCTTGCAAACATCCCCCGCCTCTGCATGAAATCTTACTAAAAAAACAGTTTTCCACCTATTTCCCCACCTAACTTTCACTTTCTGTATGAACATGTGGGGTATGACTGTATATTTCTCTGAGAGGAGGAGGCCAGAATGCACACAAAATTCAGTGTGCGAACTATACCATAGATTTACGCAACAGCATAATGGTATTTTGTATTCGTTCATAGAATTACAGAATCACAGAACGGTTGAGGTTGGCGAGGACCTCTGGAGGCCATCTTGTCCAATCCCCCTGCTCAAGCCGAATTGCTTAGAACTGGTTGCCCAGCACCATGCCCAGACAGCTTCTGAATATCTCCAAGGACAAAGACTCCATAACATCTCGGGGCAACCTGTGCCAGTGCTCAATCACCCTCATAGTGAAGAAGTGTTCCCTAATGTTCAGAGGGAACCTCCTGTGTTTCAGTTTGTGCCCATTGCCTCTGGTCCTGTCACTGGGCACCACTGACACTGGGCACCTGAGCCTTCTCTTCTCTAGTCAAAACAGTTCCCAGCTACCTCAGCCTTTCCCCATGAAAGAGATGCTCAAGTCCTTTCAACACCTTTGTGGCCCTTCACTGGACTCTCTCCAGTATGTCCATATGTCTCTTGTACTGGGGAGCCCACAGCTAGACAGAGTACTCCAGGTGTGGCTTCACCAGCACTGAACAAAGGGGCAGGATCACCTCCCTCAGCCTACTGGCGACACTCCTCCTCATGCAGCCCAGGACGCTGTGAGCTTTCTTTGCAGCAAGAGCACATTGCTGCCTTACATTCAATCAGGTGTCCACCAGGACCCTCAGGTCCTTTTCTGCCAAGCTGCTTTCCAGCTGGTTGGCCCCCAGCATGGGTTGGTGCCTGCAGTTGTTTCTTCCCAGGTGCAAGACTTTGCACTTCTTGTTGAACGTCATGAGGTCCCTGTCAGCCCACTTCCCCAGCCTGTTGAGGTCCCTCTGCATGAGAGCACAATCCTCTAGTGTATCAGCCACTCCTCCCAGTTTGGTGTCATCAGTAAATTTGCTGAGGGTACACTCTGCCCTATCATCTAGATCATTAATGAAGGTGTTAAACAGGACTGGCCCTAGTATTGACCCCTGAGGTACACTTCTAGATATTGGCCTCCAGCTAGACTTTGTGCCACTGATCACCCCACTCTGGGCCTGGTGGAATGATCAGTGGCTCATTCAGCCAGTTTTCAATCCACCTCACTGTCTGCTCATTCAGCTCATACTTCAACAGCTTCTCTGTGAGGATCTTACGCGAGACAGTGTCAAAGGCCTTACTGAAGTCAAGGTAGACAGTATCCACTGCTTTCCCCTCATTTGCCAAGCCAATCATTTCATCACAGAAGTTTATCAAGTTGGTCAAACATGACTTCCCATTGGTGAAGCCATGCTGACTACTCCTGATGACCTTTTTGTCCTTCATGTGCCTGAAATGTTCTTTATTTCTTTTCAAATTGTAATATTTGGTTTGCTTTTTTGGCTGCTACCAAGCACTGAGATAATGTTTTGAGAGTCACTTAGAACATCATCCTTTGTTGAAGGACTGTTGAGAAACTACTGAAAACTCAAGCACCCTAAATCAACTGGGTATACACAGCTGGATGTGTTTGTAAGGGAGGACTTCCCCTTACATAAAATATGTTGGCTCTTCCCCAGGAGACAATATTTGTCTAAGAGCTCACTAATTCCATCTCAATATTTATGAAAAGCTCCTCTCAATGGCCTTGTTCTCAGTGAGCTGACCCAGGCTGCCAATCACCCTCCTGGCCACTCCACTTGCCCAAACCTGCCCTGCTCCCTGGCTGAGGGTGGGGTAGGACAGACCTGGCTGGTGAGGCTCCTGCCCTGATGGATCCCCCTGTGGCTCCAGATGCCTGGCCCCAGGGAGCCACTGGCCCTTGCTGTGCCAGGACACAACCCTTCTTGCTGATTCTACAAGACCCTGGAGGACTTTTTGCTGCTGTGGTTTTAGATGAAGGCTTTATTGTTAGTTTTCACTCTTTCCACTGTTTGCTCCTCAAACTCTTTCTTGGCCTGCACAGTTCTACTTTTTATATCTAAACTGCCAACATTTACAAGGCTTTTAATTTTCTTTATTTGTGTACAACAACATTTTGAAAAATACTTTCTGGTTTCTAATACTATTTTTTACTTTGCTGCAGAGCCATGCTGGTGTTATTTTTTCCTTTTTTGAATCTTGTTTAGTAGGTGATATGCACTGTTGCTGTATTTGCTATATGGTATCCTTAAGAAATTTCCGTGATGCTGGGAAGGGTTTAATTCTCTTAGCTATCTCTTTTGGTTTTATTTTAAGGTGCTTCCTCATTTTTACATAGCTTTCTTCTCTGAAGTAGAGCACAATGGTAGTATATCTTTTGGTCTTTGTTGCTCCTGTTGTGATGTTGAAACTAAATATATTCAAATCAGTGTTACACAATGGTACTTCTGCTATAAGATTTCATATGCTTTGCCCTGTGAGGTTTTGAACCACATTCTGCACATTACTCACTAACAAGATTATTACAGCCTTCAGTTCTTTCTGTAATTCTTTGGGGAAATAGCATGCTAGTTTGAATCCCCTTAGGTTGAAGAGAAAACTGAATTTAACACTCCAGAGTATGGATGAACTTTCTAACAATCAAGCTGTTGTACAAAGACATGTAGCAATTCTCTCTCTGGATGTCTGTAAAATGAAAAGAATGATCTTTGTTGCACTCTTTTGAAAAACAGAATGTGGGACATCCCTTCCAGGAAAGCACTGTGGGTGGAGTGTACCAGGGAAAAAGATACTTTTGTGAAGCCCTGAACTAGCATCTAAAGTGTGAAAGGTAGCAGCGGTTCATATACACCTGTGTGTTCATTGTTCCTCCTGGCTTGCTCTAAGTGGCTTCCTGCTTGCTGCACTAGCTACTTCAAATAGCCTTACAGTTAGCTATTTAAATAGCCAATAGCCACTTAAAATAGCCATTCCTACCTTTGTCCATACACTGAACACAGATTTTAATAGGGGCACTGAGCTCTGGGTTCTGGATTCTGTGAAGAGGCACAGACACCTAAAAATCAGGCTTTTTTGCATTTGAGTTTTAAACAGCTAAGTCTTACAAGGTTTAGCTTTTAACTTTAAACTCCAGTTTAGCCAAGCAGTGATTGAAGGATATTCTTGTTCCCCAGGCAAACATAACTCAGCTCCATTAAGAACATTTTAGACAAGTTTTCACACTCAGATATTATCATTTATGGAACGTGACTGCTATAACATTTGAATCAGAATGATGACAGTAAGTATTTTCTACCCTTACCTACCTGAATGTTGCGATATATTTGGCATGGCTAATGGCAACAGTTAAATAGAAAATAGGTTTGTAGGATCTCAGAAATTCATACTAGGCTGTATAAAATGGCCTTCATTTCCTGTCAAAGATTCAGTCCTAATATTTCAGGGAAATCTAGATCATCAACAACACAAAAGTGCTGCTGCAGTGGTATGTTCATACTATAAAACAGTTTTATCAACAGTTTTTTCCTGCTGTGGCAATGTGGTGATTTTGATATGAGTTAGTGACCTCATAAGACATGGTCCAGGGTCAAGGCTGGTGAGTTTAAGTTTTAAATGTTGGTGGTCTTACGTAAAAATCCAAATCTAATTTTGCATGTGCAAAGCTGTTACTGTAACTATAAAATCAACTACAAACTTTCCTTAGTCCTGGACAACTGCATTTTTTAATCAAAATGTGAAATATGGGATTTACCAGAGGAAAAACCTAAAAGTAAGACTCTTCTTCCTACACCAAGTATTCCTAACTGTGAAATACAGAATTAAAATATGAAAGGAATTGCTGACATTAATGAGTCTGACAGAAAGGGGATGTGATTTAAAAGCTTCTGAAACATGTTCTCATTAATAGGTCCCTGAAGTTATTTACTGTAATTTAGTGTACACCAAATTTTGGATAAGGCTATTGCTGAGGGTAGAATCTGCAATAAAGTGTTTAATGGCTTTTGGATTGCAGCAGAGTAATATCTACTTACTCTCATGCTGATGTTTTCTTCAGTGGCTTCTTTCAGTCTGATCATCACCATAAAAATTCACACCTGTCACTATTTATTTGTGCCTTTGTTTATTGATATCTTTCTCTTTTCCAATCCTCTTGTTTATATATTTTCATCTAATCGAAAGTTTTTTGGAAGCAGTTACTGGATACAGTGCTCTGAAGTGTGAAATAATATTTTATATTTCTTCATTTGGTTTATGCTGAAGTATTTGTTTACTTTGAATTTTAGAGCTTTTTTTCCTACATTCTAAAATCATAAAAAAGCAATGTTTCATTTCATTCAAAATGTATTAATGTCTTTCTTTTCAAAGACCAGCACAGAAACTTTTGTAATGAACGGAGTACAATTCCTTGCAACTGAAGTAATCCACACTGTCTAAATAACAACATCTCCACTATTAAATATTGTATTCTCAAACACTTTACAAAGAGTGAAGGACAGACTCCTCTGCTCTTCTTATGTTTAATAATCGCAAGTATTCTCAACCTGTAAATAAAGTAGTACTTGAAATTGAGAGAAATAGAACATAGTATTTAGTAAATATTATGCCTTTAGGAACAGTGAAAATGAAATGCAGAGAATTTGAAGGAACTGCTCCAAACCTTGTGAAGTCAGCATCACAATTATGTCTGGAAAGCATACTGCTCTGCCTCTTCAGTGTTCAGTCTGTTGGCTTTTTCTGTCAGGAGTGGTAAATCCCCGCTCTTGGATTTTGGTTATGAAGCACTTCATAAGACATCAGAACTCTCTGCAATGACTACCCAGGGAAGAAGCTGCTCTGCTAATAGATTTCAGTTTTGGTTCAGCAAGGCTAGCCTTTGAATAAGCTCAGTCTGTGTTTGAATCATAATTTCTTGGCTCTATTATTATTATGCTACCAAAAAGCACACTCTGTTTCAATAGTTGTCTCTTATAGTACTGTGCTGTGGTTTTTAATCCTCACCCTATTACTTGCTGTTACAGTCCATTCTCCTTGCAGGAGGGAGGAGAAGTGCTTTGAGTGAGATTCTCAGCATAGCACATGGTCTTAGGTGCAGGGAGGTCTGGGGAATCTGGGATGCCACATCAACAAGTCAGTTAGCAGAGCTGCTCCACAGATACTACCAGACCACTGAGGCTATAGCATTTCTAACAAATTCAATGATCTTTATGCCCTTAGTTTCTTAGTAGCTAGAATATTCTCCTTCCTTCTGACTTCTCTCAAATGAACTGCCCTTTTGGTAGCTTGCTTTATTGTAACTTGAACCAGAAAAGTCCCCTTTCAACAGCCACAGTTGCTTGATAGCACCTAGACTATAGTTCTTTATCAAGAAGCGAACACATCAACACTAGAAAAGCCCTAGAAGACAGGAAATGTAACACCTGAGCCTTTCAAGGAATTTAGGCCATCCAAATATATCTCTGAATATCAGTTGAATGTCCATACTGCTCACCTCATTCTTGATGTTAAGGAATCCCTACCAAAGAGATCACTTCTCTACCAATATCATGAATACTCTGTCTGCAACTATAATCTTTCAAAATCATTTACTGTGTTGAAGAGCAATGGATTATGAAAGGAAGAAGATGGAAGACAGAATTTCTCTATAGCTGGCCCATGGTTGAGGTTTACTTGTGCAGGAGAAAGAAATGTCTGTGAATGTCCTCCTTTTTAGTGCTTTCTTGAATTCACTGAAGTACAAAGTCATACTACATACCCTTAGAAGTCAACATAAAAATACAAAATAACTGTGCAGTATGCAAAGTAAAAGATACTGGGTACACTTTTAAATATCAGTTAAGAACCACAAGCTATTCTGATTCAGTAATACTCATTTTATGATTATGCAAGGGTGAAATAGATGTTGCAAATTTGCCAAATGTAGGAAATTGACAGTAATGAAATTGCATGTTTACCAGTCAAATCTCTCAAATATATTCTCACTACCACTCTGGTATTTCCTTCACTGTAACAGTGTAAGGGGGTTATCAGATTCTGTGATCAGTGTGTAATAAGCATTTAGATTCTTATAAACATAGATTAAAATTTAGCTGGAAAATAGCTGGAATTTAATAATCCAGTGATGGAAACCTTGCACAGCACAGGCGGGAAAAGTGGCTGACAAGGAAGAGAGGTTATTTTGCCTGCAGAAAGGAATGACACACATAGCTGAGCTACTACCATCAAGACAGCTTTGAGCGCAGTGAAAGATGCAAGAAAGGTATAATCAGAGAAAAGAACTATAATTTTCCAGCACAAGATGGGGAGATTGAGAAAGGACTATTTAACAAGACAAAGGAGCACTCCACTTCAGTGCCTGGCATACACGTTCACGCACAGACATTACCTCCTTGGGAGAGGGCTCCTCCTGGCAGGTTGCTCCTGGCAGGTGGGGAAGGGAAGGAACTATCCTGTGGCAGACTTGCAACCCCTGTGCCACCGCATTGCAGCTTTGGGCAATGCTCATGCTCAGGGGAGGACACCCATTGCTTGTCTTCTCACTCCTTCCCGAAGTCCCTTCCCTCTGAAGCAGGACGATCGTCCCATCACGTCAGCACAAGATCTCATTGTCTCCATCTTTGACAGACCATCTGATCCTTCCCTATGCTGCTAAGCTATAAGCAACCCTGTTGAGGCTTATGGCCCTAGAAATATCATGCCTGACCTATCTTCCTTCTGGCCACCTACTCACTCTCTTTTTCCCTCTGGCATCTTCCATGCTGCCTGAAGAGGTGGGCTGCTGCACCCTTTGCTTCCCGCAGTCTGAAAATATGTATAGATGGTGATTTTAAGGAAGTCTGTGTGATTATGTGAAAGTTTCTTCCAGATTCTCCTTCAGAGCCCTCTAAGTGTACCATTAAATTTACTAAGTGCCAGCCTGTGGTGAGATGCTTTTCTCTTATCAGGACTAACAAGGGGATTAAGATTGTCTTGTGTGTTTTAGTAGACCATAAAGGAACAGAAATGCATGCATGATGACAAACCCTTTTAGAATAAGCTGGAGCATAGATTAAATAAAATTTCCAACACTGACCCTGACTGCCACAATAGTGATAGAATTATAGGGGAGTTAATGTTTATGAAAAATATTACCAAATCAGAGCTCTTTGCGTTTACATAGTTGCTCCTAATGTAAATAAGAATAGCAAAAGATGGGAATGGAAAATGAGACAAAAAGTGCTATAACAGAGGTGTTCTGTGAATGTTTTTAGATGGGCAAAATTCATTATTTTTTCATACTGACTTAATTTTCAGCTAGCAAAATACAGTGAATTTTCAGACAGCAAGTCAGCTATAGGGTTCTGAAATGCACATTTGAAAAAGCAGATTCACATTTAATTGTATAAAGTGGTCCTGTACAAGATCTTTTTCAACAGTGAAGGGAAAGGAAGCTTGAGTAAAGTCAATCAAATTGCAACAGCTTATAAGCTTGTCCTGTATTACCTCGTTCTACGAACATACAGTTCTCATCCTGTTTCAAAAGTAGATCATACCTGTGACTGTAAGCTAATGTTTTCTGTTTTTCAGTTTGGGTAAGCAAAAAATACCAAAGTGGTCTGTTAGCATGACTCTTGGAATGTGATGGATTTGTTGAAATATTTTTCCTGTTTGTTGGCCTGTAACCAAGGATTTCCATGTTCAAATTGTGGCCTCTGTTTTGCTTTGACAACATTATTTCTTTCTCCTCTCAAGGTTTGTTACTGTAATTCTTTCTTAATCGTAGTTGGAATGATTGTTATGTAATATTCCAGTTTCTCAGTCTAGTTGTGTGTCAGCACAGCTAGTACTTTTGTCTTCTTTTTTGCATGTTTGGCAGAAAGAAAAAAGATTCTTGATTAACTGTGTTCCAAGTTCCTTATGAACATGCTTGCATTTCCTCCTATAGTAACACCAAAATATTTTCCTGCCAAATTACTTGCCAAGGAATATCTAATTAAGGCTAGATTCTAGTGATAACATTCAGCACTTTTTCTTGGTAGTGTGACTGCATAATGCTGTCATTTTTCACTCCTTACTTTGGTATAAGGAGTAGATTGTTCCCCTTAAAATAGCTAGATCTCAAAAAATCTGTTGGAACAACTTGGCTAGTGACAATCCACTTCAATATTTTTTTCATGTTCTCTGTGCTATAGTGAATTTTACAAATGCAATCTTTGGAAGGCCCAGATGAATCAGACTAGCAAAAGGCATATTGAACTGATCTGTTATAAAAATAAAACATCCAGTACTGTGAGCACAGTGCACCACAAATAGCTGGCTCTCAAAAATAACCATTAGGTCTTCAGTTAGCAGACTGTTCATACACACCCATTCCTGTCCTTTTATATCGCACTACTTTTGCTTCTTATGTGGACAACTGTGATTGAAAGGGGGAAGCAGGAGGATAAGGGCAATATGAAAAGCTTGAGTGATAATAATTTTTAAGAGGAAGGATATTGACACATTATACCCTGCCATGATCTTCTTGTACAGAATTAAAAACTGTCCTAACACTTTAGGATGAGAGCCAGAGGTCAGTTTCTGGTAGACCCAGCTCTCTGCTCTCCAGCTGCCCCTTTTAGTCCCTCAACTAGCAATCACCTCCAGAATCATTCCACCACTGTTCCACCTGGCCCTTACTCACCAGTTACCTGCAGTATCCTTGAACCATCAGATATGCCAATAAACCACATTTTTCTTCACTGAAATTTTGTCCTATGTCCTGAATCTAAGCCATGCCCACCTCAAGCCTGGACACTTCCATTCTTATACCCAGCATTGAAAGATGCTTTATTCCTTCTGTGAAACCTTCCCTGCTGCACTACAATCTCTCTGTGACCTGCCTGTGTCAGACAGCCATCTATCTGGCTTCCCTAGAGGAGGCTGAAAATCTCTTCTCTCCCTCAGGTTACACTCTCTGCTTAACTCATTGACACTGTATTTATTGCAAGGTCAGAAACAGCAGCAATAACCTGGAAAAGACAGGAGCTTGCAGGGAACTCAATATTCAGTTTCTCTGGGATTAATGAAGAGGAGTTCCACAGAAGCCACCTCCTTCTTGCCACGGTCTACATGTTTTGCAGAAATGCCTGGAGGCACTGAAATATTCTGAGACTGGTCTGGTAAAATCACACCAAATCCCTTGCTGGCACAGGGGATCCTTCAGGTTATTGTACACCAGTCACACTGTCTTGTGTTTGCAGTGCACCTGACATAGAAGGATTATGAATAACACTAAGCCTCACTTACTCCTTGCGTTGTGCTCAGTCCTTCCATTTAATTGCTTGTGACCATATCAAATAATCTAATTTTATTTTATTTTTTAATCTGGTGAAATAAACAGGTGTCAATGTTTTCCTGCTGGTGGCTAACAGTGCATTTATATCTTATTTTGGCCTGCATTATCCCACGTGGCACAATGTCCTCAAGGGGTGTGCATGAAAAATCTGGGGCATGATGCAAAGCAAATTTTCCATCATTAAATTAAAAAATATGGATGAGCAATCAAAATGTAGGCAAATGTAATTAAAATTCAAATGTAGCCTTTAGATTTCTGTTTTTTTCCTTATCCAGAAAGTCGAGGAATTAATTTTATTCTGCAAGGTAGCTATTTTTTAAAAACTGGCCCAAATGAATCTTTAATGTAATATGAAGTCTACTGAATTTAATCCTATAGGCTTTCCCATTTGGTTAGAAGGACATAGTCTCATGGACAGAATTATTTTAGGATGGCTGTTATTCTTTGTCATGGTTTAAACCCAGCCAGTAACAAAGCACCACGCAGCCGCTTGCTCACTTCTCCCCCCGGCCCTGGTGGGATGAGGAGGAGAAAATATAAAGAAAAGCTCGTGGCTCAAGACAAGGACAAGGAGGGATCACTCACCACTTATGGTCTCAAGCAAAAGAGGCTCAACTTGGGGAAGAAAAAAAATCAATTTAATTTACTACCAATCAAATCAAAATAAGGATATTAAGAAGTAAACCCAAACCTTAGAACACCTTCCCCCCACCCCTCCCTCCTTCCATCCTCAGCCCCACTCCCGGTTCTCTCTCCCTCCTCCCCCCAGCAGTGCAGGGGAACAGGGGATGGGGGCTGGGGTCGGTTCCTCACCCGTTGTCTCTGCCGCTCCTTCCTCCTCGGGGGGAGGACTCCTCACTCCTCCCCTGCTCCACCATGGGGTCCCTCCCACGGGAGACAGTCCTTCACGAACTTCTCCAATGTGAGTCCTTTCAGCGGGCTGCAGTCCTTCAAGCACAGGCTGCTCCAGAGCGGGCTTTCCCATGGAGTCACGGCCAACTTTGGGGACATCCACCTCCTCTGGCTGCAGGTGGGCATCTGCTGCCCCGCTCACCTCCACGGGCTGCAGGGGCATCAACCTCCTCTGGCACACCTCCTACCCCTCCTTCCTCACAGACCTTGGTATACCTCACAGACCTACTCACTGCAGGTTCCCCCTCTGAAATCCGCTCTCCCAGAGGCGCTACCACCATCGCTGGCGGGCTCGGCCTGGGCCAGAGGCGGGTCCGACTCGGAGCCGGGGAAGCTTCAAGCAGCTTCTCACAGGAGCCAGCCCTGTGGCCTCTCCCCCGCTACCAAAACCCCGCCACACAAACCCAAAACATTCTTTCAGAACTACATGTTGTCTAATGTGTTACTGCACTGGTAAGATACTACTTTTTTCTTGGTACTCATATTTTTATAACTCGTGCTCTGACATGTCTCTGTTGCACAATACATATTCCAGTGTTAGCTTAAGACCTGACTATATTTACCATAATTTCTTGATTTGCCTAAAAATCTTGTTTCCAAATACAATATTTGCTTATCTCGCTGCTTGTTCTGGTCAAGTGTAAGGCTTGATTCCTCATTCACCTTGATGAATGCTTCATGTGAGTAGCTTCACTGGCACTAGGGTAAAGGCACACAAATTGCAAAATACTGAATGTTTTCAGGGATTAATGTTCTAATAAAAAACCTCTTTTTCTTCAAAGCATTTTCTAGTTATGAAATTGATAATTAACTTTATGGTGAGTTATAAATCAGGCTATGAGTAGCTGAGGATGCAGCTGATGCCTGTAAAAAGGCACTGATGTAGACATCAGCTGAGCCAAATATACTCACAATTACTATATATGGAGGAAAAGTGAGATACATCTATAATGTTTGTCATGTACATAGTTAAGAAATCCATGTTATATTTTTATCATTTCCCACCCTCCATCCCCTCATAGCTTTTAATACTATACAGGAAAGTGACTTTAAAATTTTATCTATTAGAAATTGGAGTTTCACTTTAAATCGAAGTATTTTGAAAAGAAATATCAATTTAAAAAAATTTTCATTGAAAGATGCTGAAACAAATTCTAAGATTTTTTTTTTCAACAGTGTCAGAACATTTGTGGTCAGATTGATGTATCTAAATGTACATATCTAAAGTATAAATGTCTACACAGACATAGATCTTGCTGTGGTCAATGGAGAGAAAGACAGACTTTCATTGTAATGTAGCCATCTAATGTAGAGCAGATTCACTGTCTTAAACGTGTCTGTTTCTCTCAGCTGATGATGAATGGTGCAGAGGGATTCAGCTGCTTGAACACAGGCAGCTAGCACCATTTTAGGTACGAGAAGTGTAGCTAACCTCAAGGTGCTACTCTAAAGGGCGTGGACCTCCTGCACCATATCTCCTAGCTCTGTGAGGGTGTCTTTGTTACCACATGGTGTCTAAAATGGCACCATATATCTGTGCCTAGGTAGCTGGGTGTCTCTCAAAGTTTAGTGTTTCACTTCATTTTCACTTTGAGCTTTGTTGCATTCTCTCTTGATGCTCTCAGGGTTCAAGTTTTCTTTCCATCATCTTGGTATATGCCAGAGGAACTTCTTAATTGCTATTGGCCACTGAAAACCATTTCTTTCCCTACTATTTGCTGCAAAAGCAGTTCTTAAGTTACTCTGTGCTGCTTCCGTGAAAAAATAGCATCCTCAATACCATGAAACAAGAATATGTTGGGACATTGGATATTCTAGTATGTAGTTTTTAAGGATCTCTAATAGGGATAGCATGTCTATTGCTTGTCAAATCAGTTAAAGCCAGCTTTATCACTAGTTTTAGGTATGAAATAATACATTTATTTAAAGCTAGAAGCTGTAAATTTGTAACAGTAGAACACAAATGAAAAAATATACACTCTGTTAATGTTATACTTAATGGGATACCTATTTCAGTTACTTCAGCATCGTCTCTTCTACCTCTTTTTTATAGGTGAAACTGAAATCTCATATTGATTTCCTGTGATGGTTACGTTTCTGTTATATAAGATGATGGTTATGATCTCCTTCCACATAGTGCTCAACAGAAGGTGAGTGTCACAGATCAAAAGCTATGACCTGCCTATATTATGTCAAGTTAGAATGCCCTCTTCTTGCATAATTCTTTGTTATGAAAGCTTCCATCTGCATTTACTGTAGTTAGGTAATGAGGCATCACATGGTGACGTGAAGGATGAACCTTCCGTTGTTGTCTTAAGGTCTTTTCAGTGACATTTTGATTGTATATCATACTGGAATATTCCTGTCTAAGACTCCCTTCATACCTTTTTCTCTCCTGAAGACATTTTTGGAGATATGTTGGTAAAATGAGTTACATCTTGTTATGAAAAATGTGGGATATATAGTCTTCCTACTAGGAGCATGAGGAGTCCTTCCATATGAACATAATTGTATTGGCTTTGTGTGGCAAGGTTTTGGTAGTGGGGGGGGTTACAGTGGTGGCTTCTGTGAGAAGCTGCCAGAAGGTTCCCCTGTGTCCGACAGAGCCAATACCAGCCGGCTCTAAGACGGACCCGCCGCTGGCCAAGGCCGAGCCCATCAGCGATAGTGGTAACGCCTCTGTGATAACATTTTTAAGAAGGAAAAAAAGTTGCAGGGCACACAGAAAACAGCAGACAGAGAGAGGATTGAGAATATGTAAGAGAAACAGCCCTGCAGACACCCAGGTCAGTGAAGAAGGAGGGGGAGGAGGTGCTCCAGGTGCCGGAGCAGAGATTCCCCTGCAGCCTGTGGGGAAGACCATGGTGAGGCAGGCTGTCCCCCTGCAGCCCAGGGAGGTCCATGGTGGAGCAGATCTCCACCTGCAGCCCGTGGAGGACCCCACGCCAGAGCAGGTGGGTCCCCGAAAGAGGCTGTGAGCCCGTGGGAAGCCACTGCTGGAGCAGGCTCCTGGCAGGACCTGCGGATCTGTGGAGAGAGGAGCCCACGGAGCAGGTTTTCTGGCAGGACTTGTGACCCCGTGGGGGACCCACGCTGGAGCAGTCTGTGCCTGAAGGACTGCACACCGTGGAAAGGACCCATGCTGGAGCAGTTTGTGAAGAACTGCAGCCTGTGGGAAGGACCCACATTGGAGAAGTTCATGGAGGACTGTCTCCCGCGGGAGGGACCCCACGCTGGAGCAGGGGAGGAGTGTGAGGAGTCCTCCCCCTGAGGAGGATGAAGCGGCGGAGATAACATGCGATGAACTGATCGTAACCCCTATTCCCCGTCCCCCTGTGCCTCTGAGCAGGGGGTAGGTAGAGAATCCGGGAGTGAAGTTGTGCCCGGGAAGAAGGGAGGGGTGGAGGGAAGGTGTTTTAAGATTTGGTTTTATTTCTCATTACCCTACTCTGGTTGATTGGCAATAAATTGAGCTAATTTTCCCCAAGCTGAGTCTGTTTTGCCCATGACAGTAATTGGTGAGTGATCTCTCCTGTCCTTATCTCAACCCACAAGCCCTTTGTTATATTTTCTCTCCCCTGTCCAGCTGAGGAGGGGGGAGTGATAGAATGGTTTTGGTGGGCACCTGGAGTCCAGCCAGGGTCAACCCACCACAATAATATAAAGATTGTGTATGATTCCACATAGAATATAACAGAGAGGAAAGTGCTGAAGGTGAATAGCATTCTTCACTCATTGTACCCAAATCTGTGGTGCTCTCTCATCATCTAGTTTAACCCTTTATATTATATTGTAGTACTTGGGCATTATTGAAATCACATTTCCACAGGAAGACAATTCCTTTTTTTGAAGTATCTCTGGGATGTGGGAGATACTTTGAGTTTGGTCTGGGATTAAACTGAAAAGTTATTACTAGTAAATATTATTATTACCTATATTATCAAACTTCACGTAATCCAGACTGAAGGTTGCAGCTGGGAATCCACGCATACATTAAAAAACCCCACCTGTCTGACCTATTTGTTTTTTTAGAGGAAATTATATGGAGGCTAATTCCTATCACCAGGCTTTTCAGGGTTAATTTATAAAGTTCCACAAGAAAAGTTGGAAATTCTCCCTTGTCTAAATAGGAAATCAATGGCTGCCACTTTATCCTTCTGTCACTTTAGGTGCACATCAGCAAACATCTCTCTCTTTCATGGTGTTTAATTTTTGGTACCAAGAAATAAGGGAACTGGTTTTCAAACAGTATGTTAGTACTTCTCAATCACAACTCATCCATGAATGTGAAGGGCAGTTTTTTGTCCATGTTCCAAAAATAAGGAGGATTCAGAGAAGTTATTCTAATTTTTTTTTCCTGAATTGATTAATCAATTTTAGTTCATGTGTTTTCGCATTGATAGAGGCTCTGATGTGATAGTTCTGGTTTTACTTTCCATTAGAGTATATCTTGTCATCTAGTAGAAAGTTTAATAAAAGCTTGACTTTGAGATTAGTTCAAATATGGTATTCATTGCGCACACTTAATCTTCTAAATTCCCTGATATTGATCTGCAGAAAGAGAAGCTTATGCCTTTTGATGGGGATTTATTTCTTCAGTCCAAATTGATGATGACCCTCAACCTTTCATATTGTTGACCTATTTTCCCCCATACTTTCAGAGATAGTACAACATCTTGGTAAATATTGCATTATTAAGTTTCAAAATAAACTTTGCTGTTGCAAAGCACTGCTTCTTGCTAGTATGGCAGCATCTGTAGCTTCCATAAATAACATGTAGATTAACTGTTTCTGTTCACGGACCAAGATTTAGTGCTGTTTTCAAAAGGTGCTAACATAGCTTTTGATAAATACTTACCCACCATGAGCCCGTTGACTTTGCACACTGGAACAAAATGTTTGCTTCTAGTCAAAAAGCACAAGGGGGCAGTTTAGGATAACAAACCAACAATACGATAGTAAAATATACCAAAAAGTTCAGTTTTAGAAAAGTAGCTTTTCTGAATCTTCAAATTAGGGTTGCATAGATTCTGAGATTACCCTTAGCACCCAGAGACTTGTGGTCCAGACTTACAGACAAGAAATATAACAACACAGAAAGTATTTTAATGTAGAACAGGCCTTTAGTCAATGAAGGGAAAAGAGGAAAGAAACAGCTCATACCAGCTGGGCATGTTGGAAGGATCTTTCTCAAACATGTTTTCCTTTTGTTCAAGAATTTACATGCATCAATTAACAGAACAGATTAGACAATGTTTCAGTTCACAGTTTTAATGTGATAAGCATTAGTGCAGCCAGCTGCACCATAGCACCGATACAGAGTTAAACTGGATTTGTTTATAATTTACCTTTTTTTCCTGTAGAGAGTCTAAGCGAAGCTTTTGCAACATAGACTAAACTGCTGTACTGAAGAAGGAGTATCATGAATAAAGGCTGTGCAAAGAACGCCTAGATGTGTCAGCTGAAACTTTTATCTTGCCATGAATACAATGCAAACAACTTTTTTTTCTGTGGAAAGCTCTTAAAATTTTTATTGTTGCATATTCCAACTACTTTACTGCAATACAATATCAATTTCCATAACACTGCTTAGCCAGGAGCAGACCAGAATGATTCACAATTCAGTAAAAGCTTGCAGATACCTTGCAGTGTGCCTTTGCTTTGTGTTAATTTCAAAAGTACAGGAAAGGTAAACCTACAGGAAGGCAGGGGTTTTCTTCATGATAGGATGACTCTTGGGAAATTGAGAAAGGAGGTGGGAAAGTTAACATACCAAAGTATGTCCCCAGGCTTGCCTTATGTCCCTCTTACCCTCCAGTGTCTTGGAAGAATTAAAGGAAGCAAGAATCCCCAGGAGGAGTTTGGACTGACTTGATCAGTATTCATTTTAGCATCTCCTGTTGCAGCACTTAAGGAGCAGGCAGCTACAGCACCACAGGAGAACCTACAGAACTTTTGTGCCCCCAGGCCAAGCTGGTTTCTGCTCTGTGGTCTCATCATGAATGCTTCCACTGAACCATTCTGTACTGCCAGGCATTGCTCAGAAGTTGGGGCAGAGGCAGAGTTTGGAGCCTGAACTCTTTGGCTGCTTAATGGGTGGGTCTTGCACAGTGGGGCATAGTGGAGGAGAAATCCTAAACTAACTTCAGGCATGACTGCGCACTATTAAACTAAGAGATTGTCTACAGGTGAAAAACTCAAATATTACACTCCTTCCAATGATCTGAAAAATGGTTGCTGTGATTGGATGACGCTTCTGTAGCAGGAAGCGTCTCCTCCTTTCAGAGGAGGGTGGCCTAAATACATTGGGTTCTGCATGAGGCAGTGAAGCTGATGGTATACAAAGGTAGCTCTCTGCTTGAATTCATCACAGTGTGACTGCATCGTCTGGAACATTTTCTGCAGTTCTCTAATAGCTTTTAGAACTGCTTAGAAGAGAAAACATTTTTGTAACATAACCATGGGATTTTTACTGACTAGATTTTTTCCTGTGTTGATTATAAAAAGTACAGAGCACTCCTGTTCTTAAACCCTTTATTGGATCAGAGGTGGCACTAGATTGAATCAAACCAGGATTCTTTCCTCACAGTTCTGCAGTCTAGGTTGCTGCCTGATGATTTAGTCAAGGACTCGTTTAGTAGGAATCCGTGGAGCAGTGTCATCATTGTGCAATAAAAGCTCTTAAAATGAACATTGAGATTGGCATTAGATTCAGATTAGATTAGAATATTCAGCAGCAATATATAGGGATACAATTTCCATACACTGTGAACTTCTGTCAAATTTAATGGTCATAGGGTCTTCAATCTCTCATATTTATTTCCTGAAGAGAATTTAGCCTAATCGGCTTTTCCTTCTGGGAAGCTGAATTGTCTTTGTATGGTAACTTACAAACCAGGATAAGAATCTGTCAAATGAATGAATAAAACAAAAATAAAAAGAATACAATATCCAGGAGCAGCTGCTAATTGTTGTCAATGACAGGGTACTTTCATCGCACTTGGATTATTTTATTTTATACTTAAGAATGGGAGGAATATTAAAAAGGTTCAGTTTGGCAGTTTTTGCATTTCTTCCAAAGCATAAAGACCTCTCCAGATTTGCTACTGCCTACTCACAGCTTATTCCCTATTTGACACTTGAGTAATTGTTATAAACCATTTCCATCTGTGATTTACTTTGTGTTTCCTATTGCAGGTGACAGTTAATGTATCTTGTCTGCTGCTATGAAATTTAAAAAAATGGTCTGAAAATGCTAAGAACAAACACTTGCAAAGACAGGGACAGGAAAAAAAAAAGCTTTTATATTTTCAAAATTCATGTGCTTTAAAAATCTCTCAGCCCACAATATAATCAGTGCTAGGATGCCTAAAGTACCTTCTTTCCAAAAAAATGCAAGTGAGGATAGGATAACACTACTTAAGAATTTATATTTCCATGGTAAATTCCTTCAGCTATGAAAGTGATGTAGTGTAGACAGTAAGCAAAGATTTGGTGTTATGGATTTCCACAGACTTTCTAAGCTTACTCTGCATTTTGCTCCAGACTTCTTCCAACTGAAATCTACTGACATCAGAAGAGTTATGACATAAGTAAGTTGTTTCACCTAAGGTGAACGCAGAACCTTAAACTAATAAAACTTGATCACCACTGGAAGGACAAAGATATAACAAGCAAGGTTAGGGTAGGTAGTGTTAATTCTGAAGACATCTTTTGACTAGAACTTTGCATCTGGAAGTAGTACAGATCAGGAGGTCATACACCCATCTCAGAGAGAGGAGAAAATAGCGAGCAACCATGCTATCTTTGAGAAAATCACATGCTATTGCTAAGTTTTATGCCTACCATAAAATATGCAAGTGTCATCTTCATTTCTAAATGTGCTGTCTTTGAAAGAAGGTGAAATCCAACTGTTTCACTTTCCAAATGCTGACAGTCTGGTAACATTAAGAATGAATTTTACCTGTCCCTCAGCTAGTTAATTGGATGCTTTTTCTATTGCAAAGGACATTTTTAATTTCACCATGACAGCTTCAAATGCACAGAAAAAAAGTACAGCTCACTCATAGCTAGGTATGTCCATAATCACTGTAGTCCAAATCAGTGATTGGCAAACCATGGGATACAACAGAAAAAACATAGTGGCTGCAGTTTTGACAGATGATGTCAAAATGAAACTGTGTAGTAAGAACATAGTTTCAGATGGTGATGACGCAGGGGGTGTCTGGTGTACATGTGGACGCCATGAGTGTACATGGGAATTGTTAGTCTAAACTGATCCATAGTACAGTATTTATTATATTGATACCAAGCTTGTAGGTGCTACCATGCTTAAGCACCTAGCTTAATCAAAATCTTATGAAGAGTATTTTTGGTGGAAAATCCTTAGCTCTGTACACCTTGAAATGGCTTTTTAACGCACTTGAATACCCTGCAGCTTGCAAGAAATTATCTTCTCTTTAGGAACAAATATATCATTTGCAGCCTTGCCAAATTCATGCTATCCTTCTTAAGTCACTTTTTTCTTCTTTCTTTCTTTTCTGTTTATATATATTATAGATATTTTTAGATTATTATGTAGATTATTGCAGACAACTTTAACAAATAAGAAACTGTGGTTAGTTCTGTTTTTGTGAGGGAGACTGATTAAGTACTTTGTCAAGTCAAACATCAGTGGAAAGTCTGTGGAAAAGGCTGGTGAAGAAATAAAAAGACTATGCACATAACTCACTAGGCATAAAGTGTCTCTGTGTCCTAGGACTTAATCCTACTAGGTACTGCTGGGCAGTTCCCATAGACATGGAAAGGAATTTAGGGTGTTCAACATGTCACAGTAGGTCCATAACATCTGTCTAGCTTCTGCCCTAACTTTCCATTTTTGGCAACATGCTTAGTCTTAACATTTGCTCATCATTTCATCCCTTCCATCTCAGATTTTCAGTAGTCCTCTAAAAGCCTCAGTCATATTGTGACAGTCCCTCAGTTTGAAGAATAACTCAATTTCTGCCAACCTGAACATGCAGTAATAAATAAAACTGCCCCAATTCTTTCATGGCTGTTCATTTCTGGAACACAGTATGTTCTTCTGGTATTGTCCAGAGGTCCTCTAAACAAGATAAAATTTGCTGTGCAACCTTATGTGTCTTGGATATGCCATTATGTCTTCAGCAGTTTGAGTTCTCTGTTCTCTCTTTAATACCTTTTATCAACATCCATACATGAGAAGACTGAAAATGAGAAACTCTTTCCAATAAGACTAAAAACTGCTGCCCTATTTCTCCTTTTATAAGATTTGGTAGGTAAAAATCATTTTGGAAAGAATGCATTTAAAAGCTGCATTTATCCCAGTTTCTGTTTCATTTCAGAACAATGTCAGAATGGGAAAAATATGCATTTTATAAATATAAATATTTCTTTGCCTTTTCCCTCTACCTTTGTTCAGTACATTTATGTTATTTATTTTGTAAGTAGCTTTAAAGAAGTGAGTTGCTTTCTTTGGAGGTTTGGCCTCATAAACCATAGCAATTTTTCTTTAATTTTGGAGGTGTTTATGTAAAAGGTGGAGTAGGGCTGCTTTCCCTGAGTATGTTTCAACCATTATTTAAAAATTATGGTGGAGAGTATTACACCTTTGAGATATCCAAAACAAGTAGCTCTCAGTCACTAAAATGACAAAGTGATGGTGCTCTAGCTGAGATGCTCTCCAGCCTGCAGCTAAAGAGCCATAAAACACTGTAAAAAAGAGCTGTTTTAAGTACCACATTCATACACAGTTGTAACAGAATGAAGGGAGCTTACAGGACTTGTTGAAAACAGAAGCAAAATTAGGACAGAGCATTGGTTATTTACTACTTGCCATTAAAAGACATCCTTCGTTTACTCAGTGTTATGGAAATTAAAGCATATGCCTCACTTTGATAACTTTGTCTCGTTGAAGTAAGCCCCCATCACTGTGCAGCAGCACGCCTATTTGCAATATATTGTAAAACATCAGTTGTAAAGAGGTAACTTCCTGTTAAGTAGTAACAAATGGCTTAGATTTCTTAGTCCCAGTTAGATCTGCATATCTGAGTACATCACATTCTGACATTACTTCCATTTTGCAGGTGTTAGAAGATTCAGTGATTTGCACAGGGCAACAGACACCACTTTTGAATAAGAAGTCTGAACAATTGGAGTACTTTATTCAAATCACTAGAAAATGATCTCCTATCTTTATCAATGCCTTAAAACTACAACACTATAAACTATTAGCCACACATCTCTTTCTTACCTCATTGTTAATTCATGGACAAAATGAAGTATAGCTGAAATACAAAACATAAAAATTACCATACTTTAACAGCCCAGGGGTCCACATAATTTGGTGTCCTGTTTCCAGCACCTACGTGGTGTTTAGAGGAAGTGGTAAGTGTAATCAACTCCATATGTTGATTTCTGTGAAGTAACAAGCCCACAGGATTTTTTCATAAAGTCTATTAAGCCAAGATTGGCTTAGAGTCTGAAGCACTGGACTCGATATCTGCATTTTTCAGATCTATGTAATTCAGGTGAAAGTGTTGCCTTAGTGAATTTGGAAAGATCCATTTAATCTGTTTCCACTGGTATCTGTTCCCAGCTAAGAAATCTTCAATTCTGCAAAGCTATTTAGCTCAGTAGCTCTCACTGGTGTGAGCTGGGGGTCTAAAAACCTCAAGGACAGGAGTCTTTGTCTTCCAAACAACATTGGCTCCTGTTTCCCTGGCAGACTGTCCACCACAGAAAACCTGGACACACTTTTCTTATTTTAGACAAAGCTAAATGCAGCCATGATGTGGAGCAAGAAGGAGTCTTCAAGCCATAAGGCCATGACTGTGTTGTGTCAGGGCAAATGCAACTCTGCCTATGTTGTACTTAGGGGAGACTGTAATTGCCTTAAGTCATGTTGGCAGAAATCCATTCCTGGTACAAATTTCCAGTTTGGAAGGTCCAGTCTGACTTTTCTGAGCTATTCAAAATGTCTGCAAACAATCCACCTTAGAGGATGCTTCAAGAATCTCCAGTTTTAAGCATTAGATTTTATTTTTCAGTGTAAGATGTAATTCAGTGTACTGTTAATAATGCTTGATGTTAATCATACATAGAACTGTATTTACACATAGCAGCTAAATTCAGTAGTATAATAAATATTTATCCTGATTTTATTTCTCTGACTTTCCCAGTTGTGGAGAGATTAATTGTTCCCTAAGTTCTTATGACATTAATTTAGTTAGGCATTTTAAATTCACAGGACGCAGGTATAAGGAAAGACCAAAAGACCTCTGAAAACACCAATTAATGTGTTTAGCACATCAGACACAGTCTTGGAATTCTCTATTTAATTTTAGAAATGTATCCAAATGACTAGGAGTCCTCAGAGTTAGAAGTTTGATTGTTCTAGGTTCCCTACAGTTGAGAGAGAGAAGGAAAAGAGAGGTACTTTTAGAAGATGAATCAGTCCACCTGTGCTCTGTATATCTTCTTGTAAATGTGAATCTCTTTCTACTGACCCAATGTCACTTCATTCCTAACTTAGACCCCTGAATCAAGCACCTAAATGTTAGGTAAGACAAATCTGCCCTATATGGCACATGCCAAACACCTTCCCTGTAACATAAAGAGATTTCATCCGGTCTTTGTCAAAACAAATTCTTGCTGATGTTCCATTAAGTATCTAAAATTAGGAGACATGAATTCTTTTCAGAAGTGTAGTTGTTCTAATTGTTCTTAAATAATACCCTTGGGGTAGTTTTCTTCATCTTGTTTATAGAACGAATCCCTCAATCATATATAGTGGTGAAGACACATTAATAACAGAATTTTCTTTCAAATAAGACTGAGAATGGACTTCTTACAAACTATCTAAACACTAGTACTTAAAAATGAGGGAGTCCTCCCAAAATGCAAAGCTGAAGAAGCTGACCCTCCATCCCAGTTCTGACCCTGGCAGGATTTAGTCCTTAATAAAGTTAGCAATCTATTAATTGATCCGTAATCAATAAAACAATGCACATAAGCTATAATGAACAATATCGTCAGCACTGGGGTTCACTAGAAATAATGTATTTCAAACTAAGTAAATATTTTGGCAGTGACTAGGATATATCAGGTCAGCAGTGCCTCAAACCAGCATCAGAAAATACAAAAGCAAACATACTGTAAGCACAGAACACAGGAAGATATGCTCATTAAAGACTCCAACATTTTATAGCAGCATGACATCTACAAAACAGAAGTGAAGCTGAAAAAAAGACAAAAAGTCAAAGGACCACAGTGAAAGGGAAACTATTAATTGAGAATGATATCTGCAAAGTGTAAGCAGCACAATTAAAATATTTAATGGTGATTAGGGCGTCATTTCTGTAACAGTAGCAGATTATAAAAAATTAACACTGTATGGCTATAGAATAGAATAACACATTTGAAAATGTCTCATTAGATGTAAATATTTTGCTTGAGATGAAAGGATATCCGCTTGCTGATTTTTCATAGGACTTAGAAAAGAAAGAAATATATGTAGAGATTTTGTCTCTGCTTCTCTGTATCTTTTTTTTTTAAATTATTGCCATCCTGAAGGATGGGGAGGACACTGAGAGGAGACAGTCTTGAAACAGATAGACTTAAAGGTGAAAAAGTGCAATTTTTTATTACAATGAAGTTCCACAAATAATACCTTGTTTTTCTGATTATTTACTGAAGTTTTGCTAATCCATTGTCAGCCCCAAATAAAATAAAAGGATATATCTCAATAGTTATGTGTAGCCTTAGTGAATTGAGATACTTAACCACAGTTTATCTGTTTTCCTGTCATTCTGAGGCAATAGCTGAAAGAGAAAGGGGAGGAGGAGGAAGGGAGAGTGAAACTCTGGTCCTTGTGAAGAGCTAAAACTTCTCATGGTGTAAGAAAAGTTAGGCTTTCATTCTGCATGTGCCATTTACAGGAGAAATTGTCCTATTCTGGGAGGGTCTGAGTTTCCTATGGACAATCCTGAGTAGTGGCTGTGGAACAGTAAGTTTTGCCTCAGAAACAGTCCTGTGGCATATTGCATTACAAACCCCTCTGGTTCTAGAGAACTTCTGTGAGAATTTCATTTAACCATGTCTACACTCAAGCGGTTTATGTCCTTCAGGTCCACTGGTCAAGAAGGACTGTTCTTTTCAGTAAGCATCTAGAAATAATTGTTAGTACTCTGGGATGTTTTTGTTCCCTACTGCTTAGCAACCAAAGGAAAAATTTCTTCCCCACCAGTTGTCAGAGAGGACAGCCTCCGGTGTTGGCTTCACTTAATGTGCCAGGTTATAAACTGTGGTAGTTCAGCAGGTGTTTCATGAGTCATGTTTGCAACAAGGTGCTTCTGAAACAGAAATGGGCTAGACTGGGAGCAGGAAACATGGTACCTAACTGAAGTTAGGCTATGTCCACTCGACAGTCTTGCATAATAATGTCTTTGGTTTTTATTTTAGATTAACCTCTACAATTTATGTGAAAACAAGCAACTATATTTTCAGTTCTGGCTTAATTTAATTTTATGTTACTTTGTGTCAGCAAATCACTTGGGTCTGCAGCTATTCTGCATGGTCACTTGCTGCTGACTCGATTTATGTACAGAGCTGTGTCAGCTGTATCTCTGTAGCCTTTAGCAAGTGGCTCTGGAACCATGTGGAGTGCGCCCCGTGGCGGATGGCTTCCTGCCCTGGGTGCCGCACAGGCAGCTTCCCTGGGCTCTCATGGTGCTGTACTAAGCCTTTTCCAGACATACAAAACTATGTAATTAAGTACACAGGGTCCCACAGGGTTTGGGTCAGCATTTCTGTCCCCTACATGGAGTGTGAAGCTGGGCTTGAGAGTAGCCTAAGAGAAACTGGACCACTTGAAAGCTGAACTAGGAAACAAACACACAACAGTGTGCTTATATTGGGCCAGAACAAGCTATATATAATTTTTCTTTGGAGTCTTCCCATGCAGTCTTGGGATGGTTGTTGTTTACTTTTCCACTTCCTGGTCTTTGTCTGCTTAAAAATCTTTATTAATTATGCTATTCTAGGAAGAGCTAAGGGACTGTTGCTAAGGAGATGCTGTTTTCTTACCATTTCTATTTCTGCTTTTAGGCACCACGGTCCTCAATCCTAGCTACTTTACAGGCCTTCCCTTCAGTCTACAACCAGCTTTTTATAAGGGAGGTTGCTTTAGGAGCAAGTGAGTTTCTGGTTTTGTGATTGCCTCTCTTGGCTGTGGATTGCCTCTCTGCCCTCTTCCCTGCCTTTCCCTAGAAACCTGATGACAATAGTGGGGAAAGAAAAGTTCTTGACAGTGAGGGGAAAAAAAACCCAAACACAACAATTTTTTTTTTTCAAAGTCAGGAGCAGTTTTTGTTCATTAGGGGGATGTAAATGAGGTGTGTTTCTGTCACTACATGTACAGATGAGAATACACTGAAATCAAATTTGTATATCATTTTGCAAACACAAAGGCTGAAAGTTAAAATTGGTTTCCTTTAAGTAAAATTCCTGTAGGTATTTATCTGTTTCACATAAATTTTCCAATTTTCCTATTGTATTTGTAGATCAGACTAAAAACTGTGGCTCACATGAGATAGCTGTGTGTGGTATAAAATTTAGATAAACCATAATTTAAAGAAATATCTTGTTATTTGTTTTCCGTAATAACGGGCAGTTTGAATAGTGTTGTGCTAAAAGCAATGTTTTATGGAGACCATTATGACTATCTTGATACAGTTTTATTCATCAAGTTTTATCTTGTATCATAAATTGTAAATCTCATCCAACATACAAGCTCAGTTTGGGATCTTCAGAGAATTAGGTAAGGAGGTGGAAAAAATAACCACAGGCATGACAACGAGATAGAAAAAAACAGTCAGAAGTTAGGGATGGGTCTGTAACACCAGATAAGATTCTGAGACTACTTCCATGGAAAAGATTTAAGTTCCACTGGAGGCCAAGCCTCAGAGCTTTACAGGAAGAGCAGAGTTGAATAGCTTCGCCTTATAATTTCAAAGTCTACCTCACTCTTTAGTTCTTGCTCAGCTTCTTTCAAATGTGTTTCTTAGCTTTGCAGTTTATAAACTTAGTAGTTACACAAAACTCAGACTGCACAAATGCTATGGAAATAGAATTTTAGTGCAGCCAAACTGACAAAGTTTAGACATCTGGCTGTAAAATTAAACATTATTTTCACACAATCAGTTTGTTTTCAAAGTTCTAACACTAAAAAATATTTAAAAAGCTGTGAAAATTATTTAGCTTTTTGATTAAAAAAAATTTAACCCAATTAGATTTTTTTTAACCTTTTAAACCATCAAATATTTGAGAAGTTAAAAATGAAAATGTCAAAAAGCAGACTCATTGTGTTTATAATTGGTTGTCTCAAGGAATATGTGTTTTTCCTCTCCCCAGAGATAGCAATAATCAGTTCTAACAACAATATGTCTAGTGAGCCTGCATTTATGTGTGCTCATGTAATTCATATCCAAGAGGTCAGGAGTTACAAATCAAAACTTTTTCCCCTAATATTTTTCCTGACATTCTCAGTTTCTCACTTACAATCTTTATGGAGCAAAACAGAATGAAACTCAATAAAAAAAAATATTCAGATAATGACTTATTACAGCTAAACTGCCATTTTTGACTCAAATTAGGATCTAGAAAAAGACCATGCACCTCTCACTCTGACATTTTTGCATGAGGATTTGAATTATAGCTACGTATTTTGAAATTTGTTGTGTATACTTGGAGAAATTATCCTGAACAGACTCAGTAGTATTTTTTCAGGTGTCTTATCAATGGAGGGAGATGAAAACAATATATGCAGCTATGATTTTTATCAGCCTCAGTACTGTACTTTGATTTCCCAAAAGCCACAGCATTTAGCTTATTTCATGATTGAAGCATCTAACAGAATGTCAGGCAGATGATACTTTTATGTCTCAGCAGTGGTGAAAGGAGTTAATTATGGTTTGGTTTGATGTTTCTTAGGTGGATCATAATATCATGAGATGTAACTTTCATTGCTAATAAGGACTTGCAGCTCTGGTGTCATGATGGCTCACACGTTATTTTCTCTCTTGACTGTGTGGTATCAACACTTTATGTCCAAGAATACTTAAAAGGTTATATATAATATATGTTTTGGGAATATGGTCTCATCCCACAGAGCAGGATATTGCACTCATAAATATCTACAAATCACAACAATCATATCTTGCCCCAATTATTTTCCTGTACCCAGGCATTTGATACCTACTTGAATTCACAAGTGTGATAATGGTCTTGTCCCAGCTCCTCATGACCTATGCTTAACAATTCCTAATCACTGTGTCTACTGCATTGTTATTGAACATCACTGGGATGGCTATTTTAAAAGTCACAAACTTATGATTGGTTTCCCTGTATCCCCTTGTTAGAAACTATTAGGGAATGACACTTCTGCTTTTTCAGGTCATAGTTTATTTATGAGAACAATTGATTTAGCAATGCATAGCAGCATCACACTTTAAATAGATTACACGGTCCATGCTTCATAAATCACATTGGTCACACATTCTTAACTTTTACAGAAAGCTCAACTGCTCTAATATTTTCCACTACAACAGTGGATGCCCCTCTAATAATTACATTAAAACCAAATTACTTAGTTTTTGTAGATTACCTATAGACAGATTTTAAATGCGAATTTGTATTTAGAAAATCTTCTTTCCCTAAACATTCTTGGAATGAAGTATATCAGCAGCATTTCACACCAGGAAACACTACTATTTTTATAGCAATATTGCTTTCACAACAGTACGATGTATTCTGCAAAGTGCTTGTGTTCTTCACATATTATCTGTTGTGGATGATGTACTGAAAGTGCTATGTTATATATTTATTCACACTTCATTTTGGGGCTGACAATTGCAGCATATACTTCCCTTCTCATACTTCACCAATTACTTTAACCCTGACCTGCGTGAATGTAATTTTCTGCATTAATGAGAAGTAGCTGTCTCTGTGAAGAGCCTGAACTGAGTAAACACTGTCAGCTGTGTCAAATGGTGGTGAAAAACAGCTTTCACTATTTATTTATGGCTGCTGGTGCTGACAGAAGAATTCACACTTATTCAAATGTCTGTTTACTTGTAAGCAAAGGACTACTGTGAAGTCCTGAAGACTGGGAGAACATGCATTCTAAAATCAGTTTCAGTTTGGGGTTATACTGTGATGTAGTTACATGAATTTTGTATTGTAGGAAGCTTGCAGCTGTTACGCTGCAGTTTCTGGTTCTGAATGGACACTGTAGAACAACAACAAATTTGGAAGTACAAATTTGAGCTTGACAAGCTCTGAAGTTGTACTTAATTCAGAAATTAGAACTAGTCAATACTCAAAACTTCTGTACCAATTCTGTTTCCAAAATTGTCATTGAAAACCTAAAAATGTTTAGAACTCCTCACAGAACAGAAATTCTGATACTTTTTCCCATTTATAGGTGTTTAAATTTTGAGATGAATAGTCTCTGAGGGAAAAAGAGACATTGCCTGTGATGAGCTCCAAGGAGTTCTCCATGCTTCTGCAGACTCCTGGGAACCCATACACTTCAGTGGGAACAATTCACCACCAAACATGCACATAACCTGTGTGAGAACCAGAGACATCAGTTTAAAACAGAAAAAAGAAAGTACTTTATGCAGTGGCTGGTGAATTTAGGGAACATGATGTGAAGGCAGACAGCATTAGATGCATCAGAAAGGACAAATTAATGGGCAGTATATCCCTAAATGCATAGTGTAAAGAATCTAATATCAAGGATGTAATTTCTAACATGAAGAACATGGGGAATGGAGCACAGAAAGGAGTGAGGCTCATGTGCTGTCCCTGACTAGTCAGTCCTACTGCCACTTTCAAAAACAGAATTCTAGTCTAGGTGGACCATCAGTATGCAACAGGGCATTTCTTGATGCAGTTAATAACAAATTTGATTTAATTCTATCAGTTCCTTATTTTGAGGACTGAGAGTTGTGCAAAATACTAAACCAAGAAGCATTATGCCTATTCAAGGGTAGAAAGGAAGAAAAAAATGCAGTAAGAGAAAATGGTCATTAAAAATAATATTTGAATGGTGCTTGAATGACCTGTAAAAGAAAATTCAACTTGGTGGTGTATGCACCCAAAAACACTTGCAGAAAAATAATTGAGAACTGAAATACTGATTTATGACATGGATGCCAAACTGGGCAAAAGTTTTGTTATGTAATATTTATCTATTCATATTACTTCATGTTGGGCAGTGTTCAACTTCAGAAGAAGTCTATGTAAAAATTCCTTTGTTGCACTTGCATATTGACGTTGCTAGCCAGTGGAGGATTTATCCAAAGTCTACTGAAGTTCTTTGAAATTCTCCTATTGATCAGGCCTCATACAGAAGAGTTAAACTGCTTGCTAGCAAAACAGGCCATACAAATCCAGGTAGCATGTGTACTGGAGTATGGGAACAGCACTCTCATGCATGTTCCTATTCAAACAATTTCCAGGAAAACATTGACTAAAAAGAAGCTGTTCTGAGAAATCAACAAAAAATGGTTCAATGATTTGGATCAAAAGGCAAAAAGAAATGTGTCCAGCCTGAATAAAAAGCTTGAATATTTCTGTCATTTTTTTTTCAAATACCTGGAGAAAATGTAAAAAGGAAACAGCAACTGGAAATTTTGAGTGTTTTTCCATTTGGCCTCCTGTTCCCACTACTTGATCAAAAATTCAGCTTCAAAACTGCCCTATTACTCTTCTAATTTGGATGCAGACACCCAGCTTCAGTGGAAAAGGTGTGAGTTTCTCCCAGCCAGGCTACTTTGGTGACAATGTCACCTCTGCTTGAAATGTGGGAGCTGTGACTTTGAATTTATCTAGTCCAAAGTGGGAATTGGCTTAAGACGTTTTTAATTTCTTGGACAGTCTATGCTAGGTCATAGAAAGATGAACAGCAGCTCCATCTCAGTATCTACTGACACTGGCATTATCTTCAAAAGTACCTAAAATATGAAAATATGAGATTTCTGAAGATGGGAAGAAATACTTATGCACCAGGAAGGAGTAGAAGTTCAGATTTGTTTTGGTGCTGGGAGTTTTTATTGGCTCTCTCTTTGTGCCCTTTTCTTTGTGATGGGAACTCTGACCTGCTTCTGGAAATCCTCCCACTCACCATTGACTGGATGGACTAGGGGGCTTATGCAGCCTCCATGGGGCTGTATTAATGGAGCAAGGGTAGCTGGATGATGCTTGGAAAGAGGATTATCTTTAAAAATCAGGCTTTTAAAATCTTAATTCTTTCTGACACCTTCATTAGTTAATATTTAAGGGATCTTCCTTTGCATGCTACTTAGATATAGAGCTATCACTGTAGCCAGTGGTGATTCTGTAGCTGAAATCCTTATGATTCACAATACTGAAAATCTTGTGGGTTGCCTGTTTAGCTTGTATGTCTAGAGAAGGTATACTATACTAGCATTCAAAACCCTTGGAAATGTTTTAAACAAATGTATAATTATTGTTAGCTTTGGCTCTAATAATTTTGCTCTGTTAAGCTTCTGAAATACCTTGACTTGGACTTGGTTACTTAACGAAACTAAAGCAGCAGGCAGATGGCTTTTCATCTATTGTTAAATTTAAAGGGCTTACTAGTGCTAATTATTTTGAAATGGATTCCTACGGTATCACGCGATATTTCAATGAATAATGCAGGACTGGCAATTTATTGGCGGAACATTCACAGGAGTGCCATAAATCTAGAAATAACATAAAAGCAGAGTGGATACATATTTTAAAAGTACAGCTTGGGGAATCACATTAGTGCAACTCTACAAACCTTCTTATAAGGGTGCATATTTTTAAATATGATCAAATCAAGAGATTTTCAGTGAGAGGCTGCGGTTTATTGTACACATTATTATGACAGCTAGGAGACTTAGTTATTGAAATTGAAACCTGTGTACTAGATTCTGTGCAAACTCAGGAGGAAAAAAAGACAATCTGTACTCTCAAGACCTTGCAAACCAAATATAATCCCCAAATGCAGCACCTGGATAGAGTCACCCCCAGGTGAGTGGGTGAAGAGTAAGAAGGCGGCATGCACAGCTAACATCATAGGCTGTATTCTCTGGGCAGCAGCAGCCCACATTTTTTGTAAGCATCTCTTCAAAGGAGAGTGTAAGAAAAATGGCAACAGCTAATGAAATAGCTCTGCAGTTATTTAAAGTGAGCCCTCTCCAAGCCTGAAGAGCAGTTAGAGAACTGAACAAATAGATAAATAGATAATTTAAATAGATAAATTAAAATAGATAAATCCTCTACTAAACACAAAGAGAGTAAAATGTAAAAAGTTTTTTTATTATTGTATTTAGAATAATGTGGTGGATTGACCCTAGCTGGATGCCAGGTGCCCACCAAAGCTGTTCTATCACTTCCCCCTCTTCAGCTGGACAGGGGAGAGAAAATATAACAAAGGGCTTGTGGGTTGAGATAAGGACAGGAGAGATCACTCACCAATTACTGTCATGGGCAAAACAGACTCAGCTTGGGGAAAATTAGCTCAATTTATTGCCAATCAACCAGAGTAGGGTAATGAGAAATAAAACCAAATCTCAAAACACCTTCCCTCTACCCCTCCCTTCTTCCCGGGCACAACTTCACTCCCGGATTCTCTACCTACCCCCTGCTCAGAGGCACAGGGGGACAGGGAATGGGGGTTGGGGTCAGTTCATCACACCTTGACTCTGCCGCTTCATCCTCCTCAGGGGGAGGACTCCTCACCCCTCCCCTGCTCCAGCGTGGGGTCCCTCCCACGGGAGACGGTCCCTCCCACGGGAGACAGTCCTCCACGAACTTCTCCAATGTGGGTCCTTCCCACGGGCTGCAGTTCTTCACAAACTGCTCCAGCGTGGGTCCTCTCCACGGCGTGCAGTCCTTCAGGCACAGACTGCTCCAGCGTGGGTCCCCCATGGGGTCACAAGTCCTGACAGAAAACCTGCTCCAGCATGGGCTCCTCTCTCCACAGATCCACAGGTCCTGCCAGGAGCCTGCTCCAGCAGTGGCTTCCCACGGGCTCACAGCCTCTTTCGGGGACCCACCTGCTCCGGAGTGGGGCCCTCCACGGGCTGCAGGGGGACAGCCTGCCTCACCATGGTCTTCCCCACGGGCTGCAGGGGAATCTCTGCTCCGGTGCCTGGAGCACCTCCTCCCCCTCCTTCTTCACTGACCTGGGGGTCTGCAGGGTTGTTTCTCTTACATATTCTCACTCCTCTCTCTGTCTGCTGTTTTCTGTGTGCCCCGCAACTTTTTTTCCTTCTAAATCTGTTCTCCCAGAGATGCTACCGCTATCGCTGATGGGCTCGGCCTTGGCTGGTGGTGGGTCCATCTTAGAGCCGGCTGGCATTGGCTCCATGGGACACAGGAGAAGCTTCTAGCAGCTTCTCACAGAAGCCACCCCTATACCCCCCCCCGCTACCAAAACCTTGCCACACAAAGCCAATACAAATAAAGTATGGTTTTACAAAAGACATTTCAGTCTAGGGATGCTGACACTTATGGAAGTAGAACTGCATAGTTTTTGGGGGTTTAAACCTCTGACAAATTAAAGCAGCATCAGCTCTATTTCATATGCACTGCATTTGGTTGCATTGTAGGACACATGGATTTAGACAGTTATTTTCACAGTTGCAATAACATTTAAAGACATTTAAATTATCTGATAATGGCCACTACTGGAGACAGGATACCAATCTGGGTAAACCTTTACTGTGCTGCAGCATAACTGCTTCTGTATCCCTTCCATTAGATTTGCCTGTAGTATTGATATAAATCTTTTAGAACTGATTCTTGACAACCTTTAGTGTCAGACAAATCCTATAATACAACAGGAAATATGGGAAGTACTTCTTAAAATGATGATGTTATAGAGCAATTAAAAATGGCAGGATAACAAAGAAATCCTTGATTTGTATAACAAGGCAAAGGAGTCAGGTTAGTTTTAGTTGTAGAAAAGTATTGAAAAATTTGGACAATAAATTTAATATCCTATAGCAAATTTAAGGAAGTGAGCCACCACATTCTTTTGAGATTACTGATTACTATTTTGTATACTTAATAAATTCAGTGTTAGGTTCACAGTACTTTTCAGTACTTGAATTTACGATGAATATGTAGAACCCATACAGCTGCAATGTATTGTAGCAGCTCAATCAGATTAACGATTTATAAATCAAAGAATGTGCAAGTAGAACTTTACATTATGGACTTCTTTTTGAAACCAATGCTAGCTGAAAGGTAAATAATAAGCATTTTAGATATACTGGCATATACAAGCTCAATATGTTAAAGCACATAATTTTAAGTATGTGAGTAGTATATAGTAGATATAATATAAATCAGAAGTAGTGCAAAATTAAGTATATGCAATTATTTGCTGTTATAGCTTTGTGAACACTTCTATATAATAGAGGCTTATATTCTTATATAAAAAACCTTTTTTTTATTTTTTAATTACATTACAAATGTACTGATAAGTCAAACTGAGAGGCAAGCCCAATCCTCACTTCCTTGCTGAAACAAATACATTTCTAGAAGTGAATACAAGAAATCACGTACCCAACTCAGTTTGTGAAAAGGTTAAGTTAGTATTAAGAAACTCCTAAATCAACATTTGATAAAAAAGAATCCAATAATATTTTATTTTATGATCATTGTATATCTGACACTGTAAGGGATCTTTTGCACTTGTGCCTAGGGGCCTCAGCCAAGAACATGGGTCACTATCAGAAGCAGTTTATGTGCTTTATGCATATAAGTTTCTACCATAAAGCAATTGCAATACATAGACAAAACGTTTTAGAAGATAAGCAGTATTATCACTTCCACTTTAAGCAGATCAAAGGAACTATGTTCAAATTTTAGAATACATTAAGGCTCCTAAATTCATTTTTAAGCAGTAAAATAAGTAGACTGTTTTTCTAATACACCAAAGACACATTCAGCCCTGTTGTTTGTTTGTTATGGAATTGTATGTCATTTTTATGTTAATCATTATGCAGATGCTGAACATGACAAGTATGCTGAGGAGATATGATTCCAGCACTGCCAGATAAGATAGGATTTTTCACATTCATTTCAATAGAAATGCTAGACTGCAACAATATAGGTGGTAGGTTACATCAAGGTAGTAATTAAAGTAATTTAAAAGTTTAACCCTATCAAAATGAAGAGAAAATGGTACAAAGTCATGCATGAAGTATATATGCTGCTCTCATTGGATCTTTTCTGAGGATTGACTTGGTCTAAATCATTCATAGAAAGCCATATTATGAACAGATTTGATTTAATTGTCTTAACTTTCTAGGAGAAGTAATTGTAGCTCCACCTATAGAGATACTTAAACTAACCTGATAACTTGCCTGAAATATGCAGGGCACTGAGAGTGACTACAGAATGTGTTTTGGGTATTAGTCCTTTACATGAACGGTAGGTCTTTTTTTGATTGCAGTAAGTTTAAACTATAAATTTCCTTAAACAATAGACAAGACTCTCAGTAGTGTAACCAATTGAAATCAGTGTACTGAAAAATATAATTTGAAGAAAAGTGTACAAAATTTTCCATGCAATAGCACAAGGCTTATGGCCTCTCCAAGGAATAAAACAATAATTAGTGAGGCAGAATTTTATCAAAGTAAGGTAGCAGCAATGAATATATGGAATTATAAAGGTATTTTATTTTTATTAAGTTTTAAAGTATTCATGCATGGTTGATGCCAATTTACAGAGCACAGATAGCTGAACATTTACTGCATCTGATTTTAATTAGCTGAACTATACAGTAGGCACACTAGTAAATGGAAACTGGTTGAGAAAATGTTTGATAGAAATTTCTATTTGTATTTTCATAATTTTCTGTAGCTTTTGCTTTTCTGTAAATAACTTAATTCAGTGCCAAAATGTACTACATTTCAGAATGGAGTATTTATAATATATGTTTATATTCAGGACTATTACTTTGTCCTGATCTACTCAGATTGTAAGTAGAGATGCATATACAAGGTGCTATTAAAAAAGCTAGCATGATCAATTACCCTGAGTTTTCCTAGTGTCTAGCAAGCCTGAGTTTTTGGGGGGTTAGTTTTTGCAAAGATTTCAAAAGCAGTTTTGAGATTGACAGGCATGAGACTTTGTCACTTATTAGCTTTGGGCAACTCCTTCCAGCTGGTAAAGAAAACATTTTTGCAGGGCTGCTGCATTTGTCTTCAGAAGCAAGATGAGGGAGAATTTGCACTAGAGTATTCCTTCATCCTTAAGGTGTCTGAAAGGTTAGATTGTATAATGATGACTGAGTCGTCCACTTATGAAGAGCTAAATGCTTAATCCTAGTGTCAGCTGTACTTCCAAAGTAACCACATCCACTCTGAATGAATTACACTGTGAAACAAGTTTTGAGCTTTCTTGACCAATATATAATTTTATTTTGTCGCTCTCCTCAACATATATATGGATAGACAAAACTTCTTTACTTAGAATATAAAGAAAAAGATCTGACTGAATTCTGCAGCATTTGTATTTCCATAACATTCCCTGAAACTCACTTTTGCTCTAGTGCTTTTTCTTGATCTTCTGTTTTCTTTTCTGTTGAGTTTCTTTGTAGGCCTGACAGTCTAAAGCCTCTTGGAAATCCTGCTGTGCTCTGCATGTCCTCATTCAGCACGCAGGCTAGTGACTGTCATGACCATGATTCTAATAAGACAGTCATAGTGTCCCTGCCAACATTCTGTCACCACCCTCTTCGGAGGTACCACCAACCTCTGGAGGTGCCACTTAATCTAGGCACATGGGTGTGCAAAATTCAAATATGAAAGAAATGGCAAGTTAGATTTATATGAGTAATCAAAATGGTGAAGTACAGAGTTGGAAGTACAATTTTTCAACTTAGCTGAAAAGCCAACTACAACATGTCCATGTCCCCGGAAGGTTGAGCCCCATTTTTTAGCAGCCCTGGAAAATGGAGAATCACTGGAACTGAAACTGTCTCAAGACTTTTAGTGAAATTCCAAGAGCCAGGAAGAGCTTTGACAGAGTGCCAGCACGGCAAGTTGCCTCCAGTCCGACACAAAGCCTGGAACCTGGAAGAGCAGGACAGTCTGGCTCCCAGATTCTTGGTTTGTCAGCATCCTAGGTTTACAGGGACAGAACACTCCAATATTTCAGATAGCACACAGTATCTTTCTAGCTCCTCAGGTCCCCAACAACCTGCAAACAGGTTGCTGAGGTGCCAATGCTATTACGTTCTCAGAAGCTTACCGGATGGATGGGGAGACCAAAGCAGCATAGACTTTCTGGTTCTTTGGAAGCCAACATGATTAGCTACCTGGCAACTTTGGCTTGTGCTTTCATTACCAGTTCATACCTAATTGTCATTCTGATTTTTTGTTCAACAAATTCCTCCCCAAACCCTTTCTTTGCCAACGTTCTGGTTTTAGCCCAGAGGTTTCTTTCCTCTGGAAGTCTATGAAGAGGGAGATATAGTAGAAACAGTCCTGTAAACTCTTGAACTGCAGTGTTTGCATTCTTAAGAAATGTTAAGAATTGAGATTTTGCTTCCAATCAAGACATAATAAAAATATCAAACACCCAACGTTTCCCAGAGATGGTTCAAGGTAGTTCCACTAGCGGATAGATGCTGTAGATCACCTAAAAAGTAACACAGTAAATTACACACTGCTAATCACAAAAATATAAGCCCTACAGCACTTCACATCCCATAAGATCTTCTATTTATATAATATCTGTGACAGTTCTATGGCCCCAAAAGTATAGAGGCAAAAATGAACTACTCTCCTGATCTGTCATCTGAATGAACGTTGCTCTAGTAGTAGCAAAGCAAAATAAATGGTTAGTAACAGGGGATATGAACATTTTACAATCTGGAGAGTTAGCAATTCAAAGGGGAAAGGGTGGAAATGAGTAAGAAGAAAAAATAGTTTTACTCTAAGTGTTGCTGCGATTGTACAATATTTCATACTGCTTTAAATTACATTGAAAGACTCAGATATATCTACTAGCAGATAGGGAAATGCATGTTAAAAACTGTCCAGTTCTCCTGAGTCACCTTAAAGGCCTCTAACTTGCACAGGACAGATGCTCAGTATCTGAAATTCCATAAGGCACTGTGCAATGGGAAACACTTTTCTCTCTTACACTCCCCCAGTCACTACCTGACTTGTGGGAGTGTCAAAGTCAGTATAGAGAATTCCACTTTTAGACAACAAATAGTTTAATGATCTGTTTATATGCTTCCTATTAGCATTCCATAAAGCTTGTTTTTTTAACAGGCATTCACTGCTAGGACCAAGTGTCCTATGGATTTCATCTAACTTAACTGAATTGTTCTGTATGAAGCCAGTATAAATTATGGCTGAGATAGATAGAAGCTCATTTGTAACCCTAACTGTGAGATCCTTATGCATATCTTTTTTCCATTAGTTCTTTGAATTTTTTTTTCCTTTAGTTCCTGGAAGGTATCTGTATATCTCAAGTTGTTTCTTCCATTTAAATTGAAACAAAACTGTTAGTTCATAGAACTAATAAAAAAATAGTTCATGGAAAATAAAGTTTTTATCAATTTCTCCAGCTTCCACCTCTGTCCCAAGTTCTTCTTTATTACAACAAACAAACAAACAAGTCTTACTATGGAAATGTCCTGAAAAGCATTTGCTACCATTTTCTTTCTAACAAACAAACAGCTTTGCTTTCTTTCTTTGTTTCTTAAATTTATTAATTTCATTTTTCTGTATTTATGCAGATTCTGAGAAACTGTAGCCAAAAGTGATTCTGCTGTAAAATTGCCTTAATTTCAGCCTTGTGGATATTGCTAAAAAGTGTTAAAAATAAAACAAATTAGATTAGCACTGAATTGAAGACAGGGAATACTCTTCAATTAGAAAGGCATAGAAATATTTTTTCATTGTTTCTAATGATTTAACCCTGTAAATCCAGATATGACAGGCAGAAATAATCTTCAAAGCCCATATTTAACTCATCATGATCTTTTATTAATACATCTTATGTATTTCTTCTCAGCAATTTAATATAATGAACACTGGACAGGTTTAGTGCACATGGAGCATAGTGTGCTAAGGGTTTGATCCTGCAGTGAGAGCAGAATCAGACCCTTTTATACGCAAAGACTCAAAAATAAACATACAAATCCAGATACTTACAACAAGATTCCTGAATTCATATTTAGGCATAATATGAAGACCATATTTCAAAGACAAGCTTTTTTCCTTCCCATTTACAACAGAAATAACTACTAGTATGTAAGTATTTACAGAGGCAAGTAATGTCACTTACAAAGCAGAGTGTTGATAATTTGAGCAGGACTGCTACATGAAGCACGTGTTTCAATGTATGATAAGCAATGTATCACTATCATTAATTTTTGTTAACGAACACTTGATGCTAGTTAGTAATAGTATGGTCTTAATAGATGTGTATATTTTTTGTCATTTAGATCTGTAATGAGCTATACTCAGTGGAATGGCATAATTGTCCTCATTATACAGTTACTGAAGAAAATATATGCCTGTTTTTGTTGCTGGGATTTGGACTCTGATCTTGCATTCATTGAAACTGATGGTAAAACTCCTAGTGATTCAGAGGTGGAAGGATAGGCCCTCAGTGGAGTTGTGTAAGTGGCTCATGGAAGCAGATGGTGCTGCATTTAAATGTTCTTTGGGTATTTTTTCCTTTCTTTCTTTTTTGTACTCTTCTGAATCTGTTATTTGATCATTTCAAACAGAAGGAGGAAGAAAAAAATGCCACAAATCATATCTGATTTCTCCTCAGCATCTCCTCAGAATTTTTTATTGAAAATCTGAAATACAGCTTTCTTTTTTTTTCTTTTTTTTTTAAAGTTCCTGGAAGAGAAAAAAAAAAGAAAAGATGAAATAACATGCAAGTGTAGGACTGAATTTGGGACCTCTCTGGAGCCACAGGATGTACTTATGTTCTTAGTTATGCTTCATTAATAAAGTTTAATCCCAAATTATGTTAAGGCTCGAGATGATCAAATTCAGAGTTGTGTCTGCAACTCAAATAATGACTCTCAATGTGAATGCAAAAGCTGTGTTCATTATAATTAAGTTACTTGTTCAGATTAAATCCCCAAATAAATATACGAAGCCAAATTCATGTCTCTGCAAATGATAGTCTGACCATGTTGGCACAACTGGCTGGCTACAGTGAAACTGTGAACTGTCTTGCCCTGTATTCTGCGATTACAAATATTAAAGCACAACAGTGGACTTAAGCCTAAATGTTAATAGCCTGTTCCAGAGCATGCAAACCCTAAACCTCAACAAGGACATTGGGATGATAGTACTGTATGTTTGCCCAGTGCACAGGATAAAAGACTTGACTCAATCCATTTTGGTATCTTCTTTTCAGATGGTCCAATATCTTTCTTGGGGAAGGGAAGTAATTACCATTAGTCTGTAGAATTATTTATTGAAAGCCAACATGTACATCAGCAATCAATATTCATTACTCTCTACCACTGTAGTGAACCCTGTTCCAAAAATTGCATGTGAATTTAGCTTTCAACTCATGTTGGTGTTCAGAGAAGCTGAAAGCTTATTGTCTGTGTAGGACTAAGTCCTTAAGTACTTTCAAATTAACATGTACAGGCTGCCATTTTTAAAAATCTTTTAGTATGTGCTGCAAAATGTACTTTTTAATGAAAATTCCTAAAAATCTCTTAGAGGTGATACATGTGCAGAAAAGAGTGAATAATCACTTGTGAAGATTAAATTAACAATATAGTGCAAAAAAATGGAGAGTTCCTTTAGTGCAAACATGTGTCCTTCTGAGTGTAATCAGACTGTTTTCATGAGCTGTTATAATCTGATTTGGTTTGAACTATCTTTTCCCAAAAGCAAGCTTGAATACATATACAAACATACGTGCTCACGCATGTGCATACACCCACCCCGCGCCCTGTATATAATACCATATGTAATGTACATAGGAATTTCACTTGGTCTCAAGTAAATTGATTTGCCTATTTTCTTCACATAAAAAGGCTAAGTAAGTGCTGTGCTTCTATGTGAAGCAAGAGGGTGTGACTAATGTCTTATTTCTCACCTTTCCCAGGTAATTCAACTTCCTCCAGAGTCACATCTGCTTAGAAATGTAGAAAAAAACCCAATCTTTATGTGTGTGTATTCCTGCATGTGTAATTTTTTTATTAGATTCTATTTCATTATTTATTTCTTTAACACTAAGAAGTCTGATTGTAATTTATTTAATGAACTAGGTTTTCATAATAGTAGCCACACAATGAAATAATTTTGCGCACATACACTTCAAATATGACTAACGTGTGCTACTCTGGTGTTAGTAGTTCTGTTAGATCTCCACAGGTTCCAAATGTTAGATGTGGACTAAGTTAATTTGAAATATTGATTATCATGAAAGAGAATTTTAAAAGAAAATGTTAGAGGAAAACATGTTTAGAAACTGGAATATCAAAGGTAAAAGTTCTCATTCTTCCTTGGTCAGAAATAGGCTGCATTTTCTTGTTTTGTTGGACTTATTTACATTTGTGATGGGAAGGACAGAAGTGAGGGACTATACTTATGTGCAAAGCTTTAAATTAATTCAGTGCCAAGTGTCTCCGGGTCAACATATGGGCCTCATTACTTTGACAGAAGTGAGGGAGATTTCCTTGCTATTCAGCTAAGTCACAATAACTTGGTTTTTTTAAGGTAATAAGTAAGTATGTAGATAGTTCTGGTGGCTCTGCTGATTGTTAACTTCTTCAATGGAAGTAACCTGATTGAAAAAAGAATGTGTGCAATTCTTTGCTTTCTCCATTCCTTTTTTTCTATTTTTTTAGTTTAATTTTTTTCTATATGCTCTTTTGGTTAAGCTTTTTTTGCTTGATATTCAAAGACACATAATTTGTAAAGTGGATTTATTTCCTGCTGTCTGCATAGTCCTGGTGGACATTCATGAATCAACTCAATTTCTTCTCTGTATTTTTTTTTTTGCATTCATAACTAGCTTAAAATCACACTATTATCAAAGCTTCAGGAAATAAATGAAGTCCATATCAATATTGTCCACATATACATCTGTATATTTCTATATTTCAGTTTTAACTTTTTAGTTTTCCCTGAGGTTTATAACAAAATTATTTTTACCATTACATGCTATTTTAGAGTTCTGCCTTTGAACAGTATACAAAATGTAGTTAACTGTTAGTAAATATTTTGATAGTGTTCATGTGATCATTGGAAAGAACAGTTATTGACACTCATGGCTTACAGCCACTTATGAATGCTTAGTCTGTACTCAGAGGAGTAGTGGAAATGTACTTCAAAGTATCCACTGCACATCTGGTAATCATTTTTTCACTACTTATAAATTATATGTTAATTTAAATATGATAAACACTTTCCTTCTTTTTATACTTAACCTTGAGAAGGATTGAGCAGAATTGGGACTAGATATTTATGTTTGTCTCTTAAGATGCTGAACAACTTAAGGAAGAACATTGCATTTAGTGGGTAATTACAGGACCAGTGAGCTTGAATTCGTCCAATGTCTTGCTCTCCAGTAGATCGCCTTCACCAAATTCATAAAATGTTCTTCTTCTGATCTTTAATTTTTCACTTTTTGCTCAGATGACCTTTCTATTTCCAATGGTACTTTTGCAGTCCTGGAAAGATGAGTTAAGCTGGAGGCCACTGTCATAACCACTGCCAGCAATAGTCAGCACTGAGAAATTCCAGTGACGTGAAGTTATGTTTTCTGGGTCTTGTGTCATCACAAAGCATAAAAGCCTTACTGAATTTTGTTTTGTAGCTTAAGCTTGTTGACAGAGCTCAGTGTTCTATCTCCAAATTATATCCTCAAGTGTTAAAAATCCTCAGTGATTCCTTGTATATGGAACATACATGCATATGTCTTTGCACTGAGACAATGGCAGGAACAGGTAGGAAACAGTATTTCAAATTTTTTTCTATAAAGATGGAGATGGAAGATTTGCTTATAATTGAATAAAGACTGACTATTGTACAATCATCTCTTACCAGGACTGGAACTTGTAAGTAAAATATAAAATGAGATTCAAGACTAAGTCAGTGAGCTGTAAAGAAGGAAAAATTGGTAATGTACAGATTTGTGGATAGATTTCAAACAAGTGGAAGAAAGCTTAAGGTTGATATATAGGATTGAAAAAATGTATGTTAACAAAGAAGCTGGATAATCATCATGGCCAAAATAACCATCAGTAGAAGGAAAGAGATAAATTTATTTGGTCAAAGTGATGAAATGCAGTCTGCAAATAAATATAGAATCATAGAATCATAGAATCATTTAAGTTGGAAAAGACCTTCAAGATCATCGAGTCCAACCATCATCCATGCCCACTAAACCATGGTCTGGAGTACCTTGTCTACGCGCTTTTTGAATACCTCCAGGGATGGTGACTCAACCACTTCCCTGGGCAGCCTATTCCAATGTCTGACAACCCTTTCAGTAAAGAAATTTTTCCTAATATCCAACCTAAATCTCCCTTGCCTCCACTTGAGGCCATTTCCTCTTGTCCTATCTCCAGACACCTGACAGAAGAGACCAGCACCCACCTCACTACAACCCCCTTTCAGGTAGTTGTAGAGAGCAATAAGGTCCCCCCTCAGCCTCCTCTTTCCTAGACTGAACAACCCCAGATCCCTCAGCCGCTCCTCATAAGACTTGTGCTCCAGGCCCCTCACCAGCTTGGTTGCCCTTCTCTGGACACGCTCCAGCAACTCAATGTCTTTCCTGTAGTGAGGGGCCCAAAACTGAACACAGTACTCGAGGTGCAGCCTCACCAGTGCTGAATACAGGGGAAAAATATACTATAAACCAGCATGGGTGGAAGTCATCTTACATAGCTGGGGTCCTTCAATAATTGCCAGAAAATGAACAGGCACTTATAAAAGAAATTCATCCTGCTTATCTTGGGCACCTATCTTATGATGGATGCTGTGGAAGTATTCATCTCCCTCTGCTGAAGACAGAGGTATCCTCCATGACCAGATCACAACATACAAATGAGTTTTAGGTGTGTAAAATAAAGTAAAATCATAATCACTAAAATACTTGCCTTACTTTAAAAATTATCCACTTTTTAGAAATTTCTATTGCTCTAGTTCCTTGCTGAAGCACATTAAGTCAGTGCAGCTTTCCTGCACATTCATAAATTAGGGAGCACAAGTCCAAAATATGGAATCTGAAACCTGAAGGATCCTTGTTAGACCCACCTGTGGAGGGTAGATTTGGAAAAAGACAGGGACTGGATTCCTATTTATAGTGATGGACAAGGTAATGAATTTTGAATATCCATCAACTTTTATTGCCAAAGAAGATTGTAGAGTTGTGTTGCTGCAGCTGTGGAGATGTTTAACAGCTGGTCCTATGTGGTATCTGTAAGCAAGATAAAACTTTGCATAGGAAAAAAAAAAACCCTGTAAATTAAACACTGAGCTATGAAACAATGATTTAGAAATTAATTATGATTTCAGGAAAGTATGCAGGGTTCAATTAGTTATAAACTCTCATTCCAGCCCATCAGTCCATTTGCCTTTAAGTTCAATACACACTGTACTGTAGCTAGTTCTAAATGTGCTACAGTTTCTGTCAAAACAGGAATTGTACTCTATATACATATGCACAGTTTCAAAAAGGATTTTCTTGACTGAGTTTGTTTTGGTAACTACAGTCGAGGAAGTATTATGGGTAGGCAGTTGAAAATCATCCTAAAGTAAAATAAAATCACTTCTCAAATATCATATTCTTTCTTACAGCAGGAGTATCTCCTGCTCTGCATGAAGCAGATTGATGAAAAAGAGGAGAAATTAGTGCTACTCCAAAGACCTGAAAGCCATCAGAGAAATGTGAACAGAGCCAATAGTGTCATCCGGACTGTTCTGATCATTCTAATAGCTTTTTAGTCCATTTCATAGAGGTTATTTCTACGCTGGTGAAAGGATAGATGTCTTTAAAGGAAGGGCTATGCTTTAAGATAGTATTTTAAATTGTATTCTTTTGCCAGCCACTACGTGAAAGTAAAACCATTTTGTGTTTATAATAAATTTCGGTGACAAGTCTTTAAGTCGGTGGGTTGCCCACTGGTCCCTTCCATTAGGTAACAATATCTTGTTCTGCAGCCACTGAGAAAAATGCATTCTCTTTTTGAAAACAATTTCCACAGACACTGTGTAAAAGCCTAATCCTTCTCCTAATGGCCACAACTGTGCATCTGCAAATGGGCTTTTTGAAATGACATATTTTCTCATTATCACATATGCTTTCTGTCTTATCTTAGATAGTGTGCTTGTACCACTTGGTGCAATGGTTTTGTCAAGCCTCAGGGCAAGGCAAGCCCCTGGACTGAAGCAGTATGTAGATGACAGGTTGTCACTGTAAGGCTGGTATTTCATTATCTGACATTCTTTCCTACTAGTCGGTACAAATATAAGCCCATGTCTAGATATAGAGGGTAGAGGGTACTGGAACTTGCACTGCACTCTAGGTAAGAAATAATATAGATAGTGAACAGTGTATTGAACAAAGACCTGTGGAGATGTGTGTTGTATTCCCACAACTGTTGGATGACTTCAAGCTAGACACTGTGCTTCTGTTGGTTATCTGTAAAATAGAGGTGATGTTTTGTTATCTTCTAGGGGAAAGTCCTACATAAAATAAATCTCTAAAAAAATTAAAGATAAAATTCTGAACCCTGGCCATGTACATTTTCATGACAGTTTTTTAAGAAATGCTGAACACAGCATCCTGGCCAATTTTCTAGTCTTCCGATTACTTTCTGCCTTCCAGAATTTTCACTTCAGTTTTCTTCAAGTTATTTCACCTTTCAATGTGCTGTTCAGTGTTGTTGTGTTGTTCAGTACTTCAGGGAGCTGCTGCATTCATCCCTAAAGGTGGCTGCATTTCAGTTGCCATATATATTCCCAACCTAATTCACAGGTAAGCTGTGAGACTTAGTTCCTTAGTGCCCTTCTCAAGAGCAAAAGACAATGCAAAGGATCTGTCCAGGATGTTATCATGTGTATGCTCCCCTCTATTTTCTCCTAAATTAAATACCAGTCCTTTTAAATCTACCTTTTTCACAAAAGATTTTAACTGATATTTAACAAATTCAACCCAAATAGTAACAAAAACCTCTCCCTTCCTCACTGAAAGCTAACCCTATTACATAGATATTAAATAGATAGGTCACATGCTTCCATATAATCTCTTTCCAGATCTTTCATCTGTTGTATGTGCACCTTTAATCTCATTTGCTGTGAGTGGATCCATTAACCTTAGCTTTACTTTACAGTTACAAAGCTTTCTTACATGTTTCTTGTCAGAGAATGTAAAGTCCTCTGTAAGGTAGGCACTCAGCTCTGCATCTCATCTCTCAAGAGTAGCTTTCTTTGTGCAGTACGAATCAGTGTACCAGCATTCATGCCATGACAACTACATTTACTGTACATCGACAGTGACGGCTGTACCCAAATACGAATTTAAAACTTCAGTAACACAGTCACATAAAACCAATGATATTATGATATCAAGGCTCCTATTCATGAAAGTTGTACTGAAGCACAAGCCTGTGCATAAAATTCTGAATATGGTACCTGTGCTGATAGCTAAGGTCATTAGCTAATGTCCTTTCTGTATTATATATGCATTATCATTACTGTGCAGATTGTAGTAAAACACTGAATGGGCTGGACACATTCCAAATGAGGTAGAGGACAGCATCTTGGTCCCGAAGAAAGTAGCACAGACTTTCTTGGGAATTTCAAAGCAGAATCAAAAATACAAGGGTGTTTCTACATAGAGGTCTGGCAGCTGTATATGCCTAGTACATGCCTAGCTTCCATCTTTTTGGGTACCTACAGCCTGCTGCCCATTTTCATCTCTATGTTTTCCTATGATTACTTCAGTATATAATGACCAGCTATTGGGAAGAAAGAACTATGATTATTTCTAAAATGTATTGCACTGAAATATATGATTAATGCTGTGCAAACAGCAAACATGCTGCTTGGTGCTGTACAAACACAGAACGTGGTCTATTATAGCTGCTGCTAGGTGTTGACATGACCAAGTTTATTAAGTAGAAGAAACCCTACTCTGCAACTCTTACTCATTCAGACATTCTTCAGTTAATCAGTAATGGTTATATCTCTGGTTTACTATCTATAAAAGAACAGTTTGAATTTTAATTTTTTCTAAAAAAGAAAAAGAAATCCCCAGGATTTCTGCTGGGTTCATATTATATGCAACTAATTTTAATATTTTACTCAAGTAGACTTAAATCTGTTAGCCTAGGGGGGGCCCAAGTAAAGAGTACTGATTATTATCTCTGAAGAAGGGCAAAGTTTCTCAATTTTGAAAAGTCTGTTCTGTGACTGTTGCTTAACTCACAGAGTGAGAATTCAAATTATTTTCTGTGGGAACAACACCACATGAGAAAGCTTTTCTCAAATCCTTCCCCAGGCCACAAAATACTTATTTTTCTTCCTGTCTCAAATACAGAAACTGTGCAAGTCTACTGTCTTATTCAAAATACATATTTATGATTATTTTTCAGGCAAGTTTAAGTCCCTGTGTATCTTATATGCTGAGCAACTGAGAAAAAAATGTCATCTGTTTAGCTTAGACTCATAATTCTTTTAATGGTTTACCGGTATACACAAGATCAAATTGCAAAGTTTCCTTCTGGAAAATGAACTAAACTGCTCGAGAGCTCAGTATCTGGATTGCACGATCTGATATAAGCCACTGAAAGTCCTATGAGAAACTTGGATAACAAGATGCTGAAGATTCAGAAAAATCAGCAATTTTCTGCATAGTGTCTCAATACAAACTCAATACAAACACTCAGGTTATTAGATTTTAATTACATTCTGAATTTTAAACATAAGTTAAACTGCTACCTGAAAATTTAAAAGGAAAGGTTGAAAACATAGGAAAGAAGCTTCTTGAGTGGGGTCTCCCAGTGTATTTGAATAAAATATTCAAATTCTGCTTATTAGACTTTGGTGTACTGTTTTGTTATAAAAATTCTGAAAGGTCAGAATATGAATTTACTCACTGTACAGAAACACAGCTTTCGTTCCTAAGTTTATGCTATTCATCGACGTAGTACTGTACAATGCACAACTGGTACAAAACAAAAATTAAAATAAAAATATTATTCTGCTTTAGCATATGAAAGATAGCATAAATGATTGGTGCATAACTTGAGATAGTAAAAAATATAATAATTCACTAAACTTAGATTTTCAAAATGATATGTATTTTCTATTAATTCTAAACTCTGTGGTAAACAGATAAGATAAATGGAAAAAACCTTCATTTAATAAAACAAAGAAGAGGAGGTGGATGCAACTTTTCACTTTAATATCTTCACGAATAGAGATAGTGAGTTCATTGATGGCACAAACTGTTTTTCGTAAAAAAGGAATGGAAGTGAAATACATTAACATAATGTACTATTTTCTAATAATGTAAATTCTAGCAGTCTAGCCCCTCCTGGAGACCCCAAATGAGGGACTATCTTTTTGTAAAAGTTAATTACTTCACCAATTATACACCTCTGTGTTAAAGTAAGAAACACACTAGTTTCCATGCTAGATGGGTACAAATCAAGAAAATGGTTGGATCTATTTTGTGAAGGTCAGGATAATCCATAGGTACTGTATTCTAGCTTACTGAAGACATTAATATGATTATCTCTAATAAACTGAGGTTAATATCAGCTGAGACACCCACAGGTAATAAATCTAGGCTAATTGATTCAAGCAAAACAAATCATATCCATCAAAGAAGTATTAAAGATTGCTCCAACAGCTGAAAACTATGGGAAAATCTTACATTCTTTCATTCTATAACAGTTGTCTTTACAGACACAAAACAGGGTAGTTGAGAAATTAGAGAAAACAGAAGTCTTTAAGGCACCAGTTTCTAAGCTCTCAGGAAGTTTAGTTGAACTCTGTTTTAGAGGCCAGTGTAAATTCATTAAAATGTAACAGTTTTTATGCAGAAGCAATTGGTAAACTGAGACAAAAAGCATTTAATCAAATAGCTTCTGATTATTTCTAATCTTTTTTGCTTTTCCTAAAGCTATATAACCAGCTGGAAGTTCTTAGTGTTCACATCTTTATGGCATTTAATAGCTGGCAGAAAAAAATTCATCATGGTGGTTTTTTTTTTTTTTCTTCTCTACAGTTATTGAATATTTTACATTAGAGATTTTAGAGACGGTCATACTATCCAAGAATTGGAGCTTGTAGATGCATACACGAACAATTTGTGTGCTTATATGAACCAATTATGTCCAACCCAGTCTGTATTCTTTCCACTGAGTTCAAAGGGCTTAGCAATAGCAAAAGCCGGTATGTGTATTATATGAAGAGCTGGTGGAACTGGTCAGCTTACTGGTTCAGGTATGGCTAATGTGGCCAGAAGCAATGGAAAATTAGAACTAAACTGATGGAAAAGAAAAAAGAAAATACTGGGAAAACTAGAAATAGTTTTCTAAATACTCTGTTCCTTTCTCTTCTTTTGGGTCTTTCAGTATCTGGGATTCTTTCTCTCCATGCCCACCCTAGAAGTTATGGAGGTTTTCTGGGGTGTTATTTTAGTTGTGGTTTTTTTAATTCCACTGTGCCCCTGGTATTTTGACATATGCTTTTCTTCTTCAAAACTCTGTTATTTTTAAACAATAGGTTCTAAAAAAGAGAAATAATTTGGAAAATCAAAGTATTTTGCTTCAGGACAGAATTAAGCCTATTCAGTCACAGTACTTTGTGGAATTTTTGTTCCATTTTCCATTTCATCACTTTTTGTTTTTTAAGCTTTGTACTCTAGGATTGATCAAGATGCATAAAACTGTCTCCCTATTATCAAACTTCTGGGTGCCCCATGGGTGGGAAAATGTAACTTACGCCAGAAGCAGTCTTTCCATAGAAAGTTTTGATTTTCATCAAACACTGTTTTCACATGGGTAGCATTTTGTTTGAAGTATGTAACAACCTTTAATGGCAGGCTTGCAAAGCTATGCTCAAAATGTCTCTAGTACTGCATTGTTATAGAATTATAAATACTTTGTCCTTCTAGGGCAATTGTTATGGTCTTTCTGGTAGTATTTAAAACTTTGGAGGTCAGAAGAATGTAGAAATTAGAAATAACTGGTCTAGATGACATTGTTTTGATTTGAAATTATGTCTATTAACATCTGATTTGAATTTTAGATTAATATCTGGGGTTTTCTTTTCTGGGGTTTTCTGGGGACCAGTTCTTGTCTTCTTAGGGATGCATGCTATTGACTTTTTCTTTGTTTGCCACACAGGTATTAAAACAATTAAAAAAGCAAATTCTGCATTTAGATCTATAGACATGCAATTCCTGCTAAAGTCAGCAGGATTTGTATTAATGCAATTGAAAATAGACATATGTACTTAATGTCTTGATGTACAGAAGCACACAGAATGGTTGGAAAGGACCTCTGGAAGTCACCTGGTCCAACCTCCCTGCTCAGACAGGGTCACCTAAAGCCAGTTGCCCAGCACTGTGGCCAGACAGCTTTCAGTAGAAGATGTTTGAACCTACTGCTTAGACACCACTATGATGCCTTGGGAATATTGCATTTTGAAAAACTCCAGTGAATCTTTAGTCCTAGTTGGAATCTTTTACTGTTTACTTCTTATTTTGCACAGTATAAATGCAACCTTTAATGTATATGACATAGAGGAATATAGGGCTTCTGACACAGCTAACCAACACTTTTAAAGATACTGTTGTGCTTGATTAATTTTATTCATATTAAACAGTTATGGGACTTCAGGAGGAAGGCCGGTATTTGGCAGTCTAAAGTCTCATTTCAAGTGGTCACATGGAGATTCAAAGATTAAGTTATAGAGAATTAAAAAAGAAGAAATTGAAAAAAAGAAACAAAGAAACCAACCTCCATTTGGTAAAATGTGTAAAAGAATATTCAAGATTGTGAGGAGGGATCAGGATGGCAGGAAAGAAAAGGGATTTTTTTAAATACATGAAGGAATTGCATGTGAAGCATGGAGGAAGAAAATGAGATGGAAAGTACTAAAAGGAATTGTTACAAGTAAGGTCAGAAAGAAGAATTAAAAGCAAAAAGGAAAGTGATGTAAAGAAATATTTAAAGATGAGAACAAGAAACTTGCATGGAATATGTAATGCAAGGGAAAATTAATGAACAGATTCGAATAGGCGACTCCTATAATAAGAGTGGAGGGTGAGATGCCATTTTTGCTGCAGTCTTTTTGGGTGACTGGGTGGAGTGAATGAAATGAGGTGCTAGCACTCCATTTCAGCCTCTTGTAAGTATTTAATTTTCTGTAACTCATCTAAAATTGTTCTGAAGCATCTGTTGCCTGTGAAATTTCTGAAATTACCTTAAGTATATCACTGCATCAAATTCTTAAACACAGATAATTAAAAGATGTTTTCTGGCAAACAAATTTTGAATTCCTCATCATTAAATTGTAACTAATATGAGCGCCATGTTGGTTTTACTCTTCTTATTCTGTGTGATAAATAGAATAGGGCTGTGTTTATGTATATTGCAGTCACATTTCTAATTGCTAGGTATTCCCATTTGATTTCAGCAAGAATTAAGATCCCAAAGTGGAAGACAGCCATATTGGCTTTTTCTTTTCTTGGGGTTTTTTTTTGGTGGTTTTGGTTGTTTTTTTGTTTTGTTTTCTTTTGTTTTGTTATTTCTTTTTATTTTTTGCTATAAACTGGTTACTTAAGCTATTCTTAGTCTAGTTAAGCTCTGCCTATAGTGGCTTTTAAAAATCTCTCTTTGTTGTTTCTAATCCCTGAACAAAACATGCCTAGCTATGTCCTTTCAAATTAAACTCTTCACAGTTTCAGCACATTTCTGTGATAAAATAAGTAGATTGCTAATTATGCTCATTTCAATCTCCTTGGGTTAACTTCACAAAGGATTACAGGATGAAGGCATCTGTCCAGGAGCTATTATAATAAGGCTACCAATTTATAGGTCACTGGACACTCATCGAGCAGCACACAATTTTATTTATACTGACATAGCCCACGTGGAGCCATGCACCTGAGGTGAACAGCCTCTAAGTCTGTCAATTCTCTCAGCCACCTTGTCATCACGTGTTGTCTCCTGCCTGCTTTCTATTCATTTCCCAAACTGATAAGACTTCAGGAAGTCCTTTAATTTATTTGTAAATAATTTTCTTCATGCCTTGCAATAATGTGCTTATGTTTACACATCTCTATGGACTTCTTCACTTCCAATTTACCCCCATTTTAAATGATCCTTTCAAAGTGCCAGGTACTACAGAGAAACCTCTTTAGGGCAATTGCAAAAGGTTGGGATCCGTTGGATCTGAAGTTTTCCCCTACAGGGGAATCCTGTACATCCCTTATAGTATTTTCCATTGCCTTTGTGATACATTCCTGGGGAGAAACTGCCTGTCTGGGCCAAGGAAACCCACTGAGCCCAGATAAGGACATTTTAGGTAGACACCTGTGCTATCTCCAAATCTGTTGGACCTCTGGAGGTCATCTGGTCCAACCCCCCTGCTCAAATAGGGCCACTTAGAGCCAGCTGCCCAGGACCATGATCAGATGCTTTTGAAAATCTCTGAGGATGGAGGCTCCACAACCTCCCCGGGCAACCTGTGCCAGTGCTCAGTCACCCTCACAGTAAAAAAGTGTTTTCTGATGTTCAAGCAGAACCTCCTGTGCTTCAGTTTTTGCCCATTGCCTCTGGTCCTGTCACTGGACACCACAAAAAAGAGCCTGGCTCTGCCTTCTTTGCACCCTCCTTTCATATATATATATATATATATATATATATAAATATACACACATTGATAAAATCCCCCCATTAGTAAGAAGTGGCTCAGAACTGGAAGTTGAGTGAAGATTGCATAAAGCCTTCTACATCAAGTTAGCTCTTATGCAGCAGGCAGGAAGATCTGTCTCTATTTTTGAAGACAAATATGTATAATTAAAGACAGAAGCCTCTTCAAATTAGTTTGAAATAAAGCCCTACTGGCAAATCAACTTTAGTGTTTGTTTTTGCTCTCACACCCCTCTACATAAAGTACAGATGTATTTCTCTCTGCAGTCACAGAAAATTTTTTTAATACGCCTTATCCATGGCATTTCTAAGGAGCTTGTTTCCTTTCAAATGCTAAATATATAAAGAGACTAAAAAAAAATTGTAATAGAATTTACATTTCAAAAAATACAGTATTATTTTTTTCTGTTTTGCTATGAAAAAGGTGTGTATATGCAAAAATTTTGTTCTGATTCATGTATGGCTTCAGACCAGCGTAATCTCAACTATTGTTACAAAATCCATTTTCCAAATATCACATGGGTTTTACACATGCAGGACCTAGTATTCAGTATTATTTTTTTAAATTTGTGGTAGATTTCAAGAAATTTTTTTTTTCTAGTAGCTATTGAAAATTACCTTACCTTAAAAATAGTTTTTATTTATATTTTACATTCCTTCTTTCTCCTCTGGATGAAATTCTGATCTTAGCTACATTAAAAGAGCTTCAAAGAAGTCAGTGAGTGTTTCCAGTTGTATAAGTGTATAATTCAGATTTTTTCCCTCTTTCTTCCTAGCTATTTATACAATATATGTATTTTCTCATATTGTTATTCTAGCACTGATTGAAATGAAGAGAAATCAGACATAAACAGTACATCAGATGCCTACTCCCACAGAAACCTCTTCATGAGAACATTTAGCAATGGATTTTATTGTTTTGTGGTTTGAAAACATTAACTAAAATGCAGGCATTTTTCAAAGAAAAGTTACAGTTTCATTTATGCACAGCAATTTTCAGAGATACTGTAATAGTTTTTGTGGAGGCAAGCATAGATATGTTACTTACCTATATTGCCTGTTCTTTTTACCGTGAAATTGAAATAAACCCACAAATTAACAAAATTATGTTTCTCCAATATATAAGGTTTTCTCTAATATTTGAAATAAAACTATGATAACACTGCCAATGACTATAGTTTCCAAAATAATTGCTGGATATGATTCCTTTTGTATTTCAAGATAAAAAGGGAACAGATACCTCCCACCCACTGATCTGCACTTTCTGTCTGCAGTACCCCATTAAACTCTACAGAGTAGCATTTGCAGGGGAAGGTTTCTGTGGCTGTGGATGGTCAACAGAACTTCAGTGAAAGTTTAAGGAACTCTTTGTGCCTGCTGTAAGAGACAGGTGTCAGACATTAGTCTTAAACATTTCTTGGTACCGAGGAAACTACGAGACTGTATAAACATTTCTTGGCATAAAGGAAACCACAAGGACAGAGCAGAGCCCTGCAGTCTGCCTGCACCCCAACAACGATACCCACAGCCTGGCACAATCTGTCACAATCTTGACGGTACAGGCGCAACAAAGGTTCAGCAGGTAGTCGCAGAGACATGCGCGTTGGACTGGAGACACCACACGATCGTCATGTGGGTCTCTGATACCTTGACTACTCAAGTTAGAACTGGGCGGAGATTTTGGGGACTTGGACTGCATAAAAGGGCACCATTGGGAACAGAAGTGGGGAGATCTCCACCGCCAGGTCGACATGCAGGGAGACCCACCACCACCCAGCCGAGAAGACCAACAGAACATCGCTGGATCCTAGGGTGGTGATAGCTTTTGCCTCTGTCTCTCTGTCTCTCTCTCTCTCCCCCCTACCTTGTTCTTCCTTTTCTCTTTGCGGCCAGCACCTTATTTTGCTCTTTCTCTTTCTCGCCACATTTATCTCGCTTTGTGTACATAGTTTGATGTTGTTAGTCATCTGAATAGTTCATCCATAGAGTTTAAGTTTATGTTGAATCATTTTGGAAAAATTGGGTAAACTTCTCCCCTCTCCTTTCCCTTTGATTTTTGTGACTCACTTGGCAGACAGCAATTTCTTGAGTTATTGCACGATTGTTTCAGTTTTGTTTATGTTTGTGCTCAATAAACAATTTGATTGGTTGTTTGGCATCGTTTCACCTTAATCTACTCTGAGGGGATTTCGAGCTTTCCATGACCTCCTGCACTACCCAGGGTAGCGTGCTGGTCGGGTCATGACACCTGCCTTCTCTTATTTTCTTCTAGTCTTGAACTAAAGGTGAAAGAAATTACCTAAATTAATCATTTAACCACGGAAACTAGAGATAGAGTTTTATACTGCTAAGATCTGTAGTCATTTCTAAATTATTTTCATAATTAATGTCAAAGTCAGAGGAGAACTGAGAAATACAGTATGTATTTTTACTGTCCATGTCACTTCAATGTCAGTGTTAAGTTCTGCTTTCAGAGGTACGAAAGCAACTTCTATTGGAATTAATAGGACTATTTGCAGTGGTAAAACCATTACTTGTGCTGTGGAAAGAGAAGAAAATTAGCCATTAGAGAGTTAAATCCTGGTAAGTTTTACCTTGCCATCCATGTTTCATCATCCCCTTTATGTGAATGGAGTTGCTGGCTTCTAGACTACTTGGTAATGTTTTACTATCCATTTTCAACATAAGGAAAGGAAACAACTAAGATTGACTTTGTGGGCACAGTCAAAAAGTAAGGAAAGTAAGGAAAAAAATCCAAAATCTGAAAATAATGCATCCCACTGAGGATTTTACTCTAAGTAGCCTCTCCGAAGAAAGTATATTTTACAATATGAAAAAGTTATATAGCTAAAGTAGTTGTTTGTAAAGTCTTTCTTTAAAAATGCTCTTTTGAACATTAATACTATTTATAAATCATATTTTACTAGAGCAATTTTATTACTATTATTTTAAATTTCTGGTTTAATGGTTAGTCATTAAATATGAAGAATACCATTTTATACATAAATTGCAGGGCATAATTTTTGTTACTACCATTACAGTTGCGTAACCTTTAATGCAATACCAAATTTGTTTTAATTTGCACACAGCAGATGCTTCCATTTCTTATGTGAGAACTAAATCACTTCTGCACTTTTGTAAGATTAGAAGATTTTCTGTATATAAGAAATTAATCCATATAATTTTCAACCTTGTGAAAATCAATTACAGAGTAAAAAATATTATTTTGAGGCTCAAGTTCCTGGTTTTATTTTTAAATGAGATGGAGGGAGTGTGCAGGAAAAAAAAAAAAGTTACAAATTCAGAAAGTACAGAGAGAATAGAGTTCTTCTCAGTTCATCTTTTGGGAGGGAGGCAACAAAATGATTTCTCATTCTGAAAAGGCAAATGTTCAGCTGAGGCTGTAAATGTCTTCTGTATCTGATTTCTCTTCTGTGCTGTTGCTTAGCAGATGAATGGTATTGCAGTTTTCCAAGTGACCATGTTGACTCTGCAAATTATTTGTGTTGTCTCCCAAAGCAAGGGGAAAAAACCCCATAATCCTATATTAATTCCTGTAGGCTTAGTATACAGTCATTTCTCATCTTATGACTGTTTTGTGAGGGTAACATTACTAGTTGCAACTCCAGAAAAAAAATTAATAGTTGGATCTTTAACTTGCCTTTCTCCATCTCCAAGAACAGTGCTTGATTCCCAGTAAAGATTTTTTAGAGCATAGCAGACTTTGGGATTAAAATTACCTTTTCTTAGTGATTTTTGGTGGAAACTCCTCATAAATAATGACAACACACAAGAACATTCATTTAATTTCTTTATGGGTGCATTTTTAAGTGAGAACTTCTTAGCAAAGCAGTGTCAATTAAGTATTATATTATTATATTTAAGTTTATAAAAGGAAGCTTCTTCATATCCTGGTAAGAAAGAAATTTATTGTAGTGTTCTTCTTACCTGACTATAGACATCTGTAGTGCTGGTGTCTCCATTTCAACTATTCACTTAGGCATCCATTGTAGTAACAGAGAGAACTATAGGACACACTCCATTCAACCTATTTTAGACACTCAATGAGATGCGCCATGCTGTAGGAGTACCTTTTTCTTTCATTCTCAAAAAAAGGCTGTAGTTGCTTGACCTCAATAAATTCCATCAGATAAATAAATCCTCCCTATAACACGTGGAGTTTAAAGTAGGAAATTAAAAACAGGAACTAATTAGTGAGAACAACTCCCAATATATTCTTTCTGTCTTGGAAGTAGCATTAGAGCTTATTACAACCATTTTTGTCCAACACTCTTAATCTCAAGAAAAACCATTCTACAACCTGTTGCCAAAACCCCCTTATTTAATATGTCAGGTGTAGGCAACTAATATTACAATTACCTCACCCACCCCACCCCTTGCTGATCAGAAGTATCTCTGGAGAAACTGGTCCGTTCCTTGCAGACTACTTCTAATGACAGTTCAAGCAAATGCAAAGTTCTTCATTTATATTTCTTTTACTCTAACATTTACTATATTGCTGGATGCATATATTTGATTCTTTTTCAGCTGAGTATTTTGTTACACTAATTTGCTAAATGAATGATAGCTGTAGCAATACAACCATTAAACTGAAGCATATGAAAAAAAGGAGCACACATTCCATTCCTTACATCACTTACTAATGGGAAAAAGAAACACCTGTACCTCTTGTTCATTTCACAACTCCAAAATTTCTCTGCAAATTTTTCAAAATGACAAGTTCAGTGGAGAAGAGGAAAACACTTTTGCCATTAAGTCCAAGGTCTGGGATCCTGATCTTAACAATCTTTACATGCTTACCTCTCATAAATTCACTTAAGAACATGCTAAACTGTAGGCCCCATTTGATGTCCAGTAAGCCCTTTTAATGTGAATCTTGTGAAGACTAATTAAAATAAAGTTTCTTAACTGAAATTAAATATTGTCATGAAGTTTCTACAAATACTGCAACCTCTTGCTCTGTATAAGGTGAGAGCTATTGAAAAAAATAATCACATAAATAAATATGATGAAAAATGTTGATGACCTCTACTATAAAGTAGTAAAAGCAAAGCATAAGGAAATAGAAAGACCTTATCTTAGACTTAGTATATTTGTGACTGAAATTTACAGCATTTCTGCAACTGAGGAGGAATCACGTGTGTTACCTCTATGAACATTTAAGCAGGGAAAATTTATTTCTTGGTCTACACTAGTTGTTTAAGTTTCTTCTGTTGGGAGGGATAAGAACCTCTAACAGATGATTTATCTTAAAACATATGTCTAGCACAGGTGGGAAGACACATTTCTCTTGATTATACAGGAAGCCTACATGATCAGCTTAAACCATCTGCCAACTTTTAGTCACATGTAGTTAGGTGAGATGAACTACACTGAGGGATTAAGTGGCATACAGTTCAGGCCCTGGGAAGGCTGTGATGTATAGGAATATTTTTATTCGTGTTTCCTTGATTCTCCCTCTTCCTTATTTGCACATGTAAACTAATCTTATTATTTCTTTTTATAAGTACATTTTAATTATATATCTCCTTATTTAAACTAAGATGTGTAGCCTTACCCAACACCACCTAATTTTAATAAGAATCTTCTTACCAACCATTGAGAATTGATTTACAACCAGCTTCTGATGTTCTGAAAAATAATATAATATGGCAAAATGACAGAAGATTCCTTCTCTTGCAATCCTCAAGCTAAATGATGATAAAGCTATCTTCTTTATGCTGGAATCTTTTGGATTGCTTTAACCATATGTAAAGTGGTTTTGTTCTTGGAAACTTCTTCTTGAAATTCAATGGCATAATTAAAAACTAATGGCTTATAAAAATTAATTAGGCAAAATGTTGACATAATAAATTGTATTCTTTCTAGAGCCACACATGGAGACACCAGCAAGCACATGCTTGGTATAATACATCATAATTGTCCTGAAAGAGTTATGACTATGTATTAGGTCAATCCATAATATGAAGCTATTAAAAAGTTAATATAGATAAAACCTCTAATCCAGGATATGTAGAGAAAACCTGCAGAGGCAAGGCAGCTAATTTTTAAACATGTTAGCTCTGGAGCGGGTCCAGAGGAGGGCCACGAAGATGATCAGGGGGCTGGAGCATCTCCTCTATGAGGACAGGCTGAGAGAGTTGGGATTGTTCAGCCTGGAGAAGAGAAGGCTCCAGGGAGACCTTACAGCAGCCTTCCAGTACCTAAAGGGTGCCTACAGGTGAGACGGGGAGGGACTTTTTATCAGGGAGTGAAGTGATAGGACAAGGGACAACGGTTTTAAACTGAAATGGGGTAGATTTAGATTAGATGTAAGGAAGAAATTCTTTACTGTGAGGGTGGTGAGACACTGGCACAGGTTACCCAGAAAGGCTGCGGATGCCCCATCCCTGGAAGTGTTCAAGGCCAGGTTGGATGGGGCTTTGAGCAACCTGGTGTAGTGGAAGGTGTCCCTGCCCATGGCAGGGGGTTTGGAACTGATGATCTTTAAGGTCCCTTCCAACCCAAACCATCCTATCATTCTATATAACATAGGGAAAATTTCATTAAAGGAATCAATAGGGCTAGGCAGTGCAAGCATGTCAACAAACACTGTCATTCACTCATGTAAATAATCTATTCTTTTATCACAATGTCATAACCAGAGCAACAGCAAACGATTCTGGAGCAGAAGTGTTGTGCAAAATAATAAATATTAAAATATGTTTTAACTTGATTTTGAAATCAAGTTTCCATGATAGCAATATGCTCAGCAAAATGCTAATAGTGGGAGGGTTGCATTCATTTTTGGGGGCCTTCCACTTTATTTTTGTGTAAAAAACCCCTAATTCAGCTTTTGTGTATACACGATGTGTTGGCACAGCAGGTAAGGTTATATAACTCACATTTTGGACAAAGTCTTTTTTGTGCAGTATTGACAATGGCATGAGTAAAAAGTTAATTCTGTTTTCTATCAACATACTCATGAAGCATTTAAGGAAGGCTAGTTATCTAGATAGTCCATTTTTAGTTCAGCAGTAAGATGTTCCTAGTTTTTAATTCCATGGGATACAGAAGTTCTATCAAGGATTTCTGTTAAAGAGAGCAAGATTATTAAATAAAAATAAGTACATAATTGTTTCAATGAAAAGGGTCCCACAAAAACATATGTAGTATAAGGAGTCAGCTGAGGGTTTAAGAACTTTTTTTATCCCTGAATTGAATAACACATCAGAGGGTTTCATCCCTAAGGTAGTCAGTGCGTCGAGTTGGGAAATAATACTTAGTAATATAGATGATTGACTTTCCCTGAAACACAGGCTGGTATTTCCAAGGTCAGAAATAAGGACCCTCTGAAAAGTAAAAATTCTGACATAGGATGATTATTATTATTATTATTATTAATTATTATTATTATTATTAATGTAGGATAGCATGGTTGACAAAAAGGCAATACAGCCCTCTGTTATTACTGTATTCCTGAATAATGTTCTAGTCATAAGCAAGTGTGAGAAATACTCCAGAAATACGTAACAGAACAAATAATGTGTCATGTCTAGTTCCTCTTCTCATGGGTAGTCTATATATTTTAATGGGGTATTTTGTCACAGGTGTATATAACTAAATGTTTTACACTTAAAATCTCTTCCAGTCATTTTTTACAGGATCTATGTTATTGAGAAAGGAGGCTGGAAAAAAATAATCTCAGCACATGATCCTGTGAAAATGTGTACAGATCTGAATTCTCATTGAAGTCAGTGGGAATATGACTGTAGCATAAAATACTGAATTGTAAGTACAGCAAGACTAAGACTCAGAAAGGAATTAGAGAGATCTGTGTCCAGTATGCTGATCTTCAAAATCTCAAACTGCACACAAGGGTTAGTATGATTGGGCAGAGATGTGATAACTTGTTGTGATCTGATACTTGCTATTTTATAGCATCCCATGTTAGAGTAAGAAAAGAAGAAAACTGTTCACTTCCATGGATGATGAAGACAGACGGCAGGTGCCAGGTGACAAAGGAGAGCTGTGGGCTATGAATAGGATGAAGATGACCCCTGGAAGATTCCTAAATTCAGGAGAAGGCGCAGATTTAAAACACAACTTTCCCAATTTACCCTGTAAATTCATTTCAGGCTCTGCTCAATATATTTGTTGATATAAACCCATTTTCAGGTGACTATGGTTTTCCATACTTCTTGTGGAAAACTGGATACCTAAGTCAGATTTGCTGGGTGCAATAGGCAAACAGGTGCCTGGAACTTAGACCTTAACTGTGGTGGCCCTAAAGCTTTTGAGCTGATGAGTGCTCTCCCCTCTGAACAAGGGCCACTGTGCAGGGACAGAATATTCTGGTCCTCGTTTACACTTAATTTGCCAATATGCTGTGGTGCTGGGTTTGTTGCTGACATATGCACCACCCCATTCACACTTATTGAGAAGAAAATAACTTGGAAAATCTTTACTTAGGTGACTCGTGTTAAAATTCTGATGGGAAAAGACTCCATTGTCCCCTATGGAAATCACCCCTGGCCACTACACTACTGTGCATGGTAGAACCCGGGGATTTGCATGGGTCTAGGTGTAAACAAACAGTACTGGAGTTGTGCCACTTTGGAATACCTGCAGTGGTGATCATGTCAAACCAGATAAGTTTGCAGATTATTGTGGCCAGTAGGTTGCAATCTATATCTCCTAGTGGTTGAACATTCATCTTGCAAAAGAACATTTCCTTTCACATGAGGATGCAGAATTGAAGTAATTTCCAGTTTTCTTTACAGTGATGTTGGTTTGGTACAGTGAGGTTGGTTGTTTGAAAGAACAAATGATTTGGGGTTTCCTGCCTTGTAATTGTAAACCATACCTTAATTATAACAATTATGTACTTTAACAAATGCAATCAATATTGTTGTAATATAGGCATTCTTTACTCCGCCTTCCTTTTCTCTTTTTCTGTCAGAGAAAATAAATTATAAATTCTTCCTGGAAATGCATGCCACAATGCTCTTAACTCTGCCATGTCAAGTTCTAAAAGTAGTGCATATGATTTCAGGCCCCTGTAATAGCTACCTTATTTGCAGGGTTTGAGTCCTATTTTGGAGATTCTTTTGCTTTTACTGACTTAGAGATATGATTAAACCTGGAATGTGGTCAGAAAATAAAGAAAATTCAGCTTTTTTTCAGATGGGCATCATAATTCAGCCTAGGGTTTACCTTCATATCTTGTTGCTGTAGAAATAGGTTCCACACTAAGATTTAGGAGGAGCTAAATATGAGGTACAGCCTTATCAAACTGGTAAGATTCTTCAGGATTGGAAATAACATGTTTCCCCTTGGTTTAACAGGTCTGTATATTCTGAAAGTTCTTGTGTTCAGATTAAATCTTCAGAAAAAAGATTATGTGGAAAAGAAATGATCAGTAGATGAGTAGAACTCCATCAGAGAAAGGTGAGACTTCATCAACAATGGACACACAGAGAACTTCTTGAACGGAATGAACCTGTGGTGTGACAGATGCAGAATAAATACAGCGAAATTTTATCCACATAATGCGAAGACAGAAGTCCCAAATCCACTTTTAAGTCCAACAGATTTGTATCATCTAGCACACTCATGACAAATATTTATTCTCTGCTATTTGATTAGCATCAGAGACACTTTAAATAGGCAATGTCTTCAAGTTTTGTAAACTGAGGTGAAATGAAGGAGACGTTCAAACAGACTCAGATTCTTTTAGTTAAGAAGAATTATCACTGGAAGCCAGATTTATGTCTGCTTCACTCACTTGAAGCTGGTGGATCATAGAACAAGGACAGAGGAATTTGATTCTTCATCTCAGTTACATCTTCTGTAAAACAAAATTCCTATTGACTTTCCTGACGGAAAGTCACACAGCGACTTTGGAAACACTGAGCTCTTCAGTCTACACTTGCATTATCTTGGTCTAAAAACATATTATGGGTTCCAATCTCCCTGGAAAGTGCTTACTGCTGAAAATATCTCTGTTCTGTTGAGACATTTTGGAACTTAGTTGTGCAATCTCAGATTATTTTGTGTGATTACTCGCAATTTTTCAAATCAATTTTAGACAGTAAGAGAAAATGGTGTTATTTCACCTAATTTCAGTAATAGAAGAAATAGTTCCCTGGAGGATGATACAGGTTTAATGGCTTAAAAGGTTCGTTTTTTGATTGTAGTGTGTGTGATGATGTCAGATCAACAGTTACGGCAATGAGCAACAGTCAAGCTTATGAATGCCTATGAACAGGATTAACAGAAAAATGCATTATCTTCTCTCTGAGTATAGTACCGCTTTGCATGAAGTTTTCCATAGAAAGCATTTTTGTGAGAGACAAAAGAACACTTAGAAGGGAAAAAAAATCAATGTGTTTTATACTATTTCTCCATTCAATGGATGACAAATAAGATGTAGAGAATGCAATAACAGAATGAACTTTGTCAACCTTAAAATCATGGGCCACACATACCAGTTGTGTAAAATGTTAATAAATCCATGATCATAAAGAGTTACACTCTGTAACTCAATGTTTTGCCATGTTCATGGACTGTGTTCCATTTAACAGCAGGTTAGTTTCAGAATATGGCATCTGGACCCATGCTTTAGCTGCCTTTTAAAATAATAGGCACAAACTAGAAAAAGTCCAGAAGCAAAAAATAAAATATGCTGAAAGGCATGCAAATTGGTGTCCATAGAAAAAAACTACAAAAAATTACACAAACACAGACTACTGAAAAGTGTACTGAAATAAGATATGAGGATTATTCTTCCTTGCTTATGAGACATTATAAAGTAGTCAAAACCAAATGGAAATAGAGATGTGCGTGAGTTTAAAATGCAGCATAAGTGACCAAAATTATATACTTATTCCACATGAAGGCAAATACCAAAAAGGTTTATTCAGATACTGAAAAGTCACAATTGCTTTGTCAAACATGATACATCAAGAATCATCGCACTCCCAGGGAGATACAAATACATTTTCATTAGAAGTCTTAAGAAAACATAAAAATTAAAAGAAACCTATTGTTTTGTGTCCAAAATTTGGCTGCAGTGCACTTTGGCTTTAGGAGTTTTCTGGAATTTGAAAGCATCTCTGGGCTCAGCCCTGAAGGTGACGTTTAAGGATGAAATGTTTTGGCCTGTCCTGATTTTGGCTGGGGTAGAGTTAATTTTCTTTCTAGTAGCTGGTATAGTGTTATGTTTTGTGTTCAGTATGAGAAGAATGTTGATGACACACTGATGTTTTCAGTTGTTGCTAAGTAGTGTTTAGACTAAGGCAAGGATTTTTCAGCTTCTCATGCCCAGCCAGCGAGAAAGCTGGAGGGGCACAGGAAGGTGGGAGGGGACACAGGCAGGGCAGCTGACCCAAACTGGCCAAAGGGGTATTCCATACTGTGTGATGTCATGGCCAGTAGATAAACTGGGCGGAGTTGGCCTGCGGGGGATCACTGCCTGGGGACTAACTGGGCATTGGTCAGCGAGTGGTAAGCAATTTCATTGTGCATCACTTGTTTTGTATATTCCTATTCTTTTATTATTATTATTATTATTGTTGTTGTTGTTGTTATTATTATTTTCTTCCTTTCTGTCCTATTAAACTGTCTTTATATCAACCCACGAGTTTTACTTTTTTTTGATTGTCTCCCCATCCCACTGGGTGTGGGGGGGAAGTGAGTGAGCAGCTGCATGGTTCTTTTAGTTGCTGGCTGGGGTTAAACCACGACATGGCTGTTTCTATGAAGTCTGGATTCTTGACAGTTGAAAGTGCTAGAACTATTTATAAAATCAGTATTTAGAGTTTAGTAAGTCACTTTGAATCTTTGGATTCTAACCAGATTATCTAATACCAAGTGGTTAATTTATGGGCTTCATATGTCCCAAGGCTGCATCTAGATTTATATATATTTTGTCATTTCTCATCTACATTTCTCATGTAGTAAAGTATGGTATAATGACTCGAGTCAAAACTGATCATGTGTGATACCCCTTAGCCTGAAATAACTAGAACCTCTCGTGAATCTTCGATAAGATCTGTGAATTAATTGGTTGAGGATTCATGTGAATTCAGCCTGCAATACTGAAAAGCTCTTTGCTGACTTTCTTGACTAGATCTCCTCTGAATATAATGAGAGCTCAGCTATCCGAGACAGTTGGAGACACCTAACGAAAAAGTGTCTTGAGCTGTCAGCTCAACATCTTTCATGGAGCATAAGAGCTTTTACATGAAATTAGAGCAAAGAATGAAAGAAAGTACCAACAGAGAAGGTGAGTGATATACAAGTCCAACTAGCTATTAACCTCAGTTGTTGAAAAAAAGGGGGTATAGTGCTGATAGCTATACAGAGGATCAGGTGACCAGAAAATATTTGAGCACAAAGTGATAAGAGGAGAACAGGGAAAAAAAGTGGTGATGGATGGAAATGTTTGACCTTTCTTTGAGGTCTGAGCTTTTTGGAGAATTGTTTGTATAATGATAAGAGAACAAAATAATATCATTAACGTTATCACATCATTAATGCTGTTTCAGCTTATGGTAGTCAGCATTTTTGTTAAAACATACTTTTTCTCACACCTTTTCCCCCACTACCCCTGTGCAACAAACTGACATTTCCCTCCCTCCATTCTTGCAAACCTGATTTCCCTTTGCCTGGGACTCTGAGATTTTCTCAGTGTTTTGGGACAAGTGTCCCCCAATGTGTCTGCAGCCCAGTTCCTCATGACGGTTGCATCAGATGATCATGTTCTCTTATTACAGAAGGAAGTTGCTGAAATATGGTCTGAGCAGCCATATTTCCATTAGTCATAGTAACTCTCCTGAGTAAGGAATTGTCTGGGCCAGCAGCTGACAGATAATCAGAGCTGATGACCACAACTGCTTTGTGAAGTGATCAGCCTTCAGGGAGGTATCCTCGGCAAGGGTAGTCTTTTGGCATACATCAAGATAGATTTAGTTAGGGTTAGTTAAAGGCCTCTGAGGCACATGCTGAAGCAAACAGCTGTGGTATGTAAGGCATTGCAGCCTCTATTTGCTCATTCCACCCCTTTGCTGAAGGTTACTGCCATCATAGAAAAAGCTGACAGAAGTGAATCTGAACTCATATTTCAACAGTTGCTGTTCACAGGCTGATTTATGAGGGCAAACTCTGCAGCTGAGGTATGGATTGACAACTTTAGTGGCTGAGGTATTGACTATTGGGATCAGCAACACCTTAAACCATTCCAGCTAAATCCAGGAGTGACTTAACTTCATAAAGCTTAAAGCTATTATTTTGAAATTTATTATACACTATGCCCCTGAAATTGTCTTATGAAACTAGAATAATGTGAAACTAGGCATTCACACAATGTCAGGTTTGCAAATTAAAAGGATTTCAACTTTTTAAATTCATCATCTTAACAATGTATTACTATAAAACAGTGCTTATAGGAGAAATAGCAGAAAAGAACAAGAAGAATGAGCAGAGTTCTTGAAAACACGACCTCTGAAGAAAAGAGAGGATTTGAAGAAAAAAAAATGACTGGAAGGGATATAAAATAGCACTCTTTGATATGCAAAAGGTAGTTACAAAGAGGAAAGGAATAATCTGTTCTCTGTGTCAGCCTTGGATAGAACAAGAAGTAATGGTCTTAAATTAGAGCAAAGGAAATTTAGATTATGTATTACGAAAAGATTTTCAATCATAAATCATGGAAAAGGACTGTCTAGAGAGACTGTGGAATTATCATTACTGGAAGTTTTTGAGAACAGACTGGACAGAAAACTTTCAAGGCTGAATAAGGTGGAGGTGATCCTGTCCTGGGAAAGAATGATAAAATCTTGAAGTTCTCTTTGAGATCTATTTTCTTTGACACTGGAATGTCTAATAAGTCACATGAACTTTAGTAAAATTTAACTGAAAAAAGCGAAACCAGTGGCCAAACAGCATGAACAATGAAGGACATACTGGTTTACTGGCTAACAGATTATATTGGGACTGATTTACTACTATGCTGTGAAATGAATGATATCATAGAATCATAGAATCATAGAATCATTTCAGTTGGAAAAGACCTTCAAGATCATCAAGTCCAACCATTAACCATGCCTCCTAAACCATGCCCTGGAGTACCCTGTCCACTCGCTTTTTGAATACCTCCAGGGATGGTGAATCAACCACTTCCCTGGGCAGCCCATTCCAATGTTTGACAACGCTCTCAGTAAAAAAATTTTTCCTAATATCTAACCTAAATCTCCCTTGCCTCCACTTGAGGCCATTTCCTCTTGTCCTATCTCCAGCCACCTGACAGAAGAGACCAACACCCACCTCACTACAACCCCCTTTCAGGTAGTTGTAGAGAGCGATGAGGTCTCCCCTCAGCCTCCTCTTTCCTAGACTGAACAACCCCAGATCCCTCAGCCGCTCCTCATAAGACTTGTGCTCCAGGCCCCTCACCAAGTTGGTTGCCCTTCTCTGGACACGCTCAAGCAGCTCAATGTCTTTCCTGTAGTGAGGGGCCCAAAACTGAACACAGTACTCAAGGTGCGGCCTTACCAGTGCTGAGTACAGGGGAACAATCACCTCCCTGTTCCTGCTGGCCACACTGTTCCTGATACAGGCCAGGATGCCGTTGGCCTTCTTGGCCACCTGGGCACACTGCTGGCTCATATTCAGATTTATTAATAGCTTTATCTTATCCAGCTGGGGAACAAACTGAATGATTCGGAAATTACAAAAGTGCCTTCCATTCTTTTCTTCTTTAGCCTTTAAAGTTATTTTTAACTCTTTTCTGCATTCATTGGATTGTGATGCCTAATGAAAAAAAAAGCTCTCTCTACTCCCCTTTGTGCTCAGGACTTAAGTACCAGCAGTCTGTACAGCTTATATACAACGGCTTCCACCACTTTGGTTATCCAAGTAATTTTTGAATGGTATGCAAATGCTATCTAAATTGCCCAACATGTCTTCTTATGTATATAAGTAATCTAGCCTGGAATTAGGATCTGATCTATCAGTGCTGATGCTACTCAAGCAAATTAAGATTAGGCATTTTTGGTTTCAGTCACAAACCAGAACAAAGAATGTTAAAAAAATTCTATTTACATTTTTCAGATATAGGTGGTCATTAGCCTCATGAAAATTTACTCTGAAAGAGCTCTTTCTCTGGGATTTTGTTGGTTTATAACAACATTGTCTTATACCAGATCTGTCTGGTGAAGTTGAAGACATGCCTGTGGTCAGCAATAAAAGCTGCCCTTTGCAAGGTATTCCAGGAGAGGCTCTCACTGTGGTAATACTTAACACTGCACATTTCACTATGAGGTTATAAAGATAACTGAAATACCTTTACCACAATTTAGCTCAAATATTTTAAAGGTTAATGGTTTATTAGGATAATGAACTCCACAAAAGGTCATACCAGGTAAACTCATAAAAGCAAACATCTTGAGATAGAATTATAGAATCACAGAAACATTGAGGTCAGAAGGAGCCTCTGAAGATCACCTGGTCCAGCCCTCTTGCTCAGAACAAAGTCAGTTAGAGCAGGTAGCTCAGGACTATGCCTATTTGGGTTTTGAATATCTCTAAGGACGGAGGCTCCACAGCCACTCTGGGCAGCTATTCCCATACTCAGTGCTCAGCCACACTGTAAAGAAGTTTTCTCTTACGATGTCTAAGTGGAATTTTCTGTATTTCAATTTGTGCCTGTTGCCCCTTGTCCTTTCACACATTAACACTGAGAAGATTCTGGATCTATCTTCCTTATTCCCCTTGTCACACATATTGATAAGATTCCCCCTGAGCTTTCTCTTTTCCAGGCTGAACAGTCCCAGCTCTCTCAGCCTCTCCTTGCATGTTAAATGCTACAGTCCCTTTATCATCTTCATTGCTCTTTGCTGGAGCAGTATGTCCATACTGCTTCTGTTCCATGGGGACCTCAGCACTAGAAACAGCACTCCATGCGTCTCACCAGTGCTGAGCAGAGAAGGATCACCTCCCTTGACCTCCTGGCAATGCTCTGTATAACACAGACCAGGAGGCTGTTGACCTTCTTTGCCCCAAGGGTGCACTGCTGATTCATCTTGAACATGTTGTCCACCAGGACTGCCAGATCCTTTTCTGCAAAGCAGGTTCTGGTCATCCCTCGGCCTGTAACATGGGGTTGTCATTCCCCAAGCGCAGGACCTGTCACTTCCCTTTGTAGGTCTTCACTAGGTTGCTCTCTAGGCTCAAGCTCAGCCAGGTTTGTTGCTCCAATAAAAGGGAAAACTATCAATTCACAGGCACTAGGAATTCCTATTCCACCTAGAGTACCTCTTGCTGTATTATGTCTTTCCAGGGTACTTCCAGTATATTTTCTCTGTTTCAAGAGGATTTTTTTTTTCCCCACCTTGCTATTTAAACTGAGTACATTTTAAAAGATAGCACTGGAGAAAAGACATAAGTGACTATTGATGTTGCACACTAATTATTTTAAAAAAAAAAAAAAGAAGAAAAAAATTTTTAGTGGTTTGAGATACTTTTGTAGCAACTGAAAATTAGCTTTTTATATGAGGTAAATTTACCTTCTCAGTTATTTTGCTATTATGGCTCATAGTCTGGGAGTCCTGCATGGTCCTGCTTGGAAAAAAGTGAACAGAAGGGAGGAAGTATATGAGGGCCAAGCAGGGGAAAAGGTTATCCAGCCATATCAAGGATATGGATACTCTGGCTATTTGGCAGAAAAGCAAAGGTCAAGAATCATTTAAGGTAGAATTGAGGGAAATGAAATGACAAATACATTGTCAGATACTCAAAGAAAAAAAAAAATCTTTCAGTGTTGTCACACTGAAGTTCTTTGTGAGTCTAGTTCCAGCTCTTTTATTTAAAAGGTCAGTAGGAGTCATATGTCTTCAAAACTCTCCCATGGCTTTTCAGAGCTAATCCACACAGAAATTTTAAGTGTCACTATGACACTCAAAACCACCATGCAGATGCTGCAATCTACCAAATAGATATACCAAAAATATGTCTATACCGGGAAAGGTAGATATAAATCTGGCTGAACAGCTGGGCCCAGAGGGTGTTGGTCAGTGGCACAAAGTCTAGTTGGAGGCCAATAACTAGCAGTGTCAATACTGGATCCAACACTGTTCAACACCTTCATTAATGATCTGGATGGTGGGGCAGAGTGTAGCCGCAGCAAGTTTACTGATGACACCAAACTGGGAGGAGAGGGTGATACACCAGAGGGTTGTGCTGGCATCCAGGGGATCTCAGCAGGGTGGCGAAATGTGCTGACAAGAACCTCAGGAAGTTCAACAAGAAATGTGAAGTCTTGCAACTGGGGAGGAACAACTCCAGGCACCAGTATATACCAGGGCAGACCCAGCAGCTTTGCAGAAACCCTGGGGGAAAGCAGCTTGTCAGAAGAGGACCTGGGGATCCTGGTGGACAACAAGTTGAACATGAGCTAGCAACGTACCCTTGCCATAAACAAGGCTAATAGTACCCTGAGCTGCATGAGCAGGAGTGTTGCCAGCAGGTTGAGGGAGGTGATCCTGCCCCTCTCCACAGCTCTGGTGAGGCCACATCTGGAGTATTGTGTCCAGTTCTGGGCTCCCCAGTACAGGAGAGATACGGAGCTACTGGAGAGAGTCCAGTGAAGTGCCACGAAGATGATGAAGGAATTGGAGCATCTCTCCTATGAGGAGATACTGAGAGAGCCTGGACTGTTCAACCTGGAGTGAAAAAGGCTCAGGGGGGATCTTAGTAATGTATGTAAGTAAGTACCTGAAGGGAGGGTGTAAAGAAGGCAGAAGCAGGTTCTTTTTAGTGGTGCCTCGTGACAGGACCAGAGGCAATGGGCAAAAATGAACATGGGAGGTTCTGCTTGAACATCAGGAAACACTTTTTTACTGTGAGGGTGACCGAGCACTGGCACAGGTTGCCCAGAGAGGCTGTGGGGTCTCCAACCTTGGAGGTGTTCAAAAACTGTCTAAACATTGTCCAGGACAACCTGCTTTCTTGAGCAGGGGGGTTGGATCAGATGACATCCCAAGACCTCTTCCAACCTCAACCATTCCGTGATTCTGTAATTCTGCAGTTCTGTGATAAAGAAAAGTTTCCCTGCTACCAGCTGAGAGCACATGCTTTGTCCTAATGTTGTATTAGGCTATAGCCCACTCTCATTATATTTTATTGTAGTTTCCAGTATGAACTCTGTAAAGGAATCTCAGTCATGAACAGTGTGCTCAGGTGAACTAAATGACTGGATGTCACGGTCCATTTGGATCTCTCAAATTTATGGGACAACTCTGTAAGTTAAACTTTATTTCATGAGCTCATTAGGTAAAGAAACAAATCAAACAAGGGCTCAATCCCCTTTGTACAGACTCATCTAACACATTAATTGTGTAATTAATTGCTTCATTAATTCACCAATTCACCACACATTCTTGAATAACTTACAAGCTTTGCAGTAACTCACAAATTCTCTAACTCACACACCTATGAGAAAAACACTTACCTAGCCAATGGTGAGAGTGCTCATCTTTCCTCCTCCATCAAGATATGTATCCTGTATAATCACTCCAGGAAGCATGAAAGCCTCACCAGGCCAGCTGCTGTTGTATCAGCATCAAAATCTTTTTGGGTAACCTGATGTATTTATACCTTCCAGCTTTGAAAGTTTGGTCTATACTATTTCCATAAATTAGTGGATTCTGAAGAAACTACCAAGCAGTTAGTATGCAAAAATCTAGATGATGCAGACAGTAAGCTGCAGGTGATAATGGCTGGAGAATAACCCTTATTTCTTCCAGTCTGTTGTGTCCTGTGTGGGTGTTGCTCTCACTTTGACCTAATGGTTCTTCTCCCAGCATATATCAGGCCTTAGCATGAGCTCTGTGTTACACTAAATCCTGAAAAGAAATTAAGTGAACAGTCACACTGAAGGACCAGGACCATGGAGAATGTCATGAAGGACCATCACCTGGTAGTAGCCCAAGATCTTTAAGTTCCTCAATTCAGTGTTTAGGTTTTACCTGTGCCTATCACAATGCTGTGCAGATTTGAGCCCAAAGGCATCACTATATTAGGAAAAAAACCTAGAAATTGCTGCTGATGTCAGGCTTACTGAGAGATCTTTCTGAGACGCAATATTTGAGGATTTCCTCTGTTTAATGAAGCACGTTTCACAGGATTTTAGTTTGCCATTTTTCTATCTGTTTTTTCATTATCACTTTTTTTGTCTGTTTTCTGTAGAGCATTTCATATAAAAGTTGCTACTGGAAACAAAACCAAAGCTGCATGGACTCAGTAAGGATAGATATAAAGTCCTTTGTAGTAAACTGCACATAAGACTGAAATAAACTTTAAAGGAAAAGCAAATGTCTTTCATGGCATGCAGCTCTAAGCTTCTCAACAGGAACCAGATATTTTGGAGAAAGTAGTGTGAATTCAGGAAGCCAACACAGACAATATTAGGTTCAAGAAGAAACAAAGCTACTTTGAAATTCTATTCCACAAGCACATGCATTTTGACAAAGTTAGGTCTACCTTCCTACAAAAACAGGGGACTTGCAAGAGCCCCCAGCATTAAGAAATATTCAATTTTTTGGACTGGTCTTTCAGCTAAAGTGGATTCTGAAAGAACTGGAATAATCCCTCAAACTTGCAAAGCACCACTGAAAAATGATCATGTGTCAAGAAGCTGTCATCAAGTACTCCAGAGCTAGGTACTGTTCTGTATTGAAAAATCTGACTTGGCTGGCTATTGACTCTGCAGCGCTTCTAGAATGAGTGGCTGGCAATTACTAATATATAATATCTTCTTATGTCCTATTTATTTGCATGCATTGAATGAAGATGGAACCTGAAATGCATTTTCAGTGGCCTACCTTAAAGAGTTTCTAAGACAATGACACTACAAGGGGAAAGCTAGGGACAGATGATAAGGACAATAAATGAGAAGTTTGATGTTTCCTTTTATGTACATAGTAACCAACAATATTGCTAGCAAGTGTAGTTAGACCATTGGACCCATCTGGCTTGCATACTTTTAAAAAAATCTCCAAAACACACACCTATAAATAAAAGGCATACCTTTATTACCCTGATACAGGTAACATACAAAGTTTTAGATGTGATCACATATTGGGTGTAGAATATGTACTTTGCCAGAATTTCAAATAAGAAATTTGAAGTCTCTCTGCAAATAAGAGAAAGATTTTGAACATCAAATAGATGTCAGGTTCTGGAATTCTGGCATTTAAAAAAGCTCACTTAACCTTTGTTGATAAGATTTTACCAAATGCCGGAACAGCTTTCATTACCATTGCAATGCAGGCAGTGAAGCTTTAAAGGAAATGTCAAATATTGAGAACATGTCTGGTAGGTTCTGTATTTTTGGTAGCTCATTTTCTATCGGTGTTTAAAAACTTATGCCTGTACAAATTCATTGTGCTAAAGAAGAGGCAGATAATGGGTCAGCTTAGACTGTTGATGTAAATTATTTCCTTTTCTTCTTTTCTTTAATACGAAAACAGTAGCCTTCTGCAAGTGATGCCTTTGAACAAATACAATTACTTTTTTTTCTCCATAGCAGGACTGTGAAGTGCCACTTAATTTCACATAGCAAAAGGTGGAGTTCCTATTCTTTTCAAAATAAAAATAAAGCTCATAAAAGGAGAGCAAATTTGCTTTAAGCTGCTTAGAATATTACATGTTGGAATCTTAATGTGTCATTTACATCACCTAAGTTGATCTGTCTGAATTTTAGGCATCAGGCTAGGCATTGAGCAAGTTAGTAATTTAGGGACCTTTTCTAATCAGTGGGGAGAAATTGTTTCCTAACTATAAACTTTAAAGCCAGTTCACCTGATCTAGTTCAGGCATTTATCTTAGGTTAAATTAGTTTTTCTTCTGGAAGGGTGAATCTCTTTTAGTTCATAGTAGACCAGATTAGGACAAACTAAGTTTTTTGATAGTTAAAGTTAAGTAAATGAATTCCATCCAAAAGGTTTATTCAGAACAAATACATGCTGCCCAACTCCCAGTTTAGCCAACTTTGATATGCCTTTAGTCTAGGGAGTGCTTCTACGTGTCTACTTTCAGGTACTACCTAACTTCTGGATCTGCCTAAAACCAGTCACCGTTTTGTGCCCTGCTGATCCTGTTTATAAAAGTAATTTGACAAAATGTTTACTAAGCCAGGACCCAACAGACCTACCTCTGCAAAGAGCTACTTTCTTGCCAAAATGCAGAGGGCCTTTGAACTTACTTTTTCCCTCTTCAGTTCCTTGGGGTTTGGACCTGTGGCTTCAGAGTGGTTCAGTTTTAGCAAAAAGAATAGCAAGTGGCTCATTTCCAAAGTATTCTGTAACCTGGCGATGGTACACTTTCTTGGAAAGCAGGCAATGAAAGTTCAAATCTCCTCAAGCTACACAGAGTTGTTGTTTTTTTTTTTTTAAGAAAAAAACCCAACCCCCAAACCACGGAGGCTTGTATTTTTAGTATTGCAGTCCAAGCATCTCATTAGAGTGCTCCATCTCAGAGGTGAGCTGAAAACACGTGTAACAACTATTGTCTGCTAGACCCTGTATCAGCGAGGCTGCTGCCAGCAGTGGGAATCACCGCAGACACTGCTTGGGGAAATAAAGGGCAAACAGGAGAGCCAGCTTTGGAGTTTGGATGACTGGTATGGGTGACTGACTCAGCCTAAGCACATAATGCCAGAGGCTTTTTTAGCTGACGATTTTGAATGCAGGGAGGCAAGTGTCTCCAATCTAAATTCCCTTTTTCCTCTCACATTCCATGTAATTTCTGGATAATTTAAGCAGCTTCCCAGTCAGATCCTCTATCAGCTAATGAAAAGTTTTCCCTCTACCATCTACACTGTAAAGGAAGATGGAAATCTGATGGAAGATCCCCCTGAATGTCAAGCTGCATACAGAGACTGCATTGCAATGCTTATCTGAGTGATGCACAGACATTGCTGAAGACACAGACCTTCAGGGCTGTTGTGTTTACCACCTTTTGTATCCTTTTCACCTGCATGCACAAATACCTCACATGCAAAGATTTGACTCTTCCCTTCCTCTCCTCTTCATCTCCACTATGTATTTTAATGTCAATATCAGATGCATATGCAGGTGACATCATTTTTTGTTTCTCATTAGTGGCAGTGGAACAGCAAATGGATTTCTGCCACCAGCACCGACAGCTGCTTATCCTGGAAACACCTGTGGGCAGGTAAAGGCAAGTGTAAAGCTGCTTAAAGGCAGACAGGAGATGGACTATGGAGTTCCAGCCCTGGGAAAGTTTTCTACATAGCACATTCAGCCTTGGATCACCATTGAACTTGCTGCAGTACAAACAATAAATAGATAAGCAAAGGAAAAAAAAACACATGTAAATGAAATAGACCTACATGACTTTGGTGTGAAATACAATGAAGAGTCGGTACAACTAATTGAATTACTATGGTAATATTTCATCGCTCCTAATAATATCTCTGTATTATCATTACCTTTCTTTTTTTTGAGTGCCCATAGTTCAGACGTAGTCGTGTTCTCTAAACATAAGGAAAAATGCTCACGTGAATTATTTTTGCCTGAAAAGCAGCTATTGTATGTAAACAATCATCTAAAAATATCACAAGGATCTTAGTGTATGGATTTAGTGTGTCTATATGGCAGCACAATGACATGATAGATTGTAACGGTTCTATGGTAAATAATACAGCTTAATATTAGACTTTAAAACCAATGTAGCTGTCTCAGTTCAGTGAGCGTTTAAAATTATCTCATCTCTCATTTGCTTCAATCAAATGTATTTTTCTTGTTTTGAATTCAGCATTCAGAGGCAGGGAAATCCAGAATTATTTCACAGTAAAATAACATTAGGAGTCTTCATTAAAGTCACACATTGATCTGTTTGTGCCCTGCTCATCAATATGATTCCTGAGCCCTTAATTGTAATTACATAAATTCACCAAGAAATCTAGCCTAAGTTTTGCTTTTCATGTTTTTCTTACTAATAGAAAGCAGTCTTAAAGCACTAGGTGTTGCATTTCATTCACAACGATGAGACTATTGCAGGTGCTCGTGGTTTCACAGCTGAGACCAGTGGTAAAAAAGGATGCTTGATTGTGTTTAAAATTTGGGAAGCTCCACCTTCATTACCCTTACATGCTTTGTATGACCAAACACCTGCTGCTAGTACTGACTTCCCTCCTGAATATACTATTTAAAAATGGTTTCCTTGTCAATAAGAAAAACTGGTATTTCAAAAAAACAGCTCATGTCATGAATATTAGCATGATAAACTCTGAAAATGTGGAAAAATTGTACAGGAATTTTCTATCCAAAGAAGAAATATTTGAAAAATCTGAACTTATCTCTGTTTAGCACCATATTGTGACTCCAATGAGACCAGCTCTATCTAGTGGATAGCCATGAGCTACTAACGGACACCCTGAGAGAAAAACAGCATGGGAAGTCACAGCAGACATGGAAAATTTTGAAAATGTTCTATAAATAATTGTGGTCCATTGGCCTACTTCATTCCCAAAGGTGAGGGGTAATTTCTCCATCTGTTCATACGGCTGATGGTGTTGTCCCAAAACGGGGTTCTTCACCCAGTGAGCAAAGAGCCGATAACACACGGAGTCGAGATATTTATTTCATGTCTGCGCAGAGATGGGTGCTAGGTGGTAACTCCACGAAGCTAGCACACACTTGAAATGCAAACAGGGTCTTATATACTGTAGTGGATTGACCCTGGCTGGATGCCAGGTGCCCACCAAAGCCGCTCTATCACTCCCCCTTCTCAGCTGGACAGGGGGGAGAAAATATAACAAAAGGCTCGTGGGTCAAGATAAGGACAGTTTAATAAAGTAAAAACCAAGGTCGTGCGTGAAAGCAAAGAAAAACAAATGATATTATTCTCTACTTCCCATCAGCAGGCGATGTCCAGCCACTTGCTGGGAAGCAGGGCTTCAGTACGCGTAGTGGTTGCTCCGGAAGACAAAAATGCCCCCCCTCCGTCTCCCTTTACTTAGCTTTTATATCTGAGCTGACGTCATATGGTATGGAATATCTGTTTTGTTAGTTTAGGTCAGCTGTCCTGGTTATGTCCCCTCCCGAGATCTTGCCCTGCCCCAGCCTGCCATTGAGGGGGGGGCAAAAATGTTGGGGAGACAGCCTTGATGCTGTGCCAGCACTGCTCAGCAGTAGCCAAAACACTGGTGTGTTGTCAACACCTTTCTAGCTACTGATGCAGAGCACAGTGCTATGAGGGCTGCTATGGGGAGAATTAACTCCATCTCAGCCAGACCCAATACATATACACATCAGGATCAAGGAAAAAGTGGTAACAAAATATATGGTTGGTTACAAACAATTTATATAGCAAAAGCACTTCTACGCATGTCTAAATAATTACCTAACTCATTATATTTAGGTGGTCTTACATTTAAATACTCATTAAGCCCAAGTAGGTGTCATTTTTAATATTAAAATCAAGCTAAGTTAGCTAAGGACACACTTTTTTCTAGACACTACTCCAGAACTGGGCACTTATACTATAAATCAGAAGTAAGGCCATAGTGTTGACAGAACCTCATTGTTTCACCTCCTTGCTTCGATGGATTCGATGCAGGGACCTTCCATTCTTGTTTCTATGGTTTCAATAACAGATTGTCCTTCCGACATCAATGGGGCTGGTCCTGCTTATGTTGCTGCTCAGTTGTACATGTCACTATGTCCTGTAACACTGCAACGTGAGATCTCAGGAAAGAGTTGTTTTCTGTCAGGACTCCCTTCCAGATAGAGGATACTGTCCATTTTTCAGGCAGCAGAAGTGGAACACTTATCGAAGATGGGTTTTTAGTTATTAAATCACAGTCCTCCCACAAAACATTTAGTGATTTAGAGAAGCACTGATGTTCCTATAAGATGTAGAAAAGCAAAGCTTGAGAGTGCCTGCTGGAACTGGGAGCCCTAGAGTATGCTGTCCTGTGGAAAGTCCCCTCTGATGTTCCTGTTTTCTCTCAGTAACAAATGCTCTTGATCATCACCTACTTTTGTGATATGAAGAAGTTCCTTGTAGAAACCATGTGAAGTTTTAATTGCAAATAAAGGTATTTACAGAGTTCCAGTGTCATGTGTTTTTTTTTGTTTGGTTTGGTTTGGTTGGTTGGGGGTTTTTTTGCCACTTGCAAGACTTGCTAATTATAGAGCTCTCTTTGTGAATTATAAGCAGTTTTGGAGCTCAGACACAAAATGAGTCTTTCCTGGTTTGATTGGACTTTTTTGAAGAAGAATTCTAGTAAAGTTACCTTTTTGTGTTATAGAGTTAAAAGGCCACAGGATGTAATTCTGGGCAAGGGTAAAATGTGAGGCAATTGTACAGGTTTTACTCTCTAACATTTTTTCATAGGAGTTTAACACTCTTGCTCATTAGAAGTTGTTTATGTTTTAAACCAACCACATTTCCACTAGACTAATTCAAGCAATAAAATCAGCCTCTACTTTTATGGTGAATCAATGCTTGCAATAGTAAATAAAAGCAAATCACCTGCCATAGTAATGCCTGTTCTTCCAGCAATCCATTCCATCTCTCCATCGTGAATCTTTAGAATTAAACCCTTTCCTATTTGTTAGTTACATACATAATCAATTAATTTTGCTTTTACAGCCTTCATTTTTAATTTTTGTATTATGAGTAAAGAAGTGTACAAGACCAGCATATTCACCAGTAAGAAATAATTTGAGCTCAAAGTACACTAATAGAGTAAAACTGCTGTAATAAATTTATTTCATAGTACCAAGATGTATTTATTACTGGTATACTCACAGGTCTCTGTGATAATTTCTGTTACAAACATAGTTTTTCAAGTGTTATAGCTTAGCTATAAAACTCTGTTCTGGTCTAAAATTTGACATAAAAATCATAGTCGAATTCTATCTTAGAAAGAAATTCACATTAGAATCTTAGACCAATCCTACCTGAAAAAAAGAAATGCATGCTGGTGTGCTTGGTTTGATAGGCTTTTGGTTTTCTTTGAAAGGAAAAATAGTGCAATCAGAAAAATTTACATGATGGTAAATATTTGTCTTCTTTAAAGCATTAAAAGAAGTTTAACATGAACAAATGGAACTTAACATCATTTAGTTTCCTACTACAGACAAGGAATTATAAAATTGGCAGGGTGGTTTGTAATCTGTAAATTAATTTCTCAGCCATAACTTCACAGTCTGTTATCACATGGTCCCATTTTTCAAATAGTATACAAAAGGCTAAAGACAAATTTTGCTACAGCATCTTGCTTTTCTCTTAGCTGCATTTGAACAACATTTTCATCCTCATGAGCCAATTTCTAATACTATTACATTGTATGTTATGGAACCTTTATAATGGGATACTGCATAAAGCACAGTATACTCAAAGTAAGTCAGAAGCCTCCTCAAATATGGTCCAGTAACACAAGTACTGGGGTATTATTTGCACTTTTGGGACAAATACTTAGAATTTTTATTTTCTCTAAATTCCATGATAGTAAAATCTAAACCTGTGATTCTCAAATTGTTTTGTTGTTGTTGTTGTTGCTGTTGTTTTGTTATGTTTCCTTTTTGAGGGACTTTCAGACTTATTTCTGTATCTACTCTTTCCTTGGTATTAGATTTAGTTTGCAATTGGACGTGATTTTTTTCTTTTCCTGTGGCCTAGGCCTCTTTGTTAACTAAATCTTTAAATACCTCTATTTATTGACTCCTTGAGACAATATGTCTTTCTTATGTTTGTTCATCTACTGTACTTCCTTATTCTTTGCAGAACTGCAGAAGTTAGAAAACCTGTCCTTCAAACACTATAGCTTCATGGTTTATCAGGATCTTGATGTTTTGGTTTTTTTGGTTTTCTTTTTTTTTTTTTTTCACCTGCTGTTACCTTTGTAACAGTTTTATACCTTTGCACATATCTCCATCTACTTTATGCATATTTTTCAGACATCCTAATATTCTGGCATCAACCATCCTCTGCTGTTTTTGCTTAGCAAAGGGAATCTAGGTGGCTTGAATTCCAGCCTAAAAGGTGTTGTAAAAGGAAATGCTAGCTCCAAATCATGCATCTTGCATCTGCTTGACTACAAAAATACCTTTTTTAAGGGACATTTTAGAAACTACTTCCAATGATCATTTGGAATAAATGCAGGGTTTGGTGGCTGGGCTTGTCTTTATTTTAAAGCAGTCAGTATTTACATCATTTGCTTTAAGTATGTACCTAGTATCTACTGCATTTAATAACCACCTAACATCACTGCAATCAGGGCCTTTTTCTCCAGAAAAAAAAAGCTGTTCTTTACCCACTGCTGGTTCGTTCAACCTCAGCAAAATTACTTAAGGCTGACTCACTGTTAGCTTCCACAGATTAATCAGACATAGTTATGTTGCATCAAAGCACTGTAAGGTTTTTGACCATCTGACTATGAACAGAAAAAAAAAAAAAGTCTTGGTATAATTCCATGAAATGTTAATCATTAACAGCCTGACCCAACATCAAGATGTGAAAAAGCCCTATAGTACATTGATGTTATATTTGTTTCAGATGCTGTTCATGTCCTTTCAAGAAACCATCCTGTAGGAATGTCACTGATGTATAGAGAATGAATAGTATCTCTGTAGTATGTAGCCTTTATAGGATGTATAACATAATGGTTTTGTTGCCATAAAGGCAGAGGTAAATTTTGTAGCTCCCTGTTTGTTATTAAGGAAGGGTGAGTGAAACATGGCCAAAGATGGGCTGAGTCACCAAGGAGCAGAGGGAGAGAGGTTTGAAATGATGCAGCTCCCAACCCAAAAATGTGAGGATGAGCCTGACTGGAGTGCACATGCAGCTGCCCCTGAGGAGATGTTGGCCTGGCCATCCCAAAACTCCCGGCAGAGAGCCAACACCACCGGAGCTACTGAAGGACCGAGGCCAGAGGTGACCAGGGGACTTGCCTAGTTGTATGTGCTATGCCAAAGGTGCCAAGCACCATCAGCTTCAGGAGCTTCAGTCTCTGAGGATCCTTTGTAGTGGTCCCCCAGGTACCCAGGTCTGGCATAAGGGTAATTTTGCATGTGTGTGTGTGTGTGAGTGAGTGTATTCCCTTGAATTCTGCTCTTTTTGACTCTTACTTCAATCAGCTGTTCTCAATAAAAGTAAAATTGACTGTGGCTTGTATTAGACTACTTACTGTAGGTGACAGATGTATAGTGGAGATGAAGAACTCTCACATAGGAATAGCTTCATTTGCTCAATATGCAGTAATTTCTAGCACTCAGTGTGGTGCCACAGCTATATATATATTCATATATGTGTGCTTATATGCATATATGAATAGATTTTTATTTATTTATCTACACATATAAAAATCATATGTGAACATAAAGGCGGATCTATGTATGAGCAGCACAAGCCTGGGGTTGAACATTTTCAAATAGTCTCCCTATGGTAGAATTCAGGACAAATTTTTATGTGCTGAAATATAGCATATGTACACTGCACTCTGTTTATACAGAGAATTTGTCTGTTTAAAAGTAGAATGTCAAAATCTTACTGTAAGTACATCAGGGCCATACTTATTTTTCTTTTTTTTATGGCTTTTAATATTTTGTGATTTTTCAGTTTCTTCTAGGACTTGAAAAAGAGAAAATCCACAACAAATAATTCTGCTTCCTGATTATGCAGTGATTATGCTTCCCGTTATTCCACTCTTTACATCCATTTGCTTTTTTTTATTTTCCCAGTTCTTTGTGATTCACTGTCTTTTCTGTAGCACAGCTGACAGCAGACTAGTAAAAACTACTGCCTAGCCTGCTAACTAGCACACAACTTTTGTTTAGGTTGGGATTTGCTGTCAGTTTGTCTTGTTCATTTATCCTTGAGACATGCTTCTCTCACAGAATCCCTTCTTCTCAGTAGACACAATTTCTTTGGAGGTCAGTTAACAAGTGATGGGCAGCTGCCTTTTTCTTATGAACTGGTGATGTTCCCCTTTCCCTCTGGACAGTGAGGTGATGTCTCTTGTTCAGAACCATTGTGACAAAGACTGCAGTAGAATATGCTGGGCAGACAAGAAGTTCTCAGATGCTTAACACTGCTCTTCTATCTGTATCATGGGTTGCTACTCAAAAGGAGGACAAATCCTACAAATCAGAGACACAAACATCCACACTGGAAAAATGTGAGATTCCTTTCTTTTTCTGCTGAAAAATTATTTTATCTGTAACACTAGAAAGCTGGGATACAATGTCATGATCCTACTTCCATAAAAAATACAGGAGAAATGACAAATATAAGAGGCATGAAAAATTATTTTTTAAAAAGTATGTTATACCCTATAAAATAAAGCTAGGAAAGAGGCATTCAGTTTGATGTCACATTGCATACCAAACATGATAAAACCATCAGTCGTGAGAAAAGAGGCAGCTGCATATATATCTGTGGATTTCTTTTCGTATCTGCAAATGTTCTCCTCTCTCAAAAAAAAATATTGAAAGTTTATAGTTAGATCCAAAGCAGAAGGAAATCACAACAGAGTTTCCATTTACTTCAGTGAGAAATAATTTGTGTAGATTTTTTTTCTTTTTTTCTGAACGCTGGGTAATATAGCCAGCCACAACTAATGAAAACTTGAGGTCACTACTTATGTTGGAAAGAGATGCAGAAATTATTGCTAAAAAGCAGATGTGAAAATATAGCCTGAGCACAGGTTTGCAGAAATCACCCACGAAAAGGCTTAATTGAATGTCAGCCATGTTTTCACCCACTGAGATTCAGACTTTGGGCTGCGTTTGAAGACTTTCAGTTCATTTTGAAGCAGCTGGTACACTCACAACTGGTTTCTGAATCAACTGCTAAAGATGAATCCTGAAATGAGTGTTACTAACTTCCTCAGAAACCTCCAGTTCTTCCACCAGCTCCACCTCTCCCAGAGGCTACATATGCATCCTTAGCTTGAAGGTGGCTCCTCATCCTGCTCCCGGGCCCACTGCCATACCACTGCATCCTGCTTCTTACGTGGGTCATTGCTAGTCTAGTAAAACAATCCTCATCCACGGCTGCTCCAGGCAGAAAGATCTCAGGAAACCTCTCAATGATTAAAGTGTTGTCTTCTTTTTCTATTTTTTTTTTCCCCAGAAAAAAAAAAGCATAACCTTAAAACTCCTTCTTAAAAAATTTGGAAAATGGAATTTGGAAAATCCTGGAAATCATAGGAGTTGAGAATGGAAATATACACCTAGAGAGTTCAGATTCATAATATTCAGGAATCTTTGCATACAGAATTTTATTTTAAATACATGTATGAAAAGTGTGTACATGTGTATATGTTTGCAAGGAAAATATTCCCCAAAATAAGTTGCAGAAGAATGAATATCTCTCTAGATTTTTTTTCATATTGTATTTAATGCCATTGAGAGACCTTTTTTATTGATGATCTTTCACACCAACAAAGGTTTATGGTTAAATAAGAACAGCAGTATAAATTATTATAAGATTACACAAGAAAAGTTTGAATGGTGTACTCTGCACTTGTCAGATATTGTCAAGCTCTCAGGCAAAATATCTGTTTGACAGGCTATCCATCAAATTAGGTTATATATGGAGGAGGATTGAATAGAGGCTCTTCAATATACCACAATAGATTTTTTCCTGTTCATAAAATTATGTAAAATAAAAGAGAAATTCCAGAGTAATTTCTGAGTAGAGAGTAGCCTTTTTATTTTCAATAGGCTTTTATAAAATGAATCAACATAATATGTATATGAAAACAGTCTTTGGAATTTTTTAATACCGTTAAACTGCATTGGAAAATACATTAGACATAAAAGGTAACAGAGACTGGATAACCAAATTTGAAAATTTCTGAAGAAAACTGAATCAGAGAACTGTAAATAAAAGAGAAGGTATTAATCAATGTGTAAAAGTCAGGCAATGTTTTTCCCTGAGGACTCAGTGAAATTTAAAAACATATTCATACAGAAGAAGATCCATTAAAAAAAAAAATTCTTTTTTTTAATTTTCTCTCACTTTGCTGAGAGAATTGCAGTGACAGTTTAGCAGGACTCAGTAAGTATAGGACTGTTATTAGATTAGTTAATGATAAAAATAGATTTATGAAAATATATATATCAGGGCATTAGACAACATCCACTTCACTCCACCTATAATGATCCATGCTGGGGATTTTTGTGCCCTGCTCTGGGGACCAGTCACTGACCAAAGTCAAAGGCAACATTCTGGATGTCCTAGGATCTGACTGGCATGCACCAAAATGACAATTTACTGGCTCTGAACACCAATGAGTGGGGAAGACCATGACTGTGTTGTGTAGAAAAAAAGAGCATAGCTAGAATATAGGTACTTAAAGTACAATCCAGTTTGCAGAACTGGTACGCGCAGCAGCTAGGTAGAGTATTCTCATTTGATCCTGCTACCAGCTAAAAGCAGTGACTCATTCAGGTGCACTTGAGAAATGCACTTAGAAAAAATTGAGAGCAGAGGAATACATGAAGCCCAGCTACATACTGAACAGGTTTAGAAGGTTCCCATGAAATATTAACTCTCACATCCAACAGTTCAGCCTCACATGACATGTAATCAGCACACTGTTCTCTCCTGCAGAAGCTAATCTGCTCACCTTTCTGGACCATGCTTAACAACGCATCCTCTTCAGTAGCCTGCTGTTAGCTCTGTTCTTTTCTCACTGCAGCTTTTCACGCTCCTGCAAAACTGACATGCTAAAATAGCTTCTTCCAGTAGGAAAAGTCTTTTTGTGGGTCCTACTATCATAAATTTAATGAAATAATTTTCACTCCATTTTGTAGAGATCTGTCTCTTGGCCAAATACATTCCTGGTCTAACTAGCTTTCACCTTCTGGGTCATCCTTGGAAAAATATTTAACATATACTTACGCACTAAAATGAGTAAACCATTCTGCATAAAGGAAGTGACCATACTGACAGAGGTGAAGAGGTTGAAGTAGGTAAGTAACTACACATTCTTCTGAGTACTGTTAATATAGGACTCTCTTTGTATTCACATTAGTCATTTTACAAAGTTTAGTTAAAGGCTTCTGAACCCAATTAAAAAATAGATAAATAAGACCTCCTGTCCAGATTTTTCAACCACAATTTTTACTCAGAGGATGGCAATTCCCAAGGGGTGACCTTAATCACCTGACAGTGATGTACTGTATCATGTTCAGTTGTTTACTTATCTGTTTCTGAAACTGATGGATCAGATACAGGAGCTTGTTTATCATGTTCAGCTCCTTGTCTGCTTGATTCAGTAAAAGTTTTATCAGATTTAACATGCTATGTATTTATCAGGTGATATGTGTGTTTAATGTGCAATGCAATAGATAACAATAGTGCTGTGAGGGCAGGAAATCTGTCAGTGTTTCCATTATAAACCCCATTTGCCAGGGTTTATCACTGAGCCACAGCTCACTGATTGTCAGCTCAAATGCACTTTTTAAAATAAAATCATATTTATACTGATTTGACTATTTTGTATTGAGAGAGCTGGTCTTAGGCATGCCTATTGTTTTAGAGGTTTTGCACTTAATACAGAAAAAATTACTTCCAAAACCAAGCAGAAGTGTTTTGTTCCACACTTTTATGCACAGAACTCACATTATCACTAATGGGTGTTACATCTATTTCTCATTTGATAGATCTACATCTCTCTATCTTCAGTAATGGGCAAAAGAGCTCTTTTAGCTTAAACATAAATAAACAAAATGCTTTTGAGATATTTCATGCTTCTAGAGTAAGCTGAGGCTTGAATAAAAAATAAAATAAATTAAGCTGTATTTAAATTAGGTGAATAGGTTCCTTCCACCAAAATTTCTGCTAATGTAACGACAGGGTATTTCTGCTTGGGAAACGGCTGTCAGGAAATTCTTACAGTGAAAGAGAAGTGCTTGTGTCTGTTAGTGTCTGCATTCCTGCATGGTGTGTGACTGCTTGTGACTGCTTTCCTCAGCTTCCTCAAGAAGTTACTGTTCCCACATATTTGAACCCTGCTTTAGTAGGAACAGAGATTTCTGCAGAAGCTGTTCTCTAGAGCAACCTCTGGTTAACGGGTGTCGAAGGAGACAAGAATCTGCTGTGTGAGTCCATGTGAGACTGACCAATATACCCAGGCTCACGCAGAAGCAGCTGGCATCCTGGACTGACACTAGCATGGGACTCAATAAGCTGTATTGATGAGGGCAAAATTTTATCCATAAGTCAACTATGGTCTTTATACATATATATTTATATAAGGGGATTCAAAGGGATATATATGCATTGAAGGGATCCAAAGAACATATATAGATGCGTGAAACATTACCAACTGCAAGATGATAGTTCAGAACGTTCATAAAAAACATTTCAGTGCACAGTCATAATAGCTAAAATATACCAGCAGCAGAATAAATGGGTTAGTTGGTCACTATTTCCATGGTTGAAGGTGTGGAATGTCATCCCCAACAGCAGAATATGAGCACTGGCACCAACGGGTGCATTTCCCGCCCTGTGAAAAAGACAGCATGGCAGGTTTAATGTACAATATTCCCACGCCTTGCTGCATGAAACATCAGCCTAAGCATAGCAATACCATTCACAGAATGGAAGGAAGAGTGGGGTTGCAACCTAACTTCTAGTTCTGAACTGCAGAGTGTTTTTTAAAATAGATAAATAAAGAGATAAAAACCTTAGTTCAAGGACCTGGCTTTCAAGCTCAGGAAAGAGATCTGACATTGTAGACCAGGCCTTTCCATAATTCAGGAGTGTTTAGAGTCTGGTCCCCTTGTATTGGCCAGATCTTTTGTATTTCCCTTTATCTCAATTTCCCAGATGTAAAAGTCATGTTGGCATCAATCTTCCATCTGTGATAGGTAGCAATGAGGTTTTGAAGCTTGGCTAGGGTAATCCTGTAACTTTTACAGTGCAGGCTTGCATTGCCATACTCACAAATCTGTGCACATCAGGTTGGAAGGAGTCAACTGACTTAGGTACAGCTGTGGTTTCTACCACCTGCATAGTGCCTCAGTGCCATGCTAACCTTGAATTTTATGCTTACAAGAATGTTGTTGAGGAAGTAATTGTCGGAGTTTTGTTTGTTTTTCCCATTGTGAAAAGGAGGTCTGTAAGTTGAAACTGACAACAACATACTGTCTTCACTAAAGTGAGAATAGATCCTCATCAAACTCCCTCTTTTATAGATTAAGTTAAAAAATGTACATCTTTTAACCTGCTTACTGACCTCTACAGTGTCTACATTTGTAAAATGAGTTGTGCTTTTAAAGACCCATTTGTCTCCATCAGATATAAAGGGATGTTTTCCTTTCAACTTCAGTGAGACCAGGATTTAAGCCTAAGAGACTTGTCCATATTCAGAAACAGAGGAAGTGGTATCTAGTGCGAGTCTTCTTCTAACCACTTTATCACAAAACCACGCTCGTAAAATTTTTCTGTTTGGTTGTTCTTTGCCCTGTGTCATGTGACAGTTTATGTCTTTGTAAATCTTCCCATTGTAATATGGTAGCCTTACTGGCATGGTATGAATTACTGTACAAAGTTCACAGCAGTGGAGAATCAGGCTACTTAAGTGAAAACTAATGCTGCATTTTAATGTGCTTTCACTAAATGGAGGGCTTTGCCACAACTTCAATGCTCTGATGAAAGTTCTTTTTTACAGTTAATGTCCGTGCCATTTTACACAATGTTATAAATATTTATTGTGAGCAAAACATCTCTTCAGCATTCTCAGCAAGTATTCCCAAACAGCATCCATATGGTATTTTCAATATTTTATGTTAATATTTGAGTTAGTGTTATAATGTCAGCAGGAGCTCTGAGGCTGGTATGATGGAAATCGAAAACTGCTATCAACATTAACACTGCATTCCTGCTGTCTCTTCAATAGCTCATGACAAATGTCAAAGCTAATCTTACCCTGCTGATATGAAAAATGCCCCCAAAACAAACTGTAATACAGAAGCCATTTGAAAACAAAAATAAAATGGTAGAAGTCTTGAGTATTTAAATTAGAAGCAGAAATGCATACTCATGAATAATGCCATTTCAAATGAAGGTAGAGTACCTTATGTCTGCATAGTCATCAGATGTCAGGAAAGAAAATAATAAACAAAAAAATTCTGTTTCTGCTGTTGGTTTAATCAGTTATTAGTTGGAACATTGTGGAAATATTTTTCATGAAATGGAGAATGTGATGGGAATGGAAATCAGAGTCTTTACTCTGGAAGAAAACAAACCAAAAAACTCACTTGTAAAATGTTAAGTCAGTGCAAAAACATTGCGTTCTTGGTGACAAGAAATATATTCTTTCAAAGAGGTATATAAAGGGGATTTTTTGCCTATCCTCACAGGAATCCAGCTACCAGATGGGAAACACAGTGCTTTGATGAATTCAGTCTTCCTTGCTGAAAAATTTAAACTTAAGTTTTGCTAAAGCTGCCTGCATCTTTTCAGATATAAGTAAACCAGACTAGATTTGATTCTCCATCACTGTACTCTGTGCTTGACTCTGAGAGCAGGTATGGCAGAGCAAAACCAAACAGAACACAAAGACCTCAGAACAGCTTAAAAGCAACTTTATGTCACTTTTCTGAGTGGCAGTATTATAGCATTTTGGATGGTTGGCCCATCTGCAAGTTAGACTACTTAATGATGAAAATTAAATCTCACAGCAGGAGATAGCTGCTGTAGGTACCATATATGCCTGCATGAGGTTTGGATGGCGAGTGATCCCAACCAATCTCTGGAGTCCAGAGTTGGCAAGACTGCCTTGGTGCTAAGCATGGCCAGGGGCCTCGTCTGTCCTGGCACTGCAGCTTCATTATGAGATTGCTTTGGACTCTGAAGTCCATATTTGGTATGAATCAGATTCCGTCTGTGTTGGAAAACATTAAAACCAGACAGGACTTAAAAAGTATATGTCTCTAGTACTGACATCATCCACTTCAAAGAATAATTCCTGGTCCCGTGCCATATGGTGCAAATGAATTTGTTCCTCAGTCGTGAGGGCTAGCTCCCTCTGGAGCTGGCTGGCCACATCCACACAGCATAATTTGCATGTGGTGGGTCCTATAATTCATTATTTTTTTGTGTAATTGTTATCTTCAAGTACCCGCAATAGTAAGAAGTCTATGTTGCAACTCACGGGAGTAGTATACAGTGTTTGTTGCATACCCTGTTATGTGGCACAATGGTCTGTGATGTCAGAAGGAGGATATTGATGAACTGCAGAGCACAGTGCAAGCTAAGTATGGTGTGATTTTATCCATACTGCTTAATGTAAAGAGTGTCTGGAATGACCTATATCCCCAGAACCACATCCTGATTTTATCTTAGAGGAGTAAATCTGGGAGAGAAATATCTTACATACAGTGTGGGCAAATAGCTAATTTACCATGTAGACAAACCAAAACACAAACCCAACATGATTCACATCTTTGTTTACATTCCCTGGACAAGGTACCAGTAATTAATAAAAAAAAAAATTACATAGTGGAAAATTTGATATATGTATGGGCATGTTTTCCTCTCTTTACACACAGACAAGTTCAGCTGAGGGAGAATATTAGTATCAACCTTGTACTGGATAAAGAGGAGAACAAGAAACCAGTTGTTTCTTGATAATTTCTTTCCAGGGTTATGCTAAGGTTACCTAATTGCTCTTTGGAATGAGTATATACTGCAACACTGAATCTTATAATCTGAACTCTGGGAAAAGTAGTTCCACATCTACACATTTCAGAGACATGACTTTCCAATGATGATGGTAAATTTTGCTGTTCCTAGTGAAAGGTCACAGGCTTTCCACTTGACTCTGTATATACGGTATGTTCCCTTTTTCTCATAACAAGATTTTGAGTGTAACAGAGCTTAGGGAAAAAGGACTGGACAAGGTACTCTGAGTGACTTTTTCCCTTCTCTGAGATACCCATTCTTCATAATAGCCAGATTAGCCTCAGTGAACCACGTACAAAAAAATACAAAGAAATAAAATTCACTATAGCTATCTTTTGAGTAGGTCTTTACTTCAGAGCTAGCCTGAATTCTTTTTTAGCAATTACTCCTAGTTGCTGTCCTGTTCACAAGAGGTCATTGTGACTGAAGTGCTACCTGACATGTCTAGGACTGGATTAGAGCCCATATGGTGTTTCAGTCAGCTGAAACCCACATTGCAATTAACCCCTACTACCCAGATTATAGTGAGGTCCCAGACTGAATTACTCAAGTGCAGATAGTCCTGTCGTGATTTCTAGTACTAGATCAAGAAGAGGAAGATAGATACATTCACTTACAATGAATGGAGAAAAGTCATAGAAGAATGGAGCTTGTTCAGTGTAAAAAACCCCAAGGACTTTCAACAAGTGTGAACTGAACAACACAGATTAGGTATATGACTATACCCCAGTGAAACAGTACCTATAGGAGAGGCCACATGCACAGTATGTCTAGATCCTGCTGATTTTCTAACCCCATCATTTTCTTGTTGACTATCTGAAGGCAATCTGCATAAGCGTGCCTGGCATTTGACCAATACAGTGGGCACAGGGATGGTAAAGTGTTCTGGCCATGCCTGGGTACATTCTTGTAGGCTCATAAAGTAGAAAATTATTTGGAGTGGTCTTGAGTAAAGCCTGGGTCTACTCTCGATAAATATCTGTATCTAGGCACTGAGAGGGCTTTGCTGTGTGCCTGATGGTGTTTGGACAAGGCTGTCTGATTTATCATAGTTGTTGCATTTTTGTAGTAAATGCACATTTGGAGGCGTTATGGCCTACTTACATGCCTTTAAAATACATTTGCCTCCCTTCTCTAATGATCTGGACATGAAGCTATTCAGTGGACTTAGACTTATCTGCAATGAATTGTTATATCCACGTAAAACTATTCCCTTTATCTCTTGATTCCCCACCTATCTGCTTTGTGAAGGAAGAAGAGGACTTCTGTCTAAACCAAATGATTCAACTTTTATATTTTAATTCTGAGATAGACATTTCCACTTGTAATGTTTGCAGGAACTCACTGTCAGCCGCTGTGCCCTCTGAGGATCTGCAAGCAGAGTGGAGAAGGCTGACTCCCAAGTTATTGTATCCACTTGTGGCAAGATGGAAACTTTTGTCTTATTGTCTGCTTCTGGGACAAGAAGATTTTATCTGTACTGACAGGCGTTATTGGATCATAGATCTTACAAAGTTTTGGGCTCAGCAGAGGCTGGGCAGTTTTGGTTCTCAAAGAAGAAAGATCAGTCTTACTGATCGTGCAATTTTGCTGACCTCTGGCTCAGCCTAGAGGTTCCTTAGAGCTGCTGCTATGTGCTGGCACTAAAGGACCCGTTAGCTAGGAGCCATACTCAGAGGCCATATAATACAGATCAGTTGTCTGCAAGTTTGTGAGTTGGTTAGACCTCAGCATCCTCTGTTAAATTCTCAGTTTCCCCTAACTATTGGCTCCTGGCTGTCATCACAGTATTCCTCCCTAAGGCTCAAATTCCCTTGAATTCAGCCTGTAGAGAATGCTCTCTTTTAAAAGAAATGTTACCTCTGTTAGCTTCTAGCTCCATTAGGATCCCCATTCCTACTGTGCTTGGACCCCCCCCCCCCCCCATTTCCTTTTCAATTTGAGTCCTGTGCATGTGGGTAAGTGTCACGTCTCTCTAGTTCCTTATGGGGTGGTTGGGTCACACTCTTTCATTTTGGTGTCATGATATAACATTGAGACTAGAAAGTACACAAAACCCCAATGAAATGATGCAGGGTAGTGTCCCTGACAATTGCTAAGCACTTATATTATATTTGTGTATTTTGGGGAGACAGGAGATTAATTTGTGTGCTACAGTTTCACCTCAATAAATTTTTTTTGTACCCTTATCTCTTCTTGTCAAGAAACCAGTCTGTACGTGTAGACACAACAATATATATTTCATTTACTTTGTTTGACATGGTTCATAGTATGAATAATGCTGAACTTCATAAAAGTGAGAACGTAAAAGCTATTCGTTTGTGAGGATCAGCATGTAGAAAAAAAATCATTAATTATTTGTTAGGAACAACATTTGCTTGAGAGATATCCATTCAAAGTTCATATTTTTCCTGCAGGCTAAAAATTAAAAGGAAAGTCTTTCCTGACATTTTGCTGTTGAGAGTCACAGTTGTTTAGCTCCACTTAAATAAAAATGTCATAAAGAGCTTGAACTCATATAGTGTATCAAATAGGAGCTAATCCATTAGTGATAATGGATAGTGTATCCTAGAAACTAGATATTTATCAGCTCTTTTATAAACTGTAATGAATTAAGCCTAATACCACCTCTGAGGTAGATAAGCATTATTAGCCCCTTTTTCTGGGTGGAGATTGAAAGGCTTGGAGAGGTGATTTGCCCAAGGCCACACTTGAAATAGCAGTAGAATCCGGCGTTATTAACTCCAAGAGCCTTTTAACTGCTACATATTACAAAAGCAGCATAAATGAAAGAGGTTAGTTCTTGCATTTATGAAAAAGTAGCTAAATTTTATTTCTACTGTGTAACCAACAGGGAAAAGTTATGTTACATTTTCTTTTATTAAAATATAATAATAGTAATTGTAATCATAATCGTAATAATAATAGAAAAGTAGTGGTTATATATAGTCATAATGAAAATTTTAGATAAAATCTATCCCATTCATTATGGATTCACATAAAATTCCCACCAGAAATGACACTACAGTCAAGTGCAGAGATTAACATCAATCTGACCTGATGCAGAATTAAATAGTTTGAGTGTTTTTTGAGCCAGCACAGATAATGTAACATTTTAATACAGGAACATTGCTGTAGTTTAATGGAAAAAGTCAGAAAGAAAATGTCTGATTATTTTAATTCATTTTTTGGAGGGGGTGGAAAGGAAGAAAGAAGCTATCAGAATTCCCTAGTCATTGTCATTTTTTTCTACTGGGTAAGTGATAATTGCTCTGAGGAGGCAGAAGCGGTCATGAGCTATAGAAAGACCACCACCCATTACAACTGTGTCCACTGTGCTGCAATTTGCATTAACATTAGAAGCATATTCAAATGTTATTGCCTGCATGTATTACCAATGTCAATACATTCTATGAAATAGTCTTGGCATTTTTGCGAAGTCTCCCTCTTGGTGACTGGGGAGGCATTTTTTTAACTTTTTAAGGATTTTAAGCATCTCTTTTCTGGCAAACTTTCTGGTACTGTTTTCATGGTAAACAACATCATGTTCAAGCTCAGGATTATCATTATGGCAAACCAAGATTACCATGCAGCTGGATTTCTCAGGTTCTATCCTCTGTTTTGTTTCGGTTTGTTTTTTTTTTAATGTTAGCTTATGCAGGTGGAATATGAGTATGTTTTTCTATTTATCCAGATTTCAGGGCATCAGACAGCCTATGAGGAGCTTCTGGGAGTCACTAGATGGCTTTCCTGTGTCCGTGTGAATTCCCAGCAGTGTCAGTTTTACTGCTCACACATTGAACAGTTAATTCACACACACCAAATTCAACACAGGCCAAAGGCACTGGATCTCTTATATATGCAATGCAGGCACATTTATTTTTCTCCAGGGAATTTTGGATGGATATAAGGTAGTTGTACAGTCACTGCTTCCATATCTGGAATTTGCAGCTGGCATTTAATTACTTAGTAGATAATTCAAGGCTTTGAACTTCATTTGGTCATAACCTTGTAAGTGATTGTTCTCCTATGACAGTTGTCATAGAATAGTTTGTAAAACTCATCTGACTGGGGAACAATAACTTTTTTGTTGCTATAGGCTCCCTGACTGGGGAACAATAACTTTTTTGTTGCTATAGGCTCCCTTTGTAATCAGACAGGGGAGATAGGACAGTTAATCCGATCCGAAACTAAATTAATCAACTTTGGATTTTGCAAACTTGTTTTTGCAGGTGGCTCATTATTATATGGAGACTGGGAATAATTCCTTGTAGAGGAGATTTGGGCTGAACAACATTGACAGAAGGATGGAAAAAAACTGAGGTCTATAGAGAAGAATTGGGTTGAAATCAGTGTCTTGATTGTTATGCATTTGCCCTAATCATTATTCTTAAAACTACTTCTGTAGGCTCCTTGAAAGAGTTTCTCCTTAGGAGATACACAGAATGTAATCCTCTATATATAACCTTTTTGCCTATATTGCCTTTATATGTTGTGGGATAAAATTGTCAGTACATGATTCTTCTTAAACATTAAGTGACTTTGGAAAGCCATGAAATTTACCAGAGAAGTGCCTATTTCTCTCCACTGAGTTTAAAAATGTTTACTAACTAAATCATCTGTAGAGTTCTACACTGGAGATGTCTCTAGTTGAATGAGAAGAATTTCAGCTTTGCAGGGGATCTTCCTTTTAAGGCTTTATGTTTTCATGTATGATAAAATGTGAACTAATAAAAAGGCTGAAAAGTGATGATTTTGTTTTCTGTATGTTGCCACACTTCTCAAAAAAGGCAGAGCACAAGTTTACTTATTTTATCACCTATATTTTTTACTCCAATTACTAAGTTCATTCTCTGCAGCAATAATTATCTTGACAGATGTACAACTCATTTTTTTGGAAGAACTTGAACATGTAAATTGAACATAACTACAGATTATCCCTCCTTGTTATATGCTGTATAGCTGTACCAAATAACTTCCACTGATGCTATTTTTCTCACACTTAATCATTGGCTAAACATAAATTTAAATAAAATTTCAGATTTTGGTCATATCAGTGTTAAAGTCAGTTGAAATCTGAAGGCAGACAAGATGGTCTTTGTTCCACTATCTTCTGAAAAGATCAGTGTCCCTCCTAGGGCATGCCAAATTGTCAATGCATACAAGCATTTTCCAAGTAATACAAAGGCACACCAAATCTGCCAAGATAACGTTTTATTACTTGTACTGGCTGTGTATGCACAATTTGTAAACAAAAAAAAATGCAAACCACCTAAGCATGGAAGGCTTAATTGATTTTTTTTTTAAGTCAATCTACCAAAACCTTATATTTCTATGGCATTAGGAAGTCTTTAGAATCTATGAGTTCTCTTATGTACTGAATTTTAGTGGTACCATGTTAAAAAATGCTTCCTAAACTGTGGAGCATGCCTTCTTCTGTAAAGACAAGAAGTGCTCAAAAGGGATACCAAGAAGAGCTGTACAAACGTTGACATTGGCTTTGTATGTCTGAGTTAGTGTGTGGTGTTGTGCTGGCCTGAATTGATTAGGGACCCAAACAGACTCTACACCATTTGACCTGTGTTGAGAAAATAATTCTCTGAGGTTTCATCTGAGCTTACACTTCTGAGGGACAGAGAAGGGATAATTTTTTTCCTTCAAAAGCATCCATAAAACACCACAGTGTAATCAGGTGTTTTAGAATATTTCCTGTGTTAAGTATACGGAAACTCTGGAGGTTTGGGTATCATTCTGTGGTATGTATGATTAAAGATTAAATGTATTAAATGTGAGCCATTTTGCTTAGATTTTCTTAAATGCATATTGTTTAAATGTACATCCTCTTACTAACTGTATAATCAGCAGAAAATGAATGGTAATATACTGTGAGATAAAGGCTCACACACTAATTTTTTTTTGATAGTCAGTCACAGGTGAACTCTCCAAGCCATCGTACATGAAGATCAATAAAATCACATCACAATCTCATTAGCTCTGTGTCAGTTATGGAGAAACTAATTTACAAATTGAGTGTGATGATTTCATTTTAAACATGTGAGGTTATGCAACCAGTTTTACTGCCTACACAATTAATCTAAATCCCAATCTTTATCTACTGTGCATATATACCAATAATGACCCAAAGGTTTTGCAACTCAAGACCATCCATATCACACTGAAAAAGTGGATGTTTTGATATTTCAAAAATATGAATCTTATAATTTACAGTCTGAAGGACCATGATGTAAAGGGAGATGGATGACCCCCTGTCATCTTTATCTTATGCTATTTCATTCTACAATTGTTACCACATGTCATCAACCCTCACTGCTGGTACCCTCTACTTCAAACTTGTGAAAATTTGACCAAAAAAGGCATAACCTCTGCATGTTGCATTTTCTTCTTTTTAATTTTCCTACTAAAATACGTAACATGTTCATGTAGCAACCTTTTCATCGTAGCCTGAATATTCTGAAGAATGTTCTATGGGACCTTTCCAAAAGTTTATGGCTCAGCTAGGGCTGGAGCTGTTAGAGAAGAATCATCTGTCACAGAAGTTGCACGGTATCTTCTTGTGTCATATGAGTTTCCAGCTCTCTCAGATTTTTGCATGCTGGATAATGTATCCAATGGTCATGGAAGCTACAGAAATGTGGCAGAAAGTTTCTTGAGTGCGATCAGCAGCTGGTCTAGATATACTGGGATGCATTATTTCTCTTATCCCTTCCATTTTTCTGTATGGAGATAATCATATTTGAGAGCCACATTAAATGGCCTTCCATCCTCTGCTTATCACATGTGCTGCCTAGACCAGATTCCCTTCATTGCTTAGATCAATATGCTATTGATAGATGACCCTTTCCATGGTCCACTGCCATGTGCCCTGTTCCTAGTAAACGTACACATCTAGAAAGGATCATAATGTAGTAAGGAGCCCTAAGATGGCCTTATGTCTTCTATTTAACACCAGGAATATTTGGTGATTATGGGGATGATGCAAATGCTTTTTAGTATATTCTGTATGGAAATTTTTCTGAGAAAAAGTCTTTGATCAGTGATCAACAATCAATAAATCAATGCTATGAGCCAGCAATTAAGTAGGACCAGAGCAAGATTTGCTTTGAAGTTCAGCTCTGGAAACACCCACTCACAAGAGCTGAAAAATTACAGATCGACGAGTGCTGAAGTATACTTTTTTTATATTGAGATTTCTTTTTGGAGTAGATTTTTCCATGTTTCTTCCATATCAGCTGCTTTGGTCCCTGACAATTACGAATTCTGACTTGAAAGCCAAACTTGGAGTTGTCCTTTCTTAAGTGCATTGTGAAAACTTCCTGCTAGACACTACTACTCTTTCAGGATTGTAGAAACAAACTTTGCTACCTTTTATGTTTCCTGATTTCTACCTAGAAAGTCAAAATTCCTCTGTCCTTGAATAATTCTTTTGGAGAATCTAGAAGTGCTATTCTGTAGGAATTGTCTGTAAGAGCTCATTCTTTGACAAAGGTCTGTATATGTAAAAAGAAAGCATGAGTAAGAAAGAAAGAAAGGTGTTTCACCTTAGGAAGCAGTTTTCTCCTAGATTTTTGTTACACATGCATATACATGCATGCAAGGACACAAACATTGAACATTCTTCTCCTACAGTCAGTAGTTATGTACTTGTGCACTATTGACTTGCTCCCCTGACTCTGGGCTATACCTCTATACAAAGGAGTGGAGTTTGGGCTCTCTGGCAGATGGCAAAGAGCCCCCAGGGCATGATGGCATGCCCTGGACCCTAAAGTTTTGGAGGAAGAAGAGGATATCCTGATCTATGCAGACATTCAGGTATGTCCATAAGAAGCCTTTGGGGAAAATAGGGAAAAAAAGCCACCACCCCCTTGCTCCATGCTGCACCCCAAGGTCTTCCATCCTCTTTACCCATTTCTTTCATTTGGCAGGCCTGGTGGATGGTATGATAATGTAGGTGTGTTCCATATATCTTCTCAATCCACAGGAAGTTTAAATTTGTTTTTTATCTTTCACAATGCCACATTTCTTTAGGGGCTGGATAGAAAATTTAGACAAACTCCTTGAGCAGAGAACCTCTGCCTAGTACATATGTAATCCACATATCTAGAGCAGTGGCAACCCTCAGCTCTTCAAGCAGATTCTCTCTGGACTTCTCCCTATGACCCTGAGGTAGGCTTGATAGCCCTCTCATGTCTTTCCGGCTCTGAAGTGCCTTCCGTCTCAAGCAGACTAATCTGAAACTTCTTTTTCAGATTTGGCCATGAAAAATCATACTTGCAACTCAGTAAGCAAATGTCTTTTTGCATTTTGTCTTTTTTGCTGTCATTTTTCATTGCCTGCTGAGATCTTGATGACAATCTGGGTATCTTTCCCTCCAGCTGTAGCCATTCTGTTGGTGCTTCCATCTGAATGACTCTCAAGTATACTGTGCCTGAGGGATATAGATAACTAGCCTTAGGCCATGCTACTGCTTTTCACAGCAGAGCCAGTTTATGCAGATACTGCTTCCTGAACCTGAATTTCTTTCTCATTGCTGCTTTTTCATCTGTGATGATACAACTGTTTGTGTGGTTGTGGGGTGGACAAGACTGTGTGCTGAACCAGGGTTAAATATTATAAAAAAGTTTACTTTTAAAGCAGTGATGTTTAAAATTGTTCTTTTTTTTTTTTTTTCATATTTTTGCAATCAGTTGTGTCATGTCTTTAAGGGGTTGCAAAGGAAGAACAAAAGACCAAGAGAAGTGAGGGGCAAGGCTGTTTATGAAGGGCCTACCACTGAAATACACAAAAATCCTAATGGCTACTAGCTTTTTAAGTATCACTGGGTATAATAAGAATATATTTACCAATGTAAGTGATGCCGAAACCCAAACAAATCTCATAACTTCCATATAGAAAAATTATCTCTCTTTCCATTATATTCTTATGTGGGACTTAAAAGATGCTGAAAAGGAAATGGATAAGAATATCAGCAGTGTGAAGTCCTGACATTAGAAAGCCTTATTTATTACCGGGTTCTACAAGACCTGAAGAGTTTTCAAAGAATCTTGCTGCTACTTATTCTTCTGAACCCCTACATTTCACTAGCCCAAGTACTCTGAGCATCCAAAGGGAAAGAATTACCCTTTCTCTGTATGCTTTATATAATGCAGGTTAGAATTTGCTGCAGTTGAACAGTAACATGAAAAACATCTGATATCCTTAGCAGTAAACTATTTATAGCACCAGGATGATCAGTATTTCTGAATAAGTTTGTTTATATTCACACAAATACAAAATGAAAGAAAAAGTGGTACCAACCCCTGTTGTTTCTCCTTGAATTAGTTACTACACTTTTAAAGTCAGTTATGAAATATTATCTGCTTTGCTTGTATACCTCCAAGTACAGGTATCTGAATCTCTGTCAAAATATTCAGTTCTACTTTATTAAGCTTTACCTTTTACCTTCAAGCCAAATAAACAGAGTGGGGTGACACACACCCTCTTCCTTTATGTAACTTTCCATAACCATCACTTCCTTGCCATTAGACCTGAGCACCACATCATGCCAAGGTAGACAAATAAATCTCTAATTTTGGGAATACAGGACAGCCAATTACCACCTTGAATAGGTAATATAGAATGGACATTTGGTATGTCAGCATTCAAACATGCTTTTGAATTAGGAATCTTATTCTTAGGACTGAAGTCTAGGTTTAGGAAAGGTCTAATCAGTATCCATGTCCACTACTATCACTCTGATAAAGGATCAGAAGGATTCTTTAGCTATTTCACTTTCATCTATGAAGGGACTTGTATGGAACACCTGCTAGCAAACTCTAAAGCCTTAAGAACAATCTCTCCAGAAAAATGAGATGCTTCAGTCTTAACAAAGAGCCTTATGAACACGTGTCACATTGCAGTGTGACATTAAAATGTTCCTAAGTGGGAGAATATTCAGATTTGGATTTGAACTTCAGGGTTCAGACACATTTCTGATTTTATGATATGTTCACGTCACACAATATGCTGCTTTAATTTTGTAAGCCTAGTGTCTCACTTACTTAACCTAATATACTTGCTTCTTAATACAATGGCAACACAGAAGGTATTCATTATTGTAATGAATATTAATACTGGTATTATAGGATTTCCTAAAAATCTATCACATGAATTACTTAAGTAGAAAGCTAACACAGTCCCAAATGGTGGTTAACAGCTTAAGTAGTTATTAACTAAAGTTATATATGTAATATGTTTATTTTCCGGTGAAAATCAGAAAAGAAAAAATTATTAATAGTATAAACTTCAGACTAGTGAACAGAAAAATTTTGCATGTGATTAAATTTCTTTAAGCATATCTCTACAACAGCCTAGTATCAGTAGTCAGTCAGTGGGTTTAGTTCTGCTTTGCTAGAGTCCACTCTCTAACAGCAGGAATTGCTCACATATATCTGAGAGGAGTATGCTTCTTTAGCTTTTTAGTTCATAATAACAGAAAGAACACCAACCAACTGTTAGGTCTAACTGTTAAACAGTAGGGGAGAGGAAACCTCTCTTGTGCATTGACCAGGTCAATTCATCTGTACCACTCTCCAGTTTCTTTCACCTCAACACAAGAATCTTTCACAGAAAGGATACTGAGGGATGAAAGAGAGCACAACTCTGTAACCAGTTAAATGGTTTCATTTAACAGGTGTTTATAACTACACCAAAAAGGGGGAAAAAAGGCAATATGGAGACAAAATGAAAAAATAAAAATACAGTGATAAAGTTAGGTGGCACTTAATACAGTTTTCTATAAGTTTTCCACAACTGATTCTTTAAAGTATTATTCCTATTGTTTCATGAATGCATAAATAGGAAGGTTTTTTTGATCTGCTGAGGTTGCCTGGAACTTCACAACTGGAAGGTGTTCTCCTTTGTTCTGGGTCCCTGCTTGCCAGGACACAACAGCTGTCTATGTTCGCAAGCAGTGCTATGCAACAACAGCAGATCCTCAGAGTGAACCGGTTGGTACTGAGGAACTGATAAAGACATTAGATTCACATGTGGGTGTGTTTGCTCCTGAATAATCCAGTCCAATGGCCTTAACTCTTGTTAATGTTTTAGATGCACTCCTGAAGTGCTGCTTCACATTCCAAGAGTTTTCCACAAAGCAAATCAAAGTGTGCTAAGTGGGGCAATGAGGAGATTTGCTGCAAAAGCACACTCCAAATAGAACATTAACTTTTATGAACTTATTTAGCTAACTGCTAATACACCCACTGCCATCCCTACGAGCAAACCTCCCAATATCTAGTTTTACTAATAACTAGTTTTACTAGTACCATATGAAATGCAGATCTTGTAATTCCCTTCCCATGCCACTGAAATCAACGTAAGTTGTGATATGACTAAACAGGAACAAGATATTGACATCAGAGGTCTCATAGCTCTCTGGCAGTACACGTCAGTCTATCCATCCACTGAAAGTGATTATTGTATTAATATCAAGTTACGAGAATCAGGCTACAGGACTCACAGTTTCGGTTTGCTTCAGGGATATACCAGGTATACTTTTCACACTTACATGTCTTAGGATCACTTGCTTGTCCTTGAACTACTGTTTCTGGGGTCATAAGCGACTGGACCTTGGCATCTACCTCACCATCGTATGCTAGAGATAAGTATCTGCCATATCTGGATCTGTGTGCCTGTTCTGTGGGTTCTTACTGAGGACTTCAAGGGTATAAGGAGCAGTGGGAAAACACATCAGCAATTTGTAGCTTCTGAAATAAATGGATATTTTCCAGTTCGTGGCTTCGAGCATGGCTTGGAGCCAGGGTGCCTGTAATATATTACTGGTCAACAGCAATCAAATCTCTATGCTTTCAGTACTTTGACAAAATAGCATTACTGGACCCAAACACAGGATGGTTTGACATGTTCTTAGTCTTGCCAAAAATGTGCTATAAAAGGAACCTGTAATACTGGACATAATCCTGCTCACATTAAGTTCAGAGATATTTTTCACATCTACCTTGCTGCAAAGAGAAAAGACATATCTTAGGTGTGATAGTAGTCTGTCCATTAAGCTATATTTAGCAAGGGTAATATCTGATTTTACAGTTGAGTCTTGGTCTCAACTGGATTTTTTAGGTGCTAGTCATGCTGCAGCTCCTTTGCTGCTTAATTGCTTCGTGAACCAGGCCAGGTGCCTGAAATACTAGTTTGATGAGGTGAAAATGTCTTTAACCAAAATGTCATCTAACAAAAAAAAGAAAAAAAAAGCCATTCTCATTATCTATCACTAACAAATTGTTGAAGTTGTTAATCTTACACAAAGTGATGAAATACCTTATTAAATTCTTTGCACTTATCCTAGTATTATAAAGGGGAAAAATCAATCATCTCCCCTGTAATGGAAAGGTGTGGGAGGAGAAAGACTGCACACACGATGTTTGTAAGAGTGAAATCTAGAGAGTGAACAGAATGAAGGAACAGGTTTTTAAACCTTTTTTCCACGTTCCTTAAGCCACCCTGATGGTTATTTCAGGCTATAGCACTATTGTAATCCAGCCAAGAGGAAAAAAGGAGAGAAAAAAAAAAAAGCACTTTCTTCTGAACAGTACTCTCCATGACCAATAATATCAATGCCTGCAGTTTTCTTCAGTAATTTTTCTTTCTTCTGGTTTCCTTGTGTATGGAACATCAATTTCAGCTTGAAATTTTAAAGTGATGTGACTCAGTCAGACAAAGACTTTTTTTTTTTCCACGGTCACTTAGACACAGGTACAGTAAGTGGATTTACCATTTGTGTTTCTTGTCATCTTTTTTTTAGATAAGGAGGATGGACTATCTGTAGTTTCAGAACTTGAAAGCCTGAAAATGAATACCTGAAAATATCATAGTAGTGTTCTCACAGAAACACTGAAAAGGACGTTTTAGGACAAAAATCGTTTGAAAATACATAATCCAGAATGTTAATGGTTCCATTTGATGCTCACTTGAAAACACATTAATGGCTTTCTCCAAATAGTCCTGTTTCAGTTGTCTTCCTTGCTTTTCTACTTCAGCTTGGTTCAGTACAGCTGTGTGATTTTACTCAGGCACAGCCCTGCTCAATATAGTGATTAGCACCCTAAAGGAAAAGAGTGGCTGTCAAACATGCTAACAACTTCTACATCAAAAAAGCAGAAATGTATTTAGTTATGAAAAGAAGTGTAGATGTTTCTAATATATGAGTTTAAAATTAGACTTCTACATTTGTACTCATGGATTTATATCAGGCCTGGTCATGAGTTTCCATCAGCACTGGGAACTGCTGGACTCATGGCATTTCTGAAAAGCAGGTCACTGATCAGCAGCCTAAACAACCCAGAGTAAGTAGGATTTAAGCATCTCTTTTTGAAAACCTTGAGTAAAATAAAAAAAAAACAATAACAGGTGACAGGTAAGTAGATAGGTGCAAGTGATATTAATATTGGCTTTTGGACTTTTCTACTATATTGCTCTCCAAAAATATGAGGAAAACTCATGACTTCTGACAAAGAAAATTGGCAGGTTAGGTTGCTTTACAGGATTTTAAACTTATACCTCATTATTTTGAAATAAAAACCCCTTAGAATAACAAATGTAAGGATCATAACATTCAGTCAAATACAAACAAAACCCAATCTGACTGATTTCTTCAGCTAATTAGTTATTAATGATTGCAAAATTGAATTGACTGTGGAGATGTTTTTGTTATGACCCAGATTTGATTGTGATAATTTGTATTTTATTTCACTCTAATTTTGTCAGAATGTTTAAAAAAATCCCTTTATTTTTCACTGCTACCTTTGTTCCCTGTTTCTATTTCACTTTAAGAATAGTAATTCTAAAAAGTAAAGCCAAAACCAAGTCTGCCTTCACATTCTAACATAATGTTATTGAAAATTATAAAATGTTAGTTCTCTCCCACATAACTGTCTTTAGCTTTTAGTTGACAATGACAAGAACAAAAGGTTGTGGTATGACACATTCTTAGTTCTGAACCCTCACTTTCTGTATGAAAAAGTCAATAGGAACAGATAGCGCTTGGATTCTGAGTTGAATGTAAGCTTCCTAATTAGTTCCAGGATTAATTTAAGATGCCAGTGATAAATTTTAAAGCCTTGCATAGTTTTCTTGCTAGAATCCAGCATGACATTTCAAGTTCACTGAGTCATCCTGTGAATTTAAAACTAGCCTGGCAAGGCAGGCACAATGGTTTTGGGTTCTGTGGCCATCTGTCCTTGACTGACTTCGTGTGTCATACATAATTTGAAATTAAAAATTCCTGTGAAACTACAACTTTATTTTCAGAGCATATTCATTATGATCCCTTTATTTAGGGAAATAAATTTAAACTATTTCTTTACAATGTTCCCTATGGAAAAGCACTTGCATACCTACACACACGTATGTTTGTTTTTATACTTATTCCAATATCCACTCACACTATTGCAATAGTTTTTTGTAATTTGCAAATGAAATAATAGTTTTGCTTTTCTTCACAATTTGTGTTTTCTCCCTCCAAATAAAAGTCTTTTCCTGTGCCAGTAAAGCCTCTGTAATAAATGTACAACATTTATTTTAGCAAATGGGATCACACAAAAGTAGACACATGAGTGGGCAGAGATATCTGAAACCAGAATAAAAAGTAAATTCCTGGAAAAAACTGAAAAGAACCATCACATCTGCAATTTCTGTGGTAATTTTCCAGCTACAGTATTAGCAAGGTGGTGTCAGCATTCATAGTACAGATTTTTGCTTGTGCTGGACTATTCATTTATAACATATTATTCATAGTTTTGAAGTTTTGGTTGCCATAGTTTGCTATGCTGTACATCAAAAGTAATGAAAAGACAAAATGTAAACAAAACGTGGGATATGCTATGATTCAGTCTTATAGTTTCATGCCATTATCAATTTAACTATTTTTTCTATTCCCATAAAATATTACATAATAAATTAGGAAAGGTCATTCTTATACTTTCCATGATTTGTCTTCAGTGCCTTCAGTCTGTGACTTTCCTAGGTTTCCACATTAACAGCATGAGTGACGCTTTCTTCCCACAGCCACCTAACTACCAGAGGGCAGTTTGACAGGAAAGCAATTGCTGAATTATTCAAGTTTTGCCCTTTATGAAAAGAGCTGGGGAGTGGAATGAACCTTGTTAGAAAAGTAGTACTAGAAATAGTACTATCAAAGTGCTTCACTTTGTAATTTGACTTGTGATAATCATTGGGGAAAGGGAATTTTCATACATCTTTTAATTCTTTCATCTGCATGCAAAAAAACCCCTTTTTTTCTTAAGTACATCCACAACTACATTTTCATATCTACCTTCCCTCACATATTGACAGTTTACAGCTTACCAAAGTGTTTGCTTCAGCTTGCCAATTAATCTGATTGTTTTCTAAAACTTCTAGAAGCAGTTCTTAAATTTATGAAAAAAGTTGCATTTTAATTGTGAATTTCCCCTGCGGTCTCTTTCTGTCTTTAGAAGAATGGGTAAGAGGTTCTAGAAAGTGAAGAAAATATTTCTGATGGCTGATTTATAAACCATATTTTCTGTTTGAGTATGTGTGATAAGTGTAGAGGATCAAATTTTTAAAGGAATAGACATCACTAATGTGCTGAAATCAATATTGTCAGTCTCACACATAATTCTCACTTGAATGTTATGCCTGATGGTGTTTATCAATAACTCCCGACAGAAGAGTAAATTTAGGCCTAAGTGGAAGTCTACTCTTTACATTACCCCAGACTTCCTTGCTAAGGATACATCAGTTTGGATTAAGATAAGGAAAGTGGGGAGGACACAAAGCCCCTGTCACCCCCAGGAAACACATTAAAAAGTTAATCCTTTCTTAGAATTAAATTTGGTGTGGATTATTCTCTATAAAACAAGCTGTTATGAAAACTTCCAGCAAGGCCAAACCATCATGCTTAACTCACATGTCCACACAGTGCTGGTTCAGTGTTTCCATCTGGTGCTAGCTGTTCCTATCTTTTTTCATATTGTGAACAGTTGGACTCAGGTTCAGCCCATTTAATGTAAACTGAGAAACCTAAATAAGGAGCCTAATCACTCTCTTCTTTCTTTATAGTCAAAGACAAACACCTTTAATGTGCAATTCAGTTCCAAGGTGAGCTAATTGCCCTCTGGAGGCATTTTCTGTCCCTCCATTCCCTACAGGGAGCTGAAGAAATGTGTTCCTAATTAAGGCACCTTCTGCAGATGGCTAAGATTAGGTGGGATGTACTGGTAAATGTGTCTTATCACTTCCTCTCTTCCTTTCTGTCCAGCTTCTTTGTTTATTTAAATTTCATCTTGTGGTTTTCCAGTAATTGTTCTGGAGAGTGGTAATGTCACACAGAACAAATTTTTAATTACTTCAGTGATAAAAAAAATTCAAGTTCATGCCCTAGAAATCCTAGAACTAGATGAAAAATTTACTCAATATCACAAAATTCTATGGCCTATAGTTAAAATGCCTATTTGAAGCACCTGGAACAGATCCTCAATTAAAATATATTAAAATAAATGTGTTGCAGTGATCTGCACATGCCAAATAAAGTTTTAGGAGAATTTCAAAAGAGAATGGAAGTACATTAATGACCACAGTCCTGTTGATTCTTTTAATTGTAAGTAGATATTATATGGGGAAGCTCTCCTTGTGCCTGTTCTGAAAATAAATCCTATCAATCTTGTAAGATCTAAACTTAACATTTTAATAAGAATGTATATAGGGAAGTTCTTAGCCATCCATGCCTTTATTTTAAGCTGTAATTTTTATGCAAAATTGTTATTTTAAAAATGTTATAAGCCACTGGGTTCCCTTAAAGAATTGTTAAAGATCAATAAGTCTCCTGTGGAGCATGTATTTTATTACTTTTAAAGACAATTACTTTTTGTATAGTCCTGTTTTAGTTTCAGGACTTGCATACATGAAGTATATAAAAATTGAAACCAGCCATTTTTCTAGTGCCATTTCCCCCCTTTATGGGAAACAACATAAAATGAAATCAAATGTATCATTAAGCAATAACATTAAAATGCCATCTACCACTAGGAGCATATGGATCGTAACTTGTTTCATTATAACTTTGTGCACTTAAACTTTGTCATTGGCTTCATAACTTCGGAAGCTTTGTTTAAGTTTTATCATTGCTAATCTACCATAAATTAAAACTGTCCAATCTTGAATTTTTAATCACCCTCAGCTGTCCTTATGAGCCTGATTTTCTGGAGCTTCTTTTCCATAAAATTGAGCTATATTTTTTCAGGAAGACAATTTTTTTCATTGTGTTTTCTGAATTGAGTTTATCCAACAATGGTCATCCTTTCTTTTACAAAACCTTTCTAATTTTGTGAGAGTTCTGCTGGGTAAATTTACAGAGGACCAATTATGAAGGAACAACATAGCAGTTTCAGCTGACAGCATGTCATTCTTATGACTGGCAACTGCTGCAGTGTGTTTCTGTGTTTTTTAAGAGACTGAAGGAGAGTAAAAAACACAGAAAACCTTAGAAGAAAATATGACATGTCACAACTAGGATTCATCTATCCTAAGACCCTATCTAAACATCAACTTAGAGATCGACCTGGAGACTCTTGTAGAGAAGTAGGCACCTTCAGAGGGTGAATCATCGTTTCCTAACGTAGGGAAAAGATGAAGTCAGATGAATAATTTATGAAGATGCCTATTTTTCTCTGTTGAGAAAGGAAAAAATTGATTAGCACAGCATACTTTGGATGACCTCTTCAGGATCATAATATAACACTATGTATCTAAATTTTGTATCACCTTTAAGCTTAGGTGATCAACAAAAAAAATCCAGATACTTTTGAGGAACTTATTTTTCCAATGAAGATGTGGGATTTTGCAAGCAGGAAAAAACATATTAATTTGTTTCCTGATCAAAATGATTCAAAAAATTATTTTATTAATAAGGCAGAACTGAGGATAATTTGCAAATCCAAGTATTTAATTATCAAATGTCTCTGTTTGGACTTTGTTGCTGGTCACTGAAGTTACACAACATTTTCTAATCGACTAACCTGTCCAAAATATCACTATTTTCATGCAATCATAGAAGCCCCCCCAAACACATTCGTTTTTGCATGAAATAAATTTCTGCAAGCATTTCTGTGGACATTCAACAAATAAAATATAAAGCAATGCATGTATACAGAAAAGCAAATACAACTACAACATGACGGGACTAAGCTGAAGTCCATATTCTAAATTTACACTTATTTTGTGCATTGTTTCCTTTTTTTTTTTTTTCTATCTTGAGTGACTTTTGCTGGTAAGATCAATACGTCAGAGAAATTCTGCATCAGTACAGAGCAGCTATGAAAAACACAATATTTTCTGAACAGCTACCTCATGTCTTGCTTTAGTTTTTGACCTTCATTTTAAACATTTAAGCATGGGTTCTTGTTACATATAACTGGTGTAGAACACTTAAAAAGTCTTCTACTTGTTGATACATAATGAATGGCTGAAATTTGTTGCATATATTGAGATAATCTGTTAAAATGCTTGTAAACTCCTCCACAGCTTGTAGTTATGAGAGTCATAAAAATCACATCTTCATATAGTTCCAGTCCATGTGTGATTCAAATAGATTTATTTATGTGTTCAAGGGCAGTATATTACACACTTTTTGTTGAACTTGAGGAGACCAAAAGACCAAGCAATCAATAAAGACTGATTAATAGGAGTGACAGCAATCTAGACAAAGATAATCCTTTGAAATCCTTTTAGGCTTTTAAGATATATGGAAACAGCTCTGCAAGCAAAATTGTGATTGTCACCTTTTTGTTCTCTCTCCTTTTGTAGAGTGGCACTGCATTAGTTCATAGTTTTAGGACCTGACTTCTTCAAATCCTGATTTGAATTTTAAATTTAACAAAAACAATGGCAAGTTTAAGAAATTTATATATATTATGAATGATATATACACATACATAGTTCCGCTAACCTCTGCCTTTAAACTGTGCAATTTTTTTTAACTTGAATTTTGAAAATTGAGCAGCAGTGTGTTTCTGAGAACAGTGAAAGAGGGAAGAGGGGTGCATTAACTGAAGATCAGGCATGGAGCTTAAAAGGAGTCTCACGTGCAGTTTTGTTGGATTTAGTTTTATGGTTTTTAAATTTTTTACACCCCAGATGAATGATATACAAAGAAAAGAAAGTGAGAACATCTTACATTGCATCAATTTACAGAAGTCTTGAAATGTGAAGAATTTATTACAAAATGTAAAGTAGTAAGATCTTGCATTTAACTTTCTACCTTGGTGGCGCTGCCCACTTGTCAGCTGCTGAAGTCTGAGCTGATACATTTTTTCTTGCCAGACATACACATGCGTTTATAGTCACAACAAGAAAGAGAAAGGACATAACCAATTTATTTTGCCTGGCTCCATGCTATCATCATATAGCTTAACTGGGGCTTTGTATCTAAAGTCTGATTTTCCTGTAACTTAAAAAAGTGCTTTTTGAACAATGTAGAGCATGTTGTTTCTTAATTATGCACCCAGGGAGTGAAAAAATTCAAGAGACAATTGAGGTTTTGAAGAAAGAACATTTTTATTTTTGACATCTAGCATGAAGAGAAGCTTTTTTTAAAAAAGGTTGCATTATTTACCAGAGCTGCAGGGCATCAGTAACTTATACATCAACAAATTATTCAACGTTTGATCATCTATTTCTTTTGCTTTGGCAGAACTTTTCATCTGCATCTGCTGTATTAATGGCAGTGGTTTTGAAATAGCATATTTGCAATGGCTATTGAAGCCAAGTGAAACCTCCTTGTTTTATTCTTGCCTTTTGGTTCAGCTTCAGTATTTTCAATGTACAGGAAGACATTTTCTCAGAGCTAATGATATCGCACCATAAATATGTCCACCTCTGTCTTCCTGGGAGCTGGAAATATTTTTCAACTGTAAGCATTTATTATCAGTAGGACAAACAGGGTGGCTATCTTGTCAAAGTGAGAGCTTTGCCTGTTCTCTTATAATTAGTATTTCAACTTTGTAACACAATAAAAAATGGCTTTTGCCTGCTTGAGGAGAGGATCATTTAGCCGGATTCATTAATGGTATATGCTAAGGACAGATAAATATTTTGCTCCTGGGTTTTGGACATGAACTTCCGCAGTGCATTCTCAGAAAAATCTGTTAAGCACAGCCCAGTTTTTGGAGCACTGGTGTCTTCTGGAGTGGTGGACAAGGTTTGTGGTGGACAAGGTTCATGGTGAAGAAGTTCAACCTTTCCTAGGAGGTTCCCAAAGTGAGCAACCAGTGACTCAGCCTCATCAAGGGTACAATCAAGGGATGTCCCCATGTATAACAGTTAGGAGAGTTTAACCCATTCTGAAAGCAGGTACATATGAAGCTATTCAGACTGTTAAGACATAGTTTTGTCTGCGGTATGTCTTTTTTCAGCATTCAGACTTGAACTTCTTTGATGGTCTTAAGAAACTTTAAAGACACTGTCTTCTGCCAGTCTGTTACACAGGCATACTCCAAATGCTTGCATGTGAAATAGAAGAAATATGGGCCGTTCTAGTGGATGGCAATCATCAGGCACATTTGAGCTCTCCATCAGAGACAGACATTAACATATTTTATACAGGCAAGTATCCTTTTCTTTCTATTACAAGCGTACTCCTGGAGATAGACAGCTATTATATTTTTAGCAGATATTTTATCTACTGAAAAATGCAGTTTCTTTGTGGAGACCTCATATATTTGCGAATTGAGGTCAATTCTGGGAAAGTATTGTAAAAAAACCCCAAGTTTTGATTTTGCATTTTCAAATGGGAATTATCTGTTACAGGGTGATGTTTTCACAGAATCACAGAATGGTTGAGGTTGGAAAGGATGTCTGGAGGTCATCTGCTCCAACCTCCCTGCTCAAGCAGGGTCATCTAGAGCAGGTTGCCCTGGGCCATGTCCAGACAGCTTCTGAATATCTCCATGGATGGAGACTCCACAACCTTCCTGGGCAACCTGTGCCAGTGCCCAGTCACCTTCACAATAAAGGGGTGTTTTCTGATGTTCAGAGGGAAGCTCCTGTGTTTCAATTTGTGCCCATTGCCCCTGCTCCTGTTACCAGGCACCACTGAAAAGAGCCTGGCTCCAGCTTCTTTGCACCCTCCTTTCAGGGGTTCATGTACATTGATGAGATCCCCCTGAGCCTTCTCTTCTCCAGGTTGAACAGTCCCAGCTCTCTCAGCCTTTCCTCAAAGGAGAGATGCTCCAGTCCCTTTGTCATCTTTCTGGCCCTTTACTGGACTCTCTCCAGTAGGTCTGTATCTCTCCTGTACTGGGGAGTGCAGAACTAGACACAGTACTCCAGGTGTGGCCTCACCAGCACTCCTGGATCCAGGACCTCCTCACCTGTCCTGCTGGCAACGCTCCTCCTCATGCAGCTCAGGATACTGTTAGCCATCTTTGTGGCAAGGGCACATTGCTGTCTTATGTTCAATCAGGTGTTCACCAGGACCCCCAGGTCCTTTTCTACAAAGCTGGTCTCCAGCTGGTTAGCCCACAGCGTGTACTGGTGCTTGGGGCTGTTGTTCCCCAAGTGCAGGACTTTGCACTCCCCCTGTTGAACTATATTTTTTATTCTGAAGATTATAACTTTAAAGCAAGGATTTAAAGCTCATAAAGAAAAGTAAATTAAACACTTCATTTGGCTTTATTTGACCTCACATAATTTTTGTCCATTTATTCACTGTGCCAAAAAAATGAAAAAAATCTTCTGGGACTCATCCAGGGTATTTCTCCTTTTGCACACTTCTTTCCTCTCTGATTTTTAGAGATTCCTATAGAAAGTCAAATATAAAAAATCGATACAGCAATTTTAGAATATGAGACAGCAACTTTATTGACTTGCTAAGAGAGACCAATGAGAAAAATTATTTGCTCTAGGTTTAAGCAGCCTAACCTTGCAGTAGCATATAATTTTCCATAAACTTGATGAAGAGAACAGCTAATCCCATACAATTGTGCTTACCTGGAGAGCTGCCAGCTATTGTACCACCTGCAGCCTACATGTGATCGGCATGTTTCATTTAGAAATATCCTCCATATGTTTTATCCTCACAACTTCATTTAGAAATGGATATCATACTGCTGATATGAAGCTTGCATAAATGTTCCTCAGGTGGGAATCGAAAAGCAGGTATAAAGCAAAATTATATTCAATAGGGAGATGTCTTCTTTCATATTTATACAATGGTGTTTGTCAAGTCTGCTTCAGCAAAATTCCAACAAAAAGCTAAACAAGAAGTCTAACAGTAAATACATCAAATAATAAGAAGAACTTCTAAGGACTGAAAGACTGTCAGGGCTTTTGCTAAAATCAGAAATTTTATCATCAAATAAAACATGGAATAATTTTTCTCCCAGTTATCTCATTAAACTTCTCTGTAAAATCATTTCTGATTTACAATAAAGGTTTTGAATAACCAGCTTGTCCATAAAATTTGTTAATTCTAATAGTCTAGCAAATTTCCACATATGTATAGTAATAAAGCGGTTATGATACACTGAGACAAAAATGTTTAGAATTCTGAAGATTATTTAGCTCTTTATGAAATGTGACATTTTCTTTTTGAATATTTGGTATGTGAGAGGAGGAAATTACTTGATTCTCTGCCCATATTCATTTTTATTTATTTCAATGTTATTACTATAACATTTTTTTCATTACAAGGAAGGGAAATTATTTGTCTGAAGAACTTTTCACCTCTGAACAAATCAAATATCTAATGACAATTGGGTTTGTGCTCTGAGTTCACAATTATAAAATAAAACAAAGAGCTGAAAATCAGGTCGTTTCTCTGCATAGAAAGCAGACTATTATTTATTATATATACTATATATAAGGCATTAATTTTAGGGACAAAGCTACTGCCCTTTTAATCTCTTGAACACATTTATTCTTTCTTGAATTTTATAACGTTGTCTGTATGAAGAAGTACTTCTTTCTTGTTTGATGAAATTAGCTTTGCTTAATAAAGTAGCTATATGTGAGGGCAGGAGTTGAGCTGGAACTCTAAAGCAGTGTTTGTACTTTCATTGAACAATGAATTAACCAGTATTGCACATGTATCAGTTTTGTAGTCTCTGGGATAGTTTCATGGTGATAGTTTCATGAGGTTCCTGTCTAATATAAATAAATATTGCTTGACCTTTCCTACTAATGATGCAGGAATATACAATGGATGGCACTATAAAACAGCCAGCATTTTAAAGCTACACAGGGATCTCTGTTCATGTTTAAAATGATGGGCTTTTTTCCTCTTCCTTCACAGATTATAAATTGGGAGTGGCTTAAAATAATTCATTCAAGCTGCATTAACATAAAATGAATGCAAATCAACTGACCATAATGGAACATTGTGTGAATAGCTAATTGAGTGTTTGCACTTCAAAATCATCATGACCTTCAAAAAAATTATGTCAGCTAAAACTCATGTTTGTCTGGGGGAAGGAGATGTCTCTCTAAACTGAAAATCTGAAATTAATGTCTCATTCAAAATGTTCCTTTTGACCTGGAAGGAAAAAAATGGTGCTGAGTCTTTGTAAAAGGAAATGAAATGAAGTGTAGTTTTACCAATCTGTTAATAGAAAGCAAAGCCACAAGCTATTTTACATAACATCTCAAGAATTAGCATTCTGGAACTCTGGAAATCTTGTTATATTTATTTTTATGCATTACCATTTTCTTGATCATTGGCTCAACCTTAAATAATGTGAAATTGCTCTAATAGGTCCCAAAAGGCATTATACAGGGGGACAGAAGACCATTGTTACAGTTTCTCTTTCAGTTACTGTTTTATTTCTGATACCAAGAGGACAAAATGATTATACAAAAAGAATGCAAACCCTTACATGGCCTACTGATAAAAGTTTAATTTTCTTGGATGTTTATCTTGGACCTCTTAGTCTGTATGCCTTCAGAGGTCATTATACTTGAAGGGAGAATTTAAAATCAGCACAATCAAGAAAGGAATTGAATTCGGGTATCCCATATTCTGAGTGAATAACCACAATGTCATGGACAACATTGGCATATTTCCTCCTTCCCAGGAATCATTTTTACAATATTGACATAAAACTTAACTTTTCATCTAGAATAGTCAGAATTTTTTTATTAAATTTGGAAATATATTTAGAACAAGAAAAATGTTACTGTTTATAAGATGCATTATTTCCCAAATAAATGTGTTTGGCTTTAGTTTTCATCTGTTCCAGATGAGATTAAAATCAGGGTCTACATTGCAAAATTTTAACATTTTTAGCATAAATCTAGTTAATATTATTTTCTATCAGCCCAGTAATTCATTTTTCAGTCTTCTGTACTGAACTCATTGTTAGATATGGAAGTATGGTTGGTTTTGGGTTTGTTTTTTTTTTTTTTTTTAAATAGGTTATATGCTGGATCAATCTTTTAAGATTCTCTTCATTCATTCTGGTTTCAAAGTTATAGACAGACTTCTTTGTTTTGGGGGGGTTTTTTTGCATATTTAATAAGACTAATTTAATGACTTGAGCATCTTTACTTGCTTTTTCCTGTCATTGGAAACATGCATATTTCCCTTCTGCATCTTCTACTCTTTCTGTTTCCAGGAGTTTTTGACATTTATTAATCTTCATATTCTGTATCACACTGCTGTCTTCAGAGCTCTGATCAGTATTTAGGATTTTACTTACTTTGTGATTCCTGCAACTCAGATGTTGTCATTAGTATAACCTTGGAAATGTCATAACACCTTTTGAAAACAACCTTCATAACATTTTTGCTGTTGTACTTTGAATAATTTCTGAATATAATCATAGAAGTTATACTATCAAGGTAACTTTAGAAATGTCACACAGAATCATAGAGAGAAATGTTTCTTTATGATAATTCTAGCAATACAGGCTTTTTCTAAAGCATTACATTGTGGAAAAATAAATATACAAGCAAAACAATAGTGACAGAAATTCCTCCACATTTTCCTTTCCTATTATTTTTTACAGAATTAAGTGCATATCATGGGAGTATTTTTACCCTATTTACAGATGGAAACCACATAAAGATGTGGAGACTTTCTAGGTATTTAATCTCAGACTTTAAATTCTTCTTTGCAGTGAGTATTTGATCTAACAAGGAGATACTAATAGCTCTGCCTTTACCTTCATATAATGAGTGATTCTACTGGAAGCAAATGACTTCTAAATTGACATTGTGGGCAACCAGACTACACTTCTGCTTTCTGTAGGTAATGGCTTCTATAAGAACAAGGATGATATGTTTAACCCTTAGGTATTCCCTGGAAACCAAATCAAAATGTTGGAATAGAAGTGTTTTAGTGCAAAGTCTTGTGTTTGATTCAGATTGCTAGTGCTTCCTATAGACCCCAGTCTCCTAAGTTAATAATAACTGAAGCAAGTTATGGATTATTGCAATTACGTAGTAGTACCATTTTGATGTATATCATAATTTTGGTTCTGATATTTATTGATTAGCATGGATATATCAGTAATATCTAAGGTAAATAAGTACTATTGGAAACAAGAAGGGAACTGTAATCACAACAAACAGTTCTGATCATCTTAACATTGGAGCTAAATATTTTTTAATGTATCTTTTTCTTCCTTTTAATAAATATATATAAGAATGCTATCTACTTGGAATACATATTTGTGTGTGTTTGTATGCACATATACTTATAATACATATACAGCTATCAAAATAAGAACATGAACAGTGAAACAGGGATGGACAGAATAAATTTTTGAGAACATTCTGGCCAACAGGAGTCCCACTAATACCGGAGCATTTTGTCTCTCCCAAATCCACTTTACTACCTCCACTGTCATTCTCATTATCCGATTAAACTAGCTCCTAACTATCACTTCTGTATCAACATATCATACAAATCATACGATTGTGGACTTAGAACATGTTTACATATTACCTTCTTTACCTTTTAAAATTGTGGTAACATTAATTCCTTGTGATTCGAAATCCTTCACAGCTGCTAGCGTATCAGAAAGTATCTAAGAAGGAAGGCAGCATAACCATAAAGAAACAAATGCTTTTCTTCATGCTCCTCAGCTGATATTTATTAAACTTTTGGTGGCTTCTGATAGAATAGAGGCAAAAATCCCACCAAGCTCTTGTCCACACAGTAGTAACTTAGCCAGTATCAAAAATATGGAAGTCTACACAATGTTAGTATGTTCTTCTCTCTAATATGTAATATCACTAATTTAGGAATGAGCCACTCTGTTAATACTTCACTCTTTCTTTGACCCCCCAAAAGAAAGAGCTTTCCCACCCTGTACCCCACATACACTCCTCACAAGAGATTCAGTATTAATTTATTTTTATTAAAAAATAGACTTGAAAAGACATCAGTTCAGAAAAATATTTCCTTATCATTAAATAAAGGAATGTTCTTTGTGGAAAAGCATATTTGGTTGAAAAACTCTGTCTGACTCTATAGTTGTTTCTGTGTTGCTCTAGGCTCCCAAAGTCATCAACAGAAAAGGACCTCTCTAGATGTGATTCAAAGTAGGAGCTAACTTAGTAATTCTGAATTACCTTCTGGAGAAATCACTCTCACACACTGACTACAGATGGAGTTTAGGGAATTTAAAGTCTCCAAAATAAGTAAGCCTTCCTGAATATTCCCTAAGGCACTCTTGAAAATGTTACCTCATGACATGAATGTAATTTATCTTTCCCTCTCATAGATACCTCAGTAATCTTTTGAAATTGTGTTGTGACAGGTAATTCTTTAGTGAGCATTTTCTCTGTCTTGTCTGGCCGTAACGGCTTCTACACCTAAATTTATTTACTGCTTCTTTGGCCTGTTTTACTCTTTTCCCTTGTTCCAGAGAGATCATTACAAAGTCTGGAGACTTCTGATGCCTTTGAATATTTTCTGAGCTATGTTCCCATGTATAATCTATCTTTCTAGCATCTTGATTGTATAAAAACTAGCAATTTTCTCTTCTAGAATCTCTATAACAACCCATTCAAAGACAATGTTCTTTGCAACTGGTGTTATATGAAATTACAGTTATGAATTAACTTTAATGATGAATGTGTTTTCCTAACCCAATGAAGATCTTCAAACTCCAATCAGCTGTTTGTTCTGTATCTGGCGCTGGCAACTGCAATTAGAGTCACTGAAAAAGGCACTTCAGTAAAGGAGTGATAATGACAAGGACCGTCTCACACTGTATTCACAGGGAAGGCTTCTACTCTGAGACCTCTGCCTCTCTTAAGGCAGTGATGATAATTTTTTTCTTCTATGGTTAGAAGTTTATTACTCTATTGTCATGTCTGAAACATTTTTTTCTTCAGTAGTAGTGCTATGCCTGTGTACAACTGGTTTACAAAATTTAGTATGTCTTAGGGGTGAGGATTTACTAATCAGTGTTGGTAATGTGCTTTTGCAAAAGTGGTTTTCTTTCATTCATTAGAACTAGCCAGGATCAATGGGTAGCTGGCAATTTTTAATTACTGTGAACAAAACCATCTTCCTTTGGGACAAATTTCAGTTGCCCAGAAATGTTCCATTTCTACTTGTTCTCAAGGCAGTTTCCTGTGCTGAGTCAACAGTTTCCCAGCGAACCTTCCTTAGCTTTTTGTCATACCTGCCTTTAACGACATGGCCTGTTAAAATTCTTGGACAACCATGCTTAAGAACACAGTTATTAGGGCTGTCAGAAATAAATTAAAATCCTTTCTGCACCCTCTTTATGCTCCATTCTTCCTTCTGCTTTTCTGATACAAAATGCAGATTAAAACTAATTTTTTTTTTTTTTTTTTGCAATGGTTGCTTTTTATGGGGATACTCACATTTTGTCAAAAATCGCACATAAAACCTAGAATTTTTCAGCAGAATATCTGGAAAACAAATATTAATTTATTGATTTATTTGATCTATGGTTTTTGAGGTATTATGTCAACTGTCACTACTCATTGCAGGGTTCTCAGCCAGATATATCTCTAAAGTATGCTTTGGCTAGAGATTTCTACAGTGTATCACAGTGGCTCATGGAGCGGGAAGACTATAGTTCATTACAGGAGATATAACTTGATATTATGAGTACCGTGAAGAGATGACATCTCCTAGGAAGTCAGAGTCATTGCATAGCTTATCATTGCACAGCTTCCACTGGATGTCATTGTGCCAAAATCTTCAAAACCTTTCTCTTTTCCTGATTTCCTCAGTACCTTTTGCATGTGAGGTTATCTGGGATGAACTGGGAGAAGCTATTTTGGACAAATGAGTGGTATTACCTTAATGTCTACTAATTTCCAATCTAGAGCTTTCTGCTTTGCAACTGAAAATGTTATTGATCCTTATTTCTAAAGATATAAAAAATGGATAGCCATATTCATGAATATTGAAACGATTTGCAACACAGTTTGTTTAACAATTTATGGTGCTTTCATAAAGTGTTTTTGAGTTAGTTTAGTTCTTATGCTAGCAGATGTGTAGTGGCATAATTCATTATGAATACCATTCTTGGAGTGTTTAGGCTTTTGCTTCAATGATATGGAAGTTGTATGCACTCTCTTTTGGGTGTAATTTAAGGAAAAATTAACAATGTTTTTTATTTCCTCCTATAAGTGCAATGTTACCCATTTGTAATTGCATTCTTAGCTTTCAGCCATTCAAAACGCAATCATGTATCTACAGGTTTAGAAATGTTAATTCTCACTATATGGGAAAACATTTGCTTGAATAAGATGGGTGTCTTCCACAGTCACTGTACAGGCAGGTATTTTGGGTCAAATATAGTTGGTAGCTGTTAGCTTCATAGAGGACTCAGAGTGCTAAAAGAGTAATCTAAAATCATGGCATTGAAAAACCCAGTTAATAGTGATGTCTAAATCTTTCTAATGCAGTGCCAACAAAACTGAGAATTCACTGTTAACAGGAAAATGAAAAATGTAAGTGATTCATTCTTTTGACTGCATCCTTTTTTACAGTCTTTCGTAATTCATCTGTAGGTTTTTTGAAATGGTTATTTAAGTGGAGGCTGTTTCATATATTCCTGTCAATGATCATATTAGGTGACTATTCCTGTCAATGTTCATGCTATATTTTAGAGTCAATTGTCTGCATGTACTAGGTAAACACACTAACATTGATATATCTCATTATATATAGCTGCTTTTCATCCAAATGGAAAGTTACTAAAGTTCACTTACATACAGCTATATATGTGTAGATATGTATGTAAATTTAGGAAACAAATATTTTGCAAAGTAATGTGGGGTTGCAAACAGCATGCAGATGCTGCTTGCACAAAAGGTCACATATGGCATATGCATAATACAGAAAATACAGTAAAACTGTGAAATATTTAGACTGCTAGAAAAGGCATATGACAGTGTGGGCCTGAGCACCCATTTCAACTTCTCCTAAAGACTTGGACTACTTTTCAAAACCATGGGCATTTCTTGGACCCCAAAATGACATTAATGTTAACATTTCTGATATGGCTGAATTTATGTATTTAATAAAGCAGTATTAATACCTGACATTTTTCAAGCATTCATCCTCAAGCATCTCAAATTAGATCTCATGCTATATTACTTGTACTAATGAAAAAACAACATGCATGATAGCTTGATTTCAGATGGTAGCCCCGGTTTCCAAATAGCTTGTTTTTGATAAATCCAATTAACAAATCTATAATAAACCCACCACAATGCACAATCTTTGAAAAAATTGTTTATAATAATTCCATATTACAGAACAAACAGGGTCTAGAAATGCATGAAGACCACCAGCATTAGTGACATTAATACACAAAAGGAACTCCTTTTTTAATCATTTAGCCTTTCTACAACAGAATAGCTATAATGAAATTAATTTAGACTGTAGATAAAGAAGAGCTTCATATATGGTAGATCAGATCATTAGCTGGAGAAAATGTTAATCTTTTAATTGGTCTCTGTGGCAATCTATCTGACCCCAAGCAGATGAACTTGTAACAGTTTCAAATATTCCCTCCTTATAAAAAAACCTACTTAAAAATGTTAAGTAGTTTTATCTCTTTTGATAAATAATTTCAAAATTATTAAATGTGAGAAACATTTCCAGAGATGCAAGGAATCAGACCATGTCTCATCAGAACATCCAGGGCTGAAGGAGTAGCATTGATCTCCTTCAAGTGACAGGATCTGACAGAAGCACAAAGGTAAGTGATCAGCTGACACCTTCTGAGGCTGACATAAGAAAAGACTAATTCAGAAGTACGGTCTTGCCTTTGATCTGTCTTTGTTTTTCAAATGATGAGGTTAAACTCTGGTCAAAAATTTGCACTCTTTTAGGGTGAGACGGCTTTAATGCATTTTGAAAATGATAGGAGATTCTGTTGGCCTCAAAAAGGTTTTCCTGAATTTGCTGACAGAACAGTCAGCAAAGTGAATTGAATGGCCCTGGGGAATGTTTTAGATGTTATCTAGTGTTTAGTGTAATTGATAAAATAATTGCATTTGTGGGATAGCATTAAACTTTCAAAAACTACCTTTTCCTATGTTCCCATTTTTATAAATTTCTGAAGCAAAGCAAAACTAGAAATACTGAGTCAGTTACCTGAGCATACCTTTCTTTTTTTCTTCTGATATCAGTGGAAAATTGTGTCAGGTAAAATATGATGGACTGAACTCTGTTAAACAGTCAATAAAATGAGGACCGTCTTGCATTTTCCAGTAGTGTAAGTGACCAAAGTCTGACAGAAAGAACCTAAATAGACTGTGGACATTAACAGTAGCAGAGTGTGTTGCACTTATTGAAAAAGCAGTCTCATTTTGTTCCAAGAGGTTTGTTTATACTGAATAATATATTTTGAATAGATATTTTTAATAGGCAGTAGCAAACAAGTTGCATGTGTATTATAGTATAATATGGATATTTTATAAATGTCAAAAAATACTGCCTTTTTAACAGCATATAATATGTTAAACTGGTCTGAAATATGAGCAAAATAGCTATTCTTTTGGTTGCTTGAAAGTTGGATATATTCTTTCCATTGTCTGTCATGCACAGGTGGTGAACTCTAAACTTATTTAGGAAAATTGTTATTCTTTTTAGTTATAAGTATCGTTAAGTAGAGCTTAATAAAAAAATACTTAAATTGTACTGAATGTTGATTTTAACCATGCACACTAAAATGATTTTATGTCAGAATTTAAACACAAAATACCTTTCTAGTTTTTATGTTTGGCAGAGAATGAGCCTTTGGTTTTTGTGAAAACAATATATTTTAGGGACATTACATGACTTTATGAATCTCAACTCAGTTTTGCATACCCATGTTCCATTTCTGCAGAATCCTGCCAGTTCAAAAAAAGTTCAAATAAGAAAGCAAAATAGATTGCTTACCCAGATCCTATTCCTGGATTTGTGTCTATGGTGGCATTAAAGAATAATTCTTCCCGTCGACTCATATAGTCTCAAAAGTGTATTGTTTAAAACTTTCATAAAATGACCTTAACCTGAAATCCAAGTTCACCTATGGAAAGTTAAGCTTTAACTCCCACATAGTAAGGGATTGACCTAGAAGATTTGGGTTTTTAGAGGTGGGGGTGGTATTCTTTTTTATTTTTTTTTTTTTTTAACTGTGATGTATTGAGTGCTGTATGTCTGTTAAAAAAATAAATGATGTTGCATAGCCTCTCACAGGATTCCCCAGTCTGCTTACTGAAATCTCATTTAATGAAAGGTAAAGGACAAACTGTCATCAAAAGGAGAATAGACTATAGGTCTGAAGAAGGGCTTGTGTGCCCAAAAGGTCATTTATGTCTTTCATTGATATCAGTTGGTCTAATAAACTAAAAATGCTGACTGCAAGCCCTGCCAAGTAAGGGCTAAACCCAGGCACAGGCAAATCTTCTTAATTTCTTAAGAAATTGGTTTTGTTTTCTTTCATTTAATTCCAGGGACCATGACTATTTTAAGAACAAACAGGAAAAGTTAATATGCAGCTTTAACATTTAAATTACCCAACTGATCATTTTGTAAATACATTTAATAGGTAAAAAAATGTGTTCTGAATGTCATACGCTGAATAAAAGTGAGGTTTTGGCAACAGTACTGTTTAATTCCCCAGTGAAGATATCTGGAAGAGACCCTGCTTGGAAACTCTCCATCATAGGGGTTGCAGAGTTTGGAATCAGAACCTGGCAGTGTAATTAAAAATGAATCCTTGTTTGTTGAATGAGTATGTATCTTCTAAACCAAAAGAAGCCACCTTCATCTTCCAGCCAGCTCCAGGTTTTGTGCATGAAAATCCACTAGCCATGGACACAGTGGCTCTGCTAACATGGGAAGACCACTGGAACCTCAGCTGGGATAGACTCCAAATGTGTGATTCTCTTTTGTCAAAATTAGTTGACAGGAATCATTTAAAACCACCCCTTCACACGTTTACTTGCAATCTCTTTCCCAATACAATGACAGAATGATTTTGACAGCCTGTTAGACTTTATAGTGCTTGAAAACTAACAGTGTTGGGCAACTGACATTGCATTACTGTGAGATGGAAATAGAACAGAAGTCAGTGAAGATTATACAGTTTGATTGTTTGGTAAATGAAGATCTATGAGAACTGAAAACAATATAATTTTTATTGGCAGGCTAGTGTTACTTAAAAATGTAACATGAAGGTGTGAAAAAGCATGGAAAAACATCTGTGTTATCAAGAACAAGACTAGAGTATGAACAATTCCACTGATTTAATTAAATGGCCTTGTAAAATATAGATTGCTAATATTAACTTGTACTTTAGGTGTCATTTCCTTCCTTCACAGCATGTGAGGGCTGACAGATCAGTTCAAGACACAACTTGTTCTTGCACTCTTTTTAGTAAATGCTGACGTAGTTGGTTTCCCTGATATTCAAAAGTAGCTACAGTTGCACTATACTAAATGAAAAGAACATTAATATTAGAAGAAAAAATATCATGAACATAATTGTAATATGAGGATTTCCTGGGAGAGTGAAGAAGCTGATGGCCAGACATTAACAGTGCTTTTTATTTTGTGAAATTATTGAGAAATTTTATGTCATGAACATTCATTATATAAAAAACAATTTGATATTAACTTACTTTGTGTATTGTATAAGGGAATATACATATTTAGTGGGCCATAATAAAGAAATACTCTCAAATCACCTTTCATTAACCATGAACAAACATTAGAAAAATAAACATTTATTTCTTCTCAGAATAAATTCTCACCTTCGAGCTATATGTATTTATACTCAGAAGAGATAAACCGGCATTCACATATACAGAGCGAGACTCAGCAAAATTTCTTTGTGTGATGATGATGTTAATGGGCTTAGAGAAAGGAAGCTTACTTGGTTACACTGCTCAAGGGAGAAAGTGTGTACATCTGCAGGTCACCATGTGACAGACATCTCTGAAAGTCTCTCCTTGTAGGCATAACATAGTGTTTTGTCTTTGGTCCTATCCAGTTTTCCCCTTGAAACAGATTTCAGTTTTACCATTTAAAATGAATTGATTTGCTTTTATGAGTTACTATAGGGTCTGAGTTTTTAAAGCTGAATTAATAACATTTATTAAGTAGTAATAGAATTCATAGAATTAATGAATATCATGCTATCATGCATAATATTAGTATCATACTTCATTTTGAGGAAAGAGTAAGCTATTTTTGAAAAAAAACCCCACCTGTCAATATCTTTGCTTTCTGAAGATATAAACTGCTATATATGTAATAACTATTATTATTGCTATTCATATATACAGTAATGGAACTTCTAAAGGTATACCTTATAAATACTGAATACCTTAAAGCAGACTGAAAAGTAGCACAAAGTCTATTATTAGAGACATTCTAAGGCACTAGCTTTCTAGATGGGTTGGCCTCATACTGTGCTTCTAATGTATTTTACGTATTGTATAACCTAAGCATGACATTAGTTGAAATTCGGGTCTCATAGGACAGTTTATTAAAGCTCAAAGGTAGGCAAATGTTGATATTCTGTCAGATAGTCCTTCTGAAATTACACAGGTCTTGATTCAGTATTTACGTATTTGCCTACCTTGAAATGTATTCAAATCTTTATTTGCTTAACTAAAATTACTTTCATTTTTTCATTAAAAAAAAACAACCAGAAGACTTCTAACAAGCAATAGATATGGAATATTTTATCCTTAGCTTATTTGTTCAGATACATCTTAACTGATAATGACTGAATGTTGTTACAATGTGATGGCAACTAAGTGAATCAGTCTCATTGCAGCTGTCAAGGGTATGTTCATATCACAAAAAATTCTTCTCTATGGCCATACAAACAGAAGAATCTGGTAGCTAAACACCTCTTTAGCTTGTTGAGTATATAAAGTCAGATTTATGTATCCTTAGTCAGGCTAATGTCTAGCTTTTTGGTTTTTTTCACTTTGTGAGAATATGGGATACAGCTTTAAAGGAGGCCAGCCATTAACTTTCACTCATCAAAACTGATAATTTTTACTGTTGCCACTGTTCACCTCTGGTTTTGTAGGAGCACAAGCAGTGCAAAGGGGCTACTGGCCATCTCTCTGAAGGGCACTGATGGGTCCTGGTAGAACTTGTTCAGTACTGCCCAGGTTCCATATTTGCCTGTTATCTCTGATTATATGAATAAATAGTGTGATGTATCCCAAGCTCCTGGTATGATTTCTCAAAAGAATTGCAAGTCTGATGAAAGGGTAGATTTAATACAAAGAAAGAGGGCTGTTTCTTTGGAAACCAGTCAGTAGAGACTGACCTATAGAAATACAGACTGACCTAGAGAAATGTTATGTAAATACACTTGTTGCCAGGTCTGACCATACCCTTCCAGTGTTTGGAATGATCCTATATAATCCACATTGATTATTCTAGGGTAGAGAGATTTGCAGTAGTGTTTTGCAGTATGACCGTGCAAAAAATGTAATTACCACTTTGCACAAAAATACAATATTTTTAAACTTGGTCTTATACTACTTTGAAATAACTTCCTCCTTTTTCTTCCCAAATCTCAAACTCCTCTGGAAAAGCTAAAGCCCAAGTGTCTCTGAATGTAGAACTGTCAGAGTGTCCTGCTGCCTTTAAGTTGTAATCCTTGGAAAATTTATGGCTCAAAACTGACTGAAAGCAGCCAGTGTCTAAATACGTCTGACTGGCAGGATCCCATGGTAGTTCTACATCCAGCTTTCTACTTGTGCTGCTGGAGATTGCATTTCCTTTGTGATAAATTTTGATTTTAAAGAATCAACATTCAACATAAAAAAGACAAGCAAACAAATTCTATCAATAAATTTCTACAAGTGTACTGCAGTCATCCTGCTTTTCAGTTTAATGCAACTGCTGAGAAACAATGGTTTGATTAATGAATACTATATGCTTTATTTAGAACTTAAGATGGGTACTTCTATACATACCATCAGATGAGGTCCCTTTCATAGGTCTCAAAAACAGCTAACCAAAGTATCCATGGGATCATAGTAGACAGAGATGTGGATTGCCATATGGCTTGAGATGAGTTCCAAAAGACATTTTATACTGATTCAGAGATCCATCCTTAAGATAAATTTTGCTAAAAACATAACACAATGTAGAGTTTTACATAGAAATTTCAAATGCTGATTTTTATCTGACAGTAAACTGGCAACTGGTACAAAGAAGAGAGCTCAGATACACTGAGCAAGGGTGTCTTGCTGTGAAAGCTGTGTGGCTTTCAAAGCTGGTACTACAAACAGAGAAGTGTAATACTCTAGCCAAAAGGTAACAAAGATACTTGGGAGGAAAGGGCATGATTTCTTTGCCAGTAGAAAATGAAAGAAGAGAGTTTTGAGAAGACAGTATCGGTGCTGAGTCTCATAAAACCTTGGAATTTCACACCATGTCCACAATGGCCAGACCTATATCCACATCTGCAAACTGTTCTGGACCCTATCAGATCTTTCAGTATCACCTTCAGCATTTTGATTTGTAAGCCAAATTTGATTATTTCTCTTTTCCTATGTTCTTTCTACCTGTCAGAACAGAAGTAGAGAATGAGAATCAATGGTTATTCTAACTGCAAACCCCTGAACTTGTCAAAATTAATATCCAGCTCTGTCTTTATGATATGTGATGAGTTTATAAGCTTGTGGCTATGACAAAAATTGTGAGAACAGAAAATAGGAAGACATGAAACTGATCGCTACATTCAGTACAGTATAGGTTTGAGGCATTCCTCAGAAAAGCCAGCTTCAGTTTCCCTCTGTAGTGAGTGTTACTTGCTTAGGTAGCCATGGAATGGCATGCCGTAAGATGGGAGAGTTTCTGCTCCTCAGTACCAAATGTAATACCGGGCAGAACAAGTACTTCTTTGTATTCATTGCTCCTGGAAACCACATTCTTAGAACATTGACATCCCTCACCTTAGCATTTGCCTCATTAATTCCAACTGTTTCATTGGAGATGGTATAACAGGTAATATTGTCCTTGCAGATTTAACAGCTGAGTAAAGAATTACATATATATGGGCTAATGATGTGTTGAGACTACTGCTTACTGACAGCAAACATTATGTCCTTCGGTAAGGTGGAGTTCACAGGTCTTTGTGTCTATAGCCACATCTCAATTATCAGTGCTCTGTAATCAGATCAATGGTCTGTCACCCCCATATTTTAGCGGTCAACACTGTGATTTTTAATTAAAGTTAGCCATTTGTGTGAAATGATTACTCTGTTCATTATCTTGACAATTTCATTACTGTATCATTTCATTACTGTATCAGGTAAAATAAAACATTTATAGCAAGGGGAAAATATATGAGCTATTGTAAGGTTCAAGGAGGTTCATCACGGCAGTTGGCTGAGGCTGTTATCATTAACATCAATGGAACAGGTCACAGTTCCTAGTATGCCACATGCCAGTTATCTCTTTTTAAATGAATTATACATGTATTCATTAAAATTCCTCAAGTACTCTGGGAACATGAACACTACAAGCATTTGCAACAGTCGTGATATGCATGTGCAGTGGAGGTGAGAAGGATTTGACTATGAAAGGCTTTGCATGCATGATAATGCTTCTAGGAGCTCTGTTGAGTGTTCCACATTCCATATGCAAAAGTTGTTTGTGTGACTTTGACCTCACACCAGCTGAGAATTCAGGAATCCAACTTTGCTCTTTATTTTTTGGAAGTGTACTTCTATGTACTTGTCATGAATCCCGGGGAGAAAAGAAGTGCATGCCCAGAGGAGCAGCCAAAGCTTTTGTTCATGTTTGGATCTGGGAGCTTGGGTGGGAAAACAAACAAGAGGGGAGTACAGCAGAGCACTAAACCCACAGATGACTATCTTGATGAAAAGTTATCTATATGCCCTCGTGTGCAACCCACCAAAGGAAGTTATCATCAGGCCCCTTTGGATAGGAATGATTACTATTGTTCTGATGCTGATATGTCAACAGCAGCTTAGCTTGCAAAGACAGTCACAGATGTTGAGTAGAAGGGAACATTGGTACATGGCCTTTCTGTCACCTTTGAATGACTTGAGGCTGTTTCTCTTATGCACACTGGTCTGATGTCCAATTTTAAGATATCTAGACTGTTGACAGAGGCCATGCATTGGAGTTCAGTTGTCATTTTTCCTAAGGATGAGAGGATAGAAAAAGGACAGGAACTGGGGAGAGAAGGGAAAGTATGTGGAGAGAGTGGGCTGGGTATCTCAGCATCAGGGAAATGCTATTCTTTCCACTGAAGATTTCAGCTTTAATTTTCTAGAGGACATACTAATGATTTCCTTAGCAATGGATGTTATTTTTCTTTGCAATTATCAATAAGCTAGTAGAGCATAGATCTATTTTTTTTCCCCGCAAGGAGCAGCTTCAAAATGATTCAGTGAGCAAATTTCTCAGGAATGATGTTTAGTGATTAGGGCATTAGGAGGAGGTACACCTGTATTTCAGTTCATATTTTCCAGCTAATTTACATCCCAAAGAAGTCCATCATCTTCACACTGAGTTCATTTCATCTCCAACTCTTGTGCTGCTAGGTCTGGCTATAGCTTTGTTGTTTTGAGAATTCAAGCACCTCAACATTCTGACTTTCTGGGTAAGTGTTCTAGTTACTTGCTAGTTGCATAAAAAATAGAAACTTAATAGCATCCACTGACCTTGTAATAAAGTGCTGTACTATCAGTGCCAATTAGACATGATCAGACCACAGGTCTCAGTTCTGAGCTTGTTTCAGCTGTGTGTTTCTGTATCCAGACTGTGAATCAAAATGTAGAAAACTGGTATCTGCAAGTTCACACCGAGTCATTTGTCTGCAAGGAACAATTTGTTAGCTTTAGGGAATTCTTCAGACTGCATACAGAGGAGCTCCCCACACAGTTTGTTGATGTTCCAACAGACTTCCTGAATTGTAGGATTCTAGTCTTTCTCTAACTGAAGTGGCAAATTCCCAGCTAAAGCAAAATTTGGGGTGTGTGAAGCATAGCCTAGTCTAAGAAACCATGTACTTTAACAACTCTTCTGTGCAGTTTTGGCATAAAAGCTGCAAGGTGAAAGTGGGAACTGCATGAACTGCAGAAAATCTAATTTTTTGATGTTACTTTCCATACTCTTGAGAAGTTATCTGATAGCCTTCCTTGCATCTCCCTTTAAAACTCATCTATGTCTTAGTGCACCTAAGCACTTGACAACTGTGATGCTGTGCCTGTGTACTTCTGATTTTGATTGTAATTATCTCACCGTTTTCTTGTGTTGTATGCACTATAACTGGGATATTGCTTAAATTTTAATTCACTTTCCTACATACAGGTATTGACTGACATTTGAGATTCCCTCTGCCTTTGACAGTTTGCCTGCAATGGCCAGTGCAGGAGGCCATGTATCTCCAGCAAGTCTTTTGGGTTTGCCATCCCTTCATGGATATTTTTGGTACCCTGCAGCTTCGCAAATGTGAGTAAGTGCCTATGTTTAGGAAACTGAATTAAGTCCTCTCTTGACTATAAGATGCCCTTAGCAGGAGTCTTGTTTCTGTGATCATACATGTATGTAGCCTAGGTCAATGGAGTCCTGAACCTAGACAGGGACATCCAGATGCCACTTTTGCTCAAATAAGAGTTAAGCCTGTAACAACAGTGTCATGAAATTACAGGGAAGTCTGACCCAGGATTAAGAATTGATATATTTTTTCTTTATAAGAATCTATGCAATACAGGAATCTAAGATCCCATCATAAACAGTAGAAGCTCAACTGAATTGGCCACCCTAAGCTGAAGAGTCTGCATAGGTCTGGCAAACATGAAACGACCTATGATAGACTCAAGCTCTTCTGTAGCAGCTGGACCTAAGTGGGATAGTGTTAATCATCACAGATGGCTCTAGGAACCTATGTTTTGACTACTGAACAGAGTCATAAGTGTCTTAATTTCAGAATAATATCACTTTCTGATTCTGTCCTTAGGCTTCCATATATTTCTACATTATTAGAGGGCAGAATTACTTTATTAAAGCACAGCTGATGACTTAAACTCACATTTCTTGCTTTGGACTATATCCATTTTTTGCCTTTCTTAACTATTTATGTTGAGGTTTGTTCTTCTGTTAGTATCTCAATTCCACTTTATTCTAAGTTTGAAAGAACTGTTTGTGTACTAAGGAAGAGTGGTAAACAATCTGATTTATTTTTTGGCTCAGGAAAATGTTCTAGATAAATCATTTTTTTCACTGGGTTTACTGGGTAAGGTTGATGTGACAGGATTTTCAGTATTCTTGCTTCTTTCATAAACAATAGTAATGGTTCAACATTGTATAAAAATCTATGAGCAAGAAAACCATAGAAAACAGCAAAGCATAGTGTCACCAGACACCTCCCAAACAGTTTATTCTCTCTGCTTTGTCTGCACTGATGACAGCATGTGTAAAATGCATGAGGTGTGATCCAATGCTACCCTGTTACAGTCTGTAGAAAACTGCACTGGAAATATGTACTATACAGATACAGGATGTTTCACCAAAAATAAAAAACTTCCTGCCTCTAAAAAATACTTTTTTTAGCAGAGGGGAGCTTTTGTCAATTGTAGTAATGACACCAGGAATGCCATTTGGATGTAGAAAATCTTGTAAAATAATAATAACTCCACAAATAGGTTTCCGCAAAGAACACGTCACCGAGATTATGTCAAGAAAAAAATAAAGAAATTATGAGGGAAAATTGTTTGCCAGAGGAAAATCAGAATGTGAAGCGCTCTATTCCATGTCTATGTAACAGGGACTCATAATTTGTAATGATCAGAAGGAAAATATTGTAATGGCTTAACAACATTACAGAAATGTAAATGGGAAAGAAACGAACAAAGCAACCCAAACCCAAAAACCCAAAGAAAATGACAAGACAGCAAAGAAAAACAAACTGAAATGAAAACTAATGTGAACTTACTCTCAGAAGCCTCTAAATATAATTTATGGTTTAGAAACAGAGGAAAAGCAAAGAAATAGCATAAAGCTGGTTACTAGGAAATTACATATTGGTTATTTAGCATTCTTATTTTCCTATAAGTAAAACACTGGGAGCATAGTAAAAGCACACACATATATAAAAACCCAATAAAAGCTCCACTTCACTTCTTCAGTGTTAAGTAGTTTTCAGAGATAAAAAACATGAAATGATGAATAATATGACCTTTGTGGGGAAAGAGGTGATGGGAAGGAAAAATTACAAGAAAAAAGAAAGGAAACACATGGACCCTAATCCTTACATTCCTTTTCTCATGTCTAGATTGTACTTACTTTCTGAGGACATGCACTGAATGCTGAAAGAAGCTGCTATCAGTTTGAATTGCATCTGTAGGACCAGGTATAATTAAATTTCTCAAGCCTTTCTGAACACTGAATCTACAGTCTTCCTCCCAAAAGAAACTGTTGAAGAGGTAAATACACACGGGGAAGAATCAGTACCAGAATTCCACCCAACCACAATGCAGCTAGATTCTGCATAATTCAATGCATGGCTGTGTTTTGTGGCTGTATTTTCACACCTTTACATAGAAGCTGGTTAAGGCGGGCTGCTGTTCTGTTCCTCATGATTGCCCTACTACATAGCCAGAGGCTGGAAAAAGTTAGGATGTTTCACAATTATGGATTATATATTTAACTCTTTCAACAAGACAGAAACCAGTAGGTCTGTGGAACGCTGCTACTCAGTATATCAAAGCACTGAAGGGCAGAAACAACCAGGTCAGTGAAAAAGACTGTGATGTTGTCACAAGATATAGAAGAGAATTCTAGATATCAGCTTTTAGATTTCCTGAAGGCATTCTCCACATATTCCTGATCCCACCATTAAAAAGCAGGTTTTGAAATTGTTATAGAATTTATATATTTAGTTTGTAAATGTTATAGTCTCTGGACATTTTGTGATGGGAAATAGGTTCCATCATAAAGCTATCAAATCTAATCTGTCAGGCTGGTATTTTTTACACTCCTTAATGAGGCAGAGTGAATTAGCATGAAGTCTACACAGTACTTACTCACAGACCTTCATTTTTATAAACCTTTTGTCATCCTGGAAAAAACTTTGTGCTTCTGGAGGTTTATGCTGCATTTTTAAGAACATTTAACTTGTAAGGTAAAACATGTAATTAATATGCTTCTTTGATATCTTAGTGTGATAAGATGTTAACAATTAAAGGCTACCAGAAACTACCTTGTCAGGTTAAGTGGCTTGAGCAAGGTTTTGTGTAGTTGAAGACTCTGGGTGAAAAGATTTTTTTTTTTTGCATGTAGGCTAAGGTCTCATATTGAATTATGCAAGCATGGATACAACACAAAGCAAACGAGCATCTCTTCAGGAAGAACGCGTTTCAAAAGCAGAAGCATTCTGTTTTGTTCTGTTGCTTTTTAAAACATAACACACAAATAATGAGCAAAATAAAAGAATCCCAACTTTCTAGCCGTTAAGAGAGACTATCGCTTGATGTCTCCTGATAGTGATTTGTGCTGTAGAAGTGTTGGTGAATTTGATCGCAAAAAATCAATGGATATATACTGAAATGTTATTGTAACATGGGTCTCCTACACACCTTAATGAGTTAGCCGGAAGCTTTCTCCACTGCACTTTTGAATTTCAGACAGTTTCCATCATGGGAACTTTAATTGCTGTTAAAGTTTCTAAACTGCATTTTATCTCTCAGTGGTTTTTTGGATGAGGTCTCTGGCTACTTGACTCAGATGGAATTAAAATGTTTGTGTACAAGTCTCCTTCTAGGAAAAATTAGCCATGAATTATATGGCTTATATGGCACCCAAAGTGCTGTTTTGTAAGCTGTGTACCATATTTGGTAAAAGAAAAGACAAAATGTGATGGTAACTAAAGTTACAGAGATGTACCATATACATTTGGAATAACAACAAGTTTCATGTTGGAAATTGTATAAAATAATTAGCCAAACAGAAAAAAACCAAGGAGAAATCTGCTAACACATTCACAACTCTTTATGAGTAACACCTCACATATTTAGAAACTGTAAGTGGTCAAAGCTTGTCCTCATGTTTCAGGTAAAAGCAGACAATACTCTCACCTCTGTATATAGCAGCACCATGCTGGGGCATTTTTATAAAGCACTTCTACAACAGTGGATTATACATCTGGACTGATTTTAATTTTGTCATTCCAGGTATCAGATAAAACCCAGGTGAGCTTATAAAAGCTGACAGGATTGTAACCTGAATGATATATTACCCTTAGAAAGATAGATAAATTATCACATTTGATAAAGACTACATCTTTGCATAGAAGTAGTTCAAAGGAGTAAGCAAGAAACATGACTCCGTTAAGAGTATTGATAGGAAGTTCCCTCTTTCCATCCTGTATGAGTGTGACGGTCTGACAAATTCAATGTCTCAAACATTCGTTAAAGAACTTTGGTGGAAAAAATGGCCTCTGTAAAAATGCTGGAGTTTTGTGAACAGGATAATGTGGCCGGAGGAGAGGGCCCCCCGGAGGGTGGGACCACGCTTCTCCAAAGCTGCAATTCCTCATCTTAAGTGACCAGGAGAAGGAGCACAGCATATGCACCTGGAGGAGGAGGCCCCACGGAGGATAGGACTGTGCTTCTATCTTAAGCGGTCATGCCAGCAGAAAAAGAGAGGCAACTCTGCGATGAACCCCCCCCCCCCCCCCCCCAAGCTCTCCGACCGATTCCAGAGAACCCCGGGAATGGGACTGCTCATGTCGAGACCATCGACTAACACACTATAAAAGAAGGGAGAACGAGTCCTCAGTGCGCGCCCTCTGGAACAGGATCTGTACGCTGGCTGGACCAACACTGGACCCAGGACTGGTGAAACCCTTTCCTTCTCTCTTTCTTTCTCTCTTTCTCTCTCTCTCTCCCTCTTTTCCTTCTCTCTTTTCCACAGTCCCTACACCTCATCCTTTTAAACATAAACCGTTGACCAAGTCTGAGACTAGGAGTGGATCCAGCCGCCCCTGGGGTCCTCTTTGAGAAGGAGTCCAGAAAGCAAGGGGGTCTGCTCTGAACCTCGTGACTCAACGGGAGGGCTCTCCTTCTGATACATTTCATGTTTCTTCTTCCATTTCTTTTTCTACACCTCCCCTCTCTTCTCAAACAGTGGCTTAATGACATGTTGCAAGGTTCATATTGATAAGTTCATGTGTACTTGGGCAAGGTTAGCTAGGTTGAATAAATGTTGATTGTTGTTTGAACTCCCCTGGTGTCATTTCACCTTAATTCTGACAAAGGAAATCCATGAACCTGAGTCGCTCCAACTTTGGGACACGACAATGAGTAAGCCAGAAACAGGCATGTATGTGTAGCCTTGTATACAGGGAGATGATAAACACTCTTGTGAGGGGGAACAGGTGCTTGCAAATGGGATTCACAGCAGGGGGCCTTCTGGGGCCTCCTGTAGGCAAAGGAAAGCTGGAGAAGCACGAGTCTGAAACTCTCCACCTAAGGATTTGCAGGGATTTGCCTTTGTGAAACTGGGATTCAGATTTGGGATTTGTTATCAAAATGAATAATATTGGGTGTTTTATTTAGTTTTCCCTGTGTGTATGACAGACCTCTTAGAGTAGAATTCATCTCCTCCCACAGATGTTTGAGCTAGGTGCTCTCCCTGGCCTCCCCCCACTCCCTCACTCTCACAAAGTGAGCCATGAGGGACGCTTTTCCTCTGAAGTTATCATTGTCCCTTAAGGAACTTGCCATTCAAAATGACCAGCATTTTTGTCTTACTGTAAACAACCACTTTATGTTTTAATTTTCCTAACATTTGTGACATAAATATTACTGCGTAAACTATGTAGCTTCTTGCAGGATGGTCTCTGAGGGTTTAATCCTGAACCCACGGTACCCATTATATCCCAGAGCAGACTATCTCTGCATTGTGGCGTTTGTTTGTGGGTGTCGGGGCCCTGAGGGCACGAATAGGCCTCACTGCCCCTGGCCACTCCCCAGGGCTCCACCCACCCCGCCCATGTCCCAGGACCCCATTTCAGCCCCCCAGGGCCACGGGTGAAACTGTAGCAGGGCTGGTCTCCAGCTCCCCACAGCTCTGACCAGCCGTGGGCCCTGCCAAGCTGGGCCCTCCCATAGGCCTGCATCCCAGCCCAGCCGTGCATGGCCCATCCCCAGGAAGGTGCCCGATGCCTGGGGCCGTGAGGAGGCAAACCTTCATCTACCAACATATACAAGCCTGTCAAACACCATACATAACATATCCAAGAGCGGGTGGACAAGAGAGGCAAGTTTCTTGGAGTATGGTTAGCATTTAGATGCATAAACTACATACCTACCTTACAGTTTGTATCTGAGTGAAAACTGACATCTGGAGATGGAAGCTTTAGGAACCTAGAAACCTTTCTTTTTTAAAATGGTGGCAAATGAGCTGACCAGGTCTCATACCTTCTTAAAATGCTAGCTGTACGTTCAGTGCTGAAAAAGACAGAATAACAAGGGCTATTTCACAGATTATCCAGTCAAAGAATTGTCCTGCAACACCTTAATTTTAGCTCTGTTTTCTAACAGCTCTTTTGCTTTATTTTTGCTGTTCATATCAGCATATAGATCTAAAGAACTTGCTACCACTGAAGTGAACACATCTATGTTAAATGTGTACTGAACAGCTAACAAAAATGCTCACTTTAGATGCTGGTCTGCTATCTAAAGCAAGCTGTTAAACTACTTCTCCAGTCTTAGAAAGATCATTCAGAGAGAAAAAGTGAAGGCACTGAATTTTTTCTCCCTGGATTCATTGACACTGATCATAAGTTAAAATATTATGTATTGCTTTGTCGGTAAATGGCTTCACTTTCTTTCCTCCCAATTTCAGCTACATAACCAAAATACTTTTATTAGGAAGTTTCATGCCTTTGACTCACCTTATAGTCAGAGAAGAAAAATAAACATTTGAAGAGCAGCAGGAACAAAACCCACCCATGATATGAATCATCTGTGGGAAACATCCATTTCTAGCTCTTACTAAATGAACTATCATCGAAGGTGACTGTGATACTTCAGTAGTTACCTCCATTGAATGTTAATGTAACCAGTACTACTTCCCATCAGCTATCTTGCCTTCAACTTCATCATATCAAAATGTGTTGTTTCATGAGTAACATAAGCAGTAATGAACACAGTGGAACAACAAAAAAGTAGTTTTTAAAGAATTTTGTAGCTGGTTACCAAAACAGAATGAAAAAAGAAAAATAATTGATGTAGATATTAATGAAGAAAACATTTCTGATGTAAGTAAAAGAATAAAACATAAATTAAAAAATTATTCCAGGACCGCATTTTCATATGTACTCTAAAACAGGCTTTAAGCTAGAAAAATAATTTAATGAAGCTGATTAAAATATTCAGGGGAATAATATACTTTGCAATGAATTAAAGATCTGCTTCTTGAAATAATTTCTGAATAATTTTATAGATTAGTTATTATAGTTTATCTTAGAATTGAAAGACAGAGGAAAAAGAAAGCAAGACATAGTATATTGTAAATAATAGTTGGAATGAAAGGGAGTTTTTTGATGGAAAAATAATGTGGATTCATTTTTTGCCAGTAATCCTTTACTGAAAGTGAAAATAGGGCTGAAGAATATTGCTGAAGTTCCACTTCGATGGAAATTTTCTATGTCCACAATAGTCTAGGCATATACACTATTTTCCTATATGACTATAATTTCTTTTTTTTTTAATGAATTCAGATCTGAATTCAGGGTGGTGGAAATTTAGAAAATTATTTTATTTTTAATTCATGTAAATTCCTGTCTTTAGAATTAAACAGTTTAATAGCTTGTAATTGTACAATATAAGCAATATGTCATCCACTGTTGGTCAGATTGTATCTTTTCCATTATCAATCATTTAGGATTATCTTATTTGTCCACTGTAGTGAGTGATAGCTGTGCTAAGGAAACTGTTGAAAAACATTTTTTAATGACTGACCTTTCTAAAGCTTTTATCTGTAAGGTAGTGCTAGAAATATATGCTCTTTATTTTTGCAGTTTTAAAAGACATTCATTTTTAAAAGAATTAAAAAAAAAAAAACAACTATTTTCTCTTTTCAATTTCCAAGCACTTTAATCAGACAGATACAGCACCATTATTTTTCAAGAATTGCTTTTGAATTAGACAACTCCAAGCTATGCCTTAGCCTTTGCTGAATTGATTTTGAACATGCAAATGCATAATCATTGTCTGTGTTCGTAAGTCATAACTTATTCCAGTAATAATAATGGGTCTTAACTTTTACCTTCTTAAAGTGTTTCTATTTTAAATGTCAATGACAGAAACTGAAAAGAATATTTTGTTTACACAACATAGCAGGGATCTGTCTATTAGTGTGGAAATTGTCATGTTTCTATTGCTTAATAATAATCTTGGCTTCTGACTTGGGCCATCGTGTCCTTAGACACTTCAGCAAGCTCTGATATATGAGACCAGGTAACAGTAGGTTGAAATTTGAGAAAATAGGAATGATCAATCATTTGTTAAGGCTACTGACTGTTAATGCAATTACATTACTCTCATTACACTACAGACAAGACTAGTCTACGAGAAGGAGGAGAGAATCACAAATGGAAAATTAGATGTATTTGTTACAAGCTGTTTGGTAATAGCTTGAATATACCTGAAAATGCCACCCAGAGCCGCAATTTTCTAATTATCTTTGACCAGCTGAATGGCTGCAAAAGATGAATTTTTTTAATACCTGGAATCTATGGGTATGGTTTATTATGTTTTTGTAAACACCATGAAACCAAGTATGTTTCACAGGATGCCAGCACTGATGGTGTAAGTCTGGCAACCGGCTACCTGCAAGTGAGCTACCTTCTAGATTTGGCAGCCAAAGCAAACCATAGCTTTAAGTGGAATAGCTCAAAGCTGTGGGAGATCAAGTGGTCTAGTGAAGTGTTTCTTTAGGAATAAGGGAGTCTTTCTTTCTTACCCTTAAATATTCCACCAGTTTTTCTTCCAAGTAGAAATTGACATGCTAATAACACTATTCTCAAATATTTGAGCAATGCTCAAGATATTAATGCTATACTGGTACTGAGCATTTGATACTTAGAAAGATGGCTAATGATTAGGAAGACAAGACAATACAGTGTGGAGAAGGAGTTGCTTAAAGGTAAAACTGTAGTGAACTGAGGAGATTAAAGAAGTAAAGGGAGGAGAAGAATATACCATGTTAGAAAAGAATAAAGTGTAGAGCAAAAAAGTGATGTAAATCTGAAAGAGAAGGAATGAAAAAGTGGTAATTCTTTTTAAATAATGAAGTAAAGCATCTTTTTAGAAAAGATCAAGTTTTTTGTACTGTGCAATTGAAGTTCATCTTATTAGCACTTAACTTTTATATCAATATTCTGTTTAATTTAAACATGCCAGATGCTGTAGCAGTGTTCCTTAATAAAAAGCTATCTGATGGGGTGGGTGGAGTGTGTGTGATATCAATATAGCCCCTTCACCTCCTAGACAGTGAAGAATCACTGTATTTATTGGGACTCTGGAAACAAACCTAGAGTCAGCAATTCATACTCAGGTCAAAATGAAGTAGAATTCCATTAAAAATACAAAGAGTTTTAAGTGCACACTTGATAAAAATCTTATTTAGGATGTGGTAAATTAAACTCTTTTTTGCTTTATTTTATATTTTACCTAAATCATATTTAGTGCACAAATGAAAGAGACTGTGTTTAAAGAGTTTGGTATACAGTGCCCTCCTTGCCAAGGTGGCATATGCCATAATATCTAGTAAGTGATCTTTTTCCAGAGCACATATGTTGGGTACATATGGATACCAGTAACCTGCAAGATGCCACTAAAAACATTTTTGAGGACTTTACCCTACATATTTATAAATGTTGATAACTTTGAAGTTAAAAACTAGCTGCAGCATTAAGTGCCATAATAACAATAATAACAACAATAATAATAACAACAGTAATAAAAAACCTTTTCACATGTTTCCAAATCCCAATTTAATTTTCTTGTCTTAATCTTGTATGGCATTATGAAATTGCACTTTTTCATCATGTTTATACCTGCCATCCCTAATGTATTACCAGGTGTGAGATTTATGAGTGGAGCACATGAGACCTGCCACAGTTAATCACATTTGTAACCTTTCAGATAAACTGCAGAATTTTTCTTGCTGTGAAACATGCTTTACCTTTTAATCTCTACTGAGCATAGTTCTAACACAATACTGTAATTTTTTTCTTATGTATTTCAAGTTCAGTCATCAAATAATATCCTAATTATTATTATTCTTTACCATTTTTCTATCAAAGAACTATTTGTATTTCAAGGAAATAGTGAAGTAGTCAGAGAGAGATAAGCATATATTAACATTTTCTGGAATGAAAGATACAGGTAAATATATGTGAATGGGGTGGTACTGTTGCTATCATGCATCATAATACTTAGAGATAATTTATATTATTTTTAGAATAAGAAAGAGTTAGTTCAGAAGTTTAGGCTTAGTGATTTGCAACTTTGGGTGAAATGTCAAAAGATCACTTGAGATTATTGTACAAATGACAATGAAGTTAACTCAATGGGATTGTACATATGATTGAAGCTATTCGTGTGCCTGTATATGTCATTGAATCTGGGCAGATAATATGTATGATTTTTGAAAATTCAGATAAAATATTTTTTACTTCTAGAACTAAAGGTCTTTGTGTGAACAGATATATCTATTTGTTGATTTTTTTTTTTTTCACATTTAGGAACGTTGGTCTAAATTCTATTATTAATCATTCTTAGGCAAATTTGGAATATATTTAACAGTTTAAACAAAGCTTCTCCTTACTTATTTGCTGTTACAGGAAGAATTTAGATAAGAAATGCAAATCATGCAATTACTTCTATAGCGTACTATGGCTGGCTTTGCCATTACTAGCAAAAGGCCACAGCCTTTTCATTGACCTCGCAATGCAGGCTCCCACAACTTGCCTGGGCTTGTTTTGGTCCAAGCTGATTTTGGCTTGTTTTAGCTATAACAACTATTGTCTAGCAGTCAGGTAACTGCTGCCTAAATTAGTTTTAGCTTTTGTTTAGATCTGTGCAGTTGTATGGTGCAGGACTTCCTGCTAAATAATAGATTGTGATTATAAATAGTCATTCTGAGGAGAATGAAAATGTGGTATAGAAGAATCATAGAATCATAGAATCATAGAATCATTTCGGTTGGAAAAGACCTTCAAGATCATCAAGTCCAACCATTAACCACGCCCCCTAAACCATGCCCTGGAGTACCCTGTCCACTCGCTTTTTGAATACCTCCAGGGATGGTGACTCAACCGCTTCCCTGGGCAGCCCATTCCAATGTTTGACAACCCTCTCAGTAAAAAAATTTTTCCTAATATCTAACCTAAATCTCCCTTGCCTCCACTTGAGGCCATTTCCTCTTGTCCTATCTCCAGACACCTGACAGAAGAGACCAGCACCCTCCTCACTACAACCCCCTTTCAGGTAGTTGTAGAGAGCGATAAGGTCCCCCCTCAGCCTCCTCTTTTCTAGACTGAACAACCCCAGATCCCTCAGCCGCTCTTCATAAGACTTGTGCTCAAGGCCCCTCACCAACTTGGTTGCCCTTCTCTGGACACGCTCCAGCAGCTCAATGTCTTTCCTGTAGTGAGGGGCCCAAAACTGAACACAGTACTCGAGGTGCGGCCTCACCAGTGCCGAGTACAGGGGAACAACCACCTCCCTGTTCCTGCTGGCCACACTGTTCCTGATACAGGCCAGGATGCGATTGGCCTTCTTGGCCACCTGGGCACACTGCTGGCTCATATTCAGCCAGCTGTCAACCAGCACGCCCAGGTCTTTCTCTGCCGGGCAGCTTTCCAGCCACTCTTCCCCAAGCCTGTAGCGCTGCATGGGGTTGCCGTGACCGAAGTGCAGGACCCGGCACTTGGCCTTGTTGAACTTCATACAATTGGCCTCAGCCCATCGATCCAGCCTGTCCAGATCTCTCTGTAGAGCCTCCCTACCCTCAAGCAGATCGACCCTGCCTCCCAACTTGGTGTCATCTGCAAACTTGCTGAGGGTGCACTCAATCCCCTCATCCAAATCATCAATAAAGATATTAAACAGAACGGGGCCCAACACCGAGCCCTGGGGAACAAGAAGAACAAGAAGAGAGGCACAGGATGGTATTGGCAGCCCTAGGTACTGAACACTAATAATGACATTCAATAACTGATGAGTTATAACAGACAAGTGTGTGAAAGGCAAGGTGCTAACTGCAATATGACCCCCTTAGGAGAATGAACACTACCTGGGACTATGAGCTTTTATCTCAGGATTTACATGACATCAAGACCCAACCTAAGCTGGCTTCCACTGGCTGAGAACACCCCATAACAATGATAAAATGATAGGACATTTGCCTTAAGAAACCAGGCATATAACCACAGCCAGAATGGCAGCTGACCAGAATCCAGTATAAAACCACTCCTCCTGCACAGGACATGGGTTTAGAATGATGAAAATTAACATACCACTGACCATACATCTACACCACCTGCACAGGACAAGCACATGCTGATTATGCAAGCAATCTAACTGATTAGCCCACCCCTTATCACAAGTAATTTGCTTGGTCTACACAACTATATTGTAACATATATAAACCCTGCCTTCCTCTGTCAGTGTCCTCCATGCATTAAGCTGGGGTACTGCTGGGTGTCTAGATAATACGAGAGAAAACATTCCCTTGGTAATTCTATGCTAAGCATCCTTGTCTCCCTCCTTGGCTGGCAAAGAACTGACTGTTACACATGCAACTTTGTAAATTGGTGAAGTTGGTGCTAACGATAACAAATAGACTTGGGAAAAAAACCAAGTCTAATGCAGAACTGGGAATGAATGAAGAAAGAACAAGGAAACAGACTGTTAGAAAATGAGTAAAAATAACTCAAAATGGATTCACAACAGGAGAGAAAGAAATCCTCCCATTAACACCATGCTCTCTCCCTCTGGCAAAGGCCTCCAGTCTCTAACAGGTCCCACCTGGAAATGGTGCCACTGACCCTGTGACCCAGCTGAGCACTGGGAGTGCGAGCACACCACCACAGACAAGCAGTTGAGACTAGAGAGTTTGCATGCAACATTTTAACTGTATTATTAATGAAGGCTTTTTTTCTGTAATAATTAGAGTATTAGTCCAATTAACTTCAACTATAATTGTTGATATCACTGTAACTTGACTACTACTAATAAGTTTGTGTTATTTTTTTAGATTGTAAGACATGAATTAGACTAACATTAAATTTCTTAGGTCAACATATAAAATCTATTCCCTTTGGCTCATAGTAACATTTTTTGAGTGTAATACTTCAATGTCTTTTTTAATCTACAGAGTAATTAATTCTAATATAATACAAGTGATTCAGTGTATAGTTAGCCCTAATATATACTTTAAAAATATAAAGAGTATGTATATGATTGTGAATGGATCTATCAGACTGCATACCCATATAAAAATTTTTGTTAAAAATGTTTCACCTAACTTCTAGACAATTAGAATTACAATAGCTGATAAACCACCTAAAGCAATTTTAAAAGATCATTCACAAATTTAGCAACATAACAGCTGAGGGGTTGACTGAGGTCTGAAATGCTTAGCTTGCTTATTGTAGGGGAAAATATTTCTTCAGTGATTTCCTTCTTGATGATATAATGTCAGCAGCAGTATTGTAGTTTGCATTCTGATGCTATAGTATATCTACAATAAAATACTATAAAATATTTACATAGCAATAAGCTAGGCAAGACAATGGGATAAATTTTCACTGCATCTGAAATATATCAAATAATTTAGACTGTTCCTCTGTTTTCCATTAATTTTCTTAAGACCCACTTCTTCCACAGTATCTATGAGAAGTGAGCTAAGTAAGACAGTTTCATTTCTGATGAAATATTTAATTTTAATGCACAGACAAAATAGACAAATAACTTTGAATTCAACATTCCTAAAAAAAAACTTTCTGAAAAACTTCATGATTTCAGCACTGTCTCATGTAATATTTTACTTATGAAACTGAATATTAGATTTATGTGCTCTTTCTTTTCACAGCGGTATCTGTCTCACATTTGGCAATGTAGGATAAATAAAGAGTAATGAGAAGTTAAGCAAACAATCCAAAACTATGTCTATTCTATGGATTTTCACAGATTTAATTTTGAAAACTGAGTAACACAAAGTGGCTGTATTTATTGTCTGTATTATATGAACATGAAGGACACTTCTGCTGGTGTAACACAGGCCTGGAAAGTCTCCACACACACAGAAGATTAATTCACTTAGAATTAATTGAACAGAAAGTTACTAATTCTAAATAATAATTTTTAAAAATGAAAGTTGAGTGAATAGTTACTTTTGAAATGTATCTGAAAGTGTCAGCCTTGTGTATGTCCATCAAAACTTCAATTACATGAATTGTAACTTAATCAACAATTAAGTTCATTGTAAGAACATCCCAAATAGTTAGAAATGGTGTCAGCCTATATTTTGAACAGAACCACTCAAGAATACAGCAAAATAAAGCATATATTAGGTATTTTAAATCTGTTTTTTTAATAAGTGCTTAAGTCCAAAGTGATCATACAGAAAATACCATCAGTTGCTCTGAGGAATTTTTAGTGATCATCATTTCAAACTTATTAGTTTTTTGGCATAACAAAATTAATTCCTTATACTAAATATTGGAAAGAATAAGGAACAACAACAGAAGGAGAATTCAGAGCCAAGTCGTCTTGGGCAATTCATGGTCTTAGGAATTGGTATTAAGAAGTAATTAAAGGAATTATAACATTAGTTTCTAAAAAAAGATCAGCTGAATAACAGCGTACACATCTGTAAATGCATGATAGTTTGTATGTATGTTAGATCCATTTCTGCACTGTTGTTATTTAAAAGAATTTGCATTTTTCATACATATTCTTACATGGCACTGTTATACTACTACGTATAATTAAAATGTGCTATCTGGTAACTTCAGGTATGATCTAAATCAACATTATTTAGACCATATTGGTAAAATAGAGTATAAAACACTAACCTTGTTATCGTAAAGCTTCTTGAATCCCACAAGTTAGCATTAGAAACCAGGCTTTTCTAAGTTCAGCTTTCTTTAAGCCAAAATCTCAAGGAATCAGATGTTCTCAAATCCGAATCTATGGCATTTAGGGGCAAGAAAGAATTCAAGATTTTAATACATTTTTTGTGTGTCTTATTTTTCAGTTAATTTCAGCAGAAAGTGAGCAGTCTTAGTAGGCATTAGAGGTGGGAGATCACAAGTGCTTAACTAATGACCTGACTTAAGTTTCCTATAAAGTCACTGGGCACATAGTTGAGCCTGAAGTCTTCCAAAGAGTGTGTGAGTCTAGGAGTCAATCTCCTTGGACAGGTTCTGAAAATCAGTACCTAGTTGGGCAAGTTCAGACTGAACTGGCGGCATGTTGGTTTTGTGTTGTTAGAACAATCCAGCAGGAAATAAGGGTCAGGGGTTTGAAATTCTCTTTAATCAGGCACAGCTTGAACACACATTCCCACATCAAAGGAGAAGGCAAAAGTCATTGTACCATTGGTATGGGTAGGTTCTCACTGCGCATCCCACGGTGGCTCCTGTGCAGTGGGAGTCATGGCACCCAAAGGAGAAAAGGAGCCCAAGCCTTGATATGGAGAAGTCTGAGGTTCCAAACAGTTCCCAGAATGTGCATAGTTTTTAGAATAGATGTTAAATTGGCGTAAATAGAAGGGAAAGAGAGAGAAAAAGAGAGAGACAGCTCTCAGGCAAGGAACCAAAATCCCAGGTCTTTAGATCATCTATCTGAATTCCCTAGTCTATGCAGCAGAACAGTCAGGTTCCCTTTTGCAGTCTCTTTCTGTTTCTATGACTCCTGCCTTCCTGTCTGCACAGAGGTCCTATTTCGGAATGTACTTGGGCATAGACGGGGTATGTTTCTGGGACATGGAAGAAGTGGTTTCTAATCCACACAGACTCAGGAGCTCCCAGAGACTAAGCTGGTCCATGTCCTGAATACATGCTCTAATTATCTGGAACCTTACTTCACGTGTTAGGAGACTTGTCAAGCAGCCAAGGAGGACCCTAGAGGACTCACCTAGTACCTAGACAATAAAGAAATGCTGGAAAATGAGTATTATGTCTACCACAAAAATATCAAAATATGCCTTCTGCCTTTCTTAGTAAAGGGCCACAGACTCTGCTGTGAGCTGAGAGCACAGGTCTCAGGGCTGAGCTGGGCTGGTTTCAGCTCCTGCCTCGGGGCCAAGTGCCTGTTGCCTCCCCTGCCTGAGCCTGAGCTCTGCCAGTGCCTCCCTGGGAAGGGTCCGGCAAACCCAGGGGGTCGCTGCCCAACAAAGAAGAGTCCCTGGAGGGGCTGAGCCCGGGCAGGCTGTGGGGACACGCTCACACTCTGCTGGGAGTAGCCAGAAAGCAGCAGCCCAGGGCAAGGGAACATATAAAAATAAACCCTACTAGATCAGACTGAGCAGTAAGAAAGCTTCATCTCTTCCTCCCACCAAACAGAAGGAAGAAATCCCCACCATCATATTTCTTCTGAAGGCTTCAGGATATAGACACCTCCTTGTAAACCTTTCCCACTCTTTCTAAGGAAAAATGAACTTTTGGCCTTATTACCCACAAGGACATTGGAAGGATGAACATAACACCAAATATAAACAGTAAATGGAAAGTTGAAAGTTTTTTCTTCCTCCCCCTACCCCTCCAAGTAGTTTCAGTCATGCTATCATAGCTTTTCAGTATTAGTTTGAACCATTAGAAGATTAAAACTTTAATTAGATGACCAATGCATTCTTAGATCCACATATATGGTATGTTCTGTTTTGCCTGCAACAACATTTGGAGTGCAACAGGTATTCCAAGAGTCAGGAAAGTGTTAGATATGGGAGTCCCAAACTAATAATTTTTAAGTGAACTTCCCTCAGTTCCTAAAACCTTCTTTTGAAACAAACTCCTATTGGTGCTCTTAATTCTAATCTCTAGATTGAAGTGCTCACTTCCCCCACTGATGTGCTGGATATCACAATGACTCTTTCTTTGTTGAGCATCAATTTGAATGTCCAGAACCAGGATCAAGGAAATAAACACAAATCAGTATGCGCTTAGGTTCTTCAAGGGTTAATTAGCAGTTTAAAAAAACCCATCTTTTTTTTCTTGAAAAGAGTGTTGTGAAATTACTTTTAGCTTCTTTAGAAGTATCATGTGGCATTAAAAATTTTGGACCTCATTTTGAGGCATAGTGCCCATTTTGTAAAAAAAAAAAAAAATCTCAAAAAGTATTCTAAATGTAATGGCCAATGCTATGTATTATTGACTGCAGATACTTTTTAATGCTTCTGAACTTTCAATGGTTTGGAAAATCTATATTTTAACAAGGTCTGTCCAGAAACTTTCAGGCAACTCCAACGGTGCAGTACCATGTATGCACCTAATGGTAAAACTTTAACATTATTCAGACTTGTAAATCTAATTTCAACAGAAATTTCCTATATATAAATCCACCAAAAAAAAAAAAAGGAGAAACTAGTGCTCAGCTTTGCAAAATCTGTAGAATGCCTAGGAACACAAGGCTAATATGTTTAAAAAAATTACTATTTCCTGTATTCTGTTTTTATCCGAGTCAAAGAAATTAGTTTTCAAAAGACCAAATAACAAGAAAACCTGGCTTCAATTAAATGAATAGCACAAGCTGCATTTTATGTACTGACTTGTACCACATATGCACTGCAATAGTATTTGAAACCACCTTTATAGCTCTGAATAGTACCACTAATATCAGTGCCTAACATAGCATACATGCTTATCTTTATTGACCGATGTTCCCAATATTTGTCTTATGCCATTGATCCAATGATACAAAACATAAATATATTTTATAATAATCTTATTTAAACCTATATCTCATCTTGCATTTTTTTAATGTTGTATTCTTGTCCAAAGTTCACTGATCACATACCTTCTATGAGTTAAAGTCTGGGTCCTCTATCTTTATCTATTGCATTTTATAAGGACCTCGGGGACTGAACTTTCAGGAGTATCTAAAGTCCATAAGTACTCAACAAAATGTTCGTTATTAACATTCCCTATTTGCCTCAATTTCTAAGTCTGAGTAGTCCTGAAACTTGTCTCATCTCATCAAAGCTGAGAAGCTTCAGAGCTGTATTATGTATAAGTCCTATCAAGATTCACAAACTATGCATTCCTTCATCTAATTCCCCTGAGGGACCCCATGCATCTGATCATACTTACCAGATGGCTTGGTCTTTATGAAACAAAGCAATGGCAACTGCTTTTAGTAAAAACACAGATGGGAAAATATGAAAGCAGCCTTCTTCCCTCTGCATAATAGCATACAAGTTAGAATACTTACACAGTATGGAAAAACTGGGTCCAGTGCCCTTCACAGCCACTCTTCTATGTCTTAAGCATCAGGATATAGACTGATCTCCAAAGAAGCTGTTCCAGTGTGGAAAATAATTTATATATCACTTCCAAGAAAAGAGGCAAAATGAACATAATTTTGAAGTTAATGTAAAGCACTCACCTGAAATGCAGGAGAATTCATTCTTTTCTTGAAGAATTATCACTATTAAGTAGTCAGTTTGAGGAGCATATACCTCACTAGAATTCATGCTTCATCATGGTGACTCCAGGAATTTCACCATAGAGTTGCTCACTCATTTCTTCTCTTATTTCATGTATCTTTGATTCCTTTCTGAATCGCAGCAACTGACGGTCTGTTACTTCTTATTAACAGTAAGCATTATCTCCTTCTAAAGCAATCTAGAAGGAGCTGTCTTGTCACACATATATCCTAAGAATCTTTTCACTATTAATTTACTATTGAAATAAATAGGAATTTAGGAGTTGAAATACAACTGAGAACCTAAATGCACTTGTGGGATTTGGAAACATCCACAAAGAGAGGTAGGCATTGAAATACATAGCCTGCAGCTATAAATTGGTAAGAGAATTCACAGCATTCAGACTACCACTCAACACCTTAAAGAGTGGTATTTATAAAACTCAGTGAGTGGAATAGGGAGCCACACTAGATAATCAGAAGACAATGAGGAGGAGAGAAAGAAGTTGTAGGTATGCAAAGTCAGTTAGGTACAAAAAAATTTTCAATCGGATTTTTTGCTTGGAGGATTTTTTTTCAAATATGGTCAATTGTTAGGATGGGGTTAAAAACATGCAGAAATTGTAACATCCAGTTGTCCCATTCTTCTGTCACAGGTGGATGAAAGCCCCCTTGCTTCTCACAAGTTAAGGGAAATTAAACTATATCACCCAGTCTCGGGTGTGTGAATAGGCTATTAAGATCTGTACTTACTACAGTACTATATCATTCTCCACCTTCTGTTGCATGCTCCATCCTCCCAAACCAGCTCACTAGCTTCAGCCCCGATTATTTCCCATCTCAAAGTCAAGTTTCCCTAAATCTAAACTTAACATCCATTCCACACTTCTCTAAGATACACTGACTCATTCCTCTGCCTTTTATCCTCACCCAGAAGGTTGGTCCAGGCACTACCTCTGGTGCTGTGTAGCATGATCCAGCACCCTGCAGGAGCAGTGCCGTGGGATGAAAGTTTGCTCATAGTATTAGCCATGAATCAGTGAAGCAGGTCAAGCAAGTGCCTTGCAAACTGAGGGTTCCCCATGGACTGTATGCTATAGAGAGGAAAACATCCTTGTCATCTGTGTAAAATGTATGCAAGATGAAGAGGTATTGTCGTGGTTTAAGTCCAGCTGGTAACAAAGCACCACGAAGCAGCTCGCTCACTCTTCCACCCCCATCGGGATGAAGAGAAAATATAAAGAAACGCTTGTAGGTTGAGACAAGGACTGGGAGGGATCAATTCCCACTTATGGTCACGGGCAAAAGACAGGCTCAACTTGGAGAAGAAACAAAATCAATTTAATTTACTACCAATCAAATCAAAACAAGGATAATGGGAAGTAAAACCACATCTTCGAACACCTTCCCTCCACCCCTCCCTCCTTCCCGGCTCAACTCCACTCCCGGTTCTCTCTCCCTCCTCCCCTCCAGCAGCACAGGGGGACAGGGAATGGGGGTTGGGGTCAGTTCCTCACACCTTGTCTCTGCCGCTTCTTCCTCCTCGGGGGGAGGACGACTCACTCGTCCCCTGCTCCACCGTGGGGTCCTTCCCACGGGAGACAGTCCTCCACAAACTGCTCCGACATGAGTCCTTCCCGCGGGCTTCAGTTCTTCCTGAACTTCCCTGGCGTGGGTCCTTTCCACGGGCCCATCTTCAGTCACACACTGCTCCAGTGCAGGCTTTCCCATGGAGTCAGGCTATCTTTGGGGGCATCACCCTGCTCTGGCTGCAGGTGGGCATCTGCTTCCCCACTCCCCTCCATGGGCTGGGGGGGGACAGCCTGCCGCCTCATCTCACCACAGGCTGCGGGGCAGCCCCTCCTTCCTCACTGACCTGGTGTCTGCAGAGGGGTTCCTCTCACATCCCAATCCCCTACTCACTGCAGGTTCCCCTTCTTAAATCTGTTCTCCCAGAGGTGTTACCACCATCACTGACGGGCTCGGCCTGGGCCAGAGGCGGGTCCCGCTCGGAGCCGGGGAAGCTTCCAGCAGCTTCTCACAGGAGCCGGCCCTGCAGCCTCTCCCCTGCTACCAAAACCCCACCATGCAAACCCAAACCAGGTATCAACAAGTTAACAAGGCTCATCACAGAGTACTGATTACCCTGGTGATGGTAGAAGATCTGGGTGATTGCTTTAGACCAGACAGAATAGCGTTTAGCTAACAATCCCTAATACATTTGCTGAATGTGTACCTTTAGCTACTAGAAATAAAGGGACACTAGCACTAGTCAGTCTCCAAAAGGTTTGTCTGTGACCATCTTATGTGCAATGTTTGATTTGGTAGTGTTATGCATGCTCTCAGATGACTTACAGAGCTAAACCTTATTTGGAAAGAAATACACTGCCCGAAAGCCTTGCCGGAATCTCAGCAGGGATAAGTTAGCACTCCTAGTGTCGTGGTAGCCACAGGCCTCTGCAACTCTTCGCACGTCTGCTGGTAGAAATGTAGAATCTCGCGGAGTTAATTGGCAGCTCAGCAGGGGTTTGGAGGAGCTAAGGTGACATATTGGAGTACAGATTTGTAAACAGGGTAAGAGGTATTGTGAATTTATGTTATGTCAGCTGATGCATGTATGAGGTAATTTGAGATACTTGGGGAGAGAAACTTCTACACTTTACTAAAGGATAATAGCAGACATATGGGCAATTACTGCAAGCCCTAAGGTCACACAGGAAATCCCTTAGCAAAGATTTTCAATCCAGCTTGAAGTCCAGTTGCATACAAACACCTCTCTTTGCTTCTCTTTTCTTTTTACTTAAATGTGAATATTTCAGAAAGGTTATTCAGTCCTGCATTAATCAAGCAGCATGTTTCAGCAGGTCTTGTAGGAGTTGCATGAAGGGTGAGGTTACAATGATTATTGGTATTCCTTACGTCTTAGCTGCAAAGCAAGTCTTGATACACAGACTGTAGGAAAACAGGAGCTTGAAGTCAACTGCTGTTGATTTCAGTGGGAATTGCTCAGCCCCCTGCCGCTCCATTTCAATGGGAGACAGCATGGGCTAAATGCATAAGATATGAATGCTCTGTCAGCTTCCCAAATGGGTGACTTGTAAGAAGAGTCAAAGCATTGCTTTGAGCTCCTGCAACTGTGTATTTCTCTTTTTTCTTTTTTTTACTTTTCTTTTAGTTTGCCAATATTTTCCCCTTATTTTTCTAATTAAATTGGCTGTGGTTCAACAGAAAAACATCCCAGTCCATATGTCACTGTGTTCATTGCAGGCGAATGTGGTAAAAATATACCAACCTCTTCTATGCTTTTTCAGTAGACTGTAATAGAACTGTGTTTATCAGTTATGTGATTAAAGCAAAATACCATTTTTGCTTTGTTTTAAAGCAAACTAAAACCCAGCCTCTTGAATACATAATCAGCCTTCTTAAACAAGTAAAAAAAAAATGTTGTATCGTTTCCAAAGTTTTTTCCTCTATCTTTCACAAATGAGGCCACACACCTGAATTTCATTCAGTCAATGAACTGTGAATAGATAAATGTCTGCTTCACTTCTATTCCCCTCTGCATTTCTGATTAGATATATGCTACTTTTCCAATAGATGCAAGTTACCTAGGAGGAAATGTACTACCAGTATTAATTATACTTCTGCCATCACTGGGATGATCACATGACACCTTCAAACTGGAGTGGAGGAGGTCGGCTTTAGATTTCCACAGCCAGACTACTACTTACTAAGCAAGTCCCCACAGTGAGCCAGGAATGTTTCTACATTGCACCCTCACTCCAAGGTAGTAGCAAATTCCTATCGATTTGTAGGAAGCAAAATGTGACAATTTCACATCTTTTCTACCATTAACAGTTCAACACTGGGTTTTAAACACATTCAGATTAAAAGAATATTTGTGTTCATGCATACTCAGGTATTTCTTCCGATGGAGGGGCTACCTCCCATAATTCTGTTGTCCCACAAGAGGGGTCGTTTACCTGGTGTGCAAAATGCCAATATACACACAGAGCAGAGGTATTTTATTCCAATTCATGCTTGCGCAAGGATGGGGGCTAGGTGGTAATCCACAAAGCTAGCACCCCTCATGCCTAAACGGGCAAGCAATTTAAACAGTTCAGTTATACATATTCGATTTTCAAAGTTCTTCCACAAAACTATTACTGGGAGTCGCTTATCTACCACAGTTTCTATTGGGCTAAAGTTTCCCTGCTTGGAATTAAAGGTAGAGTGTTCTCTTCTTCTACAGCACATGCTCAAGGAGAACGGGGAGAGGGGGTAAGTCTTTCTGGTGTGGAATTGAGTCGGTGGTCGTGATCTCCCCCTGCTGCCTTTACCTTTCCTCCGGTTGTCGAAGATTTTGGCTAATTTCATGCCTATTAGCAATTATTAAACTTTTCGGTGCCTCCTGGGGTAGGATGTTCCCTTCTTCTCAGTCTTTTAGTTCTTCTTCAGGGGCACAGTCATTAGCAAGGCATGCCTTGGTTATACAAAGGGGATCTTGTTTCACAAGACCTTTGTGGCCTTTTTCAGGTGGCTTAAGTACATCATTTCTTAAGTACATCAATTCTACTACTTAATTGTTTAACAGAACTTGTCTTCATGTTTTTAAAGTCTGATCTTGCTTCATGTTTTTCATATCCATACTTCAGCAGCTTTTCTACATCTGGATTCCTAATATTGACACCCACGCAAATTTGGCTACATACATTTCTGCATACGGATGTGCAAAAGACTACTTCCTGGATCTACTTTCTTTGGTTTATCTTTCCTAGTCTCCTTACTTAAGAGCATAGGAAAGGCCATACATACCTAAACTTACTGTCCTAGTCAGTCGTCTATCTCTGACAATGGCCAACATAGTAAGTTTAGGAAAATAGGGACCTCTACAGTTTTACTTCCTCAGATATACCCTGCCAAATTCTAGCAATCTGAATCAGGGATTATTAACACATTTTTGCCTTTAATAATCCTTGATGAACATGTTTTCTATGAATTGATCAGCTTTGTTTTTAGAGCTCATAAACCTTTGGGTTCCATTAATTTTGGACAGCTTCCTGCTTCTCTCCTCTGCCTATTTATTGAGATGTGGAAAAAAAGGGAACCTGAATTGCACATAACAGTCAAGATGTCACTTCACCATGGATTTAAACAGGAGCATATTGACATTCTGTATTTTGCTCTCTACTTGTTTTTAACAGTTCCTAACATCTTGTTTACTTTTTTTTGACACTTATTGAAAGCCTAGCTGATGTTTAATAGTGCCATCCACAGAGTCTTGAATAACTCCTTCATGAACAGCAGCAGCTGATTTAGAGACTCTAAAATAATAGATGCAATTTATATTTACTAAGAATGTAAAAGTCTTATTTTGTCTGGCCACAAATAAAGGTATTACTAGTATTTTGGTTATAGATTACTGTATTTTATTTTATATGTATTATAATATTAATTAAATTGGAACTGTTATTGTCCTAATCACATTTTGATATCATCTTGGCAGAGTACCCTCTTGCTCACTTTTTTCCAGAGAATCTTGGATGTAAATCTCTCCCTAAGAAATCTGTGATTGTTATTTTGCTATGAATGCTACAACTAACTCATTAAACTTCCAGATTATCTCATCTATTTCCAGAATGGAAGCAAGTTGTATAAATTAACTAACAGTTACCATGCAGAACTTCTGATGTACTTCAAGTGATAATTGTTCATATGCTTTTCTATTTTATGCATTCTTAACCTGCAAATCTTTCTCTTTGTTCTTATTTCTTGAAACTGAGTCTGTCTTTGCATTCACAAGTTTCATTCTATAGTTAACAACTCTCTATATTAATATTTTTAGTCTTTTTAACCTACTGCACATAGATAAATTCTACATTCTCCACTTCTGCTTGAGTATTCAGTGTAAAGATGTAATTAAAATTTATTGAAGAAAAATACAGATGAGAGAGAATGAGCCTCTGTACAGCAACTGGACAGTCTCTGAAATGGAGAAAAGAAACCAAACTGAAATTAGGTTATTTTCCTCTGTCTTCCTTTGTTATCTACTTAATCCAGATTGTGTAGTAAAGTACAGTCCACATAGCTCCTTTTATGACTGTAGCTCTTCTTTAAATATTGGAATTTAGCCTACTGAAACTCCAGAAGATACTATCAGGAACAGGGATGTGTAGTAATTACATGGTTGTGTAGCAGCCTGGATATTTTATTTTGATTAAGTATTACACTGTCTATAAGATACAATAGTGGCCCTGTTGAAATTAATGATTTTCTCATTAACATCTAATGGTGCAGGTTATTATGCATCTTGTTTTCACATAGTCTCCATACAGATGAATGGTTCCTTATAGACTGTGCTTTAGGTGAAATATAATAATAATATTCTCTGCCATAAACAACCATGAGTTTCAGCAAATTTAGATTCTCACAGAAATTTTCAACAGGCTTAACTATGTGTCCTGGGTTCAGCTGGGATAGAGCTAATTTTTACAGGAACCTGGGAGGTGGGGGGGCATAGCCGGGGCAGCCGACCTGAACTAGCCAAGGAGCTATTCCATACCATGTGACATCATGCTCAGTATATAAATGGGGAGCGGGCCGGGGGGAGGGCTCTCGACTTTCGGTGGCGGAGAGTCGGGTTCCGGGTGGTGAGCAGTTGCACTGTGCATCACTCTTTTTGTATATTCTTTCATTAGTACCGTTGTTGTTGTTGTCCCAGTAAACTGCCCTTGTCTCAACCCTCGAGGTTCCAGGTTTTTTTTCTTTTCTCTCCTCCGTCTCCTCCCTATCCCACCGGAGGGGGGCAGGAGGAGTGAGCGAGCGGCTGCGTGGTCCTTTGTTACCGGCTGGGCTGAAACCACAACACTATGTTAGTTTCAAGATGCTTAATGCTGATTTGAAATTATTTTGAATCAATGAGATCATAATCAAATTTGTTATGAGGATATGAAATTGATGGTAAATACAAGCAGAAGTCTAAAGAGTCATTCCAGCAATAGTTCACCTAAGGGTTACTTGTCAGTAAAGAATTTGACATTTTTTCCTGGATCATTAATGCTAGTGTGGAAGTCTGTTAGAATCTCAAGAATTTTTAGTTGCAGAACAACAAAGAATCTGGACAACAGTTAACAGAGCACAAACAGCAAGATTAATAGATCTAGACTTACACAAGCAATTCTATTCCTGAATAACACAGCCTTGTAAAATAATGTAATACAATTTAAAATAACAAATTAATGGACAGTTTTTGACAAAAATCTGTGAATGGGATGGTGAGGGATCCATGATAGGCCTGAGGGGCAGCAATGTGCAGCCTCAGAACTTTTTTCCATCCTACCACCTGCAGTCACTTCCAAGCGACTGTTCCCTGCATTCAATAGCTCTAGACCTCTGTGGGATAGCAATATTCTTTTCTTCAGCCTATCCCTCTTGTTTTGGGTTTGAGTGATCTGAAGGGACAGGAAGGCACACATCAGGCTCTAAGTAAGTTGAATGGAGGAAGTGGAGTGGCTGATGTATCAGCAGGGGGCCTATTATATGCTGATTCTGACCTTCAGGCAGAAACCCATTCCAGTATTACACATTTGTTTAACTCTTGCAAGCGTTCAAAAGCGCACTCATTTTTATCTGATCAGAAACACAAGCTACTTTGTTTCAAAAAGATGCTGTCCTTTTTGTTTGAAATATGTCTTTCCATTCTTGCATATAGAAAGCAAGGAAACACTAAATATCACGGACAAAGGATAAAAATCAGAATAGTTTCAGATAAGAGGTAAGCTGTTACAAAGACAGCTGTAAAGTAATTTCTATATTTAGGAGAATTTATAAACAAAGGACCTGATCCTGGAAGATTTAACTGCATAGAGTTGCTAAATTTTAAGGTTTGCTAGAGCATTCTTCAATAAATTTGAAGGCAAGTCCTTAGGAAATCAATCATATACATATGTACACATATGCACAGGCATACACACACATGCCTTTTTCACTGTAATATGCATACTTTCTGTCAAGAAAGTAGAACAAAAGAGGATCTTATTTATAGATGCTTCAGGCTGAGTGAGTCTTGGTCTTGATGCAGCTCAGCGAAAGACAGAGGCATTCTTCTGTCTGTTTTGACTCATCGTGAGTGTTATCTTTGTGAACACCATTTTTGGCACTGTGTGACCAAGCCACTTTTAAATTAATACTCCCTCTTTGGCAAGCCATGCCCAGTAACAAATGCATGTCACCTTACAGTATGAAATATGTCCAACTTACATTACGAAATACCAGTGCAACTTGGCATTATTGACCATAACAGGGAAAAAAATCAGGCTGATAAAATTCAAAAGGCACCCACTTTGGGCTGTGTGAGTAACTCGGCACTGTAGACAGGAAAAGGATTAGACATTATTGTGGGTTTATTTAGTACTTCTTCTTTAGTACTTTTTAAGACTTCTGGGAACATGATGAAAATAGCTTGGATACCCTCCCACAAATGAAGTATTCCCAGAAGTTGTTCTTCCTAAAGTTGTGTTTTGTATCATTAAACAATTAGAATTTCTAGATGGTTGAAACCCATCTCTGGTGAAAGCAAGCATCAACAGCATTGTTTTTAATTACCCATATTACTATATTGTTTCTAAGCTCTGATCATAGACCATAGCTATGGAAAAAGAAAAAAGACCTAACCTTGCTCAAAATCTCTTAGGATGATCTGTAATGATCAAGTTAAGCCCTATAATGTCATTTACATACATTCTTTTAGGGAAGACCTTACCTCAAAAAAGAAAAAGAGGTAAGAAAAAAAGAAAAAAGAAGACAGAAGAGAGAAGAAAGAAAAAAGGAAAAAGAAAAAAGAAAAAAAAGGGGGGGGGGAGGCATTGTGCAAAAATAATGCTGTCCTCTACAGCAAAGGAAACTCCAGATATGTCATTTATATCAGCTGGGCAGTAACGTACCTCAGTCTTTTGATCAAAGCTATGATTTTTTACTAAAATTACAAATTATTTTCCTCAGGGGTAAATTTTGGCATTAACATTGTTTAATATTTTCATCAATGATCTGGACGTTGGGAAAGAATGCACCCTTAGCAAGTTTGTGGGTAACACCAAATTGCAGGGCAGAGGTGATTGGTGGAGGAGAGGTCTTCCTTCTACAGGGATCTTGACAAGATGGAGGAGTTGGTCCATTAGGAATTTCATGGAGTTCAACAAAGACAAAGTCCTGCACTTGGAGTAGAATGACCCCATGAAATTGTCCAGGCTGAGCAACAGTTCCGCAGAGAGGGAATGTGAATTTTTTGGTGAACAACAAATTGAACATGAGTCAGCAGTGTGTTCCTTTGAGATGGTGAAGCCTAACCATATGCTGGGCTACATCAGCAAAAGCATTGCTAGCAGGTTGAGGGAAGTGATTACTTCCCTCTATGCCTCTACATCAAGAATGGTCCACTTTTTGAACAGAAATATCAGCAAATAGAGACGACTGTTGGAGTGCCACCAAGATGGCTGAGGAATGGAGCACAAGACATACAAGGAGTGACTGAAGGGATATGGTTTGTTCAGCTCATGAAGAAATGGATCAGGGGTCTAATAATCTTCAGTTATCTAATGGTGCGAGGTTAAAAATTGGATGGAGGCAGACTATTCTTGAAAGTACACAACAACAACAACAAAAAGACAATGGTCACAACCTGCAACAGGGAAATTCCAAGTGTGTACGAGGAAAAAATATTTTCATGATGAGACTGTTTAAGCACAAGAACAAAGGCTGTGGAATCTTCCTCCATAGAGGCTTTCCTAATGTGTCTGAACTTTTGAAGCTAGCCCTGCATTGAGCAGGGTGTCAAACTTGATGACCCCAGAAGTTCCTTCCAATCTTAGGTTTTTTGACGATGCTGTGATTTTTTTCCCTAGACCTGGGACACATTTTGGTCTTAAGTCTGAAATTTTAGGTTTAACAGAAGTCATCAGGTTTGCTAGAAGATTCCTGAATCGTTTTTCATGGCTGGTGATATACAGGAGATCATCCTGTAATTAATAATCTGCTCTGGCCTCATTTCTAAAACAGTGTGAAGGGGAGTGATTATATGAGACCAATGAGTATTATCATGGGAAAAAAAAGGCATAAAAATAATCAGTTGGTTGGTTGTTTGCTTCCAATGGACACTAAAACCTAAAAGCCAGGAGAAGACATTACTCTGATTGCATTCACTGCATAAAAAAACACAGGTACAAAAGGTATGTGAGCTAAGCAGCTAGAGAAACTATAAGCTTATATTAGATATCTAAAATTAGATAAAATTAATGCGAATCTTCATTTCTAGATAGCAGATCATATGAAAAGACAGTAATGAATGAGATAATTATTTGTGTGTATACAGTGCATTCTCTTCAGAGGAACAATTGCCAGTTAATTACAGCCTCTGAACTGCTTATATGCATCGTGGCATGATCCACAAGGGCATCTGGGGAAAGATTTCATAGCAAGGGGCAGACAATAAGATTCTTAAATGATGTAAATCAGTCCTTTTACTTCTCTCATGATACATCACTGTATTCCATCAGAAAATCTAGTGAGCAGATACCAAATATACAGATTCATACAACTAGAATATCACATATTTGTATTTATCTTTTAAATATTATAGTAAATTAAATTTATTCCTGCCAGTTAAACCAGTTCTGCAGGTCTGCAGCATTATGTACAGGATCTAGATTTTGTTTCCTATTGGTGTTATCTCATTCTCCAAGTCTTTGCAAATACAGCAACAGCAACAACAACAAAAAAGGTAGCCCGAAGCTATTCCACAAGGAACTGTGATCTTGTCAGATCTTATCAGCTCAGAAAAGTTGGTCCTGGTCTGTAGCTGTGGAGACTTCAGTAGGAAAAAATGAGCTCAAGGGATGCCTGTATCTTTTGAGTTCATGCCTGGTACTGCTACAGCAAATGGTTTGAACCTTGACTCCATGTTTTCCAGCTATTTTTTTCCTGATTTAAGTTGTTTCAGTTCATATTCCTGCCTTCCCTGAGTTTAAGACGACTGACTTCTAGCTTTCTCTATGGGTAAGAAGGCAGAAAGAAGGGGTTCATACTCTGCTTGTCTGCTACACATTGAGAATATGTTAGCTTTACATGGTTCTATGGCCGCATACTACTCCCATGAAAATAATTTAGCAGATTGTCTTTTTTTAATCTTTAGAAAGAACTTTTGGATAACAATGATGGGCATCAAAATAAAAATAAGACTGGATGAGGGAAGATTGTATGTAGAGAAGAAATAGGGACAAAGTCAAAAAGGAAAATGTATGGAGAAATATATCTGTATCCTGTTAATCTGAATTCTTGTTTGTAAATGCATGAAGACAGGGGTTAACTCTCCTTTGTGTATTCTAGGCTTCATTACACACGTGGTTTGTTGTGCAATGAAGGACCTGATATAATAGGACATGCTGGGGATTAAGAGGGAAAGAATGAAGGAGCTTTACACATCGTTGACAATGTAGGAGGGAAGAAAAACACACAGTGGATAGAAAGAAAAAGAAAATAGAAGTGATAAAAGAAGAAAAATTAAGATGCCAAAAAAATGTGGAGTAAAAGACAAAATAAAGAAGGAAATATTTGAAAAAGAATGAAAAAAGACAACTGAATCTTGTATTAGATGTAAACATAATGTTAGCTAAGACACTTAGCTCACATGCAGTCACCTACAAACTAGCATCTAACCTCAAGTATCTTAACCTCAAACCGAATCCCAGCTGAAGTGCTTAAAAACATCAATAATATGCATATGCTTTCTGTAGTTGGTTTCTACACATCTTTACAGTTTATCTGCTTACAAAGATTTCCTTACTTCTGATTTTCCTCATGGCTCCTGTTGCTTCCATAAAAATAAAAAGCCACTTAACAGAATCATACTGAAGGTACATCTAGCCCACCTCTTGCCTTTGGTAGCATCCAGAAGCTGATAATTAAGGACCGGTATAAGAACTCTTGATATGGAAATATTTATTGAATTCCAAAATAATATGTTCACCATTGTACAGAATAGAGGAATACCTGAGTTTTGTTCCTGTTCTCATTCCCTCCTGAGGAGAGCTGAGGCAGTTTATTTTATGGGGCAGCTGAGCACTTCACTGTGTAGCTCAGAGTGAAAAGCCTGTTTCATCAGCACCCCTCTTTATTCATTTCCATCATTCTGAGGCAATGTGCTTCTGATGAAAGGGTGTGGGGACAGAAGAAATTTTTGTGATAGTGCTAGTTCTCTTCAGTAGCAAAGTCTGCAATTTATTCTGGCCTTTACTGTATCGAAGATATTTAGAATTCATCTGTGTAAGAATGAGACATAATACACCCCTTTTCAGAATGCAGCTAAGTCAAAAGAATATGTTCGGTTTATGTTTAATTTAGTAACTCAGCCCTGAAAAAAAGTTCTTATTCAGATCCATTATAGTGAAGAATAAGAGTAAAGGCAGAAAAAAGGGAGAGACAGCTCTGTATAAGTTTCTTCACAATATGGGGGGCTCCATCAAGTACATCATAAAATATATCACTTAGAAAAAAGCATGTGCTTTCTGTAAGCAAATTTTGGTAAAAACAAATTAAATTTCAAATAAATCTAAACTATCAATAAGGGTCTGCAAATCCTGGAAAAATAAACATTAAAATATATGAAAAAAATCTAGATCCCATTGTCCAGGAGGTTCAAGAAGCAGTGTTGTGAGGGCTGTTCCGGTCCAACTTATGTTATAAGCCAGGATCCACAGTAAACTTTGAGAGTGGCTCCACAGAGAGAGGGGAGAGCATGGTATAGACTGCTCTTTCGGAGGCTCACACCACAGTTTCTTTTTTTAGTACAGTGCTGTTCTTTTTAGATGTATTTGTTGATAGAGCTCATTGATTTCTGTTGAGATTTCTATCAAATAGCACCTTGGTAACTTTATAAGGAGATGCGTGAGAGATACTGCTGTTATTATTTCATGACCTGGAAGACCTTTCCCAGATCTAGAAAGTAATGTTAAACAATCAGTGCTCAGTCTGCACTGTGATGCATATAAGCCCTTAAAATTGTTGTAGGAGTATCCTTGTAATTCTTCTAAGTACTTGTCATTAATGTTAGCATATCTAATCGAATGGTGCTGCTCGATACTCTGAGACTTTTTCATTGTTTTGAATATTTGGCACATATATATATCAATTCATAATACCTGCCAAGAAGTATTTTCCTTTGTGAAAGAAAAACATATCATGACTCCTTTAAGAGTTTGTCTCTGTGATTATGTCTTTAGTACAGCCATCATGAGGAATGAGAAAAAGGAATATCTCTTTTATTGTGTGAAAATTTAAGTTCCTTTGGCTTATTGCAACCACCTTCAAGTGTTACAATATTGATTATTTAAATATCCGTTGCTACTCTGAATATTTTCATGCTGACTGACAGATCCCATTACTTTATCTGCTGAGGAATTCAGATTTGTTAAAGTTATGAAAAACAGCACAGTGTATGAATCATCAATCTCGCTCCGTTGTTAGCGCTGAGATGTTATGGAGACAGCTGGCATTTCCTTGACATGTTGTACGATGTCCCTAAAATCTCTCATCTTTCCAGACCTGACAGAAAGAAAATTAATCGCACAGACAGCGATTTGTCATTTTGAGGATTATCCAGGCAGCCGAGTAACACTGAGAGTACTAAACGTGCTGTTCGCCATAGTAATTTGTGCACAGATTCCGCAGTGACATAAGGACCAAAGTGGCATTTGGTGGGTTGCACAGCGAGGTTAATTGGTCTATTCAAGTAGCAGGCACTTACAGCATCCACACCCACTCCACAGCCAGTGCATCGTGCTTGCCTTAAGATGGCAGCAGAGTACTTTGACTGTGGGAGAGGCATTGCAAGCCGTGCTTGGCAGTCGAGCTGGGGAAGGGAGAATGGATTGTACGTTAAGAACTTCTGTAACACAGTATGAAATTAAATAAGGACAAGAACTTTTAAATCTTAATTTTGTGTTTCATCTAACAGTATCCTTGTATTTTTTAGAAGGAAATCGCTATTGTTAAGGAAGGACAACCTATTTAAAAAGCTGAAATATCAGACATGGTAGAAAGAATGATTCTGCAGAAAGGAATTATAAATCACACCTTCAAAAGCTATCTTGTATTTCTTGTCTGGAATACTGGCTTCATTTGCTGTTTCATTTTTGTAATAGACACTCCAGGCTTAACACTAGCCTTAATGTATTGGAGACTTGATTTTAAATTGGTCTTGTAGAATTAAAGTCAAATTAATGTAGGAAGACCGAAACCAGTTAAAAGACAATCATACAAGCAGATCAGATCTTCAACTTGAAAAAAAAAAAAAAGAAATATTGAAAATATTAAAAATAGAGTGAGACAACAAACTTCATTCTCCACAATTCCCTAAAAAGCTGGTGATGTATTTGTCAGGTGTGCAAACAGAGCCTAGCTGTCTATCCAGTAGTAGATACAAAATGTGCGTGGCGTCTCTTACACTGAGGATATGTGAAATTTTATGAAGCCTTTTATAACGCCTGCTCTTTTCTGTGTTATGTTCTTCAGGGAGAACAAGTTTGTGGTCCCAGTTCCTGTCCCACCATCACAGTCCCAACAGGTTGTGACACATAAGTGCTGTATGGCTGCATTTCTGTTTATGTCAAGAAGCAATCTGTGAACTAACACAAATCTGATGGCTGCTCCTGGAAGAATGGAGAATTATTTCCTACTTTAAGTTGTTCAGTAAGCTGCATAAGTGTATAATTTTAACCCAGGGACTGCAGCTGGTGTTTTACCTTTGTAAAACTGGAAAGTTGGTGGGTCTCTGTCTGTCATCTACCATTAAAAAGCAGAGCTCCACATGCTAGATTCGTCAGAACTGACTATCTAAGAACAGGCAGAAAATCAGATGTAAAACTCGGTGTTTATTTTAATCTCAAATGCTTTGGGGGTAGATGAAAACACCTGTTATCCCTTTTAAGTTATTTACTTGTTAATTTAATCCAGGACATTCAACTCATTTGTGTCAAGTCTGAATAATGAAATCAGACTGTTAGTTTAATATTTCAATCTGTACTTTGCATACTAGGGATTCCATCTGCCATTTTTAGATAATGTAATAGGAAGAAGCCTGAGCTACTCAGCAGTAACTTAGTGTACTGTATAGATATATTAAAAAAAATCACTTAAAATGACAAAAATATGAACCAGAGCATTGTTTTTGTGTGTTAGTCAGCTGACAAAGGCAAAAGGAGTCTGGAGCTAAAACTGTAAATTATAGCTCTGATTTTATATAGAACCGTGCAAAGTCTGCATCCTGAAATCTGTGAATTTCTCATTGCCTCCCATACACACCCTAGCAGTTCACTCTTCAAAAGAACCCTATAGAAAACAGTGTGCTGCTAATTTCTTCCTTTACATTCCTCTCAAAGGAATATGTGTTTGTGTATCCAGTATGTGCACATTTTCCTTCAAATATAATGCATTCCAGATTGGAATAAACAGCTGTCTCAGCCCCTCTTTGACATTGAGTGCTGAGCACTCACATCCTGTCCTGCCTAGTAGTTATGAAGATAGGGATGTGGAGAAAAGGCTAGAGCTAACCTGGCTTATGCTAAATCCAAGGTTACACAGGGATGTGAAGGAAAGGCTAGAGCTAACCTGGTTTATGGTAAATCTAAGGTTACACTTGGCAGATCTGCTGCCCAGGATGGGATGGTGACACAAAGGATTGCTATTCTGTTCCTACTTTTGGCATCCATTGTGCTTCAAACCAAGTAACAGGGATGCTCAAAATATATTCTTCTAGACATCTGTCACTTTGTACAAGTTAATTAATAAACAGACTACTAAGTATTAGTGAAACTATAGGCTATTGTTCCTATTCAGGCACTCAGCTGAGAGATAACTTAGCTAGAGGTCTAGTCCTGGCTGCAGCTTGTTTTTAAACTACTTCTTCAAAGTGAATGACCATCAAAAGATCCTTCTCAAAAACACAGTGTTATGAGCATTTTAGTGGGAAGTGGGAGATATTAATTCAAACTCAACTGAGTAAGAGAGAACCCCAGACCAGGATTTCACATACCTTGGAGAAGCGAGGGTTGCAAGACACAAGGTAGATGGCAAATGGTTCTGTGAATCTACCTCTTTCTTGTCTTGCAAAAATCCCGAAATGAAACATATAATGCTGAGTTAGCTGAAAGGTGTTTGTAGAAAAAGAGGTATTTTTAATGTTGTTTTGCTTGTTTTCAGTGAGAAAAGAAAACTGGTTTGGTTTCATTTTATTTCAGTTTCATAGTGTCTTTTTTTTTTTTTTCTTTATCTGTTTGCTTATATTTTGCTTTTGGTTAAGCTGTAAGGGCAATACCCTCATCAGTTATTTTTGGAAATGGACTGCTTTTCCTACACCCAATATATACTCAGTACTTTTGGAACTGGAGATAGTCACTGACATCACACATATAAATCAGCAATGCAAAACAGTTTCCATAGAGCTGTGCTGATTTGCCAAATTTTCATGATATTTGTGATATTCATTGGTGTACAGCTGTCAGTGATTCTTAACTTACAGCAACTATGTCAAGCTACTAGCATGCATCAGCATTCACCTGTAGGGTAGTTTGGGAATGCAAAAATAATATGAATATCAGACAGTTCTATTTGGGGCTAAACTTCACGGTTTTGTTTTACATTATACTATCAAAATAGTATATTAGGCATTGTGTAATATGAGATTTTTAAACTGAATCTTTATTTCTTTATATAAATGTTTGATAGCCTTCATGAGTCTGGTTATCTGCTGAATTAGTCCCCAATTGTGTTTCTGAAATTCAGAATGTTAAAGTACATTCTGTAAAACCAATGCTTTATTTGTATTGATGAAATGATTACAAGCCACAGCTAAGCTTCCCAACCTGGCAGTGTATATGAAGGATGTTAAAAATGTCTGTATTAAAATGTGAACCCAAGAATGCCGCATCAAGCTTTCAAAAATGCCTTAAATATTGGGAAATAAATATGTGGTAGGCGTGGAAATTGCATTTATAGTTAATGAGACTACTGTAGAATAATTCAGTTTGGTAATTGAATATGATTTTCTAAGGGATTGATTTAAATGAGTTAAAGCAAGAATACTCAGAATAAATGCTAAAGCATGAATAAAATCATGGGTACTTTCAGTCATTCTGCTATTTTGGCATTACAGTGCTGCATCGAAATTACAAACGAGCTCAAGGGCAGGATACCAGACCAAAGACTACAATGCAAATTATGTGGGTTAAGAAACACACCTTATATACAGAACTAAGGCTTTACTGTTAGATTAATTAAAGTACTATCACTCTAGTGAAGGAGATATTATTAACTCAGTCACAATTAATTACTGTAACAACTTATAATGACAATTAAAACTGATAAGACAAATGTTCTAGTATCAACCCTCTTCCCTGGTGCTGGGCTCACCCCTGCAATCTGCCCAGCGTGCTGAGGTCAAAGGCACTAGTCTTCCTCAGGAGGAAGTTATGTAATTATGGTGAGTTATCAACATCCTGAATCATTTAGCAGGAAAACTCTGATTTTGATGGAGGGTTTCTTCCCTCTTGCTCTTCAGTTTACTTAAACCTCTATTTATATGTTTGCTAACAGTCTGCTTACTTCATCTTTATTCACTGATTCCCACTTCCGTGCTATATCCGAGTTTTTCTATATATGGGATGTTTTATGTATGTTGCATATTTATTCTTTGCTTCTTTATTTTCCTCAAAACCACTTCTTTCCCAGTTCACAAGGCTGCATGCTTTTAGTGAATAGTAACTGAACATTTGTGACACGCTTTTGTGTCCCTGGGGTAACCAATATCATGTGTGTATATTTTCAAGGCCTACACCATGATCTTTACTCACACTGTCAGGGTCTCTGGTTCAAGCCCTTGATTTTCTTTGACATCCTTCGAGTTGTGGTTACCTGATAACGACTAATTGTTTGTTAGCACAAACTAATCAGAGAAACAGCCTTTCTGGAGTGACATTGAATAGTTCAGTCTACAAAAAATAGTGATCCATTTCAGAAATATATCCATCCATCTATCTATAGATACATACAGGTACAGAAATTATACTTTAGTTACTACTTGTTACTAATATCTAATAGTTACAGTGACATCACTGATATGTTATCAAAATTTCTTTGCTCCGACATAGTGCTTATTTGCTAACTGAAACTACTATTCTAAAATCTGCTAGTCGGCTGTGATTTAATGTCAGCAACTCTAAGTGTATCCTCAGGTACATCACCATTGTCCTTCCAGTTACCCATGCATTCACCCATAAATTCCTGTACAGGCAATTAATCTTTGTATATGCATGTGTAGTAGTGTGTCCTTCCAGAAAATTTTTCCTTGAAATACAAATACAAAACCGGAGGCAATAATCTTTGGAACAAGAATCCAAAAGTTCTACCAGTTTGCCAGACTCGTGGTGTAAAATCATAGCCAGTGAAAGTAGAAGGCATGAACAGATGTGTCGCTGGTCTTTTCGAAAGGCCTTCCCGTGAGGTCCTCGCAGGCAGCACATTGTTGCGTTGTTTGTGTCACATCCCTGCCTTTGTGAAGTGTGGTCTGCTGTTGAAAATGTAAGTCATTGCCACACACACAGAGTAAGCAACACATCCTCTCTTGAGTGAAGTTCACTGTCAGTGAAACTACTGTTTTCATTCTATATTTTATTCTGCCGCATGATAGGCTTTTACACTTATCAGCAAGGTAATGAGAATGTCATTCAAGGACATTGCAAACAGGATTAATTAACAGTTGCTGATGAAGTTTTCAGCTTTACGTGTATTCTGTGAAGTCAAATCTATCCCATCCATGTAGTTTGGGGAGTATTAAATGAGTTTCACATGATCACATATGGGTATGTTGCTCAACCATTAGGGAAGGCAAACCTTTTGAATCTGCTTCTCCTGGCATGGAACCTCCAGGCTATGGGCAGACAAATATCTAACACAAGCAGCCACACTGAGAATTGTTTTCACAGGATAAGGCATTTTAATTTGAATATCCTAATATTTTTATGAGAAAAGGAAGTGATGAAGTGATTACAACTAAAAGAAAAAGTTGCTTTGATTTGTAGAGTGAACAAGACTTACCAACAATCTTGTATAATCTTCATTTCGGCTTGGAAGAAAATACCAGCTGGTGGCATGTTTTATAATGGAAGTTATACATTTGAAGTTCTAAAATCTTAAGAATTTGGTTGTTTCTTTTAAAAATTCTGTTAAAAATTAGGTTATTCTTTTTCTTTTCTTCAAAGGTAGTCTAAATTGGAACTCTTGGTGACCTCCATGGGAGCTTCACACAAAAAAAGACCATGGGCTTAAATATTGTAATGACACAAAAAAAGGGCAGAGTTAAAAATGAAACAACCTGCTGTAAGGAACAGAGAGCTGGAAATCCAAAAAGCTTGCAGACAGATTCTACTCCTGGTGCTATTGTACCTGTTGTCTATCTTTGATCAAATAATTTCCATACTTTGCCATTTTACCCATCTATGTTAGAACAAATGTCCCTAGTTCTCCCTGATAGGATGATATTTCATACACAAGTAGCACTATTGTCTAGTATGCATTATAAAGGTTTTCCAATCATATGCATATGTTCAAATATCATAGTACATGTTCTATACTCAGTTTTAGAAGGTTAGTTCTTGATAGTTATAATTTTTTAAATATCATATAACCACCCTGTAGACTTTTTTGTGAGAATCTTAGCACAAATAAAATGTTCTGAGCAATCTGTTCTCTCTTTCAGAGTACAAGTGGAAAACAATTACATGAAGCTGGTAAATTTCTTTTCTTTTTTTTTCTTTTTTTTTTAAGAATTTATACCAGAAAAAGAATTGTTAGAAACAGTTAAATGAAATCTTGAGAGTAGGGATCTGAACAAAGTAAAATAATTTTTACAGCTGAGGTTAAGTATGCCAAGTGTTTTACCTAATAATATTTTATAATTGATTTATGATTACTGAAAATAGGAGCTTATGAAGACAACTTCAAAGGGTCTTTCAATCCAATTGTTCTAACAGAATCTGCTAAAACAATTAATAATGCATATAGCACTTTACTATGTTGTCATTTTTCTTTCCTAGTTAATGGATACTGCTTTCAATTTTACATTCAATTACTCTGATTAATTAAGCTTTTTTGTCCCCTATTTCTATTAACAGATTAAATGTAATAGATATTTCATTTGGGGGTAATTAAGCATCCTTTTAATAAGGAAAACTGATTTTTGTTTGCTTATTTAGCTTTATAAATATCCTTCTAACCCTGCTGACACTTTTTTCTCATAGAAAAAGCCAAGAGGGAGAAATAGTAATGCAAATGCTTCAGAATTTACCTCCACATTTTTTCTCTGTATACGAACTAGAAAAGGAAAGAATTAGAGCATGAGGGAAGGGATGCAGGCACTGGATCTGCTAGGTAGTCACAGTCTTACAGCCCTGGCTTGTGTTCTCTTTTGCTGGTTGAAAAGCTCAAATAGGCACTGTCCCACTATGCTCCCTTTCCAAATAGTTTCCAGTTTGAACGTCCAGTTACCTAGATCCTTACTTACCTAAGTGTTTTTCAGCTCTAATGGCACATGTATAACAGACTCTTAAGACACCTCTAGCTGCCCAGATCTTAATGGAAGATCTCATAGAACTTAATTTCCATCTAAGTAACATTAATAAGAGCTAGAAGAGATGATAGTAATCAGGAAAATAAACCCAACCAAAATAGTAGGGATCAAACTGCCACAAGATTTCCTCACTTACTGTTTAATGTTTAATCCCACTAACAGAAGCTCAGTAGGAGACATTGTGGCTGATTTTCCAGGAGACAACTTACCTTTGGCATGACACCAGCCACATATAGTTGCAATTTGGCTTCTCTGTAGGCAGATTAACCAGTGGGCCATAGCTGTGGCCCCTTAGTATCCTCATTAAGGAGAATCCTAACATGAGCTGAGTACATACTAATATATTGCTTTGTAAAGTGAAGACATAGATGCTACGTCTGAAACCTTCCTTGAGTTTATCTTAGGAAAATTATTTCATCATTTGCAAAAGAACCAAATGGGAGAAGAGGTGAGATTCAGCACACAGCTAAAATGGCTAAATTTAGCTCTTTGGCTCACAGTAAATAGACAGATGGCATTCCATTTACTTGCCTAAACACAAGCATCTAGTGCCATTTGACTTGCCCTAAGGTACTCTGCCTGTGTCCCTGCTGCTGCTCCAGAAGGGCTTGGATCTTTTTCAGGTCTTTGTAATATGTGATGGCCTTCTGAGTATATGTCAGATACCTTAAGATGCCTAAACTGGCAATAGATTACTGTATTTAGGCAACTGGATCCCTCCTGTTCTGGCTGTTCAGATTCATAGCCATACAGAATTCTTTTTATTAGCCTCCATCAGCTAAGGGGACTTAGACACATAGCACACAAACAGACAGCTACAAGTTGACATCTAAATTTATGTATTTTTAATTATGATGTGATTCCTACCATACCCCTGGTTTGATACCTTTTGCTATAATGGGATAATTAATTTCCCACTGTTTGCTTGTAGTAAAATATTACCTAATGCCAAGATAAGGCTAAGTGCCGGGTCCTGCACTTGGGTCACAACAACCCCATGCAATGCTACAGGCTTGGGGAAGAGTGGCTGGAAAGCTGCCGGGCAGAAAAGGACCTGGGGGTGCTGGTTGACAGCCGGCTGAATATGAGCCAGCAGTGTGCCCAGGTGGCCAAGAAGGCCAAAATGGCATCCTGGTCTGTATCAGAAATAGCATGGCCAGGAGGACAAGGGAAATGATCATCCCCCTGTACTTGGCACTGGTGAGGCCACACCTCGAATACTGTGTTCAGTTTTGGGCCCCTCCCTCCAAGAAAGACATTGAGGTGCTGGAGCGTGTCCAGAGAAGGGTAACCAAGATGGTGAAGCATCTAGAGCACAAGTCTTACAAGGACTGGCTGAGGGAACTAGGGTCATTTAGCCTGGAGAAAAGAAGGCTCAGGAGAGACCTTATTGCACTTTCCAACTGCCTGAAAGGAGGTTGTAGTGAGGTGGGAGTCGGTCTCTTCTCCCAAGTAGCAAGCGATACGACAAGAAGAAATGTCCTCAAGTTTAGAGGTTTAGATTGGATATTAGGAACAATTTCTTCACCAGAAGGGTTATCAAACATTGGAACAAGGTGCCCAGGGAAGTGGTTGATTCTCCATCCCTGGAGGTATTTAAAAGATGTGTAGATGTGGTGCTTAGGGACATGGTTTAGTGGTGGACTTGGCAGTGTTAGGTTAACAGTTGGACTCGATGCTCTTAAGAGTCTTTTCCAACCTAAATGGTTCTATAATTCTATGATTCTATAATAAGACCAAGGGAAAGTTTAGGATCTCAATACAGCACTAGTAATTTCATCCTACTGCTGCAAGAAGAATCTACTCATAAAACAATCTAATTGTGCCTACTAAAGCCACAGTTATTTTCTCATGATCACACTTGGGTAGCATTTAGTGAGTCTTAGACTACAATGACTCAGTAGAACACAAAACATAGTAAGAAAAAGATCACAAATCCATTGTCCTTAGCCCATGGTTATTTTAAAACAAAAAGTGAAGAATAGAATAAATATGGGTTCACTCTGACTAGATTTTTCTTTTCAGGCCAAAGAAAAGGTAGAAGACAGTGAGATAAATCCTACAATGAGACAAAAATGAAAGACCATAAAACATTAAAAGGCAGAAAAAAATGCCAATCTGGACAAATGCAGGCAGGTCCCTCTCTGCTGAATGTCATCTGAGTTTTCTTACACCCATGTTCACTTTATAGACAGTTGATGCAAAAAAAGCCCTAGAAATCCATAACAACTTCAAGGTTAGTCAATCCTATAGGCCAACATGTTCTAGCTGCCCAAACAAGCTGTAAACAACAGAGTAGCTCTGCTGGAAGTCCTCCTGGAATGGACTTTTAGTAGTGCACTTGGTTACTACACAATGAACTTATGTTGTTGTGCTCTGCTTCAGAGGAATTTTTACAACAACAAGCGAGAACATACACTTCAACTTCATCCTTGATGTTATAAGCTAATACGCTATATAGATCAGAAGGCAGCCATGAAAACTCTTCTGGTCTTAAACCACAAATTCATGGATGAAAGTGATTCTCATTTTTCTAAATCATCTCTTTTCCTACTCCCTTTCTTCAAAAATATCAGAATAAATCTATGTAAGCTTACATTCTGTATCTCTACTCAGAGCACATAATGTATCTAATTTATTTGTTATTTATAAGCTCAGCTTTTATGACACTGATATACCTTTATTTTTTTTTTAGCACTTTTATGATAGTGCTGTCATAGTACACACGGGAAACGTCTGACGTTTGAGTCACTACTGATCTAGCTCATAACCAGAACAGTACACTAAAACCCTTTTTGACTTGAAACAATAAACTTAGATGTTTTTCTGGAATCATCAGAAGAACTTCAGAAGAGTTCATAAAACTTGGAATTCCAGCTGCATATAGGCTACTTAACTCAATCTGATAGCAGGTGGGACCTGTTTTTCATGGATGAAGTTCTCAGAGTTCATAATTTTCATTTGTGCTTACAACAGTTTAAGATGGCATATTGCACTGCAAAAGTAAGTAAAATTACAAAATTGCATTCATTTTGCATTGATGATAAGGCACCTATTTTTGTTTATTTGCATCATGGAAATTCTAGCATCAGCTTATACTTCTGTTCACATTGACTTGAAAATGCAGCTTAGTCTTTCAGTCTGCCCCAGAAATCCCTTGTTTATTCAATTTATCTACCATCGTTTTTATTCTTTAAACAAACATTAAAAGAAAAATTATGACAGTTTCATATATTGCAAAGATTAAAGACAACTTTTGTGGTTCTTCTACATTGTAATTAATACATATATCAAATTTCCTGTACTAAAGGAACATCTAGAAATTCTATATTGAATAAAATTATCTCCCTTAAAATTATCTTTAAATGTAACTAGAAAAGAGTGGAAGTTCTAAGACTCTATATAGATTTTATCTATGAGCTTAATCCTGTCTTTCCTTTGATTTAACCTTAATGATAGGCTCTAGCCTTTCAAGACTCATGCAACTACTGTTGCTCTAAAGTACATCTTGGGTGCTGTCAGTTTAATACTTGCTATATGTAATTTGTGATGCGTAATTTGTGACTGCAGCAGGCTAATAACTAAGTGTATGATGCACCCCCCAAAACCTCCAAACATGCATTTATATATTCTAATGAGCCTCATGTTCTCTGTGAAAGTATCCATGCATGTAGCAATGTATGCTGAGAAATATATTTCATAAGCATATGTCATCTTGGTGGGTTTTACAGTATCAGTTCTCTACCAAAATAAAGATTCATAAAATAAACTCCTTTATCGTATTCAAGCTTCAGAGAACAAAGATTGCTCTAAATTATCCTTGATTTCAAGAAGAATGATGATATTGATCTTAACTTGTTCACATTTCCTTTTAATGTTGCTGATAGATGACCAATTCCTGACAGAAAATCTAGCAATCAGCTAATTTTGTAGGATTTCAGCATAGATCTTTTCAATATTGCTACTTGAAGATCCTATCCTTACTGGGATTAAAACAATAACTGTCTCAGAAATGCTCTTGAATATCCAGATTTTTCATTTTTCTGCTGAAAGAGGGAGAAGTGACAGCCTTTGCAGTTTGTAAAAAAGATTGTGTAAGACATTTAAAGGAAAATGGAGATTTTCATTGACTAGACCTAACTGGATCACACTGCATGGTAAAAAGATTGGATTTGAGCTTGAGTTGCTCAAAAAACTTAGAACTGAACAGGAGACAAAGTAACAGTAGGAATCAAGAGGAAGCCATCTCAGGAAAGCCAGGTGCTGCAGAATCAGAAAGTTCTTGTTGAAAAGAAGACAAAACATATATCAAAAGGTTATAGAAGGCTTTGTCTGGTCTCTGAAGCTAGCCAGAAAAAGAGTGTTGTACTGGGAAGCTGTCTGATTCTTAGAATACAGGTCTGATTTTTACTTCAGACTGTCCACAAGACCAAAGAAGGATTTGTTCCACTCATCCCCTGTTCCCTGTGTTTTCTTGATCACCTTGCTTTTTCCTATTTTATATCTATTCTTTCTTTTTTATCCTTCTCTTCAGGCTCTGAATGTCTGCTTATATGCATACACACATGAATAAAAGCTCTATAAAGTCTCACTAGGGAAGCACAGAGAAAACTAGAAGTATTAATCAGAAATTGCTACCTGTTTGGAAATCTTGGGAGATTTACAACTGCTTTCAGTAATGTCTACTAAACTTTGTCTGACAAACTTCTACTTAAGAAAAATGTTCTGTTAAAGCTGGTATTACGCTATTTCTCCTAAGGGTGATGAAAGGGAAGGAGAAGGATTAGCAACTACTAGCAAGTATTGCAACCCATAGTATTTTAAGAAGGAAGATTTTAATTGGTACAGGGACTGCATCAATAGCAATTTCTAATCCTGAGCTATAGTTTGACTGATATTTGCACAGTTCTGCAGTGTTTCTAACCAGGCCAACATCTTTTATCACCTTATTTCTTATTTTTTAACATCTTATTTCCAGTGTGTGAGGTGTTACTGTTTTGGTGTTAATGTATGATTTATTTTATATTACATTTGACCTGGATTTCTCAGATACATTGTTTTAGTCTTGGTTTAGTTCAATATTATCAATAATAGCTTAGCCTTTTCTGATATGCATTTCATTATTTTTGCTTTTTCAAAAAAATAAAATAAAAATGCTTGATGTTGGTACTTGGTTCTATTTGTTTTAAGTGGTAACCCTAGTTCAGAACATTTGAGGACCTTAGTGATTTTCAGATAGGAAATAAAAAGCCTGGATGAAGTCTCCTTATGTAGTTTTGTTTTCTGAAAAATGGTATAGGGCAGGCTAGTATAATTCACTGTCCAAATGACAAAATATGCCTAAAGTACAGCTTTATTTTTTACATGATATAGTGTTTATTTAAAAGAAAAGTATTTTTGTCAAATTGTTTGAAATTGCCAGTGTTCAGGGCCTTTCAGAGAAGAAAATGGACTATGATTACAAACCCCTAAATATATAGAAAATGAGGTTGATAACAAACATAAAAAAATACTTTTTTCTTCAGCACAGCTCTCAGAACAAGGCTGAAGGGAGCTGTTGAATTTTTAAAAGACATTTTGTAAAATGTTCAGTCAAGAGGAGGAAAAACATGAGAGACCAGACCAAGGCAACAAGCTAGCTAACCCACCTGAACTCTAAACATATTTCCTAGATGAACTCTTGGAAGATGATACTATTGAGTTGAAGACTCTTACAGTGAAGACCTTTGGAAACAGCCCCTTTCAGTGGTGCTTTCTGAATGTGGAGATAAATGATAGTGGCAGTATCTTCCTGTTTAATGTTATCTTTCCTTTTCTGTTACTCTGTGTCTAACAATGCTTTACCAAGAAAGAAGAAAATGTTTTCTATCCAACGAGTTTCTCTAGCATTTAATGTCATTACCTTATTCTGTATTTTTTAACCAAAGTCAGGGCACTTACAGGGCTTGTCTGCTCTATTCATGCATTGCACCGGAACTGAGACTTTTCTATACAATTTCACTGAAATTGGCCAATGGATGTGCAGACCTACTTTTCATGAGAAGCCAAGGTGAAAACAAATTGTACGTTGCATTCTCAGAATACACAGTGTACTATGAATTGTTTTAAAGGTTCCTTACAGGCAATGGCTGAAAAAGGCCTTATTTCTGGATCTTTCTGTGATTCCTAATGCTGTTGCTGTCAGCAGCATCCATCTGCTTGACAGCACTGACACTACCCCCTCTTCCTGAGGAGAAGATACAAAGCTTTAGTATACTCTATTCATGGTCACCTCTACTTTAAATTACTTTCATGGGGTAAGACTACCCCCTGAACATGCTTGTAGTGACATCAAGGTTTTTTACAACTTCTTTACTTTAAGTTGCTTCTAACAATCTTCTGTGAAATTACAGAAACATATGCCTATGTATGAAGCTGCATTTTAAATCTTAACCTTTCCATTTATAAATAAATCCAAATAACATTATGTTTATCTTCTTTTGTCATGGCAGGCACTCTCACAATGGAAATGGTTGTTGACTCAAAGACAGACCCTGCAGCAAGTAAAAGAAACTGAGTCAGACTCTGAAAACATGCAAATCAATTCAAAATCCATAACAATATCTTCACATGGCCAATATTAGAAGATCTTACATATACTAGTATGCCTATGACAACATATAGTCCTTTGGGAATGTACTAGCTGGACATAGTTACTCTGCATAGGAATATAATCATCTGTGGGATTAGTGACTGAATGCATTTTATGTATATTAACATCCTATTATTTAAGAATATCAAAGGATAACTAATATAATAATTATATTGAGAATAACCAACATCAACATTCTATGAACTATTTAAATATAAAACTGAGAAGTGGAATTGAATTTCATGACCATGATTTAAAAGAAATTTATGTTTTGATATAATTTTAAAGTTACCTTTTCCCTGTGTGGTGGGTTGACCCCAACCCAGTTGCTCATTCACTTTCCCAGAGGGTTGACAGAGAGAACCAAAAAGGCAAAAGTGAGAAAAACTCATGGGTCAAGATAAAGACAGTTTAATAACTGGGAAAAAAACTTAAAAGCCAGAGTGATACAACGGTAGTGACTCACCACTCTCACAAGCAGACCAATGCCCAGCCAGTCTCTGAGCAATGGCTACTTTGGAACATCCCTCCCTTGCCCCTCCCATTTTATTGCTGAGCATGACTTTCATTGTATGGAAAATGTCTTTTGTGAATTAAGGTCAACTGTCCTGGCTGTGTCTCCTCCCAAACTTTCACCCTGCCTGGGAAGGATGACTCCAATGAATGGAGTCATTTGGGAGAATTTCTCTAAAATTTGACTAATTGAAACATCTCTGAAGATGCAGCCTGGATTTTAAAATGGAGGTAAATTTTGAAGAGTCTGTTTAAATACATTGATTATAGAAGGTACCTCAGTGATTATTTTTTTCACTGCTAAAGTTAAGGGCAGGAATTAATTTCATCCTGACAAGTATTTTGTGTTCCTTAATCCCACAAAAATACTCACAATATGAACTTCCACAAGTTGCTCAGCTTCTGCATTGCAGTCAGTGATTCTATTATGGGAATATTCCACTGCAGAATATGAGCTGCACTATAGAGGCAAAACCCTGCACTGTATTCCAAAATGTGATTGGATGGATTAATAAATTCAAGCTCTATTAATCTGTGATTTTTTAAAAATTAAACTGTTTCAGAGTAAAATAAATAGAAACCCCACAGGTGAAATGAAACTGCAGTCTTAAAAATTGTGGTGTTAACGCAGACAGGGAGGTAGGCAGACAGAATTGTGGACCGTGCTGTAGAAACACCTTTGTCTTTTGACACTGAAATCTTACATTTAAAATTAGCATTCCCTTGAAAGTTGACAGCTGGATCAATGGATACACTGAAACAGATGTGAATCATTATGAAGGTCTAAGACTTTTTTTTTCTTTTTTCTTTCCAGATAAATTAATAAAGAAGTCCAAATATATAAATTAGGGAACAAATAAGGCACTCTTTGTAGTGCTGTAAACAGACTGTGACCTAAAACATTTGTTCAGCACTCTATTTTGTTAACAACATCAGATTCAGATCATTGGCTCATATTACCTGGAGACAGAAAGAAAATTGGTTGAACTAATTAGGAAATTTGCAAGACAGGTCATTCGTGTTTAAGACTCCAGAAAACATACAACATGTTTCATAATAGGAGCTGAATTGCTTAGCTGATATACAGACAACGTGCAGATATAACTTTTATTTATACAATAGAGGTACAAAACAAATCCAGATGGAAATGAGAAATCTCATCTATCAAATCGAAAGTTATTCATAGGCAAAATTTCATTTGTCAGGGCTTAATGTGCATGCAATTTACATAAATCACTTTTTTTTTGCATTAAAATAAGAAAGCTTACAGGAAAAATATGCATACTAGGAATCAAGTAGATGCAAAATTTTTACTACAGTGACTAAATTTTTCTCTAGATTTAAATTAATTTATTGTAGTGGAATTATGGCAAAGAAGACCTTGAACATTCTGATTGTAAAGCATGATGATGGACACTTTAGGTCAGTCTCCTAAAAGGAAAACCTTTTAACTTGAAGGGAACTTTATACACCCTTCATATGATTTCAGTGTAATATGAGATAAGGTATGACTGTAACATCTAATAGTTGTACCACTTCTTGAAACTAAAAAATTATGGAAGTCAATCATGAACCTAACCAACTTTCAGTAAAGCTATTATCTTCACTCATCCCAAAGGCAGTTTTTTCATTAACACAAGGGAAAGTTAGATAAAGTTCCAATAATCAGTGGTGCTAAACTGCATACAAGAGCCCAGTGTGTATCACATTATTTAAAAAATATGCTATAAATATCAAATACATTTGTGCATTGGATAAAAAACCATAGCGCTGCATTAATACATATTTTGGTCCACTATGGAAATAGTTTAGTGTTGATATGGAAAAATCATTGCTTTCAATTATTCTTGTTCAATGCCTCTGAATTACTTTCCTATTACCTATTGCCTTTCTCCTCTGAGGTAGTTTTGGTCTGCTTTTCTAGATTCTACAAGTCTACATTTGGTAATGGAAGAAGGAAAAACAAGTAGTAATGGATCATTTATAGATATTTTAAGATAATACTGCTCTCCTCAGCCTTAAATTTTCTGATGTTTTTATTAATTTATTATTCTACTATAATAAAAATGGTCACATCTGCAGCAGGCTTATAGAGTAATTATTGATAGGGGCTTTGACTGACGAATCACTGAAGAACCACTTTATGCCATCACTGAAATTATTGTTTGTTACCTTTTCACTTTAAAAAATGTGGTCACTCATACATCATATTTAATCAGAAACATGGAAAACCATTTCAATATAGAAAACACTCATAAAGGAAAACCATGAAGGTATGTAAAAACTGAAACTGCAGTACTTAAGATACATTGGCCTAAAGTGTATACTAGTTCTACTAACATCTCCAGCAGAAGGGTTGACTGTGAGCTTTCTGTCCTTAAAAATTCTGCAGAGTTTTTCCATCATCTTAACTTCCCTTTACATGATTTATTAATTTCTGATTCATAGGATTAGATTGACAGACTGACATTCCTGATAAAGTTAATACAGGTGCTTGTGTAACAATCTTCTTTTATCTGTTATTTTCACGGAGCCATAATATCCTACATAGATCTGTTCATACAGATAAATAAAATTAGGATGTTCTGTTTCTCTGTACCTAACAGAAAAGTGCAGTTCACAAGACCATAAGTTTGTGATCTTATCCATCTCTGGCCTTGTTTAGTTTACTAATATAGATGTAGCCAGTAGGATTGTTTCCCAGTAGGATCCATTTTCCAAAATAAGGAAACAAATATACCTATATCCTTCCTAACAAAAATGCTGAAAGGAGCAGTGGAGGTTTCACAGCTGCCACAAACCTGTTTCAATGTTTAATTCCTTTTACCATCAGAAAGTTTTCCTTAGTATCTGTTAGATATCCCCTGCTTCATTTTAAGCTTAGCGGTTGGGCATGAGGAATGCAGTATAGTCTGTCTTTTTGTCACAGTATGTATTTGAAGATATCCATGTTTACATTAAGAAAATACCATGAAAAGTTCATCATCAGAGCAAAGGAAGTCTTCCTAGGTCAAGTTACATGTATGATTTCTTCTGCATCTCCTTTATTCTTCCTTGCTGTTGCTCATCTTAAAGAGAAATTAGATTGATATGACATAGTTATTACCGGAAAACTGATGTTGACCATTATTTCTCTACGTGTTTCCATAAGGTCCTAACCTTAGAAACAGTTTGATTAATGTGGCAAATTGAAATAGAACTGACTGGTCAATAATTTTCCACTTATTCTTTTAACCTAAATATAGTTAAGCATTTGTCCTTACATAGTGTTTTGAAATATCATACGTCCTCCATGGTCTTGGGCAGTTCTTTGTGTATACTAGGACAAATTTAATTTATTTAAAAAATCTCAAAATCATCTAGAAAGGTTGATGTACCCTTTTACACATCCTTTGTTCATTTTCTTTTTCCTGCTAAAATCTATTTCTTTCACCCATTAGTTTCTAATCATCACCAAATTGCATGCAGTGATATCAGTTTACCAATGTAAAATTTACAGCACTAAATAAGTCACATCTGATCTTGGTGTGATGATAAAATTCTGTCTCATTAATGTAAGGAAGAATAAGCTTTCCTGGTGAGTTCAGAGAGACCAAGATCTGGCATTCTCTATCCTTCATTTTTTAGGATATAAGTATTTCTTAATGCTTTCTTTACCAACCAATGGGTATTCATTCATTCTCACTGAATTTTCAACAGCATTTTGTTCCAGCTTGACTAGTTAATCTGTATAGTTTAATCTTCTGCTGCTCAATCCATTAAACTTTTTTTGCATTAGCTATGTTGCTTCTCAAAGTTCACCACAGTATAATTGATTGAGCAGCTTTAGATATTGTGTAGGAAAGGATAAGCATATTACACCAAAATTACACAAATCCTTGTTTCTTTTTTGGGGGGGGTGGAGGGCAGAGGTTGTTTGAAAGACAGACTTTATAGAAAAGCAGAAAGATTTGCTTCATGTAACTCGGATCTACAGTTTCATAAGGTTAAAATCCCACATACTACAGAGAAGTAAAGAAAAAGTTTAAAACTTCCTAAGTGTTCACTCTTATGAAGCCACGTGAATGTACTTTTACAGTAGGTCTGTGTGTTGACAGCAGACATGAATCTTGGGTGAAAGAACTGTTTATTAACCTTGGAAACAGGAAAAAATGGCTTCAACCTGAATCCTTGAAAGTATTCAGGTACTTGCCTAACTTCACTGATATCAAGATAATTGCTGTCTAAATCTTCTGGAAGAACTGAGCCTCCAGCTTACATTTTAGAAGCATATTCTTATTTAGGTCCCTACATTGTCTCCGTGGTCAACGAAAAAGAAGCACCTCCAGAGTACATTTCTTTCTACCTATGTTATGTACCTCTTTAAAGAGAGGATAAATCAGCCTTTCACAGTGCTTATCTCTCTTCATTGACTACAGAGAAAAGCCTAGGTGATTAGCTTAAAAGAGATGACAAATCTTCACCTTACTAAAGTTTGCTGAGGCTGATCTCAGACTGTAGACTAAATCATGGGCCTACAAGACCACCGTAGTCAAGGCAGAAAGGCGCTGGAGAAAATTGGCCAGTAGCTAAGCCCCACACAACCACTCATTCATTCTGCTGCCAGTGGGAGCAAAAGTGAGAAAAACTCATGGATCAAGCTAAAGACAATGTAATGAGTGAAACAATACTGTGTGTGGAAGCAGAGCAAAATAAGGCCTTTATTCACTACTTTCTGTCAGCAGGCAGGTGTTTAGCCACTTTCTGGAAAGCAGGGCTTCAGCATGTGTAATGGTTACTTGGGAAGATGAACACCATAAACAAGAATGTCCCTCCTTCCAACTCCTTTCCCTTAGGTTTTATTGTTAAGCACAACATAGAATCATAAAATCATTTAGGTTGGATAAGACCTTTAAGATCATCAAGTCCAACCATCATCCATGCCCACTAAACCATGTCCCGAAGCACCTTGTCTACGGGCTTTTTGAATACCTCCGGGGATGGTGACTCAACCACTTCCCTGGGCAGCCTGTTCCAACGTCTGACAACCCTTTCAGTAAAGAAATTTTTCCTGATATCCAATCTAAACCTCCCCTGGCACAACTTGAGGCCATTTCCTCTCATTCTATCACTAGTTACTTGATAGAAGAGACCAGCACCCACCTCACTACAACCTCCTTTCAGGTAGTTGTAGAGAGCGATAAGGTCTCCCCTCAGCCTCCTTTTCTCCAGGCTAAACAACCCCAGTTCCCTCAGCCACCCCTCATAAGACTTGTGCTCCAGGCGCCTCACCAACTTGGTTGCCCTTCTTTGGACATGCTCCAACACCTCAATGTCTTTCCTATGGTGAGGGGCCCAAAACTGAACACAGTACTCAAGGTGTGGCCTCACCAGTGCTGAATGCAGGGGAACAATTACTACCCTGCTTCTGCTGCCCACACTATTTCTGATACAGACCAGGATGCTATTGGCCTTCTTGGCCACCTGGGCACACTGCTGGCTCATATTCAGCCAGCTGTCAACCAGCACCCCCAGGTCTTTTTCTGCCAGGCAGCTTTCCAGCCATCATAGGATACAGAGTATCCCTTTGATCTGTTCGGGTCAGCTGTTCCTGCTGTGTCCCCTCCCAACATCTTGCCCACCTCCAGCCTACCCACTGAAGTGGCAGAGTGAGAAACAGATACCACACCAAACACACTGGTGTGTTATCAACACTATTTTAGTCACAACTCAAAAACACAGCACCATACAGGCTGCTAGAAGAAAATTAACTTCATCCCAGCCAGACCTAGTACAATCTCCACCCCTTATGCCATATCATTTTCATCATGGTCAGGTCCTACACAATACAATAGATCTTCATTAAGCACCAGTCTGCTCCCTGTCTTTTCATATATACACAGGGAACCACAGCTGCTGCATCTACCAGGCTGGAACTGTAGCCATCCAGGATGAAAAGTCCTGCCTGGATCCTGAAGTTCACCAGTCCTTAACACTTAGGAACAAAATTTTCACAAAAAACAACTTTCCACTTCCATTGTTCATAAGTGGAATCTTTTTTGTGTGAGAAGTTGTAAGATCAGTACATGGAGGTTTTAAAACCAAGGAGGTGTTTTCCCTTTTTTTTCTTCATATATAAAAAATACTTATGCATTTGTACAACAGACTATATTCAGTGCATAAAATGGAAAAATGTTTAGTGAACAGAATGAATAGATTATTCATTTCTCTCAATTTATGAGAAACTCATTAGTTCAAATGAAAGTCACAAGTCTCAAAGACAACAGTACTGTAAATAGTTTCTTTGGACTCTTTTTTAGTAATACAAACAAAATTAATTTGAACTCTGAGTCATCTTATCTAAGTTTCAGCAACTGGATTAGGTATCTAAGGTCTGAATTCTACTACAGAGATGTCCTTCTCTCTGCTTGAACTGTACCCTTGGCAAGATGAACCTGAGTCAAAGCGGCCAATAAGCTACACTAGTTGAAACAATGAAAGCTCATTCTCAGAACTCTAAGTTATTCAAAAAGTGAGATTTTTTTACTTTTGTTTAAGTTATTTTCATTCTTTTACACTCAAGAGAGTGAGAAAGGACACGTTCTTCATTTTATTTTTCTCCTAAGCCATTGCCTTATTGGTTTCAGTCCATCTCAAGGTCACAGTAAAGGTTACCACTATTTGACAATGAATTATCCTAAATGAAATCAATTGGTGACCTCAGTCTAACCCCTGCTGTGTGTGTCCTCATCACAATTCAGCAGAGTGGAGAGACACTAAATGGACCCAGAATTTGAACTCATGAGATGTTTCCTCCAAGCCTCAGTTAAGGCATACTGCACAGTAACACAAAGAAACTTCTTTCTGATAATTTTCTTTGTGTAAAGTATTATTTTCCTGTCATCAGCATGAAACACATTTTATATATTTTAATAGAGAAAGAAATTTTTTAGAGTAATGGTTCTTCATGAGTTTTCATATTTAGTTTTCATTTTTTCATATTCTCTGAATAAGAGCTTCAGGTGAAATATCAAATGCAATGGATACATAACTTTCTGAGGTATAATGGATAACTTTTCATTATTCAGATGGCATTATTTGGAATAAAGGCTTTTTTTATATATTTATGTATTGTGCTTAACACAGTGAAGTGCATTTCTTCACTGTGGTTAGTAACTACTACTACAATGCAAAGAAGAAAAGAAGTGATGTAATTTTCATGCTATAGTTATACTGTCATCATTTGACTATGGCAACTACACTTTGTAATGATTTGTATCCTTGCTTTGTTTTGCCAATTCAAATATTGTGTCCAAAGAAGTTAATAATAAAGCAATTTCTGATAACAGCAGTTCCACAGAGATTTAAAAATAATTAAGAGTATTTACCAATTTATGAGACACATGAAAAATAATACTCATACCAGTAACTATAATAGTACAGTGATAAATCTTGGAACTCACTAAGATCTTCCTTTTACTACTCTATGTCTAATCAATGTTGTATATATGTCTAACTTCACAACAATTATTCACCAGACTAATTTAACACTAGGAGATGTTATTGATGACAGGACTCTGTGAAAATACATCATTTATGTAACTGAACGTGCTCTAAAACTAGAGCCTACAATTTCTGAGTAAAGAACATTATATCCAATGACACCACATTGAAGCATCCTCTTCCAGTGTTGGCAACCAAAGCTATTATACTCCACTGTTTCCTTGATGAGAACTTACGGACAATGATTTTTTTTTCCTCCTTTTTATGTAATCATTTGATAAACAGTCATATATACCCCCTACTTATAAATATATATATGTATATGAATTCATACACAGCCCTGTATATTTGATGTACATAACATGTTAGCTGAGCAAGTAGAACAATTTTAAGTATTATGTTGACCTTTGATGTACAGAAAATAGTTGATGTTGTTATAATGTCAATATCATTGCTTATTTTATTTTAAATATCCTTGCCTCAGATATATCCCTTTTCCCATTTTCTAGAACATAAAAATGTATATTAGTTATTCTTAAATATTTGTTAATGAATTTCACAGGCATGCTGGATGCAACTTGTATATACAGGCCAGAAAATTTGAAGCCAGAGCCAAGGCAAACCCATGCCAAAACATTAGTCGATCCATTGGAACTGATTATACACATACAAAAGGGACGATGCGTGAAGTGATATATAAGGTCACTGTGACAGCCAGAAGGTAATGCCAAAATATTCCTACTGGCTTGGCTCATTCACATGTATGGGCACAGAGCTGTTTCAGAGCCAAACACTCTGCATGAGCCAAACTTAACTTCCTTGGCTTGCCCACCTTCAAAGCACAGCTGTCGTGGCAAAAACAACCCATCAGACATGAATTCATTTTGCTAGTTTTCATCTGCCATGACTTTGTAAGATGCAGCCACCAAGGGCAGAGTGCTTTGCTGCTGCTGCTGTTCTGAGAATAATCTGCACTACTGAAAAAACCTGTTGGACTCACATTGCCTCTTGCAATGAGGTGTCAGCTTCTGAATAATAAACATGCTCCTAATGAGGTCTAGGCACCTCTAACCAAGATTTTGAAAATGTGACTGGTGATTTTGATTGTGCTACGTGCTGGGGCCCATCTGGAAGCACCTGAGTGTCCTGATTTGCAAAAACCACAGTCCTCTTTGCAAAGGATCAATTAAACCCAGTCTTGAATGGGACCTTCCAAAACTGGGGTCGTCAGAACCATTAGTAGCTTTTTAACTAGCTTAGCCTAATTAGTTTGAGTAAGGGAGAGTAGAAAGACACTGACAAAAGATATTCCAGAGTTATAATAGTTACTTTCTATTTAACTACAGTAGAAACTATGACCAGTTTGCCTTTGCTTGGCATCCATAAACTGCCTCCCCCCACAAGCCACAAAATGTTATCTGGAGTTTCTTCCCATCTATGATTATAATCAACTTTGTGATCCTAAATTACATTAATTCAACTGAGATCAATTCACACAAATATGCATCTGAACTCGATGGGGTAAAACCCAATAAATTCAGTGATAAGCCTTGGATTTCTACTCACTGCATGAATTTTTAGATGTTTGTATAGTTAATATAAAAATGAAATGACAAGCACAGAATTTAGCATAAGCTTACTGTTAAATATAGGTATAGATATTTCCCTTAATTGTCACTTCCTCCCACTACATAAACTAGTAATAATTTTATGTGAAAATTTACATTATGATTGTATGAATACAACACTTTTCTATCCAGAAAAAGGTAAAGTACAAAAAGCTGATGGCCAAGCAACATGATTTTAAGTTGATCTGGGTTTTCTTAGCTTTGTCTTCCTACACTATAGTTTCTATAGGGGTTCTGAGAATATTTTCTGGGTGGAAAGAAAATGCACATCAATTCTGTTAACATATCACATAGTTTTCTGTCAAGTATACATTTTTCCTTTTCTTCAAGGAAAAAAATGAAAGATTAATTTATTATAGAATATGATTCAATTTTCATACCTTTAATCTTTGGTTTATGTTTAGTTGAATAATAAATTTCTTATTTATGCAATACTCCTTAAACATTAACAGATACTCTACAAACAATCCTTTTTCAGATTCTTGTCTGAAGTAAACCCTTCCAGAACAATTGAAGTTAACACTTGACTGCTTCAGTTTTTTTTCTTGAAGTCAAAACATAAACTCAGGTACATGAAAACTATCACATAGGACTTTGTGAAAATTTTGTTGGTTAGATGTTGTAATATTGTTTAGATAGTTTATCATCAAGGTTTTTGCAATTTATCTTCCAATTGCTGCCTTATTTTAGTAAAGCAAAAATAGTGCCAAAAGTTCATACATCATCAAATTTAGAAATATTTTTTAAAATTACATTTTCGTACATTCTGAATACAGTTCCATTGATACCTGTGGAAATAATCTAACAGGCAATCATAAAATCATAGAATGGTATGGGTTGGAAGGGACCTTTAAAGATTGTGAATTCCAACACCCTGCCATGCCCAGGAACATCTTCCACTAGACCAGGTTGCTCAAAGCCCCATCCACCCTGACCTTGAACACTTCCAGGGATGGGGCATTCACAACTTCTCTGGGCAACCTGTTCCAGTGTCTCACCACCCTCATGGTAAAGAATTTCTTCCTTATATCTAATCTGAATCTGCCCTCTTTTAGTTTAAAACCATTACCCCTTGTCTTGTCACTACAGGCCTTGGTAAAAAGTCTTCATCCTTCTATAAGCCCCCTTACTTAAAGGGGTGTTGAAACACTACAATAAGGTCTCCCTGGAACCTTCTCTTCCCTAGGTTAAACAGCCCCAACTCTCTCAGCCATTCTTCATGGCAGAGGTGTTTCTGGGTAGCAAGTGTGTAGTAGCAAACAATTATTTGAAATAATGTGATATTTCAATGATTTTGGATATCAATGTTCAAAAGGAAAAAGAAGTCCCCTTAAACAAACCCTTTGTTTTCTTAATTGAAACAGTAAATGTACAAATATTTCTTATTATTGACATATATTGCTTTAGCTTTATGTAAATCTTGGAAAAGAACCTTATTGAATTTGTTGTCATAATCAAAACAGCTTTATAATGACTATAAATAAAACTGTAGTTGTTTCTGCAGTACCCGCCCTGTTATTTTCTGTAGTTTTGTATTTCTTAGGAAAAAAAAAAATTTTTACGTCATAATGAAATTATTTTTATGATTTGCTCATTATTTTCAGCTTTGTACCTACCTGTGCACCATGAGTATGTGAGAAATTTCTTCTGCATAAAATTCAGTAAACCTAGTGGAAATTGTTAGCTCTTGCTAAGCCATGTAGTAATCTATTTACTTATTACAGATATTGCAAAAACTCCATTCTAGAGTGCACATACCTTGAATTGCAGATAGAATATGACTGCTTTAGAAACTATTCCAGTCATAAAGAACTAAGCTACTCAAGCAATATTTGCATTTCTCCTTAGATAATAATCTTTGCCTTGGCCCTTATATAGTGGGCCAATGGATATCATATGCTGTTACACATGACAACTAGACTTTCTTCTTATTTTAGAGTTAAATTCTAATTATATTCTGTAATTCAAATATTTTTATGCAAATTTAACTTGTTTGCATGCAAAATTTATGCAAGATATTGCATTTTAAATCCATGCACGGTTACAAACTAATTTTTCAGACTGAATACACCACAGGATTAGAGGATGGGAAGGTAACATAGCCTTCGTCAGAGTTAGCTCAGATTCTATCCTCAGTAGTCTCTTGGGACTTGAGAACTTACACTTCCAGAGCAATTTCCTAGCCTGGCCAAATTCTTTAGCTGGGGTCTCATTTAAAGCTCCTGGACAAACTATGATCCATTTATTTCTCTGGCAGGTCTTCAGATACCTACCAGATGTCTTTTAGATTCTTGTTAAGTCCTTGTTCTAAACTTAAAGAGACAATTTCTTTTTTAATTCCATGACATGCCCTGAAATGTTCTTTCCTCCTATAATGTCTTCAGAAGCTCATAATATACAAATGGCACAATATATCAACGCTCACTCAGGTCTGGATTCTTCCAGTAATTTACTGGGGTCTAACTGTGTGTGAAACTATGACCTCTGTTAAGGTAGTTCCCAGGAAACTCGAGGCCCTGCTAGATGGAATTGGCATTGTCACGGTATCTGAAAATCCATCGTTAAAGACAGCATTCACTGAATTTGCAGTGAAACGCATTCTCATGCTGATGTGTTTATTGTTCATGTTACTAGTGGACTTTTCCAAAAAGTTTCCTCCTTGAAATTTTCTGACTTGTGACACAAGTGTAAAAATAAAGATCCAACATTAAATAATGTTTTAATAAACAAAGCCTCAAAACACCTGAAGCCACATCCATAATTTTCCCCTGTATACAGTCACAGAAGAACTCAGAAGAATTTTTAAAGCTTTGCTTTTAGATAAAACCCAGATTTCTTCAGGGTGATTTCTACACTGATAATGTGTCTTAGTAAAAAATTACTATTGCTGTAGAAGGGCTTGACCAATGGATTCCACTGTATGCTTACTGTGAAACAAAGGGATGAAACAAAGGATGATGCTCAAATAGATCATGGATGATTATTAAGGACATATCAAAGAAGAGAGAGATGGGTTTTCAACCTAAGTTTATCCAAGGTTCAGACACTTCAGTCACTGGGTTTGCTAAACTAGAATATACTCCTTTACCTGGTGTTGCCTCCTTCTTCCCTCCTCTTGGAGGCAATGCTGGCCCTGTTGCCTTTGGATTCATACCACGACAGATCCCTCACTCTGACAAATTGTATAGTAGTAAAAGAAAACAGTCAGACTTCAGGTATGAATCTTTCACTATGCAGTATAATTATGAAGAAAAAGAATTATGCTTCAGAACCTAATTTAGTTTCCTAAATTGGAACTGGACTCCTTTGGCAGTTTAGCTCCAGCCAGAAATCCCGAACAATTCCAAAGTTTTTTCCCAGTAAGTGAAAAGTTGAAATAGGTTTTTATGTGAGATATTTTAATCAGCATTGATCAGCAGTAGCCCCATAGCAATTAGCATTTAAATGAACAGAGAAGTAATTCGAAGATACTGACTGAGGATGGCTAGCCATGCTTTTGAACTTTCTCCTAGTTTCTCCAAGGAAACTCCTTTAAACATTTTTCTGCAATAAGAATGTATTCTGAAACTTGGCTAAATAAAAGCTGAATAGCTGTTGTCCTGTATGTTTTGAATAAATGTATCTTTTATAAGGTTAAATTTTATTTCCTTGGCTTAATATGAAATGATGTTTTCTGTTTCCCAATAGCAAGTGCAGCCACTGAACATACACATATGAGCAAAAGATTTGAGTCTGATGTGTTTTTACTAGGTGACTAAAGATCTTGCATTATATTTTTATTTCTACTATGGCTGTGCTGCCTCTATGAATGTATTCCCTAGGTTTTTGCAAAGGGCCAAAATGGAACATTTAGCATTGGTTTTTTATTATTATTATTGTTGTTATTGTTATTATAGACATCTACTGCAATCTCTAGGAATGCAGTCAAAACTACATTCCAACTAATATCATTGTGCTGCCCAACTAGTCTAAGTCCAATCAAAAGCGAGTTTATTTCATCAGAAATAAATAAATAATAATATTAAAAGATCAAGACTTAACATCATAGCATTTAATCTTAGTTTTTTCCAAATGCCTGGGAAAATGGGTGTATTTTTGGATATACCAAGAAAGTCAGCAGGCCAAACTTCTAGGTAATTTCTGAGTGTCCCACAGTACAAATGATTGCAGATTTCTGTCTGAAAAAGAGAGAGTTTTTCTAGAGAACTTTTTAAAGTTATCAATGGAAGTAAGGGTGATTTTTGTAAAATTTTAATCATCACATGAAATTACAATAAACTGTTCACGTGACCTGAAGTATAAAGTAAGCTTAAGAAAAATGAAGAAAATAGTGACACCCTGACATCAGAAAACAGGCTAAGTTATGTACAGGCTCTTCAAGTGCCAAAGGTACATACAGCAGGTGCTTGAAAAAATTATGTTCCAGTACATGAAATGATTATGACCAGTACAAGAATTATTGATCAACGAGAATGTTCTTAGTCTTGAGCCAAGGTTTACATGTATATGCTTGGAGTAACCCCACTTCAGACCTGTTTTGTCAATTTTGAGAACCTTTCTGTTCACATAACTCATGTCCACTGCTACCTTACTTGATTGTTGATCATTTTCTCCCTTCCCCTCTGTTTCTTTCTGAGAAGTGGCAACCTCCCTAGATGCCAGGTCAGGTCAGCAGGCAGGGGCCTCCACCCTCTGCAGCAGGAAGTCTCCCACTGCCATCACTGGCTGCTGCTTCTTATGCTCTTGTGTGGTTCAGACTCAACCAGCATAGATGTTTCATTTGATAGCGTTCCCTTACAACTTCAGTTCTGCAGAGCTGCTCCCTCTTTCTGAATCACCATATGGATCCAAAGGCCCCAGAATTGCAGGAACAGATGTTCTAACAACTATTGGGGACTGTGCCCTGTGGTACATCACTGCCATAGCTGAGGATGTATATACCAGTCTGAGCAGGCCTGCCAACCCACCCACCTTTTTTTTCTTTTTTTCCCAAATTGATGTATAAACTGCTAACTACCTCTGTTAGCTATGTTAAAGGTGCCTGACCCTCCCTAATCAAGGGTCAGCTGAGACAAAAGCTTCAAGCACTCTGTGATAAGGACACCTGGCAGCTTGTTAGGTACTGCCAGAGCTTGCTATGAAAGTTGACAGAAGTCAGAGCTCCTGTGGCTATCCTTACCTGGGAGCAGTGGTACCTTCAGGTTCCTCAGAGGGTTTCTAGGAGCCTCTCAAGAATCTTAGATAAAGTCCACAGAAGATCAAGAAAATCTCAAAGTAGAGCCCAGAAAATCCTGTGTAAACTGTTGTGTCTGTTTTTGGCTCTAACTCTTTTTCATGGAATAAGTATGAAATACAATGAAATGTAGATTACACTGAAAAGAAATCAAGATAAGCTGATTTACCTTCTCAGCTCTGCAACTGGAGAGAAATGTTGCAGTTCTAGGCAGAGGTACAAAATAATTTGATTTCTACTTAATTTGTTATTCTGATTATGTTTTATTCTTGTAACAGAATATTGTCAAAATACCTGTTTTATTTGAACAGATTTTGTTTGGGTTTTTTTGGGGGGCGGTATGAAAAGGTGAATTTGGAAATGTCCAGTGAAGTGAGCATATATAAGCATTTACATATGTAAGCAAAGTCTTACCTTGTTTTGCCAATTTTTGATCAAAATGAAACATTCTAATGCATTTACTAGAAGCCAAATATTCATTTTGGTTTACTGAAAAGAAATTAATCAGTGTCTTCCATTTGTACATTAAGCTGTATTTCTCTGATACATTGCTGTAATGGAGTATGAAAGCAAGAAAAGACGAAGAGAATAGCCTGAGAAGATAGGGGGTTTCTTAGTGGTCATTATTCTTGAGGGAATGCGTCTGATGGTTGGCCTACAGGAGTGAGCAGGTAGTGCTCTGCCAAAAATTCCTCTAAGATAAACTTTCGGCAGTGAGTTCTGAATCAGAAAAAACCACTCTGCTACATACACAATTCTTCTCCTTGGGAAGAGAATGAGAGCATGGATTATACATGACAGGTACATAGATGCATTGCTTAATCTTCTTGAGGGTGCTCAGATATAGCAATGATAAGAATGAACACAGGAACTTATATAGCATAGACTTTCCACATAATCTGATATCTGAATAGTTAATGACTTTTAAATACAGAGAAAGGAGTGAAGTCTAGGAAATAAGCTTCCATGAAGATAAATGAAAGCAGTAATCATGATGAAAAACAAGTGGAAGACGGACTGATTTGTATTTTATTGCACAACTACAGAAAATGAAAGAAGACACATTAGAGAAAATAGAATTTGTAAAGAATTTACAATAGTGCAAACAAAATGATAGGCACGACCCTTCTTTCTCTTCCAATATATTTTCCATGTAATTAAAGCACAGTGTGTGATTAAAAGCAAGTTTACATGTATTTTTAAGATATTTATTATATTTATAGTCCCACAACAAGTATATATAACACACAACAAATATATATGCATATATAAAATATATAGAGAGAGATACAGAGTTAAACTTTTCTGAAGAGCCTCCATTATGCATATGTTATGACAGTAAAATAAATTAATTTAAGCTGCATCTGTTAGAACTATTAAATGGGAGGAATAGTTTACAGGCTTTTCTGACAGGAAAGAGTGCAGTACTGAAATGTTTAATTTACAGAAAAGAGTGTACAAACTCTGTAACAGTTAAAGGTGTTTTTTTAATAGGTCTTATAGCATGAAATCAAGTGTTGTTATTGAAATCTGAAAGGTCACCTGTTGACATTAGTAACTTTCAACAATTATCGTGGTAAAAAAGTGAATTGATTACCTAATAAATTAAAATTACAAATGGCTCAGGGCTGGGCCTAAAAAGGAATGCAGAGCCTACAATTCCAAAAATTAGGAAGATATTCTGGGAGAGGAACTTATATAATTAATTTCAGTTTCCTATTTACATTTCTTTTACACCAAATGGGAAGAGGAAGGTACATAAAAACTCAGTTCACAGCATCCTGAGTCCTGTAGATGGAGATGCCAAAATCAGCCTCATACAAGAATACAAGTGTGGCTGAAACCTTGTTTCCCAGTTGTGGGACCTTACTTGTGGCTGCAAACTGGAGAATGGGATTCAAAGAGTAAAACCTCGTCTTGCATCTACACACCTAAGCTGCCATTTAGAAACAGGTTTATGCTTTAATTCAGAAAGTTTGTGGGAAAAGGAGGTGTAAGCTTCTGTACAATAACTTCTTGGCTACAGAAGAAGTGAAACCTACATTCAGTTTCCTTCTTGGACCAAAAGGGATGACCACCGCTCCTGCAGTATGCTTTAACAATATCTGGAAATAGTGCAGTCTGGGTTTATCCATCCCTCCTGCCAAAGATGTCACTCTGCAACAAAGAATGGGAAGATCTTAAAAAAAGTGAAGAAGTGGTCTATATTTTATAGCCTGATGGTTAAGGTGCATTGTTAAGGCAGAGAGATCATGGTTCTGGACAACATTTCCGTAGAATATATCTGGGTTTATTTTGCAGCCTTAAAAATAATCAGAGCAAAGACCAGACATCAGATCCCATTTTTCCTGAGGCTGTGTGATCTGAGAGGTTAATTGGCAATGCTTTTGGTCTGCAAATAAGTACTGATTTACAGGACATGTATGTCATCATATTTTGGAAATACATATACATGAAAAAGTTGCTTCAAAAGCTGGTGTGTAGGCTATTACTGTTCAAGCACTAAAGAAATATCAAAACACAGACAGGGTGGATCTGGAAAGTTATTCTGTTTTCAGATTAATGTTGCAGACATCAGAGATTTCAGATGAGAATCTGCTGTTTTCCTGTTGTACTGAAATTAACAAAAATTGTAGAGCTTTCAGGTGGTAAATATTGAATGATGACACCTTTAAAACATCAAAGCAATGTATGGAACAATGAGCAGTTTGCTGGAATGGAAGAACAGAAAACATTTGCTTAATTAATTATACTCTAACCTATATTGCTCCATACAGTACAATAAATGTGTAAATAGTAAGAGGAGAAAGTTTGTTTGGTTTTTCTTCTTAATATGTTTGTAAGAATGACATTCAATTTGTCTAATCATTTTTAAAATCAAGTTATACTAGAAACGGAATACTTACTTATCTTCACTGTGATGGATAGAAAAAAGAAGAAAAAATGTACTAGTAATAAAACAAATGGGGGAAAAAGACACCCAAAGCTGTATTCTTGAAATTAAGGTACAAAATTGCTAGATTTTTAATAGGGGAAAGAATTCTGAATTCAAATATTTTCAGTATTATTCCTTTTTCTCCTCCCAATTCTATATGCAAAGTTATTCCTTCATGCAGTTAACCTTGACAAGAAACTGTTTTCCAAATCACATATTTTTTATAATCTTAAATTCTATATTATGTAGTGAAGATGAATGTTGTATACAATTTGTCTAGAAGTTTCCATAGTACCCTCTTAAGCACTTGAAAGTCTCTGTAAAAGTCCCAGTTAAAATTTCTTTAACAAAAATTATGGATTCCTATGTCCTCACATCTCATTGCTCTGTTTTGCAGGTCAATAAAATTGGTCAGAGTGCACTCTTTGGTCCCAACCTTGACAACGTGTCAGAAATACCCACCCCACTCTGAAAACATAATAGTTGTTCTTCATTGATGCTTCTGGTTTAGAAATGAGCATTTTACAATGGCACTAAGAAGCAAAATCGGTCTGTCCTGAATCCTCAAGTTTTAACGCATCATTTAAAATCTAGCTTCATACAACTGTTTTCCATCCTATAAGCTCATATATACTACTATATTCGGTATAGTATCATATGGGAATAACAGTATTTATCCACTGAAAGGATTTATGATTTTCATTAGATTATTTGCCATAAGATATAAATTTTAACCATACCTTCATATTTCTAGGATATCAGCCTGATAACAGAATTAAGAATCATAATATTTTTTTTAAAAACTACAAAATTTCTTGATTATGACTTTTTAATGATTATTAACTTTTCTTCAGGTAGGGAGAAATTGGAAATTTTTCAGTTCATATTTACTGTTACTTTATTATATTTAATTCAACAAACTGTCTCAGAGTATGTTATGAAGCTTTCTAAAAGTGATTTTTTTTCTTTTTCTCCAAAATAATCAGGTTCTTCAGCATGCAAACAGCTATTCACATACTAAAGTAAAATAAAAGTCCTATTGCCATTTCAGAAACATGTTGAAAGCTGCTGATGTTCCACTTTTTTACGTGTTAAAACACAAAGCATTACCTTATGGCAATCAAAAATAATTTCTTCAAATCACTGTAGCCATATCACTTAAAACATAAACATTTTTTGCAATACAAGTTTAATTGCAATGCTGTATATTGTAATACTACAGCATTTAAGATACTGAGAATGTAATTGATCAGACAGCACAGACTTTCCACAAAACCTTTTCTCAGTGTCTTTTGTAAGTTCAGACCTTAAGAAATCTGAGGCAGGAGAGCTCAAAAAGAGAAATGGGAAGAGAAAAATCGTGTTCAATAGGTTTATAACTTACTTAACTAAGCATCTGCATTATAGAACTTTAACCATGTTTAGTTATTTTGGATGTTATCCAAAGCCCACTAAAACAAGTAAGAAGAATCTCCAGTGTTTAAATTGTTTTCTAGATAAGATATTGGCTTTGATTCAAAAAAATGTTTACACAAATACACTTTAAGTGCTGGTGTACTTTAATGACACAAGTTTCAAATGAAAATGAAGATATTTTACTTTTATTGTTGTATTTATTTTATTGTGGTATGTTCCTGAACAACCAAAAGGTTACTTTTTATATTTATTTGCAGAAATGTAAATGATTGTGTTGGTTTCAAGATAATGGAGAATAATAAATCTTCCTACTGAAAATTCTAAGAAAAAAGTCTTAGTTCATATGTTAGAATCATGGCTAGATTCCCCCAGGTGGGAGAGTTGGAGAGAATGACACTTAGCTTAAGTGCCTAGGTACTTATGTTCAGCATTTTGGACCCACTAGAATTCACAAAATGGAACTGCTATCTATAAGCCTCCTGTTTCCATCACCATGCACACAACTAATTCCACAACAGCCTGAAAACAGATAATCAAAATGAAACACATCTACCACTGCTGAAGGCATGGATGAGAATACCTGATCCCACAAAAGAGGAGGTACTATCCCTTCTTTCAGTCATTGAAACACTGCTGATTGATAGCACTGAGATGCTCTTTTGGCAGTAGGAAGCAGGTAACAGTATGGGAACCTCTGCTTGCAGGACCACGATGCACGTACACACTAGAATGTGTATATTAGCATAATTTTGACACCTCAGAGGCTCTACAACTTTTTGTGATTGAATAGATGTTAAATGGAGTTTTCCGCTCAGTTTGAAAAGCAGCATCCCACAACACTTGTTATCAATTATCTATGTGCTTCTCATGCATCCATCACTTCAGTAGCTCAGCACCAGTCAAAGCAAACTTCTTTCTGACATAATGATCACGGATGTTTTATTAAATTCTATTGTATGCTCCAGTCTTCTTAGTCGTCAACATAGAAAAATAATTTTGTTTAAGGGTTTCAAGGACACATTTAGAATCCTTTTCCATTGGCATGACAGTTACTGTCTGAGTAAAGAATTATCCAGAATTTGAAGCAGTCTGGCAATGGCATCTATACAAACATTGAAAGGAAAATGTTCTTGACATTTCAAAGACATGTAGACTATCATATTTTGTTTGCCTGAAAATTAAATCAGTTATTCTGGGGAAAGATGTATACAGTTGGTATTTACATTTTGTCCTTTAAATATACCTGTTCATGAAATGTTGGGAGGGGGGAATATTGCACTAATGTTATACTGAAACTTCAGCATCTCTTGAACAAACTCTACTAATATGCAGAATCTTGCCTCTGAATTATAATGTGGATTTTGTTTCCTATGAGTAAAGAAACCAGCAAAACCTTCCAGATCACTGTTACATATTGAATAGTCCCTTCATAGGAGTACATTAGAACAAATTCTATCTGTCTGTCACAGTTAATACCCAGAGAGCAAGCTAATGTACCAGTCACTACAGTATTCTGTACGATCCCTGCAGGTTCGTTTTACAGCAGTTCGGGAAGGATGGCTAAAGGCATGAAAAATATAATGTGTAATCCAGAGACAACTGTGTGATGATGAGCATGATAGTATGCTTGGCTACAAGGATCATACCTGATGACAGCTAAATGAAATGGGCTGTAACTTCAGTTTATAATCCTTACAGTCTTGTGGCAGCTTCAAAAATAAGCTGCACGCTTTTAAATGGAATAATTTGTTGTGTTAGTTTTTTTTTTCTTGCAGGTGTTTTTTAGCTGTCATTATTCTTTCTCATTACCAAAATCCTAGAAAAGCTGTAAATTATCAATCCCTTACTCTTCATCTTTGTCTGATTTTAATAATCGATAGACCTAAACAAGATGGATTATAAGCATACTGCAAACTTTTTATTCATGTCACCCTTACACAGTGATGGTGGCTGCACTGTAGTGCAAAGAATACATCAGATTATCAGGTGATGAAAGCTCCCCAACTTCCACTGATTTCATCAGTGATTCTATTTCCTGATTTATATTAATGATCCAATAATCTTCTTTCAGTGACATTAAATCTTCTTTTCCTCCTGAGAAATATGCATAAAATGGATTTTACTTCATCAGAGAAGTGTGGTTTCAGCTGTTTCTGTGTCACCTCTTGCTGTTGATTTTATATTGGTTCTCCTCACTGCAAACAGGAAACATAGTAGGCAGAATCAAAGCTGATATATGTCATGTTCTTTTTACTAAAGAAAGTTTAACATGATTGGGACTTTAGAGTATAGCTGAATGCTACAGAAGCCATCATATTTAGGAGTTTCAAAGACAGTTAAATACAGGATAGATGTGTTAGAATTGAACCAGCAGAGTCAGAAAGAGAAAAAGGGTCTCAGAAAAAGTATGGGTCTCAGACAAAGTATGGTGACAAACATTTTCAGTGAGAAATCAGGGTTGCATATAGATGATCTACAAGACCTGGGAATTTCAGAAGATTTACAGGATAAAACAATAGATACTAAAATGTCTGTTTTCCTCTGAATTCACATACTCTAGGAACAAACACTAGTGATGCTGTCAGAATGATGAGTGTACTTGATGGGGAGAGAGCATTGCAGCAATTTTGCCCAACTAGCTAGAACAGTGAATGCGCTGTGCGCCGTGATTCAGCTGCACAAGCAACAATACCATCTCCAATGGTCTACCAGTGGCCACCACTAGATTTTGTGTTAGGAAGATCAACATATGGGCTAAGACCCTTCTTGTACATTTTGTTCCTTACTTTCCACCTGCATGTATAGCATGTGCTGCTCTTAAACAAGAGCTTTTAAGGTTGCTAAGACTAAGGATGTCTAGGGAAAACGCTTAAGGTAGTGTCACCACACACCAGAAAGCAGATCAGGCCAAGGACAGCTCTGGGATTTTTAAGTCCTCTGGCCAGAAGCTATGCCCTTTCATCTGATTATTCACTCTTCTGGGACACACAAATCCAGCTCTGTATGTGAAGTACATGAAAAATGCTACTGATTCAGCAGTTTTTCCTCACACTGTTAACTTACATTAATTCGATGCATATGTAAATGACTGAGACAGAGAAGACAAGGATCTTCCAACCTTACGTTATTGGTCAGATTTGACTTATGAGAATTTTGAATGAAATCAATGTCTCTGTCTCCCAGTGGGCCGTCCCTAGGCTTCCCTTCAACAATTCATTTGTTCCAGAATTTTTGGCTGAAGAACCACTTCTGCATCCTACATATTTGACTGGATTGAATAAATCATTGCTGCCCACAGCATCTGGGAGTTGGCAAAAACCGTCAGATATACAGCAAGGATATAGCTTTGTTCTGGATAGCTCATTAGAACAGTCCTGCCGTTCCCTGAATGCACAGATTTAACTAGATTAAAAAAGGGAACTAATTAGGTCCACAGAGCTTAAGCCTCTTACACCAGCTCATGCATGATATTCAAGTTTGTCTGTATTAAGAAATAAGCAAGAGACAAAAAGAATAAAAGATGTTAATTTAATTAATTTAGACATTTCAATCAGACACTTTCAAAATTTGTGTCTTCCCTTTAATTCAAACAAATTACCTCTTTTTGTATGTGTTCTAATGTCTCTGGTGTTGCATTGCTCTGTGAATTTGTGCTTTCTCACTTCCATCTTTCCATGATCAAGTAAGCAGGTTGTCACCTGAGATGAAAAGCTGGATTTTGGTTTGATAAGACTAGTGTTTTCTCTTTGCAGTGGCTAAGGTAATATTTTATATTGCCTAAGAAAAGGTCAGGAGAATTCTGGCTTTGTCCATCCATGGTTCTATCTCAGTAGTTCACCATGACTAGAGCTCTGTCTTTGCCTTGCAAGTACTTCTACTAGGATATTACTCCATAGATTTAGAAAGCTGTATGGACACTAAAGCAACTGATATCTACTAGATTACATTGTGTTATTAAAATCCTCTTTTCCCCCATATTAGCTACATTGCAGGAGATTCTGAGTTGTTACTGAATTCACTCAACCTGAATGTTGGTCATTCAGTTACAAACATATGTACTAATGTGCTCAGTTTCAGTCATATCCTTTGAGCATCATAGTGATGGATTTTGTCTTGTGTGAATAAATGTTTGGGATTGGATGATATCAGTGAAGTGATGCATCCAAAGCTTTCAGAAAATATTAAGTAAGTTAATTGTAGGAGGCCAGCCTTCCCGCAAACTTACCAGTAGGAAAACATTAACCAAAAATGAGTTTCACCTTTTTTTTAACACGGTTTTCACATGGTGTTCGCCCATTCATGTTCAAATTAAACATCTCTGAAGAAGTATTCTTTTAAGAATAGTAGTGGTATTTGGTGGACAACAAACAGATTGCTTTATTGCCAAATTCAAAATACATCTAAACAAATCTTTAGTAGCAGATCTTTGAACTTTAATTGAAGATTTTACAGTAAATCGTAAAGAAGTGCTGTGACCCTTTAAATTTTGAAAGTCAGAAGTTTGATCTAATGGGTGAGAAGGAATGGGACATTTCAAATGAACAGATGGAAATGTGTGAAAAGCTAATTTCATAATAAGCTGGAGAAATAACATAGGTACTGGGAAGAAAGAAACCCAAAGCAACACAACTCCTACAAGAAACCCAACAAGAACATTTCAAATAAATGCACATGAACTACAACATTTTCAAAAAAGATAATGTGTTTGCAATTTCCACAAGAGTCGATGGGTCAGAAAACCCTGGGTATTTTATTTACTCTTTTGTGGCTATAACTTACCCCTGTCAGCTAAGCTTACAAGTTTGGCAATCAAAATTGGCATCAATAACTTGGTAAATATTTAGACAGCATCTTTAAGTACTTTATTGCATTAATAGGGATTATTTTTTTCTTACATATTTAAATATTATGACAGTGCTTTAGCTACTCTTTTCTCTTTAAACTGATCAGGAACAATAAAGGTACAAACTCCACTTGGCTCTGTTCTCTTCCAGTGGGATAACTTTGTCACCACGGGCTTATCTGCAAGTTCTGCTCTCCATAAATTTAATAGGTTTCCCTGGTTCAATCCTCTTTGGGAAAAAAAAAAGTCATCAGCAGAAAGAAGCAAAACTATAATTTCTTCCTTTGACGGAAAGTACAAGGTATCAGTACAGAAGCCGCTTTAGCTCAGCAGAGACTCTCAAGAGAAAATAGGAGTTTCAATCTCTCAGCTTTTTGCACATTTCACTAAAGGCTTGTAGATGGTAGCTCAGGGACTGTGATGCAGAAGGCAGGGTATTACTTTGATGGAAAGGTGTAACCTTGTGAAAGATTTATGTGAATGTTGGTATATGGTCTATATTGTATTCTATTGGTAAGGATGTGTATATATGATTTCCACCTTCCTAGAATGGTGAGAGTTCAAAGAGTTAATGTGGAGGCCATCAGTGGTAAATTTGTCATGCGATTTTATGAACTGGATAGGGGTAGAAGAAGCCATCTCTCTATAGCCTAGTTTAATCTCACACCATCTATATTCTTCTAGTAGGGAGTTTTGGTGAGATAGTGATAGGGATGAGACATCTTTTCCATTATTTGGATGATCTGAAGAAATGCACTAGAGAGGATCACAGTGTCAGATAAATTGATTTGTCTATGAGAGACTTTTTGAGTGATATAGTTTGGGGAAAACACGAAGGGGAATAATAGAGAAAAGGAGGAGAAGGGAGTGTTTTATCCTTTTGTTTCAAAGGAGAGCTTTGTGTTTCTGAAATTCTCTGTAACTACCAAGGATTATAAAGTATAGCAAGTACAGCAAGTTAGAACAGCAGTCTCACAGAGTCATTAAATTATCACAGTGGTAAAACTTGTAGAAATCTTTGGGTTGAATAGCTTGATCCATTTTCTAAAACTGTATTTTCTTCGGTCAAAAGAAATGCTAAGTCTTCAGGGATGCTCCTGATTATACTGGGATCTCAGAAAGATTATCTTGGAGGCAGGTAACTTCTAGTCCATTTTCTTGTTTTACTTAGCATATGTCCTTCTTTTTCTCAATTTCTAATGACCTTAAGCAGTTGACTAAGCTTTTAAACCTTCCTCTCCTTTTTAATAGCATACATGTAGTATCTGGCAGCCAGTAACACAGTTTAGAATTCCACCCCCATTCATCACTATATACACCACCTTCCTTTTAGGTCTTTAGAAAGCTATGACAATTTTATGCTGTGAGAAATTCTATGATAGAAAAGCTATTATTTCATACATTTTTAATTAAAGTAGGTAGTGTGGTTCAATTTAATGAATGTCATATTTTGAAATGAAAATAAATTTTCTCCAACTTGTAACAGAGCAGCAAACAATTAAAAGACAATAAATATGAACATTTTAAATTGTGGTAGCTACCCTTAAGAAACTATTGATGACTTCAGTTTCTACTGTTTGGGGTTCCCTTCCCATCCAGCCATGGCTTCCTTGGAGTTTAAGTAAGTGAAACGTATTTTAGTGTTTTACCATGATAATTAGGAGATATATAAGACTTTCAATCTGAGATTATGAAGTACTTTCCAAGCAGTTACTTAAATTTTCCAGCACTTGTGTGTGTGGTTTTTTCTTCATTTTATAGACATTTTAAATAAATTTAGAAAGTCATTCTAAATATGTTTCTAAAAATCACCTACCTGTTTCTCTGTGGACAGTTTTATAGCTTCCCTAGAAAAGTCTAAGGACCTAGAAAAGCTCTCTGACTTGCTCAGAGTTCTGATTTACATTATCATGCTTAAATTATATGATACATGCAAGACTTTGATTACAAATACTACAGGTAAAATCAAAGGGTTTTATAGATCCTGTGCTTCTCCAGCATATGTAATGTATACTGACCATGGATTGATAGTGTGTGGATTACCAATTGGATTTTGATGATTTGCCAGTGAAATCATTAACTCATTTCCTCTTCTGATAGGTGGACTATTTTATTTCAGTGTTTGTGATTAAAATGATGTCGCTTTCAATTCTGAGGGGCTGAAAGAAAATGGAATGTATTTTATTCTGACCTCTTTATTTGTTTCAATTTTATTTCCTGTTTGCACACATTTTAAAAGATGGAGTAAGGGAATGACGTTCCCTTTCCTTTACTGCGACTCCTGGAGGAGTCAGATGCTGGAGTGTGGCCTGAAACTGGCTCCCTCCAAAAGCTATATTTAATGTTGTGTCGCTATTTTCTTCACTAGGATTATTTACTGTAGCAAATATAAGTAGTGGTATGGATATTTTCAGAATCAAGGGCTGAGTGAATTAGAACATTTGCAGATTATAGACTAAAATGGCTTTTTGTTGATATTTTGACGCCAAAAGATGCAGATCGTTTCTAGTAAGAAACACTTAGATACTTAATTCATGTGGATACCAGTGAGAATTAGCCAGCTGTTTCCAGATCCTCAAAGAAATTCAAGGATCTGCATCAGTACTGTCTGCTTAGTGACTTTAGAATGTATGATGAGTCATCTACTATATCTTTAGGCACTGAAATACCTGCAAATATCTGGCCCTCACCTGAATTTTAAAAGTGGTTTGATGTATTCAGTAGCATTTAGACATCTTTATCAGATTAAGAGCTTTTGAATATCCCACTGGTCTTTCAGACACTTTGGATTCACTTATACCTTTGAAAACCAGAAGGAAAAGTGGTATATAGAATTATTTCAGGGTCAAATTTGATTACAAACTGAACATGAAAGTAATTTTGTTCTGATCATAAAAAAAAAAAAAAAGAAAAAAAAAATAGAAGCACCTGCAAGAAAAGAGGTGTTTCTTCTTCAATAGTTACGGCCAAGATTTCAATTCAAACAGTTTCCTGCTCTATGTGTTCTACTTAATTAAAGATGTAGAATAACTGATGATAGTCTGCAAAAAAAATAACATGAATAATTAAAAGTTCAGCAAACATGAAAGAATAAGGATATTTAATCTGATGAGACAAGGAAAGAAAAGAAAAATTATACATGGTGACAATTTTCAAATACATAAACACTACCACAGAGAGGAAAGCCATACTCTATTTTCTATCTGTGTGAAAGACAGGGCAAGTAACACTGACCTTAAATTGCAGTAAGACAGATTTTTGTTAGACAGTGGGTAAAAATTCTAATGCTATTAAAGATAATGAAGTGCTGGAATAGATTGCCTGCACAGCTGTGGGTCTCTATTATTCTATAAGACATGATAAGAAAAACTTCTCTAGAGTAATATTCTGGTTACAGTGACTCCTGCCTTGAGACAGGAGGTGAACTAGGCGACATTCTGAGGTATGTCCCAGTCCTACAGGTACAAACTTAATACCCCCCTCTTCCCTGTAAGAGTCTGTGCATTGCCAGTGGTTGAAAACCAGTAGAGAATTAACAAGATGAAATTCATAAATCTTGGAGCTGTAGCTCACAAATTCTCTAACGATTTCACTAAAAGCCCACTTTATAACCTTATGCAAATAGACAAAAAATATTTCTGTTAAACTGGCTTAAGTTTAACCTGCAGTGTGTGAATGGAGAGTAGATCAGAAACAATTTTCTTTTAGAGTTGTTAATCCCAGTAGAAACAATAGATCTGGCATAGATAACTCTCAATAGTAGAGAAACGTCACTCAAAAGAAACATAATGTGCATGAGGAAAAGAGTAATTAGAATCCAAGTTAAAATGTTTGTTTATGCTCAAGCTGAATAAAGTATCTGCAGTAAATTAGAGCTTAGTACTCTCTTAACAAAATTTTAATTAGTAAAAACAACAGCAAACAATTCTATCCTGGAGGAATCTTCCCTTAATTACTGGAAGTAATGTTCCTTCATGCTTCAGAATAAGCTTTTTTTTTTTTTTTTTGATAACTGTTGAATGTATTCCATGCATTTTGGGGTTTTTTTAAAGCTCACTGCTCAACTAGGTCATCCTGACAAAGTCCCAGCAGTGAGAAAACTCTGTAAAAATATGGTTACCAAGCATAAGATTGAGCAACTCAGAAGTTAGGCTTACCAAGCACTTAAATTCTTGTATTTTGCTATACAGTCACTTTTTTTAATGCTAACTTTGCTATCAAGAATATGAGAACAATCTGGCAGTTCACTGAGTAAGGCAACTAATTCTTGTTACTTCTTCATGTTCTGTTTCACAATGTCCAGAGCACGCCTGGAACTTTGTGTGAAGTATCTTATTAAACCAGAGTTTTATTTAGGGCTTTTTAAAGTGCATACACTAGAGTCTACATTCAAGAGAGTTAGTTAAAGAAAGAAAGGTGATAAGACAATTGTTTATATTTCCCAATAAGTGTAAAACTGGGGCCTATGTGGGAGAAAACACATTGATTAAGTACAATGTCATCTTACTGCTCAAATTCAGAAGTGGTCCACATATATTTTTGCATGATTGCATCAGAGCTAATAATGTCTACCCCATAAGCCTAGTAGTTTGGGTTCCACAACATATGAATGAAATTAAATTGCTGCAAGCTGAGTAGATGCTTACAGATCATCTATCTCATCACTGATTCTGCATTCCTCAAAGTTGTTTAACTTTGAAGATAGCTTATAGAAATAGGTTATTCTATTTCAGATGAATAAGGGTGTAATCAACTCATCTCTATTTGCATTTCATAGTGAAGACACCTGTCTCCCGAAGAATGAATTGTATGTTTCCAACAAAAAGTTCATTCATAATGAAGTTGCAAGTTTATCAGCCAAGAGCTGAATCCTGAGGTATTAGATTTTTTTGTTTGGTTTTTTTTTTGAAAGTATGACCATATACCATTGAAGGTAAGAGTAGAGATTTTTAACTGGACTCAACATCCTTTCTGAATGTGAAAAATAGAAAATGGGTTTGTTGTGCTTGTTATAGTCTCTGTTGTTGAGGAGACAGGTTGTAGAAGAAGTTTTCTAGAGGTTGCCAGCTCCATGATTAGTTCTATTGGATTGCTGTAATTTAGGCAGGATGTGATGAAAAAATGAGTAACTTAAACCAAGTCCCTGTCCATCAGGATAGCACAGGATTGTTAATCACTACAGCTTGTCTGACACAATCAAAATCATCCAGGCTTAATGTAGTTTTGTGATGATTTCAAGCAGATATGCTATCTGCAAGGTAGCCTTTCGGGAATTTAAACGACAGTAAATTGCTGTGCATCTATTTTAGTAAAGCAAAGAAGAAGAATGCCTATAGGAACAAAAAGAATATTTTCTTTTGGAATAATTTTCCCACCATAATTTTCCAGTGGGCATAGGTCCCCACTGTAGTTAGGGACTGATATAGTGATGAAAAATCTACTGCAAGTTGTCTAGCCAGAAAATGGAGACTTTTTTTTTTTTACTTTCCCTACTAATTATGATTTCTAAAATGTTTGCTGCAGAGACAACTTTGACTGCTCATTATTTGCTATTTATTAGTTCTGATTTGTTGCCTAAGTCCTATCAATGTTTCTTTGCAGACTGCATAACTCAATGTCTTGTAAACAAGAGCATAGAAACCAAACTCAGGATAATTTTTTTTTTCTCAATCCTACTCACAAACAATAATATGAGACAAAAGAATGTGTTAAGGCAACTGTAAATTAATTTTGTATTATGTCACTCAACATTTATATCACGGTGTGGCAGACGTTAGGCATGTCTTGATGTCCATAGTGAAGAGAGCTTCACCAGGCTGCATCATAGATGGTATCACTACCTGGACCTTTTAAAGCTCTACCCCAGATGATCATCCTATCTCCAGGCCTACTTGGAGTTAATTTGCTAAACCTTAGATATAATGTCAAAACTTTTTTTCTGGGGGGTTGTGAAAAGGAGGACGTAGGAGAAAATTCTTTGACTATTACTTTTTTCTGTGGCACCCTCAAACTCTTTAACTTCATACAGAAGAACCAGAGAACAGATTTTTTTTTTTTTGCCAGATTCCACAGTAATGTTTTAATATAAAAATGTGTTTCAGAACCAGCATTGCATTTTTTTCTAAGAGCAGAAAGGAAGCACCAAGGCTAGCTTTAGCTTAGGGCCTCATGAGAGTAAATGGAGAGAGAAAAGATTATTGAACAAATGACTCTTAGTGACTATTAGGCTCCAGCTCTCAATAACTCTCTACAAGTCAAGTAGGTCACAGACACCTTTGTAACATACACTGCTTAGTTTTATTGGGGAGTCATAAGGATTCAGTCTAGAAAAAAATTCCCCATGTGAGAGACACCACTGGATTTTAGCTACCTAGCTTTTTATCATAAATTTAAGTAGTCAAGTAAAGACTGGCAATATATATTTCTAAATACCTGGTGTGGATGAGAGGAAACCTGATATGAAGGCCTTCTGAGCTAGAAAATATATATATATATATTTGGATTTCATGGTTCCTTTTCTATTCTATCTTACCTTAAAACCCCACACATTCTGTTTCTTCCTGTTCTATTCTGTTTCTGCTGTTGTCCAGTGCTATCTTTGATGTGAGAATAAAACATGTCATTTATTTCCTATACAACACAAATTTAAGTGGAAACAAGACAGTGAACAAATACTTGTTATGTGTAGATACCCTCCAAATAGTCTAATGTAAGTGCTAAACAATTCACTGTGCTAAAAAAATGCTTTCGAAAGCAATGTGTCAGGAAATCTCAGGCCAGATACAAATCAGAGTTTCACAATATGGTGTGTAACTGCAGGTGTGAAAGGACACTGAGCACTCAGATATCTAAAGTATTGTAGAATTTTTAAATCAAGAACAATTGCATTTTTAAGATGTAACATTCTGGAGGCAGAGCTGGAAAGAACATAAGCACCTTTGAGTTTTGGAGAAGGAAAAGATTGTTAAAGTTGATTCGTCCCTGAGCATTAATTGCTGTTTGAAATGCGACAGAGAAAACAGAGGTGCCCAACTGGTCGTTCCCTGGAAAAAGGAAGGAACCTACTTTATCCCATCCTGTGCTTTATGTAAATTTCTAAGTTACAATATGGCAGAAAGTTCATATAGTATACCTCAGTTCTAAGACTGGAGCCTGAGCAGAAACATGTGAATGGGGTGTGTAATACAACTGTTTCTTTTTAAATACGCAGTAGCCACATAAAAACAGTTGTGAAGAAAAATATATAATAATAGGACATGCAGAATGGTATAACCAATTTCTGACCAGTTGTCACTTAGGGACTACCTGAACAAGAGTTCATTTCTACTTTTTGTGTTTAACAATACTTGATTTTTTTTCCAACATGAATTTATTTTCTTAATTTATATTTAAGTGTATATGACATTGTGAGCAATGAGGGTCTATAAATTAGCCATGCACCATATGAAAAAAGTGGAAAACATATAGTCTGACCACTTTACTGGTTTCTTTTCTGTTCAGTTCTGTATGTTATAAGAAATAGTGAAAACCAGCAAAAGCACTAGACAGCTTCCAAAAAAGCACGGGTACTACTGGCATTGAAAAAATGAGGTGAAAATTAGCCAGCAACTTTGCAATTAGAATCATTAATGATATTATTTTTGGAAGTGCTGAGCATTAACAACTGTGTGGGAGCTGGTAGTTTCTAGAACCAATAAAAACCCAATCGTAAATGTCCTCACAACAGATACCAAGGAGTCTAATAGAATTGTTCCTAATTAATGACTGCCTAGGCTTGCTTTGTCCTGTCTTAAAAAGGTGAATGTGATTATGTTCTGAGGAAATAATCTTTAAAAATCCTTGCCAGTTGTGAAGGGGGTTAGGGAACAGACAATGCCTCACTCATTTAGCAATTTTATGTCTCATCTTCATGATGGAGTTAATCAATTAATTTGATCTAAGCAATATAAGATTGAAGTATAGTAATAGTGAATCTTGTTGATTATACAGGGACTTTCTTGTGTATATGATATTAAAATTGAAATCCATTATATATCTATTACTGACTGAAAATTCAAACTGGTTCCTATACAGTGTAACATTTTAAATGGCATTCATTTTTATATTCTTGTAAGATTTGGTCTAAATGGAATTCATATTGGTAGTTCATTGTATTCATACTCAAGTCCATTAGGTAGGAAACTATTCTAACTCCTCTTTTGCCATTATTATTCAATGTCTAATTTAAGAGGATTTTTTTTTGTCTGTATAGTTTTTTCCAGGCAGCTTATATCTTCCATTTAACTCTTTGCAGTCAGACCTTATTAATGGCTAAATGTTGATTGAGACATACGAAAGTTAGCTATTATATTCTCTGTGGAAGCATTTTCTATATCTTCAGTGAAAATCTTCCTATGTCTCAATCTTATTGAGATTTTGTTGACTGTACTCCTTACTAGTTTCAGCTTTTTCACACTCTTTTTTAATAATGAAAGGCTTGAGAAAATAACAACTCAAGTAGCTTCTTGAGCTAAAAAGACTCTTTATAATGCACTTTTTGCTCTGCAATTTGACAGCTTTCTGAAAATGGAGTAAAAATTGTAATATCTGATCTCACAACCCTTATTCCCTTGAAAGATAAATGTTGCAAAGCTTGGTTATGATTTTAAGAAAAAAAAAATCAAAGCAATAGTTGCTGCTAGCCAAGCCTATTAGAACCGTAAACACTAATTATAGAGAGACATGGCTGTACAGCACTCAGATAATACTTTTTTTTGTAAAAGAGATTCAAAATGTTAAGATTTGTACCCTGGTGAGCAAAAGGCATTTCAGTGAGTTGCCAAAATGAGTCAGATGATAATCAGGTGTTCCTGCCTGAGTAAGGCAATAACATAGATGATAAATAAAACATTTTAAAAAATCCACAGTAGTCTGCCCTCTAACAGTGATAATCCATGAGCTGTCCATCGACAAAATTTTTTCACTGTGCTAGCAAAATTATCGGGTAAAGTGACACAATAGGCAATTTCTCTGTCATGAAAGGGCCATATACTTTCCTATATATGTTAAATGTACAGCCATGGTAGATTAAATAATCTCATGTTGCCTGATACAGAGCTATTTTGAAACGGAGTGGGAAATTGCCTATGGAATGCACAATGACTTTTTATTGAGTAAGGTTCAAGGAAGGTGGAATAACTTTTGCTGTTCACTATTTACTATTCTGTTACTTGCCTTGCAAACAAAAGAAACCACCTTTAAATTCTCTGATAAATGAGCTGAATGGATGCCTTGTTTCACCATAGCTTCCACATCTATCACCATGTCATGTTCTGAGTTACGTTATGCCATAAATTACTATAGCAGTAAATCTTGACAAATTTTAACAGATAGAGCTATGTCTTATAACAAGAACAGGCTAATAAGAAAAAAGTCATTTGCTGCTCTTTGGGAAAAATCCAGTGATGCTCCAGAATCCCTAAATTCTTTGTGAACAAATATGAAACAAACCAGAAAATTTAATTGCCTTTCTTCTCTTAACTTTCTAAGAATGATGGGAATGATGAAATTAGGTGCTCTTTCACTTTGCAGAATACAACTGAGTTAAGGGAATTTAAAAAAAAATCATGACTAGTATATCTCCATCATGGAGAAAATTTGAATGTTATTAGATTGTTAAGGTATGTCTTGACGTCTGACTGAAGACCGTGGAAGAATCTGGAAGCCATTAGTTGAATTGAGTAGACTTTTAAGTTACATCACAGGACTTTCTAAAATTTGGATTTTTAAATTAATTCATCATCAGGAATATATATAGGTGTTTATATATGTAATTATAGGTATACATACACACTAGCTTTGTAACAATGCAGCAAAGGTAGCATCAGGGAAATAATTAGGGAAGCAGATCTGGCAATAATGTCAATTTTCAACCAGTCACCTGAGAAACAGCACTTCATTGATCAGTGACACTGCCTACTTCAGGCATTTAAAGCAAGTGCAGAGGCTGTTGCAGTCAGCTTTGGATGTACCCCCTTCTCTTCATTGAATACAGAGGGAATTTAGAGTTCTAAACTGAGATATTGACAACTAGAGTCCAAAGTACATGACAGAACCTCCTGCTAGCCCCTTCCACCTAAATCTTTAGAGTTTTTTGGATGGCTAGATGTAGAAATTGTCTGGTCTCCACATACTGTACCTGCTGATTCCTGGGCACGAGTGTAAATCCCACATCTTTTAGAAAAGTTCAACTACTCCTCTACAGACAAAGCAGAAAATTAAATACTCCAATAGGCATCCATATAGATAGTATTAATGGGCAAAGCTTGCCAACGTGAACTACAATATGGGGCAAAAAGTTGTGCTAGATACAATCTATGTGACAATACAACAGCTTGAAATTTGCATCTATATCAGAGGGCTTTGTGATGAAAATGTTTGTGGGTTTCTACATCATTGCACCTTGTGAAAACAAAGAAAAGCTCCTTCACAATTGCTGAATATTGAGAAGCTCCAGATAAAGGTTCATGCTGCTAGCATTGGTTAGTCTGTTGTACATCCAAATAATTTAATTCCAGCTCATCTTTAATTGACTGTGTTTTAGCTGTGTCAGTGTGGCTTGATTCATAGCAATGGGTGGTGGCTGTCATTGTTAAAAATATATCCAGCAATTCTTAAAAAGAGAGGACAGGTACACAATCAAGAATAAGCGTTTGTTCAACACTTATATTCAAATAGAACTTGAATATTTTTACAAGATCAACAATATTTATTACATTAACAAAACTTTATTCAACTTATGCCTCTGATATCCAGAGAAAAGTCTGTTCTGAATAAGTATTTGTTCATTTCACAGTAACAGTAAAATTTCGTGTAAAGTCAAACTGTTCTAATATCTTTATCTTAGAGGAAAAGAGTGTCAAAATGACAAAAAGCAACAGTCTTTGAGGATTGTCTGTTTGTTTGTTGCAATGTTTGTGTCACATTGGTTTATCTTAGGTAAAATAAAAAATGGTCTGGAAAAGTGCAATACATTTCAAAGAAACAGCAGCTATGCTTGAACTTATATTTAGGACAATTATTAACTTTTCCCTTAATTTTGTCATTTGGTCCTCATTTTTAAGGTCCCACAAATACCAGCCACTCCCCTACCTGCCCTCCTGCTGCCCCATGTCATCCAGTTTCATTCCATGCTTCCCACTTCACTACAAACAAGCTGCATGACTAGTCATCCCCCTCCACACCTTACTTGCTTCATGGCATGTAAACTTCTCTACATGGTGTTTTATGTTTGGAACAGATTCCCTTTGTCAGTCTGATATACCTCCCCCTGTTCCTCAAGTTCTTTATTAAATCACTTTTCTAAAATAAGGTTCCTTTCAGCTCTCTCACAGTCTCCCTTAGTAACATCAACAGGGAGATGACTCAAATTCATTAGTGTTAAACCTAAACTGATAAGACTCATAAGTACTTAGATCTGTTGACTGCAGCTGAGTCTCATAAGACTGCAATGGTTTTTGTGCATATTGTCCAAATGAAGGTCCTCAGTGAAGTGACATCAAATGCAATTTCCTTCAAAACAATTCCGTAAATTGTCATTCAATGGAAAGGTGTGATGGGTTTGAGTCTTCACATAAGAAATCCAGTGGACCACGCTGCAGATGACTTTTCCTTGCCATCTCAGTCCCTGGCCCACCTGTACTATGGGATGCTCTTGAATTGCACTATATATCCAAAGAATAGCCATGCTGTTGCTGCCAGTTTATGTTCCTCCCCCCGCCCCTTATTATCATCTTTAGGACATAGCCCTGATAAGATTACCCACAGAAACAGATCCCAGTGTGTATGCAGAAACCACTTGAATTCAACAAACTCCTTGAGTCAAGGGAATTTACCACATGGTTAGGGGCTAAGTTTATATGTCTGAGGGATCAGGAAGATTGTCTTCATATGTATCGAGAAGGAAACACACTCTACTCAAGTGGTGTATATAATAGAGCTTTTCTAGTGGGAGGCTTGTGTTAAAGTTATACAAATTTAAATCAAATCAATTCTCTCTTCATAAAGTACCTAAAAAGATATTTAATTATACTGTTATAGAATACACAAGTATGTATTTAACTTAATTGTGCACTGTAGCCTTTAGATCAATCAGATATTAGATCAAATTAAGCAGTTAGTTAAGCATTTAGATCAATGAGACTTAAACTTGTGCTGAAGTACTTTTGTGATCTGGACCTATAGATGTTATACATTTTTTTATTCATGCTATTCTGCTACTTAGTATCTTTGAAAGAAATATAAGGTTACTTCATTTTATGTAAGTAGTATTTCTTCATGATACTATCCAAGGTAAATTTTTTGTGGAACAAGAAGTATACTTCATGTGGTTTTCTGTTACAGAAATGAAACTTCTTACAGAAATGAGTTTACTAGAAACTCCTTTTGTGTTTTCCTACTGAAACAAAATATCTTCATAGTTCAGAAGTTTGACTTTAAGAACATGAATCATTCATGGGGCTTTTAGTGGGACTATTTATGTGTTTAAAGTTAAGAGTATGAACACAAAATTGCTGAATGTGGGACAATACAATTCATGTGAGTGAAATGTGATGTGTTATTTCCACTACAAGAAAAAAAAAAAATGAAGCAAATTGTTTATCCTGTAGTTTAAATGTAGAGATGCAGCCTCTATTTTTGTATTCAGATGCCCAAATTAATACAAGCAACATCACCAGTTTGGAAGAATCACTCTGTCTTATTTTCTGGATTTTCTTTACAGTAAATCCAGATTTTAAAAATAGCTTTTTTTTCCAAAGCATCAGAGAACTAGGCATTGTTTTTCTTTATTCCCATTAAATTTCTTGTCTGTACTTAGCATTTTTATTTGTACCTGAATCCATTTCACAGCATTATATTAACAGGGCTTTTTCTTTGTTGCTCATTATTAAAGATTTTGAAGTACCTGTGCTTTGCTTTTCCTTTTAGCTTTGAAAAAATGTGTCCTTATTTCATCAAGTTCAAATATCTTCAAGTAGTGTAAGCCTAGCCCAAGAATGTTTGATCTTATGAAAGTAAGTTCTTTGATCAAATATACATTTTAATGTTGTTTGGGTTCTGATTTCAGAAATTATTTAAATGCAACAAAATGAAGTTAAACGGCATAAACCAGCTTCATAAACCAGACATATTCCAAGCCTCAAATAACACATTACAGTATACATAAGAATTAATAGATTGTTATCCAGGAAAGGCAAAGAAGGAAGAAAGAAACTAAAAAGGACAACCTATGTTATGCTCCTAAGATCATTTCAGTAGCAAAATGACTGCAGACATATGAAGAAAAAATCAGTCTAGATGAAAAATGGAGCAACAAAGTTTTCTTTAAAGAATTTTGTTGGGATTTTAAGGTCATTTCTATATTGAAAAATTACTTTGGATCTGACACAGTAACACTACAGCCTATATCAAAGGATAATTGAAGGGAATCTCAATTATATTCTGATAAAGCCAGTTCCAAGGTCCAAACTTTGCTATACATGAGGCTAGTTTTTCCTAGGGCTAGAGAGTGAATTTTGTTCCCAGTGAGGAAGGTGCAAATGGATCTAGGACGTCAACAGCCTTTGGGTCACTGACATAGTTTATACAATTTAAAATTTTGAAAGAAAATTTAGCATGTTCAAAAGCAGTAACTATCTTTGAAGTCTGAAAGCAATGTCTTCCCATAGGAGTGAGTATGAAAAATACGTCAAGTAATTAATTTTGTATGATATAAAAGCCTAATGCCACTATACATAGATTACTGATGTATTTAACACATTATGGCATAATCATTTACTTTTTAGAGATTCTGTATAGCTATTTAAGGGGACAAAATAATTTTTAAGCTTTTTTGAAGAAACTTTGATAAAAACATGTTGCAAAGGTGTGTTGAGATATGGGTTTCCCAATAACCTTAGTGTTTATATGACTTCCCAGAATTACTACGTGATTACAAAATTAACATATTTGAGAGAACAGATTAAGAGAGGACCATTCTTCAATACCATACACACTAGTGATTAGAGCTTCTCACAAAGCAGCAGGTGATCTGCGATCAAACCCTGCTTTCATTTAGGCAGAGGAGTAGTTTTTTCTCTCAGCTCTGAAGTTTTTAACTGCCCTGCGAAATAATTGTCTTGGATTAGGGTAAACGTCAAGGAAGAGTCATGACTGTGAATTCTGAACAGAGGGTGTGGACTTTTCTGGACCACAGGGGAAACTTAAGTCCATTAGAAAATTAAGCAATGAGTCTCATTCTTGACTCGTCATTTCCAAGTATGTAGTTTAGGAAGATTTCTGTTCTAGGTGTGGAACTGTGGTATAGAGACCTTCTTAGGTGCCTTGATTATGATGTGCCTTTCAGGTATTGTAGGTGCTCACTTCCAGGCTGTGATACCTTCCTGGTGGCCTTTTTGCTGCTCTGCCTATGAGCCAAATGCTGTGATGCCCAAGGGTGAAGTTAGAGTGTCACTGGAAACACTGCTCTATTTCTTTAATCTTGGTTGGTTTTTTCATGTCATGTTAAGTGAGAGAGAAACGATGGGACTTATATATTTTTAGAGCTGAATAATTACTGATAGCACTTCCATTTCTCTGTCCTTTCACCAGCAGCATAATGCTTCTGGTGTCTGTGAAGCACAGTGTAATTAGTTGCTTTTTCTGCTGGATCTTCTTTTATAATTTCTTATTTAATAAAATAGGAGTTAATACACAATTACATTCAGGGAACCACTACCCTCACTTCAATTATTACTTCAAAGAAGAAACCTGAAACTTTATATCTTTCACCTAAGATTCACTGAACTCTGAAAATAGCTATTGAAAGAAAATTACATATCCATTATATCACCACAGTGCATACTAAGTGATACTTAAAAGACACATGCAGTTGCATTACCATAGATATGCAATTAGCCCAAAAGAAACATATAATTAAGATATAATTTAATTTATATATGAATTCATACACATTAATATGATAATCCAAAAAGCAGTTTTAGTAAAACCTCTTAGTAAGTATATTTTTCCTCCTTTGATACTGCAGACTAGTTTTGGAGTGGGATATGGCTGTGTTCTGGTCATTGTAACTCAGTCACATTTATGGAATGCCTGGCTATCTATAACTAACTCACTTTATAATTTGGTTTTAGGATTTGGATGAGCCTTTAGTAAAGTTGCAAATAAATTTCCCAACTGACTTCTCAAGTTATAATTCTGTATCAACAGCAGAGAGGTGTTTTTTCCTTTTTTTGCTATGCCATGAACTATACAGATGTACTGAAATTATTCCAGTGTTGCTGTATTTCCCTTTAAATAAATAGAAGATATGAAAACAGTATCTCCTTTGCCATGTGCCTAGTTTATATCTGAATTTAAGTTCTTCACTGTCTTTAAATCTGTTTCATCAGCTGGTAAAGAATCAATATTCTGTAGCATTTGCCTACTCAGCTTCATTGTCTTGACAACAGTTCTGCAGGTAGTTTTCAAATGTAATTAAAACATTGCACATAAAGTGTGGGTATGAGTCAATGGCTATGATACAGCTTCAGTGTGGGTTTCAGGCTTTGAGCAATGGGTAATGAGCCAGACTGAATGTCCACAGTTTCTGTGCAAAGAGTGTGACTCTTGTACAGCACTTTGCCTCAGCACTGACCAGTTTCCTCCTACTTTCTCTCACTATTTCCAGCTAATATTTGTTAAAAAAAAAAAAAAAATCACTCCTGGCCTCAGGATCATAGTCTTTGTTATCTAGCTAGATTGCATAATCTCCATAGCTTTCTTCAGAGCTGTCACATTGCACAAGCTCTCACTTTCCATTGTTCAAGTTGACAGCCTGAAAGCTGAGCATCCTTCGTCCAGATTCGCAAATTACTCTTCACATTTTGTTTTAGTAGCACTCAGTGTGAAAAGTATAGGGGAATGGAATGTTTTTCATCAGTAGCAAATTTAGGAGGAAAACAAATGAGTAAAATTTATTGGGTAGTTTCAACCAGATGAAAAAGGCGTAAGAATTGTGCAAGATTATGATGTTTTATTTTAATGGCCTGTAAACTGAAAGTTAATTTTTATTGGAAACAAACAAGCAAGATACTATGATTTTTATTTCAGAACAATCAGGTTTTGTCAATTTAAGGTAAATTATGGTGTGACATTTTCTTCTTCTCATAAGTGTGATAATTGTATTATGATACATGGATCTTTTAGGCTACATGAAGTTTTTGGTTTTTCCACAATCTAAAAAAATTCTGGTTATTTCCAAGTTGAAAATTAAATAGAAAAGGTACTTCCCCCTTCTGCCATCCATGACGGAAAAGCGAAACTGCTGTCCAAACCGGGAATGTAAATCCACCTCAAAACCCTATGGCCTTTTCCTATACATCTGTGCCTGTCCTACAAACTGTTATTTTGCTGTAAACAGCAATTTCTTGTTCACATATTAGGTGAAAATTGATGTGCATTTATGGCAGTACATAAAGGGAAATGGTGAGTTGTTTGATTATTATTTCAGTATTTTATAGTAATGTAAAAATGGGCTGCCACTCACTGTAGAAATGAATCATCATTTTGCCTGAGACAGAACAGATTTCTATGACCTTTTTATCTGCTAGAAAATATAAATAATAATTCATTATAGATGTCATCTTGTCCTGATTTCTCTTAAACAGATTTTATATGATGGGTTAATCTTTCACAGAGAAATCTCTTATTTTCATGGATGACCTATTCTGTAGCTACATTTGCCACAGATTATTGATTTTTTTTCATGTGGCAAGGGCAATATGAGACACTACTGTGTAGTTAGAGTAATAGATTTAATCCTTTGGGACTTACTGACGTCGCCAGTCTATACCAATGTTACATTTAATATTGAAGCTGAGTTGCTGTAGTATTTTATTTGTGTTTTTTGAAGGCTACATATCTTTCAGGGTCTTTCCTGCTTATGAAAATCCTGTGAACTCACCTGGAACTAGTGTAAGAGGTGAAAAAGTGTTCCCATTACTTGCAGATGAATCAGTCATTTTGAATGCACACATTTGAAAGAGGCGTTCTGTGGATAAATATTTTGACTTTTTTTTTAAGTGTTAAAGTACTTGTACTTCCTCTTTGTAAGTGGCAGTGATAACTCCAGAATCAAAGAGAGTTTTCTTTTCCTTCCATAACCATAGTTACAGAAATTCTTCACAAGGGGTGGAGAGAAATCAGGTAAATGATCTCAAGATCAGCTGTCAGACTGCAGGTTTGCTTTGAGGACTTAAGTTTGTGCAAATGTCGGAGTTGTTTCCATGTTTACTGTACCCTGGTATCACCCACATCAAATATAGTCTCTTTAAAAGTAGAACAATACTTAACTTCACTAATTGCCTATTCCATCAGTTTGGGTCTGGTTTGGCAGTGAAACCACTATGTTTCCTGTTCATATACCATTGACAATACAGCTCAAATTATGCCCGTGGTGTCACCTATGCATAGCTTTCCTATTTTGCCTTTAGTGACACTTATGAAGCACCTTTTCACCTGTGCTCAATAAACAATTCTGTTGGAATAAGAAATAGGATCACTTGCTCTCAGCTGTTTGTTCTGAAGTAATGACAGAAATATTAATGTCCTGTGATGCCCTGAGATAAACACTACTGAAAAAAAGGTAATTCATGTTTTATAGACTCTGAATAAGAGTGACAAAATGAATTAACTTAATTTAAAAACTGTCACATGCACTTTTACTATTAACACAAGCAGTTACAGGGCTGAATACAAGTTATAAACGATGAGGTGCTGGTTTTATGAAACTGCATTTAAGGGCAAAAATACATTTTATATTATAAGATATTTCAGGATTGTGGACAAGTGTACATACAGAGCAAATTCATAGTTTCCTTGGAAGTCAAGATGAGGAAGTGATCTGCATTTTTTTCCCCCATTCAGATCAGAAGATGGGGAATAATGGCTTTTGTAACTGACTGCCTCTCTGAGTTCATAGACCTGACATTTGAATTTCGTATTGACAATAAGTTACAGAACAGTAGAAATCATTATATAGTGTGATACTTATCAAATGGCTTATGACATTTTGGTTCAATAAAACAATTCTATGAAAGCAAATAAACACAGGACATATTAAGCTATATTTTCAAACCATAGACAATAGCCTCAATATTTGTTTGGCAACTTAAATGTCAAAATAATGGATTTATTTATTTCTGTTGCATGAAATAGAAATCTATGTAACACTTGACTGAAAATTCAGCTTATAATGGAGGTAACATAAAGAAAAAGTTTACATAATACAAGACCAAATCCGATTTACTAACAGATTTCTTATTTGTGCAATATAGGTACCTCTAAACATGTACTGCATGCAGGTAATTTGCGAAACCATAGACCAGACCTGCTGGATCACAATGCAGGGAACAATTTTGAATCATTTCCTACAAAAAAAAAAAAAAAAAAAGAGGGAAATATGGCAATTAGAAGTCATGAAAGAAAAGGCTAAGAAAGGTTGAAAAAGAATTCAAAGCCCACACTGGCTTTTGGATGGCTTTTGTGAAACTAATTTCCCTCTCAGAAATTAGAGTAACACTCATAATATGGGTAGAAAAATGTTGAGGGTTGTTCAGTGGTGGAGCCAAGCAGATCAATTTGATGGAAGTTCCATGTTTGGAGACACTGAAGAACTATCAATCCTAACATACAAAAGAATGAGGTCTTTTCAAAACTAGGCACACTGAGTACTAAGAATTACAGCTTATTCAGCCTGTGGTAAAGTCTCAAAATTACACAGAGTCCCAAGAAGAAGCTGAAGCATTTTTGATTGTTCCCTATTAAAAAAAAAAAAAAAAAAGAAAAAGACCCTTAAACCTCTTACCAAAGCCATTGCACTACTGTGCTACAGACTCCTTTCAAAATACTTTCTACTTGCCTCTCATTCATTTCTTTCCATTCCTGAGGTTTCTTCTGATTTATTTAAATCCTCACTGTGTACTGAGATGAAGCATGTGATTGGAATAAAAATGACAGTAGAATGTGGGAGCTGGTTTGATTTTTTTCTGGTTTAATCAAGCACAGGTCTAAAGTTATTATTTTAGCTAAAATAAATTTGAAGATAGCACATTTTCCTGCAAAGTAAAGCTTAAAAAGGGGGCATATTTTTAAGTGCTACTAGCCTCGAAAACTGGTTTTTGTGTGAAAGAAAATGTGAAATATTCCCTTCACCATCAGGTGCAAATTCTGCCATCAGTTCTAACCACAGTTAATTAACAGTGGTAGAAAAAAGGCCAAAATTTGTTCATTTCGGATTGTCTGTTTCTGCTTAATGAAGCAGGATGATTAATGAAGGCAAGAATCATGTCAGCTTTAAAATTTTGTATAAAACACCTGTGAGCAATGCTTATCTGGATGCTGAAACCAGGGTGAAGTCTTTTCATTCTTATTTTGCAATTGCACAAGTGAGTTGCAGAAAAATAAAATAGTGATAAGGCATGCCTTAATTTGGCTTTGTGGATATTTTTTGCTGACTTACTTGCCCATGGCCACTTGGAGAGAAATCCAAGATTGCCAAAGCCAGTCATTTTTATTGGTCACTTTTCTGGGCCTGGTACTAGCAAATGTCTCAATTAATCATTATATAATCATATTATAATTAATCATTATAATAAACAGATTTTATACCTGATTCAGTAGAAGCCATTTTATTAATACTACTAATTTTACCAAAGGTGTAATATAATGTGGCTTTAATGTAATTCTTAATTTCCATCCTCAGGGAGAAAAAAACCCAAAAAATAATGTTGGACATCAATAAAAAAAGAAGCATGTGAGAAAAATCTCTCACAGAACAAACATAGAGTCTAAAATGTGGAGTTATAGAATGCTGTTTCCAGACTAGATTTTATGTTGTGTATTTGCTTAAAATCACAAAGAAACAATAAGACAGAATAAAAAGCTCTGCTATCATTTGCTAGGAATATAGTATAAATATACTTAATCACTAAAATAACCTTACTGTTGAGAATGAAACAATCCCAGGCAGGATTTACCAAAACCCCTCACTATTGACAGAACACTGAAACAAATGCTTAATCTAGACTTGTAACTAGTAAACATAAATTTAGTCCTGTACTGAATAATTGGGAAAATTTAACTCACTATGAACATCACATGTTCAAAAGGGGACAAAACCAAGCAGAGAACTGCATTATGTGCAACAGCAAGAAATATTTCAAATCTTCTGGGCCATTGTAACAAGAAAAGAAAATGTCTTTATAGGCCACAAGGCCCTTCAGCATTTCTGTCTGTAACAGTGAAAACAAGGAGGCTGGAAGTGGTTGTAAAGTCCAGCAGCTATGCAGATTGACTGACTGTGAATCCTAAGAGTTTGTATCAAGCTAGAAAATTGCAGTGTGTCTATGAAGGTGTTTGAGAGGGTCCTGTCTGACAGATATTTAAGAATGAGACTACATTACCACCCTCCTCACCTTGCCTTGTTTACTTAGGCATGGCACACAGTGAGGATAGCACTCACTCCCTGTTTCAGGGGGGTATTTTCAGCTTACTGTGGTTTTATTTGAGAATATGTTTTATTTTCCAAATCTTCTCTTCAACAAGCTATTCCAAGAGATTCACATGCAGAAATCAGCAAAAAAAAGCTTAAAAAGTAAACAGTATGTATTATATTACACACTATATTCTTCTAATTCTGTTTTTTACTCTTAATATGTGGTATAACTGGAACAGATTTCATATGGTATAAATACTGAACAATTACTTTGTTATGCCAAATATTTTGGTAATAGAAAGTTATTTGATAACTGTTAGGTTGCCACAAATTTTAAAAGCTGAGATGAAACAAAGTCACTGTCAAGAACACTTTTAGCTGTGACACAAGGATGCTATGAAGTTAATTGGCAATGGAAAGAAATCTTACAAAATCCAAATATCATTTTATCATTGAAACCAAAATGACTTCAGCATGACCCTGTAAAGCAGAGTATTGATTTTCAACTTCTATTATTACTGTGCTTTACCTACCTATGATTCCAGGTCAGCTCAATTTTCAGAAAGGTCTGAGGTCAAATACAGATTTACTCTTCCCACAAAAGCCAAAAAAGAAGGTTTAGAAGTGTACACGCAAAGACTAAATGCATAAAAGAAATTATTATGCCACCATTTGTGTTCTTTATTCTTACAACATAATTTTATTGACAATTATTGGAGTAGATTATGGGTATGGGAGTGCAAACAGTGAAAAGCATGTGCTCCATCAATCTGTTCAGCATCAGAACTTTGTACAGCATCTTTTAGCCCCCACAGATACTTGAGGATACAGAGAGAAGGAGAGGTGCTCTGCTGGACTGGGAAGATGTTTTCAGCAGAAGTGCGAGAAATGGGATTTAATAAGGGAGAAGTGAAAAATAAAGAGATTTTACCAATTCCCAGAAATTTATGATTGTATTAAAATTTCATTGTTTGGTTTGGAATTCTGTTTATACTGAAGATATTGTTGTGTTACATTAGAACCTAAAGGCCTTAATTAAGGCCAGGTTCCCACTAGGCTAAATACAAATATACATACTTGAAGACATTACAGAGGACATTATATACAGGACAAATTAAGTATCGGTACTTACAGTTTACAAAGTAGAAGTTACTGGAAAGTTCCAGCAAATCCCTGAAAAGTAGGCCTTGAAAAAACTTCAACAGTCAACAGTGAATGTGAATAACAGAACAGGTTCTGCAGCCTTTATTCATAAATAATGAGTTTATTTTATGTGCAAAATTCTTTTTTTGGTATAAACATGACCAGGTGAATCTATCATGTTAGAAATTGCTAAATATTTTTTTCACTGTCTCCTAAGTTCAAAATATCCAAATTAATTTTTCTTGCATCCAGAAACAGAGGATCATGTTGAGACTGAGACCAAATCCAATTCAGTTTTAACCCTACAAATAAAAGAGTTTACAAAGTTAGAAGGTACGGAAAACACTGCCCATTTTATGTTAGTATTTTAATGCAGTAACTGCATGGGTAGTCCAAGCAAACCGTTATTGTCAGAAGTGAACATGTGTGAACAATTATCAGTAATGCCAATGAGGGATTTATGACGTAGCTCTAAATTAGTATTTCATATGCCTCATTGCATGAGTAAAAGTGGCAAGAAGGTTCCCCTATGGAATAATAACAAAGTCTGTCTTCTCATGTCCATGGATGGGATTTGTTTACATGCTGTGTTCTCCTACTCTTGTCAAAATGGCACCTAAGCTAAAGGGAACTTATGTGACAAGCCAGTAAGCATATCAACTCCTCTAAGATTAGCATATAGCTAAAAAGAGGAGCTGTGGCAGCTCTAAAGGAATACATTTCACTGTCCTGGATATTCCTCAGAACAAAGCATGCACATGCTGCTTTATGGTTTCTCTACTCACACCACTGCCCTAAAATACTTGTGGAAAGAGCCATGTGTTTTTAAGCTGACTCTAATGAGTTCAGCTTTACATCTGAAAACAGTGTTTCACATTGTCGTGGTTTAACCCCAGATGGCAACCAAGCCCCACACAGCCACTCGCTCACTCCCCCCCACGGTGGGATGGGGGAGAGAGTCAGAAGGGTAAAAGTGAGAAAACTCATGGGCTGAGATAAAGACAGTTCAATAGGTAAAGCAAAAAGCCGTGCACACAAGCAAAGCAAAACAAGGAATTCATTCACCACTTCCCATGGGCAGGCAGGTGTTCAGCCATCTCCAGGAAAGCAGGGCTCCATCACGCTAAGTAACGGTGACTTGGGAAGTCAAATGCCATCACTCCGAACATCCCCACTTTCCTCCTTATTCCCCCAGCTTTTATTGCTGAGCCTGACGTCATATGGTCTGGAATATCCCTTGGGTCAGTTGGGGTCAGCTGTCCTGGCTGTGTCCCCTCCCAACTCCTTGTGCCCCCCCAGCCTCCTCACTGGTGAGAAGTAGAAAAGGCCTGGACTCTGTGTAAGCACTGCTCAGCAGTAATGAAAACATCCCTGTATTATCAACACTGTTTTCAGCACAAATCCAAAACATAGCCCCGTACTAGCTACTATGAAGAAAATTATCCCAGCCAAAACCAGCACACACATAGACAAGTTCAATTTAGGAGTGTGCTGGGGTCTGGTTCAGGGCTGAATCATACTGAAGTGTTATCTGCTGAATCGCTTGTACTACTGCTTATGAAGGTGAAACACCCACTGGTACTGACCTTTCTTCAGTTTGTGAGACATAACAGCCAAAGCTGGCAGGACTGCCATCTGTATTAGAAAATGTCAATAGATATCTTGCTGTTAGATTCAGAGTCTATTTGTACAACCTTTAATCAGTATTAGACATGACATAGGTCAATGCAGTATCTTTGGCACCCAGATTCAAAAGCTTTACTTCGAAAACATTACAACATAAATCATACATCTAAATGTTTATCATTCCAAACATGAGGCGACCATGCTTTGAAAATGTCAGAAGGATCTATATCTTGTTTTCTTTCTTTCTGTCTCTTTGAAAGTTCTAGCTACAATGATTTCCCATGGCTGATTTTTTGGGGTGCGTCTTACACATACACAAACACAGCTGTTATGTTTTTGGAAATAATTTCCTTTGTATGTTGGTCTGTTACTTTTGTGCTTATAAAACTACAAAATACATTAATCCCTTAAAGAGATCGTTGTTTCTGATGGGTCTATTTTTTCAGTCATTTGGAGCATCAGATAGATGCTTTAGGTTTTACAGACAGTACTTTAAAGAAATCACAACACTGCCTATAGAGGCAAAGTCCTTCCACTTCAAATATACACTGTGTATTGAAATCCACGTACTTATATTACAGGCAAGATGTACATTTAGGTCAAGTGTTTAGGAAATGAAACATTGAAAATATTGAATAAATTGAAATATCTATTAGAAAATTTTAATACAATCATTATAAAAAAACCAGAACATTATGTTTCCATACCTCTACCAAAAGTCATGAATTGTTTATTATTGCTTTTTCCCAAACTCAGTCCATATAATGAGGGATACTTATGTGTACAATTTTCTTAAGAGCTCTTGAAAATCTGTTTGTGTAGTGAAGTTCATTATTTCTTTTAGAATGAAAGTAAAAAACATTAACACCTACTTCTGTTTATTAAAATAGAAAAGGACATTTCTTTGCCTTTGAATAATAAGAGCATAAACTGTGCTGTCTGTAAGCTAAAGACATCAATAAAGACACTTCTTTTTCAGGAATCTAACATTATAACCGAGCTGTAGTTACTGTGGCAGTCAGAAATAGAAGTGGAATTTGTGGGTCCATTGCTGATCTCAGTTCTTTCACTGACACCTGTGTAGTGCTTAGGGAGTATAATCAGTTTAACCACTGAGGTTTTTTGTTGTGCTTGTCATGCCTGTTTCTTTACTGGGTCATGCTGCCACAGTAAGGGAAAGTGCAGTGCTCCTTTGAAGAAGGAAGACTGGCAAAAAAGGCATGGGAGAGTTCCAGACAGAAAGGATGTGATTAGTCTCTTCTGACTAGGTGTCTGCAACGTGGATGTCTGCTTTGGAGCTTTTAGTCAGTGGAGAGAAAGAGATACTCCTAGGATGCAGTTCATCTGACTTATTTTAGATGTCTATTTCAGGATAATATAGATTGCTCCTCAGAAGAGCCTGTTTCTCCCTTTCAGCTATAAAGGAAAGCTAGACAGTTATTTCAGAAGCATAAATCTACATTATAGATGCCTATGTTTTGTCAGATGCATCCCACTGATTGTCTACAGTGAACAGAAAGAACCAGAAATTTATTTCATTCTAATAGAACCCTGTGTTCAATGTTAGAGCAATATGACTCTGAAGCTGATTATGGTAATTTAGCTTGAGTCTTTTTGCACTGTTAAACATAATGGAAGACAAGCAGTGTAAGACAAAACAGAAGAAAGTCTGGTATGATATTAAGCATGCAATCGGTCCTACACAAACCAACAATGTAATCAACTGAGTGCATCTGGGAAGATTTTTTCTTGTGCCACCTCCACAGGGGTTTTCACAGTTGCAGAAATGAGATGGCTTCAAAAGGGATGATGAGCGAGCGGGGACTCTGTAAAGGATGATAACCCAGCGTGTATCACAGAGCTCACACACTACAGCCATATAGGAGGATGTTTGCTTCAGTGTACAATGTAGCATGGTGCAGATTCCTGAGATAACTGTGCTCAGTGCAAGCCAGGTGACAGGCGATGAGTGTCACATCAGGCAGTGGCTTGTTTGCACAGCTCTGACTCTTTAGGAAGCTGAGCCAGCATTTCTTAGCATTGCACTGCATGCATGTGCCAGCCCTGGTGTGGGTATGTCAGGAATCTCTGTGCTCTGCCTCACGATATCATATAAATATAGTCACAAAGTACCAACAATGGCTGTGATGCCCCATCTCTCTGCAATGTTACAGGTTGGACTGCAATTTGTAAGGAAGGCCCAAGTGCTGGACATCAATGAATTATCCAGACACAAAAGTTAAAAAAACCTGATTCTTGTAAAACTCTGTAAAAGCAGCTTCATAATTCTTTATTTCTAGTATAAATGCATGTCAGTATTAAGAGATCAAATTTTGTGGACTGGAAGACTTTTGGCAGTCAAATTATACGACTCCTCTCGAAACCAGACATGTCTGAGAAATTTAGACGTGATTTAAAGTGCACTAGTTACGCATTTCTGCATTCTGAATGAATCTTGTTAACTCAGAGGAATTCCAAATTCTGTGCACAAAAGTAATAACAGAAGGGAGAATATTTTCTACATACTTAACTATATAGGGATTTTTATCACTGGATATATTATATATATATATATATAATATATAAAACATATACTATAATTGTTTGTATATGGATAGGTGTCTGAATATATGTCTCTGGAGATACTCAAAACCCAGCTGGACACAGTCCTGCACAACTTGTTTTAGCTGACCCTGCTTGAGCAGGAGGGTTGGGCTAAATGATCTTGAGAGGTCCCTTCCAACCTAAACAATTCTGTGATTATGTGATATTAATGAGTTAAAATAGGTTTTAGACAAAGGAGACTAGAAGAAAATCTGGCTTAAAACTTCATTGGTTTTCCTTTTTTTTTTTCTTCTTCTCTAGAGAATGATTCAGAAATATTATGGTAGAAGCGAAATCATGCAAAAAAAAAATCTGCGTACAAAACTTTGATGAAAAGTCCAGATTTCATCATAAACGACAGATTTCCAATGTGAGACTTTGGATCAAGTTTGCCCTTAGCTTTCACTTTAATGATAAAATTGAGTCAGAACCTTGTCTTACATGACAGCCAAGATGTATTCTCTCTTGAATCTCCATAATCTTTCTCAAGCTTGGCAGCATCCAGTCGTCATGTTGTAATTCCTTTTATTTGTTAGATCAAGGGAAAACATTTGCAAAGATTACTGTGAAAACAAAAGCCTAAAATACAGCCACAGATTGTATAAAATCATACCAAAAAACTGACAGGACCTAGAAAGACATCTGTGATTAATGCTCAGTTCTGTTGGAAGTTCTTTTGTAAAATTCACCAACAATGACAGCTGATGACCTTATCAGGCCCTACTCTTCTGATGAAACCACCTCCTCGTCACTTCCCTGCTGGAGTTGTGTGTCAGTCTTCTGTGAGACTCTATGTGATCGCATGGAAGTTACTGCTCTTTCTTGCTTTTGAATTCTAATAAGAAAGCAAATCAGATGAGTCGGTTACGGTTCATTGTGGATGCTACAGAAGATGGGAACTGCAGAATTTCACAGTTTTAAAGTATGCAAGATCAGACTGGGCTTGCCACTGTGGGTGAACAGAGATAAGAGGGCAGTAGAATTGTCTCCTTCCAAATGCACATAGTTAGTCCATGCTAGAGCTGCTATCAGATCTGTGGCTGATGTAAATCGACACAGTACTAGAAATTCAGCAGTTTCACTTATTGATATCAGATAAGGTTGGGTTCCGAAGGAGCACAGGAGACTGGAAGTTAGCACCACCAGCAGTTCTTGACTCTGCAAAAGTTCACAAAGGCTAATTCCAGACCAAGACATAATATTGCAATTCCTTACTGAGTGTTGGCCATTGTTTTTAAACAATGAATAAAACCACAGTATCCCAGGAAGCATTTTCTTTAAGTAATTTTCATATGTGATGTATAATGTAAAGCAAGAAATGTACACGACCTTTACTGTTACTATTTATAAGCACTTTCCTAATTATCAAAGTTCCAATTTATTTCAGTTCTCATCATAAAGTTATTTTTCAAGTCACAGCTGAAGCTGTGAATGGTTATTGAAACCTGTATGTGACATCCACGTATGCAAATCTTCTGGTAGTCATAAATCGCTAATTGTTTAGCTGAGTAGTATTTAAGACATTACAGATTCTTCTCTCTGTTTACAGGGAGTAACCATTTTATAACATGCAAATAAGTTTTTTATTACTAATCAGTGTACAGCATTGCTTGTTCCAATATTAATCTAAAAAGGAAAGGAATAAAAGACTTTGCCACCTTATATATAACCTAGGCAGAGCCGAGATGCCCAAGGCCCTGACTCAATTTCCATCATCAAAAGAAACTATATTTATTTTAAAGAAATTCCACAACAGCACTCAGTAATGCCCACTCCAAAAAAATGCCAACCTCACCACAAAAAACAAAAGCTTGTTGGCTTTGAAAAGTTTCCAAGTACTTCCAGTATTTTCTCAGAACAGTCCAAAATTGTCAGGTGTGATCACTCAGTGATGAACAGGATTGATCCAGAAACCCTAGCTTCCCCTTTATGAACACTGCCTGGCTATCCAGGCAGCTTCCTGCAGGTCCTCACATTAACTACCGAAAACTGGGGATGTTTTTCTGTTGCTGTTTCTGTCTTTCATTTGCACTGATATTTTTTTCTCCTTTCACACTGTTTGGGGTTTTTTTTTGGTTGATTGGTTCCTTTTTTTTAACATGATTGCAACATGCACTGCTCTAACAGTTCTAATACAGTTGGGTATTTTTTCTGTTTCTTTCTTTCTTTCTTTGTTTTGTTTCTGTTAGTGATAACTGGGAAATTAATTATTAGTCATATAAAATCTGCATAACACTAAACAGATTTGCTAGCATTTTAAAATAAGTTCTATATTAATCTATAGATAAGTGAAGCAGTATTGTGATTCCTTTTCCAAAGTTTTGTGTTATTTTAATAGTGCATATGGACCCTAAATGAATGTGCTATATTATTAATGCTTGCTTTGTTGTCACAAACTAATACTTAGTGCCAGAATTAAGATGTATTAAATGAGCTTATAATAAATTAGTGTTAATTTGGACAGCTGCCCATTAATAAATGAAGTGGACAAGAAGACCCTGAACTCTGATTTGTGTCTCTTGGGTATTTTAATTCTAGCTACTAGCAAAGAAGAACAGAAACACTGTACTAAACCAATGGTACATTTTGGTGATGAGTAGACAAATGCTGTAGGTGACATAAAAGAAACACATCAGCTGAGTATTAACACTCCTGGGGAAAGTCCTCCTGTAAACTGTAAAGCTTAATATTTGTTGTATTTTCTAAACAATAATTATTGTTAAGGATTATGTTTTATTATTTTTAAATACATCCCCCACAAAACTAGCATTCATAGGTGTAATATTTAGTTTCCAGTGTTTCTTACCTGGGCCATACAGCCTATGAAAGCTCCTAGGACTCATGTCCCCTGTATTAGGTTCTGATTGAGTTAAGACAAAAATAAATCTCATACACAAAATTATTGGAAGATATAATCCCTCTCTCTCTCATTAGAGAGCCAAAACAAGTACCAGGGAAGAGCTCCACTGATCAAGCATCTTCTGGGAGGAAAAAAACATATTCTTGGTAATGGCAGAGGCCCTTATCCTGTGTTTCTAATGTAGATCCCTAATGTTGGCACACCTAAGTGTATTTTAGATACTTTTCCTAGGGAAGAGATCCAGTCTTCCTAAAATGAACACCTATAGGTAAAGTCAAAGCTGTGAAAGTAATAGGTCTTCCTGAAAATCTTTCTAGGCTAGTGCTCCAGCAGGAAGCTGGGGTTGCAAAAGATGGGTGTCTTCACTTCAGCTTCAGACTGGAAAGCCTTTAAAAATGGGCTTACAGTGCTGTTGTTACAAAAGCACTCCTGGAGAGATGCAGGTGAGTGAGCATTACCAATCGCTGACAACAGAGCTTTCAGGGATGCAAAGCTTTGGGATCTGATTGTGATCTCTCTTACTTCCATAGAAAAAGGTATATCCAGGAAATTGTTCCTGATTTACTTTGAGGTATATGAGACAGTAAGTCAACACTATTAGTTTTAAAATGACAAAACACTGTCTGAAAACCATTCAGGAATGGAGTGTGTACAAAGGGTGAGAAGGACACTGCCATTTCTCCGTACAGATCTTCCCCTTACTATTTTCTTTTAACAGATGTGATTCCCAACCAAATACTTCATTTTCCTGGATCTTGTAGTCACTTTGGGAAATACAGAACTGTATGCAGAGCAGGCATACAATTCTAGCAGGCCAGTCAGAGACGTGTTGGTTTTTTTAATTTCCTTTGTAATGTTGTAAACACCAAAGTCAAAGAAAAAGGAAAAATCAAGATCTTAGCACATAATATCATTGATGTAATTTTTCTTTTCTTCCATTTAACTTTTTAAATGTTATTTCATTTAACATATTTTCACAAACCAGCTTTTTTCTCTCACCCACTCATATGTTTCTTCTTACCACTGGCTTACTAAAAGAGCACTTGCAGGTAAGCAGATTTTTTAATGCATGTACTGCTTTAGAGCACAAGGAATAAGAACAATAGAAAAAATATTTCCTTTTTTGAAATAAGGATTTCTTTCTTTCCAATAGTTTGCAGATTTGTCCATTATGTATATATGATGACTACAAGTAGTGTTCATATAGATATATATTTCAGTTGTGGTCTTTGCCAACTGTACCATGATTATCTTCTCTGCTTTGTCTGCCCTTTCTTAGTGCTGGGATGAAAAAAGCAGCTCTAAATGCAGTAGCAAATTCACGGATTAGAAAAATATTTTTCAGTGTTTTTCAAGGTTAGTAGGTGCAGATGACAGTGAAAAAGATGTTCTATTTCCTATCTCCAGTTTGTCCATTCCTGCCCACTCTAAAGCTATTTCTATCAACAAAAGGCAAAGATAAAAGATTTGCTGTAGAGATACTCTGAATTAAATACTATGGCACTTACAGGTATGTCTTGGGCTTGGACAGGACGTCTTTGGTACAGACCTTATCTGCCACGCTCAAGGAAAAACCAGCAAAAGATATAGTTTATTTTGGAAGCACAGTTTAAGTTTGAGAAAATATCTTCTATTTACTTATTTTCAAGGGAAACATTACAATCATTACTAGGTCATAACTTTCTGTCCTTATTCTGTTTTAACTCTGATTAAGTAGAATATTTACTACTGAGTGGTCCTCTGAAAGAAAGCATGAGGGAGATCTTTATGTCCTTGAAACTAGACAGAATTTTGTCCTTTATTGTAGTAGGGCCTCAGTTTCACCCAAGTTATCAGGGAAGTTATGATCAGGACCTTATGCAGTTAATGGAAATGTGCTGCACAAGCCCTCATCCTACATAGAAACCCCACAAATCAATGAGACGTTGTTTGTGAACAGGTTTGCCAACACAGTTCCAAAGGCCGTATTAGGGACTTGAAGGAAAACCAAACCAAACCAAACCAAGGAACATTGAGAAGCAAATTTACAGAATGAGAGGTGAAGGATGTTCTTAAGGTGGGAATACCATAAATGTTATCTATATAGGCTTTCTGAGGTAGATGTGAGTCAGGAGTAAGAGAACTGAAAAGTACCTAAGTGCCATTCCCCTGGCCATTCTCACTGTAGGATATTCTGCATAATCCTTTGTGGTAGGAAGGGGTGATAACTCTTTCTTTGTGCTTCAAACTGTGCAGAAACCATGCAGTAAAATGTTCAGCCTGCTCTGAATATCCTCCATCTTGAATCAGGTCATCCCAGCTTTGATTCACCCAAGGCAAACAGAAAACTTCTGGCCAGCTTGGGTTATAGGTAGGAGCTCATTTGTCTCACTTGAAAAAAGTCTGTGAGGATGATTTAAGAGAAAATTAAGACGACAGGATAAGTTTAAGGAGATCTGGAGTAATCTCCTGTCTCTGCTATAGATTTTCCTGAGATTCTCTTTCTGTGTTTACTTTCTCAAAAGGCAGGGACAATAGGTCTCTTCTGCTACCCTTTGTCATTCTTGTTTGGCAGGTCACTGTTATGGGGAGACTCTTTCACTGTAAATTCCTTATTAACTATTTATGCAGGACCTGAAGCCTAATTTTTTGTATATATGTATATACATATATATATAAATTACTCTGTATGTAACATCAGGAAATGCTCATTCATTAGTGATAACTATGTTTCAGATCACATAAGATATAGCGAAATATCCAACTGTAATACAGAATGTTATTTACAATTTTGTTTTTCTACATGTAAGAAACACTATATTGTAAAGAAGATTTTTTAGCAAGCAGATTTTTTCATAGGATGCTTTGAAGCTGCTCAGAGGTTTGCAATGTTAAAAATTGTTTCTGGAATGATAAAATTAATGGGCAAACTGTAACTGAAAAAGGTCACAGATCTATTACGTGCAGATAGAAATATCAACATAATTTTTGCTCAGACTTGCAAAGAGAAGTCACGCTGTTGACAAAAACAGAACGTGTGAATGTCACCCCAAATATTTAATCTGTCAAAATAAAAAGTAAACCCAAACTACATAGTTATAATGGAAAGCTGTAGGGAAAATTAAATGTTTTTATTAATTAACCAATAATAACACGATCCAGATTTTGCACTACCATTCTGAGGTGTGTTTGAAAAGAACTCTGACTGAAGTATTTATAATTAAACTGGGTCTTAGTAGAACATCAAATAAATGAAGACACAAGGAGCGTATGTAGGAGAGAGAAATTAGTATGTACACACAATTGCATTCATACAACTAGTATAAGTAAGAGATACTGACTTTGTTCTAGTCAAAAGACTTGTTAAACTTACTTAAACATAACAAACACTAGTGTATAAAGAACCCTGGAGGCAAACTATTTTAGTGTGCACTTCCCTTCAATAAGTATGTTGTTTTACACAGAAATTACTTAGTTTTCTAACTGTTTTGATGTAATTTTTAATATCAGGAAACTTAACATGGAAGTCTGCAACCTTTCCTCTCTATCTTCTTGACGCTTTCTCCATTTCTTTTTTACAGAAATACCAGATGAAATAAAACAATACAAGACAAAAATTACCAAAGGCATGTATAAACTTAAAATGGTGAGCTAGAACAGAAGATATGTTCCAGAATATGATGGAACCAATATGGTATTTCACCCCAGTGTCCTGAAACTGCTGTACAGCCTATCAAGTTCAACATCTGGCTTCTCATATTAAAGAAATTAAAAATGAAGAGATATGTACATTCATTTTTTAACAAAGCAAAATTTTACCACACTTTTCTAAGATGAATAACATTTTTAATGCTCAGAGAGTACATTCCCAACATCGTGGTTTCCCTAAGGTCAATAAGATGCAGCAGTGCAGTTACAGTAATCAGATATGACCTTTAACAGTTTTAATTTTTTTCTACTGTAATTTGATGAAAAAACATTTGAGAAAAACATTATACTTTTCTTGTCTTACTTGAATCAGCCCATTTTATCTAAGACAGGGCATCATATTCATTAGACATCATATTTATGTGGTTTATATGTGGGTCAGTTCCCTTTCAGGCTAATGGCTGTGGGATTATAATGTTCTAAGGGATTTACAGCACCAATATTTACTGTGCTTCCTGGTTATGAAGATAGGGATGAAGCTGAGCGTGCAGATGCTCAGAGCAGAAGGGAGCAATGGGGGTGGGGAAACCTCAAAGCCTGGAAAGGTGAGAAGAGGATTTAGGGGGATGCTATTGTTTCACTTGTTCCATAACGCATACTCTCTCTAAAATGGAGGCAGAGACAGAGTAGAGACCAGTTTACAGTTCCCCCCAAGAAGTTCCTTGCATAACCTTAAGTCTTTTTGCACTGCCCATATTAATGCTCCAGGCAGTCGACCTGTAACAGTGAGGAAGCAGCTTCACTGTTAGGAAATTTTTGTTCTGGAAAGATGTTTAGAACATAACAGTAATTGTGTTTGAGTCAAATAAATACTTGATAGTGAATCCTGCAGAGCTATCACTTCCACTGTCTTTTCTTCTCATGGCCATTGTTCAACCCACCAGGACTGCAGATACTGGGATCTAGAATCACTGAGATGAGGCTGTGAGTTCATGCATCACTGTGAGAAAGAATAACATAGCTTTAACTCAATGACACTAGTTTCTGCTTGTTTTACAAAGAAAATAGGCCTGTATATGTGTGCATGCAAGTGTATGTTCAATATATATTGAAAAGTGCAACATAAATTCAAACACAGCTGAGAAACAATAAGTTAATTTGTGTTAATTCACGTTGTATGATCTGCTTTTCTTTCAACTTTGACTTTTGAAGAAGGAATGGTGACAATCAAAACTCAGCTTTAGTTTGTGAGCCAAAACCTTTCTCATTCTTCTTTTCAGGAAGAGAAAGTATGTGAAGTATATTTCACATGAGAATACTGACCTTATCAGGAAAACTCAACTATAAGATGAAATATACCTAAATATTCTTCATGAATGTTCATTCACTCAATGTCAGAAGGAAAATTAGGGCAAAATGTTCAGTCAGAACAGGGAACTTGAAAGACAATTGTAACCAAGTTACAGAAATGATGGGTTTATGTCCCTAGATCAGACTAAACCCATATGGTATTTATCAGCATCGTGAATTTCCTCCAATCCATTTGGGAACAACTCAGGCTTTCTGTTATTTGCTTACTTGGCAGTTGCCACCCATTTTAGTGGCAGTAAAAATTGGCTAGATTTGGGGATTTGGTCTAGCTGTTGGCTTCACTTAGGAGGAGATCGTTCATTGTTCAATGTGTGTGCTTTTTTCCTAGAATCTTGCAATGCAAGAATATTATGAGTGGAGAAGAAAACCACTTTTTTTTTTCTATCCCACTTTTCCCCAGGAAAACATTTAGCTTCTATGTGGTGTTTATATACAAACCAGACATCTGGTTCTCATGTTGAGTAGCTTTCAGAAGTGTCAAGTAATGATCAGGTCAATGTTTTTATTTTGCACTGAGGTAGCACCTCTAATTGGAAGACCTCCAAGAATTTGAAAATACATCCGTTAGCTGTTTCTGTAGCTGGATGTTTCTGCCTCTCAGTTTTAGGAAACAAAAAATAAACTTTTCCTCTGTTTCTGTCTGTTTTCTTATTCATCCTGTTGGGGGACGATATAACAGGCCTTTAATCCTGTTAGCCTATGTAAAAATAACCGTGAAAACAGAAGTATTAACTTCATGTGGTATACATATTTACTGTGGATCTTGGCTATTCAGTCAGGGTCCTGGTTTCATTGACTTGACTATATTAACTCTAATTTTGGCCAGAAGCATATCAGTCTTTCATTCTTTCTGCTACTGAGTTTGTAGTATGTGCACGTTGAACCCTGCAAATTATTGATTGTCATTAGAAACCTCAAAGTCCTGATCCCTCTGTCCAGTTTTTGGCCATGACCACATTGGCAGTGTTTATGTTGGCCTACTGCTCGGTGTCTGCTTTGCTCTGTGGTACAGGTCCTCCAGAATCAATGCCAAGCTCCAGCTAATCCATAGCCAGTGAATAAATACTCCTCGAAACTGCATCTCCTGGCACTTGGAATAAATAAAGATTAGCTGCAAGTTACTGAGAACCTGGCCCCTTAATATTTTAAGCCCCTAAATTTGAAGCACTGATGCTTGAAAATATTGTCTGTTATTGACCAGGATTAGTTAAGCTTCGATCACTTTCCTTCTCCTCTTACAAACATGGAATATTGCATGTTTTTCTTCCAGATGGATATGCAGGCATGGTGGTGGTTACTTGCTGAAAGGCACGGAGACTGGTGGAAGGGCCTGAAGCACAACCCGGGTATTAAAACAGTGAGTTCTCTGAGCTTTAGGACTCCTTGTAGCGCACTCAGAAACTTCATTTGAATTTAGCCATTGGCAAAAACATTTGCAGATGTGGAAATTACATTTTAATTAGTTTGTATGACTACACAAGGTAGGTTTGTTGCAGGAGTTACCATAATTACTAGCAGCAAAATTGATATAATAATGGCCATATGGGTATTTTTCTGTAATTATCATTATTATCTAATCAGCTTCTAAACACTGCCCTGGCTTCTGAATGGCCAGAGATGACTTCTGGGGCTAGATTATTCTCTTGTTGTGAGATAAATGAATGGAAATACACTGAGGATATTCTTCCCTAGACCATTTTGATTAACAGCAGACTCATTAGTGCTTTGAGCAATTGATATTTGAAAAAAAAAAAAACAAACCCAATGTTGCCCAGCTCCTTTCATTGCTGCTGCTCCTTTTTGCTACTCAGTAAAACAGGAACAGCTGCTTCTTTCGGAGAGGGGTCAGCTTCTCTGAACCATGCTGCATGGAGCCCAGGGCAATGTGGACCACAGGTCACTTCTTTGGAATCTGGGTTCTCGGATGAGCTGAGAAATCAGCCGAGCCCTTGATGCCACCTGGGAAGGAAAAGGATGCTGCAGAGGGAGCTCAATGCACAGCATGTCACCTCTCCACATACACCTCCTAGAGATGATTCAGGCCCATGAAATTACCTGACAGCTGCCGATATAGTTAGGATGATCCTTTAAAGCTCTGCTTCACTCTCTCCACCTGTCAGCTTCCTCTGCACATGATGTGCTTGTAAGAAGCAGCGTACCATCTCTCCAGAAACCAAATTAATACACGGCTTCTTTTGCCTTTGATGTAAAGATGTTAGTATTACTTCAGAAAGTGCTATTTTCTAAAAGTAGTTTCAAATGCATGTTAAATTTTTATTAAGGAAGATGTCCTTTTGAAATAAGAGATGTAAAAATGAAAAATTGTATTCCTTTTCCCCTGATATTTGCTTATGTTTAAAATCCATCCTTTCTGAGTTCAGTTTTATTCATTATTCCTTAATGAAATAAATTCTGTCTGTTTGAGCGAAACATCTTCTTTAATAAAATCCTTGTATGGACCTGAGATTTTCTTTGCTTCATTTAGATCTGTTACTTAGCTTTCCTCAGAATCTTTGCAGATTTTGGATTAATATTAAAAGGGCCACTATGGAGACAGCATCCCATACTAGCTGCTGTTCCATAAATATACAAAGAAATGTAGCCTCCTATACTTTTTCTAAACCATACTAGCCTATAGGACAAGAGGCTGATTTCTTTTTTCACACCTTGAACATCTGTTCACCATTGAACCTCTGCATTTTTTTGTAGGTTTGGTTTCTTGCTGGGTATATGCCTGGGAGATCAAGCAGAAATTCACATCTGTTTTTTCTTCTGGCAGTGTGCTTGCCTGAGAAAACAAGTGGAAATACACATGTGGGATTTTTCTAACTGGTCTTAATATGTCTGCAGGTGTTTCCAACAAAGAAAGCCAAAACAGTAATTAAAAGGATGCTACCAGGTTTAAAAAAATAAAAAATTAAAAGAAAAAATATTTGAGAATCTTTGCTTGTGTTCCTAAGGAATTTGGTTTTTTTGTTTGTTTTGGGGTTTTTTTTTTCATTTTTTCTAAATTCCTTTCATATGCAACACTTCCATTTACTTTCATCCTTATTGATGATGGCCATTAGTTTTCGTCATTCCTTTTTTCAAAAACAAAACAAAAAAACTACTTCACATGCGTCTGCTTGTAATTCTTGTTTCTTATACAGGCTATAAACATTTTCAGTGAGATTTATGAATACATAGTTGTTATTTATGTTTTTGCAAAACTAATTCAAATTCAAATGTAAATGGTAAATTAATCTTCTTAATTACAAAGGGCTGTTTGGGATGGGTGAGTATATTTTTTCACTTTCATTTAGTCATCTCATGTGAAGAGTCAAAGCTATGAGCCTTATGCTAATAGCCTCCATGATAAAAGTGGTGGAGAGCTAGATCCTCCAAAGTTAGTGTCATCTAGGTGGCACTATTTTGGTTTAAAAGACATAATTTTCTGATGTGCCAGGGTTTAGTATCTTCAGTAGAATTTTACAAGCAATAGAAGTCTCCTCAGTGTGACAAATGAGCTGAAAGAGAAATTAAGGTAACACACTTAAGTTCCAATGCTGCAAAGTTTTACACATGTACTGTGAACAGTTCTATCCACCTGTGTGAGAATGAGTAGCCCATGAAGTTACTATGTGTAATGTTTTGCAGATCTGGTACTACAGATCTACAGACACACTTTCTAGATGCTCATTTAAAACAATTTGAATACTGTGTTATTGTGACTTTAATCCTGCTGAAGCACAGCAACTTTTGTATTTAGTCAAATAACTAATAATTATACAATTAATATAGATGTCATTAAGTGTTATTAAGTGTCACTATCCTCTGGTGTAATAGATTGTGGTATTTTCAGAATTACAACCCTTTCAATATGAGACAAAGGCATAAATAAAAAACCTTAATCACTTCATATAAGCAGATGGATTTTGAATTAAGAAGAGATAGAACATACAGGCATCTATTAAATCTGATAGACATGACAGAAGATACTTGCTATTAAGCATTTACTGTGTATATGCTCACAATAATTTATATTTTGAGCCTATATTTTGACATATGGTAACAAGAAGTAAATTGTGCTAAATGCAGGCAATTACCAGATTATCTTCTTGCAAGAGGACCACTTTACTAGACAAAATGGAAAGTACAAATCACTGTACACAGTAAGAAGTCATCCAGCTATGCAATTATTAGATCAGTTTTTCTCTTCCACTGAAGTGTAAATACAGCATAGCTATATAAGAGTGTACAGGGGAGGAGCTACCACAATGCACTAGCCAGCAAGAAACCCCAAATACTCTATGACATCGTGGTACATTAACATCATCTTTAAAACATTTGAAACAAACTCGGAAAAAGTCAGTGCTACAGATTTTCCTGAGGGCCCAAATTACATACTCGTACATTAGTTTTCTTTCAGCTTTTCTTTTGACTGATGTACACGGAAGAAAGCTTAATGTGTTTACACAGTAATATAGATGGTTTATAGGACAGACTTGGTCCAAGTCCTGCATGATAATTCCCTGTGAGAAGCTGAAGTGATTAAAGGGTAACAAAAATCTTTGGCCTGTAAGATTACCATATAACTGTATAAAAAACCAGCCACTGCTGTTCAGCAAAGGGCTGTACTCTTTATGTGGCTATGTTGTTGCTACAACATCCATGAATAGATTCTACATTCATGATCGCTGGCTTCACGACAATGCTTTTCTCATTCACCCTCACTAGAGTAAAACACCGACACATCACATTGTGTATGGTTTGGATAAGCAGATTACGCTCTTTCACTATCATGTCACAAGCACTGTGATAGAGAAATAAAGGTGAACCTCTGCTTTAACACTATTCAACCATTGAGATTTGAGCAATGCTAACCTAAATATGAAATATCCCACTAACTTAAAATATATTCTGGTTCATGACCTCATGCAATAAAAAAACCATTTTCTCACACTTCTGTAATAAACTCCCCTTTTAGGATAGGTTAAATTAAGGTCAAATTCTGCTTTGAATTTGATAATCCATCAGCTATGTATTAAGTCAGTTTGTAATACCTGAAATAGATCCCAATGGTCCGAGTTCATCTTTTAAAGAAAACATCCTTATGGAACTATATTCTATGGCTAATGCAGCATCAAGTGCTTGCTTCTACATTTACTGTAAGCAAGCCACAGAAAATGTATATTTTCCCAATGCTATGTATTTTTCATGCCAACGACTCATGCAATTGTTAAGCAAGAAATGCACAATTTTTCCTTTGACTTCAGAGAAATTAAATTGATGGAAAAGCATCACTATGGTATACTTTGAAAAACTGGAAAAATATACAGAGATTCATATTTTCACGGAGAATACAAATTTAGGATGAAATAAAGATACCTCACATCTGCATGGACCTCCAGTGTTTGCTGCATTTATTGAACAGCTGCATAATACAGCTGGGTGTCAGCGTAGGCTAAGTAAACAGAGGCAGAGAACTGAGCCATAAGAGAAGAGACATGAAAATGGTGTAAAAAACATGGGGGAAATGGATATAGAGTGGAATAGCACAAGGGTGGATATGATTTTAGAATGGGACTGGAGAGAAATCAGAGAGTTATGTGACAGGTACACTAAGGGATGATCAGAAAAGAAACAAGGTTTTATGGTGATGTAAGCAATGTCCTAAAAATAAAACATTTTATCTTAGTATTCATTAGACATTATAAGATTGAGGTGTATGGAAGAGGAAAGGTGTGGTCGGTTGACCGTGGCTGGATGCCAGGTGCCCACCAAGCTGGTCTATCACTCCACTCCCCATCCTCACCTGGAAAATATGATGAAAGGCTTGTGGGTCAAGATAAGGACAGGGACAGATCACTCACCAGTTACTGGCACAGGCAAAACAGACTTGGCTCGGGGAAATTAATTTAATTTATTGCCAATCAAAAGTCAGAGTAGGATAATGAGAAATAAAAACAAATCTTAAAACACCCTTCCCTCACCCCTCCCTTCTTCCCAGGCTCAACTTCACTCCCAATTTCTCTGCCCCATCCTTCCAGATGTTGCAGGGGAACAGGGGATGGGGGCTGGGGTCAGTTCATCACACGCTGTCTCTGCTGCTCCTTCCTCCTCAGGCAGAGAACTTTTCACTCTTCCCCTGCTCCACCGTGGGGTCCCTCCCACAGGAGACAGTCCTCCACGAACTTCTCCAGTGTGGGTCCCTTCCATGGGAGACAGTCCTTTAGGCACAGACTGCTCCAGCGTGGGTCTCCCATGGAGTCACAAGTCCTGCCAGAAAACCTGCTCCAGCGTGGGCTCCTCTCTCCACGGGGCCACAGGTCCTGCCAGGAGCCTGCTCCAGCACGGACTTCCCATGGGTTCACAGCCTCTTTTGGGCACCCACCTGCTCCGGTGTGGGGTCCTCCCCGGGCTGCAGGTGGATATCTGCTCCACCGTGGACCTCCATGTGCTGCCAGGGGACAGCCTGCCTCACCACGGTCTTCCCCACGGGCTGCAGGGGAATCTCTGCTCCGGCGCCTGGACCACCTTCTCCCCCTCCTTCTTCACTGACCTGGGGGTCTGCAGGGTTGTTTCTCTCACATATTCTCACTCCTCTCTCCCAGCTGCTGTTGTGCAGCAGGTTTTATTCCCTTCTTAAATATGTTATCCCAGAAGCGCTACGTCTGTCACTGATGGGCTCAGCTTTGGCCAGCAGTGGGTCCATCCTAGAGCCAGCTGGCATTGGCTCTGTTGGACATGGGGGAAGCTTGTGACATCTTCTCACAGAAGCCACCCCTGTAGCCCTCCGCTACCAAAACCTTGCCACACAAATCCAATACAAAAGTGTATGAAAAAAACAAATATGAAGTGGAAGGGAAACTCACCTCTAGAGAAAGAAATATTCAGAGGTCCATATTCTTATGGGATGCAGGAGAGGGGAAAGAAGATAAAGAGATTTCAGTCTGTCCCAGACTTCTGAAACAACTAGTACATGGAATTGCAGACACAGTTAAGTGTTCTTAATTAATCAACCATGTCAAAAGTCATATAATTGAAAAAGATAATATTACCTAGCAATTGCTAATGCATCACTTCACATTAATAATGGGGGATGTATTTAGCCACTATAGGCTTGTTAATCTGACCTCAGCCACATGAAAGACTTTAGAACAAATGATAATAAAAAATCATTATGCTGTCTAAGAGAATAGAAATATGTGCTGAAATTGATAACAAAAAGATTCAGGCTTTATTCAAGGTCTGGTATATCATACAGGAAAACGATGATCATTTTGAGGGCTATAGAAATAAGATGACTCAAGTACCATGTGGTTAGGAATATTGGATACTTATTAGTCTCCAAAACTTATGATTTGACATTACTGGCTGAAAAGGACTTTGGAGAAGATCTTAATATAATAGTTGATAACAAGCTAAATATGAGGTTCCAAAGTATTAAACTGTTAAAGTGAAAAGCAGAATCTCAGAATATATCAGTGTCGTGACCCGACCAGCACGCTACCCTGGGTAGTGCGGGAGGTTGTGGAAAGCTCGAAAGTCCCTCGGAGTAGATTAAGGCGAAATGACGCCAAACGACCAAACAAATTGTTTATTGAGAACAAACAAACAAAACCGAAACAATCATGTGATAACTCAAGAAATTGCTGTCTACCAAGCAAGTCAAATTGAAGGGAAAGGGGAGGGGAGAAGTTTGCCTGATTTTACCAAAATGATTCAACATGAAACTTAAACTCTATGGATGAACTATTCGGATGACTAACAACATCAAACTATGTACACAAAGTGAGATAAATGAGGCGAGGAAGAGCAAAATAAGGTGCTGGCCACCAAGAGAAAAGGAAGAACAAGGTAGAAAAGAGGGAGAAAGAGAGAGAGAGACAGAGGTAAAAGGTATCACCATCCTAGGATCCAGCAATGTTCTGTTAGTCCTGTTGTTTGCTGGTGTCCTGGTCTTCTTGTCTGGGTGGTGGGGGGTCTCCCTGGGTGTTGACCTGGTGATGGAGGTCAGCCTGGTGGTGGGGGTCAGAGGTCTCCCGGTGTGCTCCCCACTTCTGTTCCCAATGGTGCCCTTTTATGCAGTCCAAGTCCCCAAAATCTCCGCCCAGTTCTAACTTGAGTAGTCAAGGTATCAGAGACCCACATGACGATCGTGTGGTGTCTCCAGTCCAACGCGCATGTCTCCGCGACTACCTGCTGAACCTTTGTTGCGCCTGTACCGTTGAGATTGTGACAGATTGTGCCAGGCTGTGGGTATCGTTGTTGGGGTGCAGGCAGACTGCAGGGCTCTGCTCTGTCCTTGTGGTTTCCTTTACGCCAAGAAATGTTTATACAGTCTCGTGGTTTCCTCGGTACCAAGAAATGTTTAAGACAAATGTCTGGCACCTGTCCCTTACAATTGGAAATGGTATTTCTAGCAGATATAGGAAGATGTATGCTTCATCACACCTGATGCTAGCAAAACCTCATGCAGAATGGTGTGCTCAGTTATGGGTACCCATTTGCAAGAGGGCAAACTCAAACTGGAATATCATTTATTAAAAACACTTGAATGGAAATTTGGAGTTATGGGAGTCAGAAGAATTTGAATTTTAAATAAAATAAGGATAAGAGGAACATGACTGTTTATGATTATATCAAAGCAGGTACGAACTGGGAAGAGAGAAAAGCTAGATTATCCAAGTTCAGGAACAGTTCATATGTAATCAAGTTGGATTAGCTTGAGTAAATTTTGACGGTATTTGTAAGACAATTCCTTAACAGAGGTTCTGGAACAGCCTTTAAGTTAGAGGAAGGGATGGGTACATGACATGCTAATTCAAGAGAGACCTTCCTAGATTTATAACAGGGATTGTGTCAAAAAGTCATTTCAGCAGAAAAATATGTGATTGGAAAGAACATAGCTTCCAGCCTTGTATTCCACTACAAATGTTCTAAAGGAACTGGATGTACTCAGAATTTCTGAATCTCCTAATTTCTCTGCATGGTGGAAAAAACTTCCAATTGAAAGGAGTAAGGCGTTTTTTCCCCCTCCTTTTAAGATTGCTCTATGCTGGGTAATGGACTTCTGCCTATTATCTTTTGGGTCAAGTGGTATAGATGTGTATTTTGGATTTGAACATTCCCAGGTTCAGTCCTCTTGATGGCAGAAGTAAGGTGTTAAACTTGACATAGAAGTTAAGAAAAGCAAATGTCACTTCTACCTTTGATAAGAGCAAAAAGGAAGATCCAGGTTTCTACAGGCCAGGCAGCCTCAAATAAATCCCTGGGAACGTGATGGAGCAACTAAACCTGGAAACGATTTCCAGGCACATGAAAAGCAAGAAGGTGATTAGGAGTTGTCAGCATACATTTGCAAAGGGTAAATCATGCTTAACCAACCTGACAGCCTCTTACAGAAAGAGGACAAGGCAGGCCAAGAGTCAGTGGTCACAAATTAAAACACATTAAATTCCACGTGAAAACAAGAAAAAAATTCTTTACTGTGAGGGTGGTCAAACACTAGAATAGGTTACCCAGAGAGGTTGTGGAGTTTCCATCCTTGGAAATATATTTGAGGCCCAACTAGACATGGCCTTGGGCAACCCATTCTAGATGACCGTGCCTTGAGCAGGGGGATTGGACTAGATGATTTCCAGAGGTCCCTGCCAACATCAATGATTTTGTGATTCCATGAAATCTTAGATTTGTTCAAACTTTCAGAAAACTTTCAGAAAATAGCTTCAGAAAATGTGGAAGATGCTATAAGTTAGAACATTATTACATGATGACATAGTATTTCTGTTTATTTTTTCTTCATTTAATATTTTTTGATGAATGATGTTCAGTGGATGCATTAACTTTGATCTTCACAGGACTTTCATTCTTTTCTTAAGAAAATTGGATAACATGCTTTGAACTCAGTTGGTCTAAAACTAGAATTATCATTCTCTAGAAAGTTTTGATTTTCTGGTTTAGATTTGTATCTTTGTAATTTGAATACACTATTATATCACTACAATTTGCAGGACAACCAGAGGATCAGGCCCAGCCAGCATGGGCTCATGAAAGGCAGGTCCTGCTTGACCAACCTGATCTCCTTCTATGACCACGTGACCCGCCTAGTGGATGAGGGGAAGGCTGTGGATGTTGTCTACCTAGACTTTAGTAAGGACTTTGACACTGTCTCTCATGGCATACTCCTTGAGAAACTGGCAACTCATGGCTTAGACAAGTGTACTCTTCGCTGGGTGAAAAACTGGCTAGATGACTGAGCCCAAAGGATTGTGGTGAATGGAGTTAAATCCAGTTGGTGGATGGTCACAAGTGGTGCTCCCCAGGGCTCAGTATTGGGGCCAGTTCTCTTTAATATCTTTATCAATGATCTGGATGAGGGGATCGAGTGCACCCTCGGTAAGTTTGCAGATGACACTAAGGTGGGCAGGAGTGTTGATCTGCTCGAGGGTAGGAAGGCTCTACAGGGGGATCTGGACAGGCTGGATCGATGGGCCGAGGCCAATCGTATGAAGTTCAACACGTCCAAGTGCCGGGTCCTGCACTTTGGTCACAGCAACCCCTTGCAGCGCTACAGGCTTGGGGAAGAGTGGCTGGAAAGCTGCCAGGCAGAAAAAGACCTGGGGGTGCTGGTTGACAGCCGGCTGAATATGAACCAGCAGTGCGCCCAGGTGGCCAAGAAGACCAATAGCATCCTGGCTTGTATCAGAAATAGTGTGGCCAGCAGGACTAGGGACGGGATTGTTCCCCTGTACTCGGCACTGGTGAGGCCGCACCTCGAACACTGCTCAGTTTCGGGGCCCTCACTACAGGAAAGACATGGAGGTGCTGGAGCGTGTCCAGAGAAGGGCAACAAAGCTGGTGAAGGGCCTGGAGCACAAGTCTTATGAGGAGCGGCTGAGGGAACTGGGGTTGTTTAGCCTGGAGAAAAGGAGGCTGAGGGGAGACCTTATCGCTCTCTACAACTACCTGAAAGGAGGTTGTAGTGAGGTGGGTGCTGGTCTCTTCTATCAAGTAACTAGTGATAGAATGAGAGGAAATGGCCTCAAGTTGTGCCAGGGGAGGTTTAGGTTGGATATTAGGAAAAATTTCTTTACTGAAAGTGTTGTCAGGCATTGGAACAGGCTGCCCAGGGAAGTGGTGGTGTCACCATCCCTGGAGGTGTTCAAAAAAATGCAAAGATGAGGCACTTCAGGACACGGGGTAGTGGGCATGGTGGTGTTAGGTTAACAGTTGGACTCGATGATCTTGGAGGTCTTTTCCAACCTAAATGATTCTATGATTCCCCCTCAAAAGGATTATTAAAAAAAAATAATTATAAATTAATAGATGACAGTTACATGAAAGCTTTTCTTAGGAAAAAAGATCTTTTTCCATTTTTTAAGAAAATGGAAAAGTCAAAACAATATGTTTTGACTTTACATTTTAAAATTTCCATGTTACCATAAAATATTTACATTTTATTCCTGAAAGAATTGGAAAGTGTTCTGTTGACTTTTTTAAGATTTTTTTTTTATCTGCTATATTAACAAACTGTAAAGATATATTCACAAATCCAATAGTAAATGAAACAGGGAATCACATAAAGAAATGATCCACGAGTCTGATCAACCAAACACATTGAAAAAAATTCAGTACTATTTCTGTTTGCCAGTAAAGCTAGAAAATGTATCAAACTTTTATGTAGATATAGATAGAGAGATATATATGAAAAATATCAAACTTTTCACTGACGCTCAGTAATGGCAGTGGCCTTACCCTTCTTTATACATATTCTGTGATACATGGACACTGCTAAAACCTCATTCCTATAAATGAAGTGACTGGTAATATGAGTTATAAAACTGTGAATACCCTGAAGAATCAGACAGATCGAGGGATAAGTGATGGGAGCACCTGGGAATGGAAGTTCAATGCAGACTTTTGACAGTTTAGGACTTTTAGTCTCCATTCTTTAATTTTCCATCTGCAAATGGTGATACCAAGTCTGCATGCCTTCACAAGGCACATGAAAAAGAAAATAATTTATTATCTCTGTGATATGATAATGACTCTCCTAGTAAGGTGCATAAGGAAATGTATAATTTTTATTCAGTGCAGGGCTTAGAGGTTGTGCAGTAAATAAGGCAATAATTTAATTAAGAGGGTAAAAAACGACATTGATTAGTTGTGACCCATGAAGAAAGCAGCATCCGCCCTATGTATTGATTGAGGAAAGGGTCTAATGTTAAAAAAAACCAAAACACAAAAGTGGTCAGTCATGTAATTAAAGATTGCATCATCATACCTGTACACAAAGGCAAAATTGTGGGTGTTTTTATTATTATTTTTCAAATAAGTGTTTCCTTCAACCTAAACATTTATTGTCATGATTTTAAGGAAAAAAGAAATGCAAGATCATATTTGTCAAGAGGTAGACTCCTGTATTTTTACTATGGCAGAAATAATTCACTCATGGGCCTGCGAAGTCTGAGAAAGGCAAACGCTAAAGATAGGTGTATTTCTGAAGAAGTTCAGACCACAAGTCATTTGCTCCTCCCTTCCTTTGAATCAGTAATGAAATATCAACTCTGGCACAAAGTCATGAGACACACTGGTTTGTAACTCAGTCTGAACATGATGAAAGACTGGAAAGAGGCTTTGGTTGGTCATGTTTTGGGAAGCGGGGTGGTTATGGAGGTGGCTTTCAGCTATGTTGTGTGTTCTTTGAAGACCAAGCCCTGCCAGCTGGCACACACACAGCATTGTAGTCTCTCTTATTCCATGACTCCATCTGCAGTGAAAGATGATAATCGAAGTTTGAATTCACAGAGCAAGGTAAAAGCCACATTAACATTATATGAGATAGCTGTGAAAGAACCTGAGTCGAGGCCAATTGTGTATTCCACCTGTGGTGTGGGACTCAGCAGGTTTCCTGTGCTCATGATAAGCTTTAGTGGCAGGAATCCAAAAGAGATCCTTCAAGTCTGTGATGCTGAGCATTACAAAGCCTGAGCTATGGCACTCAGCTCTGCCAATAAAGTACACAGTAGTGACTGACATCCAAAGAAACCTAGATACAAAACACAAAGGACTTAGGCATCTACTAGATTAGAATTTAGTACTTCCACAACAGGGAGTTTACTCTGGAAGCTGTGGATGCCAAAGATGTTACAAACATAAGCAAATGATGCAGCACTTTTCTGAAAGATACTCTATCATTTCACCTCAGCTAAATAGCAGTTGGATGACAGAGCCTCAAGGTATTTCATACACATACTGACAATAGGTGGAAAACTTCCAATTCCTTGCTTTTATTAGTAGAGCCACATTTAGGAATAATTTCTGTAATTTTAAAACCAGAAACAGTTAACACAGTATTTTCCAGTCTTTTCACTGAAGATTTTAAACACAAAAAACCCCAACAGCACTCCTTTCTTGAAGATAAGCATGCATTGCTCTACAGATACCTTGACCGGAGTTTAATTTTTGTTGTTACTTGTAGTCTTATTGAGGTAGCTATCTGCAGGCTGGTCCTGGGAACCTTTGTAATGTGTCTGCTCTTGGTCCAAATATTTCATGGATATTCTGTTCAGATCTCAAACATTGTTTTAAATTGTATTCCCAGGGAAATTCTTGTTTCTCTCACCTGGGCTTTCACTTCAAAAGTTCACACTGAAGGTGATGCTACATTTGATAAACTGTTACTGTGGTAGAAGAGGGGATTTATTATGATCCTTGGCTTCTACTCACTCACCCTTACAAGCCTGGCATAAAAGGAAGCTGCTGAGATGAGCAGGACAGACTATACACAAATCCGGTTTCATCTGCTGCTTATAAGTAGCAGAGTAATGTGGATTCCTGTACCAGAAGAGGGTTATGATAGAAATTGGGTATCAACATCAGAAATAGTAATTTTGACCTTTGTTTTCAAGGGAACTGAAGAGTCAACTGGGAGCCCACCTGTATGTTATGAACTAACTTACATTAAAGCACTGAGCAGGAAAGATTAATAGGACCGAGTTAAGTAGTATGAATGGTATAAATGACTAACAAGATACAGAATAATAATGGTTAAGCATTATACTCAGACTATTTAACTTGGCACTCATAGCATTCTTGTTCAAGATAACTGTAGGCAATTCAGACCACCTGCTCTTCAGATTTTCTAAGAGTTGCAGTAATCCATTTAGACAGTGAAAACATTATTTCAATAATATTAAGCTTAAAAAAAAAAAAAAGGAAAAAAAGACAAAAAACCCCTCTTAAATCACAGGCTGAAAGGAAGACAAAGTAAATGTCTCCGGTTATAGAATTGCCCAGGGTCATTCTAGATGCAAGACATCTGTATTTGGCAGGAAACCTTTTAGCAGTACTGTAGAGGAAGGGTTAACACAAGATAATGCAATTTTTTTAGTGATGTTATATTGTAGTTGCAAGACTAGTTGCTTGGAAGAATCACAATAGGGGAAATCAGAAAAAGAAAATCTGTCTCAACTGAACTGCACTTGCTGATTCCAGGCCAACAGGTCAGCCAGATAAATAGGAAAAGTCTAGAAAAATGGAAGGAAATAAATAGATTACAGACATGTTTCTTGTCTTAAAAGCTTTTTTTTTTTTTAATTTGAAATACTCTTGAGTGTTTTCTTGAGTGCTTTCTTGAACACACTTCTCCTGAGCCAGTTTAATGAACTAGTTGCAGTGGTGCCTTTCATTGTATCACAAGAAACCTGGCTTCAAACAGCTCTCCCACCATGTAGTTTTGGGGATTTCAGAGAAATATAGAAGCAGCACAGCCAGCTTCATTTATAGACAGGGAAGCAGTATATCTTGCACTTCTTTCCGCACCTTATTGATATGCAGAATTTATTGCCTAATTCTATTCTCTTTTCAATTCCTTCACTGCAAAATTAAACTCCAAGAAGAAAACCAACCCATGTTAGTAGCACAGAACATTATGATTTTGATTATGATGCCAGACAGGAGACAGAAATAATAAATAATATTCTTACCTCACTCAGGTTTAGACACAAACAAGAAAAGACAATGTCGTCTTATTATTTCATAGATAGCAGGTTAAGGTTCAGATATATCTTATATACTCTCATGCCACCAAAACCATTTTTTTTCTTTCAGTCTGAAATGGACACCTTAATCTAACATTTTGATGTCACTTCTCCTTATGGTGATTCATCTGATGATGTCTTTTGTCATCACAAATCTAACTTGTGGTCCCCAGACCACAGAAATGCTTATAGAAAAGCCATTGTCTGGAAATCTTTCCTAAGAAAATCATTTTACATAGGTTATTTTAAAATAATTATTTCTGGGAAAAAAAAATATTTTTTTAGAAAAAAAATGGGGAAAAGGCAAACAGCATTCAGTATGAATTGTTGTACAGATAAAGAAAGATGAAGAGTGTAGTAGCACTCCTAGTTGTATTTCAGTTTATTTAAATGGGGATAAGTCATCTAACTTGCTTAGGAATTTTTGCTTAAAGCTTTAGTCATTGATCTGCTTCTTTAGGCACCTGTATATACCCCTGAAAATCTGTTCTAAAAATTCAGTGGAGACTTATTACTAGTGGCCTTTCACAGCTGCTGAGGTTGTGTAATGCCTTTTGACTGCAGCAGTATTGACTAGCACTGAAAGGTATAATAGTTTTATCCTGGTTCAACATGGAATGTTCTTTTATATATATATATACACATATATATACACACACACCTATGATTCTATGATTACAGAATTCTGACCAGGTTTATGTGTTTTTTTGTTTTGATTCCTCCCATCTCCCATTTCACTATTCTTTTAGCCATTACCAACAGAGCAGATCTTGTTAATTACTTCATGCAGACAGGTAAAGCCATTAAAATAAGGAGTCAGTGCTAATGTTTTTGTCTTTTGTTCAAAGAAAAACAAAACTTGAAAATAAAAATTTCAAAACCATCTAAAGGCTTTTGTGGGGAAGTTAAACTGATAAAAGTCTATAGGTAGACCTACAGATGCTTACCAGAAGAATGCCACATACAACAAGCACTACAGAAGACATCTAAGTTCTCCTATTCAGTGCACTGGGAGAGCTTAACATCACAGTGTGATGTTGACCAGTCACCAGTTTATTAAATGGCAAACAGGCTAAATCCAGTGATAGACTGTACTGTGATCACAGATCCAAAACATAGCACCGTAAGAGCTGCTATGAAGAAAATTAACTCTATTCCAGCTAAAACCAGCGCACACTTGTGCAGTCAGACCTGAGCATCTCATCTTCCATATATAAACTTTCCACAAACATAGAGCTAGTTCTGAAGGTAGGACCTTCAGAAACCTCACAGAGAAAATGCAATGAAGTTGATGTGTGGTTGTTGTGGTTTAAACCCAGCCAGCAACTAAGCCCCACACAGCCACTCGCTCACTCCCCCCCACGGTGGGATGGGGAAAGAATTGGAAAGGTAAAAGTGAGAAAACTTGTGCGTTGAGATAAAGACAGTTTAATAGGTAAAGCAAAAGCCACACACGCAAGCAAAGCAAAACAAGGAATTCATTCACCACTGCCCATCGGCAGGCAGGCGTTCAGCCATATCCAGGAAAGCAGGGCTCCATCACGCTAAGTAACAGTGTAGACAAACACCATCACTCCAAACATCCCCCCTTCCTTCTCCTTCCCCCAGCTTTATATGCTGAGCTTGACATTATATGGTCTGGAATATCCCTTGGGTCAATTGGAGTCAGCTGTCCTGGCTGTGTTCCCTCCCAACTTCTTGTGCCCTCCCAGGCTCCTCGCTGGTGGGGTGCAGTGAGGAGCAGAAAAGCCCTTGGCTCTGGGTAAGCACTGCTCAGCAGTAATGAAAACATCCCTGTGTTATCAACACTGTTTTCAGCACAAATCCAAAACATATTCCCATACTAGCTACTGTGAAGAAAATTAACTCTATCCCAGCCAAAACCAGCATGGTGGTATACATCTAAACTCTGTAAGGAGTAGTGGTATCACCCTCATAAGAGCTCGGATGTGCCTGGCTTTCACTAAGTGTTATGCTAATAAGACAGTTCTGCATTTCTGAACAGGCTTTCAAAATACTGTGGTCCTTTCAAAAATCTTTGCTTTGCTCCTGAACCTTCACCTTTCTCACTTAGATGCTTGAACCTATTAAAGGATTATTTTCTTAAATGGGAATTACAAGGTCAGCTTCTACCCTCTGCCTCACACATAACCTCCAGAAAACTATGCATGCTGTTGCATTCATCCTTGTAAATCACCCAGTCCACGGCCATGCCCCACCTGGAGTACACAGGAAATCTAGTGTGTCTAAAATGTCAGGAGATACTGGTATAGGTAATCTCAGTATTTCTAAATTATACCGGGTGAACAGTATCTGTTATTGAAAATGTTCTACCTGTAAAGTATTTATCCATTTTAGGAAGCAATCCACATGCTGGGTGGCTGCCTCAGGTAACTGATGAGAACACTACTGTATTTCCAGCTTAAGCAAAGAGCAGATTTTATTTCTTTGCAGCACAAGCATCTTCATTGTGTCTGCCAGCTGATGCAGTGATCTAATGCATTTCTTTTCAGCAGTAAAAACAAAGATTCAGAATCTACTTATGCTATGAATGAACTGGTGATCACATTGTTTTCTAAAAGCTATTTATTCATATATTCCAACTATTCTCTAGTTTGTCATATACAGAAATTTTTGTTGCATAAACATAACGAACAGGCTGCTAGGAGTGCTATATATTAGAAAGCTGTGCAGTGAAAGAATTGGACAAGGGAGTTTGTGTGCAACTTCCCATCTTTATGCATAGATCGATCCAGTTAATTAAAACATTTAAAAATTATATTAACAAGCTTGCATTGTCAAATTTTAATGTAAAATGACTAACTGAAGTTATATAGATATAAAAAACAGGTGCGTAGAAGGCTCTCGAATTATAAAGAAGCTCTGCTTCACAGAGTGTTTCACTGGGACATGACCGGATAAATATAGTAAGTTTGAGAACTTTTAAAACATGGCTTTCTATCAGCAGGTTTTGCAGAGGCAAGACATCCAGATGGCACTCGAAAAACACAATGATGAATCAAGCCTTTAGAATGCAATATTCATCACATTATCAGATATAGCAAGTTTTGCCAACACCTGGTAATCAACAAATTATTCTTGCAGTAGAGCCATTAAATGGACTAAATAGAAACTGTGGGATACCTGTTAACAAGGTCTTCAGCTGAGGAGAACGCGTCTGGTTTTCTTTTCTTCCAAGGTTTATAAATCACAGCACACAAAATCACCAGAATATTAATTTTGAAAGAAAATGCTTAAAAAGCATTATTTAATAGAATAATTTACTGAAGAGGAAATAAAACTTCAGGGGAAAAAAGTGGTTATTACGAGAAAGTGTTTTAGGTGAATAATTCTGAACACACAAATAGTAAGTAAGTAAGTGCTCAGTCCTCGCTGGCTTACATTTATGTTCCCTGAAAAAATGTTCCTTGTGCCTTTAAAATTTCCTTATTATTTTTTCTATTGTAATCTATATGAACACAATAGTTCATGACAACATTTCTATTAAACGCAAAACAGTAAAGAAGCTTTGGTACCGATACGAAAATGTTTTTTACAGTTCTCAACTCTTGTGTCATATAAAATAGTTTAAATTCATATTTTAATCTATGTTAATAGATTGTGGATTTTCTCAGTGTCTCATAATTGGATGTGAATTTCAGCTCTCAGAACTTTATCAAGATACCAATTTTCCATTACAGAAAAATAATTGCTGCTGTTGATTAATAAGTTGCACCTTAGTTGCTAGACACAGTACAGACAGCTATTTGATTTCCATCATATGAGTCTACCCAGAGCCCATTTCAAGAGGAGACCATCAGAGCAGGGTGACCTCCCATCAGGGTAGATACAATATGTGAAGCATTCTCTACGTCGGTGTTAGAAAGCAAGTGACTCCCTGCAAGCTTCTCCATAGTGTCTCGAAGTCTAGTATAGTCTCTGAACAGAGCAAACATAAAAGAAATATAGTAAGAGGCAAAGGAGGAACTGTCAGCATGTGTACAGTATGGTTATCTTTCTGGGAAAGAACATAGGAATTCTATTTATTCATACCCATTGACCCAGGCCAAATAGTTTTACACCTTTAAAAAATATTAAGTACTCCAGCTACAATGGTTACAATTAATCACATGATTCAACACTTACATGATTGAAGCTTTTATACCTCTGTGTAAAAGGAAAGATACTCTCCTCAGTGTGGTATTCAATTGTAGCCTCTAGTAGAACCTTCAGCCTTCGTTTTAGTTCCTGAGTGTATGTTTTATCACAATTTCTCTCCTTGTAAGAATTCCCAGCAGGGATACACAAGTCCCAACTGATTTGCATTACTGGCATTGATGAAAAGCTATCAGTGTTTATCATAACCACATTTCCTTCATATTTCAGCTATAGAAACAATAATGACAGAAACTATAGAAAAAGTCATGGTGACGTACAGTCAAAATTTGTTTTATCTTTTTCCTCTGCTTTTTATTAGACATTAGTTAATCCAGTTAGACACTGTTTATCCAACTTCTTGACAGCTTTGTAGAATGCTTGTTCCGCTACTCTCCAAACAACCAAAATGACATTTCTTTCAATTCTGTTTTTCAGTTGTGGGATACCTTTTCTTACACAGTTATAGTCAGGTTCTCTGAAAGTCAACGTGCCCATTTGTACCAAGTAATATTAGGAGTCTAAATATTAGGAGGCCTAAATTAGGGATATATTACAGGTTTTCTTTATAGCCTCTGTAGAAAAATGAATTATTTCAGAAGAAAATTCAGAGCACCTGGACTACTGTAAACTTTTAAATCACTGTCTCCCTCTAGTCATTCACTATTCAGGGAAATTTTTGAAACTGGCACCTAAACATGGACCTAAAGCTCATGATATGCTTGCAGCCCCAGAGAAGTGTTGCGCGAAAAGATGTCATCTCATGGTCTGCCAAACTTAAAACCACCACCACCAACAAAACAACCCCAGCTAGGCAATTCCAAGAAGATAAAGATGTGATTGTGCTTTCTTTTCAGTATCCTTCCAGCTGGCTGGCGGAAACAGAGCATGCATATTCTTTTACTAATGTAGCTTCCCACTTACTTTAAATAGATTTACTTGAAGAAGAGAATCAACTATTTTGTTTCTTATTAAACCAGATTTAATTAACACTTCTGAATTCTTCTGTTCCATTTATGTCCAGCCATCCATCCCTTTTTCTTGGCCACAGCTTTCTCAGTGGAGGGAAGATTACAGATCTTGTCAAATCTTTTGTGGCTAAGGCCTTTTGTGCAAACTGTGGGACATGAATCTTGAATCTGAAGTAGAAGGAATACTTTATTACACATAATACAAAGGTGTGTTATTCCATACCTCTCTGTTAATCTGAGGTTTTCTTAATTTGCTTTTTAAGTTAATGTAATTGTTTTGAGGACTGTTTTGTTCTTCATAAAATAAACATCCAGTCCCTTAATATGGCAACAGCCATTAGGTTTCTATTTCTCTTCCTTTCAACTAACCATGCTGTAACTGAAATCGGTTGAATAAGTCACATACTTAAATTTCATCCTATCTATAGGTGGTTTAGTTTAAGACAGAAACCCTTTATAGACAATTAGTTCATTTTATCTTTGAACAAAAGGAATCAACCTCTAAATGCCAGTTCTCTCAACTGATTATTAAAGGAATTTAGATGAAAAGCTAAGGGAAAATATCGAAACTTCTGAGGTTTAACACTACATAAATTGTATTCCACCCTAAAGCTTTTTGATAGAGGTTGAGCTAAAAAAGAAATAATAAAATCAGCAATATACTAAGAAAGAACAATAATCAGATACTGTCAAATATTATCATCATAACTCAAGGTAGCATATTAGAAACAGAATAGACCTATGTGCTTTCAAGTACACTGTTATGATTAGAACATTAGGCACGCAGAATTTTTCTTCTTGACAGGAGACATATAGGATTATTTTAAGTAGTCTAGAAGAAATATTTCCCTTTACAAAAGAGTAAGAAAAGCTATAGTGTGTATAGATAACATAAAGAGCAGATGTAGAATTCCACCTAGGTGCTTCTAACTCTCTCCTGGTAATTGCAATAACAAAAAAATTAGACATATTAATAATTTATTCTGAATCAGTAACAGTGACAAAAATTTTGCCACCAACTTCAAATGAGCTACATAACACATCCTATAGGAACGAAATGATGTTTGATTTATGTAGCTGCTCAGGAAATTTACAGAGATTACTAATTCTCAAGATGTTAACTAATATTTTTCAACGTTAACAATTCCCCACTTCCATCCTATTGTACTACTGCTCAACTGGAAGAATTTCATCTCCCTCTGCAGCATCTGGTGCTAACTGTTGATAAACAGAATATTGGACTGGTAGAGCATTGTTTTGTTCTGCTGTAGCCACCTATATGTTTAGGTACCGTTGCCTAAAATACACAAGTAATCAGTTCAAGAAAACAGCTTAAGAAAAAGATTGCTGCATTTCTAACTGAAATGGACTTATTGTAAAAAGACAGTTTAAATAAGTGTTTATACGCTCTGTTGCCTGCTAGTCCCTAATCTGACTGAGAAGTGAGAATGGCCCGATATATTATTCAAATAAAGAGAGCAGGTACGGTAACAAATGATACTGCAGCATGTTTAATTTGTTTCTGTGAATCATTAAAATCACAATATAGCACCTGGTGTTCATTTCAATCAGGACTGAAAATCCACCACCTACCCTCTTTGCCATTTCAGTTATACAGTCCACTGACTCTTAAATTTTAGAAGATCAATCACTGAGGTATTGATTTAAAAGAGGTATAAAAATCAAAGCCGAATGAACACATCTGACTTGTTCATAATGCATGGTCAGCTTTGGGGAAGAGAAATTGTGAAATAACGTGGTGGTGGAGAAACAGTTGGACTGTGACTTGAATAAAGCAGATTATGCTGGCAACAAATCAATGATAGAGCAGAGCATTCCATTTCACACGTTTTGCAATAGACAGATGAAGAAAGGTACTGTGGATGATACAGTCCCATCAACATTCCATTTTCTAAGCTGGGCAGGAGAATAAAAATGCATGCAGGCTCCGAAAGAAAATGACATTTTTGGATATGGAGCTGCAATAGTTACCTATCTTCAAACCCAAGTTTTGTTTGGAATTCTACACTGCTGCCCACTACATTTGATAAAGATGTATTTTCACAGCAGGAACATTGTAAAAGTAGTAAAATAGTTGCCAGAATTAATTGCCTACAGATAATAAGAAATGACCTGCTTCACTAACAGGCTACATTTCTTTGTTAAACTGGAAAAAAGTCAGGTTGATTTTTCTTTATTATATTCCCTCTCTCTTTCTTTACTGCCACCCCTCTGCTCTAAAATTTTGTACCAAGATAAGCTTTGGGTAGGATTTTATGCAGAAAGTAAGAGATGAGTTGGAAATGAGGCAATAAAACCTGAACATAACAGCTTAGAACACATGATCCGTTCTTGCCCTAAAGACAGCTTCATCCATTCCAGCTCCACAAGTGTGGCGAAATGAGAAAAAGAAGAACTTGTGTGTTTTGACAGAAAGAAGAAAAAGGTTTGGTCTGAATTAAGTTTGTGGCTGCCCCTTTAAAACAACTGCATATGAAGTAAATAAAAATGTAGGGATATGACTAAGAGCACATCTGCTCTAAGTGGTATAAATTTAGTGTTTAAAGCATAATAATAGAGAATATGGCCTAGTGTATTGCAGAGAAATTAGCAATAATATATTACTAACTAACATATGCCAAATAGTTTGAGAACTGTTCAACAGTTAGCTTTTTAAAGGGAAGAGCTGACTTATTTGTTTTCTTTTTTTACTTTGGTAAATGAAAAAAGTCTCTATAAAATTTGTAAGATAAAAAGTATTTTCAATCTCGAACAAAGGAGTAAAACACTCTCATGAAATCCTGTGTACTCCAAGGGTTTCCTTAAAATAGAGTGTGAGCATATGAGAAGCCTTTACTTAAAAAAATGAATCTGAGGTGAGCTTGCAGAATCTCTGCTAAAACATACTTTAGAGACGAAGTGAGGAGTGACAAAAATATACAAAGAATAAACAGTTAAAGAAATCTTGGGGTTGGGGGGTTGGGGTTTTTTTCTGTTTGTTTGTTTTTGTGTGTGTGTGTTTCTTTTTTTCCCTCAAACAAGAGGAAAGAAGAAAAATTTCTTAATTAATAGAAATAATGGGTAGGAATGAAGAGCTTGGCATACAATCTAATTTTATTCTGACCCAAAGGTAGCAACACCTGGAGAATATCTTTAGCATCAGAGAGATCTCCTCTCAGACTTATAACCTTGGACATGAAAGGAAAAATCCTCAACTGACGTGAAGTTCCACTTCAGCTAAAATGATGGGAATTAGGCCTGTAACATTCATTGTCTGTTTTAAAAAGCTTGGTCATCAGTATTTGTCCCTGATTCTAGAAAATATCACAGTGATTTTTGTCCTTAGGAAAATACAAACGAGGAGTTTAAAACTTTGTTAGGTTTTACTACTTGTTTTTGGAAATAACTTCCAATTTACAGTGTCTATAACAAGAATAAAATAAGAACTCCCACTAAATCATAGGCATTTTTACTTAACACATTTCTACATAATATGGGGGGAAAAAAGTTCACTTCTGAGCAATGTATATATCAGATACTATAACTTAAAGTTCTTGCAGTTCAGGAATTTAAGTTGTACTTCTCTAAACTGAGATTTCACAAAGGGAAATCAAGAGGCTATTCCTGTAAAATCAAGGCTTTTCAGTTCAAATGGAAGAGAAATCCCAAAGTCAAAGATCATTCCTTGAGACCTTTCTACTGCAGCTCTGCTGTAGAGCGTGAATAATCTCTGCTCTGAACATAACTACTATCACAAAGCAGTATTATACAGTAAGACAATCTCTCAAGGTAGTATTAATGGGTTTTAGAATAATCATACAGTCATGTAATTAGAAAGAAGCATGCTTATCACTGCCCTGGTCATGTTGCTGATTATTTTTTTTTTAGATATAATTTGTCAAACCTTTCAGGTTTTACATTCTTCAGCAGGGATGGGTATTTCTCTTATAAAACAGCTCATGGATTTCCAATGGTACATAAATTAAAAAAAAAAAAAAGCACAAGAGAATTTAAAAAGTGTAACATTTGAATTGCCAAAGTCAAACATTCAAAAAAATTAGGAAATGGAAAACTTAGAATCCACTGCTTCAAAAAAAATGAAAAGCAAAACCCCCAAACCCCACCCAAGACCTCTGGATTGTATTCTGTTCGCATGTAGTGAGGAGAGAGATTTAGGGAAACTGCAGCTCTTTACTAAAATCAACTGGCAAATGCATGTTCCCTGTCACGTGACGGAGCATGCCTGTGTGATTGCAAAGTACCATTCCCTCCCTTCTCAGTCCAAGACCTGAGATCATACCTTCAGACTTTCACTCCCGTAGTTCCAAAATCTCTCTTCCTTGCTGATCGATGACACATCAGTAGTTTGGATGACACAGGGAACAGCTACTTATTAAATATATTTTTTGTTTTCATTATCAGAATTTTGTTCACCCAAATACTATATCCAGTGCAGAATTATTTGTTCCCTTAATGGCTTTTCCAGTTCTTATTTCTTGGCAAACACCTTTGTATGATTTTTTGCAGTACTTTCCTGGAGATCAGGATTCTCAAAGTACTTAATAGCACTTCATACACTCACAGCAGATTTCCCATCACTGTAACTTCCCATTATGAGTTCACACAACCTGTGCAAATTATGTGGAAGTCTCAACTAGTGTGAGAACAGCTTCTGTTACTGCACACTTCTGGATAAGCTTCCAAGTTGCTACGTGCCAGGTACAGGAAGATGCCTGTTTTTGTCGAAGCTTACAAAATAATAAATAAATAAATATGAAAGAAGCCTGAGGCAGCTCATATGGTTGAAGATTGGCAAAACTACAAGCAACTGAAAACAGAGTTTTGTAATGGGAAAGTGTCAGACAAACATAACTGTAGGCGTCACTACCTGGGTCACCCACAAGAATAAGAACATAAATGAAAGCTGTTACTTCAATTTCCATCTAGAAATCATTCCCTGGTGAATAATATTATATAACACTGCTTATTATTTTTTCTTTACATGGAACTCAGTATAACAATCTGGCTGACATAGCCTGTGTTATTAAATTTGACAGTTTGCAAGGGCTGTCAATGAGCAAGCCCTGTACCTGCTCACAACTCCATGCTGGAATCTGAACCAGGGCATAAGCAGCCTCAACCTGAGAAGTGTGGGCTACACAGCCATGAAGTGCTAATCATACTTTGCTAGCATGTGGGAAAATGTGCCGTTCTTCAGCAAGCCTTTGTGGCTATAATGTCTTTCCTTCCCCCTCCTTCTATAAATCATGACCTATTTATTGCTCTGTGAGAACTAGTTAAGGCACAAGAAATTCTAGACCTGCTTTTCCTGTGAACTGTGTAAACCCTAGGAATACAGCAAAAGAGGGAAAAATTCCGTGTTGGCCCTGTAGGATATTTGAAAATAATAACACTGATACTGTGATAGAGGTGTTATTTTTACATTTGGACTGTTGTCATGCTTTTTAATAGTAAATATAACCATTGCGGACTTTTGATTAGCTAATTAAATAAAAATGAACATCAGGGAAGAGATAATAATGTTCTTACAGCAGTTCTGAAATTCTCTTTATCATTTCCATCTTGTTCCACCAGGTAACTCCTTCCCCATCATCACAACAATTTCCACCATACTCATGTACTGCACATCTTTTTTTCCCCAGGTACGTGCTAATACTATCACTTCTGTAGTTTACACCCTATTCATTGGTTACATCTACAAGAACCATATTTAAAAATGAAGATGTGCTGCAACTTTTTTTTACTATCTAGTTTTTTTACTATTAAAGTAGCATTTGTCTTATTTCTTACATGTAGAAAAAATGATAAATACTTAAATACCTTCAAGTGATATTTTAATGGAGCTAATTTTGGAAATATACACAAAGATAATCCTACACTCAAAAGGCTTGATCCAAAAATCAGTTTGCTCATTTATCTATTATTCCTTTTGTGTATTCTCTAATTGTATCTGATCTATTTACTTTTACTGGTGTGAATGACTACCTGACATTCAGGGCAGCACAGAAAAAGGGTAAATATATGCTGTTCAGAAGGGCTTTAGCCATTAGCAAATGGTTTCCCCTTGCTTTTCCTGCTGACAGGAGGAGTAGCAACGTCAACAGTAGGGAAGAGTGCTAAGAATAGAACTGAAGTCATTACAACTTATACTTCTCAAACTTGTAAATGAAAAATGGATTGACTGTATTGGAATTCAATGCAGTACCTAAATAACATGTAACTACTTTGAATTTCAAGGATATCCCTGTTGGGGGCATGAAGGTGCAAGCATTTATCACATGGACAGGAAGAGTTAATCTTTGGAAGAAAAAACCAAATTTTCAGGAGTTCATATTTCTAAGCAAGGTACTCTAACCACTGTGTGATTGAGAGAGAAGTGCAAAAGAGAGAGGGAAATGTACTTGGGAGGCAGGAGCAGACTGAACGAGACCAGAGGAAAATGTAAAAGTGAGACAGGTTTGAGGAGGAGAAAAGAGAAATCCATGAACTGGTGAGATAGAAATAGTCAAGGTTTCAGATAAGAAAGGCCTTGTACCATAACTCTCTGTATCACATTTGTTGAACTCTTAAGCTCCTGTTTTCCACAGCTGAATCTGCCCAAACAAAAGACAGGGGAGTGAGGGACAGATGTGCAAAAGAGTCAGGAGGCAATCAAAGAAGTTAAGAAAACAGTATTTTTTAAAATCTCAACCTGTTCTGGATTTGCCACCTCGAACATTTTCCTGAAGACATGTGGCTAAGTCCTTTCTTCCACTAGATAAGACAGATGTTATTTCTACCAAAACCCAGCTAAACAGGAGGTTGTCATGCAAGACCTCAGCAGTGAGAACATTCAGCCCCTACAGCCTTCGAAACTTACTGCTCCATACAGTGCTGAACAATCCAGCTGCTCTTTACCCTGCACTAAAAGGACCTCAGCAGAAGAGAGGATTCAGTCCAATGTCTATGCTGAATGGTTAGTGGCCAGAGACTCACAAGATGTGGGAGCCTAGAAAACTGACTTCTGGCAATAGAAGGGAGGCTCCTTCTTTGTCTGCTGATTTGCATCAGAGAAACAGATATACACATTGGCACTGAGAGGCAGCAGTGGGTAGTAGGGGCTGGGACTCCCTTCTGCAGGGAGTGGAGACACCCACCTTCTTGTCTGACTTGTTGTTTCATGAGGTTTGTTGCTTACTAGGTCTCAGATCCCAGAAGGTGTGGAGGGACTGCTGAAGCCCGTCTTGACCTCAGACTATGTGCCTTTGCTCTTCTTTCACATGGGCACCAAAGACACTGCTCTGAGTGCATCAAGAGTGACTACAGAGCCCTGGGGGCTGGGCAAAGGGCATCAGAGCCCGAATACATTTTCCTCTAGTCTGTTGGAATGAGGAGAAAGGCTCACGTAAGAGCACATGCCTCTTGAAGGTCCATACGTGTCCGACACTGTAGACAGCACTTTGTTTTTTATGACCACAAGACAGTTTATGAGGATTTGGCAGTAGTGGGAAGAGATAGGATACACTCGATTAAGTGAGGAAAGAACATCTGTGCCAACGCACTTACTGTACTAAGTGAGAATGGCATCAGATTAGGTTCTGTGGGGGATGGTGACCAGAGGCTGAAGTTGAGGCACGGAAGGCAGTGAGAAAGTGTGTGGAAGAACAGTGTGATGGACACAGCTCTTCTCTTTCCTTTCTGAAGGCAGCATGATGGGGTGTCTAGCTCAAATGCCTGTACACAACGCATGCAGCATGGGGAACAAATAGGAATTAGAAGTCTGCGTACAGTGGCAGAGCTATAATCTTACGGTATTTACAGAGACATGTTGGAATAGCTGGCATGGCTGGAGTGCTGCAATGGGCAGATAGAGGGACAGGTCCTGGCCAGCGAGGCCCCAGCCCAGCCAGCCGTGCTACTGTGCTTGGCTCCTGGCTCCCTGTCCTGTAGGGAGCAACACCTGTCTTGGTGGCTCTCTGACAGACATTGGCATCAACATGATGGAAAGGTAAAGATGCAGAAAAAGGAAGGACAAGAAAGGGCAGAGTGATGAAGAATGAGATCTTGGTATGGAGAGAGAATAGGGAAAGAAGGTAAGAGTGAAAAGAGGAAAGTTTCAGAAAAAGACAAACAGAAGGAGACAACAGAAGTTTTGATGAGTTCAATTAGCACATCCCTATGAAGGTAAGGAGCTGTTCTGTTAACAAACTGCTGATTTGAGGATAGAGCAGCAAGGCTAGAAGCTGGAGATATGGCAGCTAGTGAACACCTCATTTTTATCTTTAAAAAAATGTGGCTGAATGGAAGAGTTAGTTTTATGCGCTCTTAAATATAATTTCTTATATAAATAAAAATAAAATTTGAATTTACATCTGTGTCTATTGCTTTTAATTTATGCTCAAACTTCCTTTTTGTATCAGCTGTGAACCTATACTTCTTTACTTCTCATATGGGAGCAAGTTAGTAATTTATCTTTTTTTTTTGGTATTGTATAAGAGGATATGATTGTGTTAGATCCTGTCTAAATGAAAAGTTGTTTTTAAAACAGCTCCATGTTTTTTATTTGTAAGATACATAAACTAAGCAGATATTCAGGATGCCAAATTATTATACACAGACTTGCAGCAATATTTGATTATGAATCTTTGCCACTACAAATCAAATTCCTCTACAGATAGCCATGTGTGTTTTTGCAAATGTATATAGTCTGCCTTGACTTAATAATCACAGAGGCATTATTTCTTTATCCAGAATTTCAAGTTGTGTATATTTATTCTGAAAAGGCAAGAACTGTACAAGGCATCTAGCTTAGACTATTTGAAAGGTATCAACTGTTTAAATGACATTTTCACCTTCAGCAAATACATCTTTGCCTGCTAGAAATGGTGATGCTATCATGCTGCAGGCAATCAATGATACAGTCATGTCACAAATAGGTGTCAACTCTCATTACATTCTCAAGTATAAATTCCACTTATCAGTTCCCACATAGTTGCAGATGTTTTAACAATCCCATTTTACCATGATTGCACCAAGGCTCAACCTCAAATGCTTTATGATATATTTGTAGGAGCTACTGTAGATGCACCAGATTTGGGAGCATTATGTGTAGTTGGTATCCACACGGGAATTTTTATTGCCAAAAAGTATTGAATATACTAGTAATTTATTGTCCAGCTACCTTGACAAAGAAGAGAAGTAATTTGTAATCTTCCATTACTTGTTTCTTCACAGTCTGGTTTACAGCATTACAATGAAATTACTTGTTATTTGAAACTCAGACCTAACTTTGTTTTCTGAAATATTTTTTCAGGAAAATACATCAGTCAACTCATGCTCTGATGATTAGTAAAGTTCTTGGGGTTTGGTATTAGCCAAAACCAATATGACTTATTAGAAATGGGTTTTTAAAATAAATCTTTTGAAAATTAATAATTATGACAGGGGTTTTGAACATACAACTTTTAAAATCAGAACCACATTGCTATGAGAAAAGTCAGCATCTGTTAAAGACATCCATGCTACCTTTCTGTTTCCTATATGCATTTATTTCTGGTGCAAAGCTAGCTTCTGTTTTTCTTAGCTAAATGAATTTTGAGAACTCCTCAGTGCTGTAATACACTACTACATAGAAACAAGCCAGACAATGACCCACTATGGTTCTAAAATGTCTCACTTTACTGCTGTTGTATGCTAATTTTATAGAGTCAAGTACTATCTAACACCTGACAATTGCAAACCAGCTAGTAATATATAAAATACTGAAAATAAGCATAATATCTAGTAGTTATCAGAGACAATTTTAGAAAAATAAATGTTGCCTTTAGTTAGTGGGATAGCACTCTGCTGAGTCCCACATAATTATTCTGGTGTAACAGAGGGAATAAAGAACAAATCTGAAGAAGACAGCCAGCCTTGTACCACATAGGCCATAGTTTGTTCTTCTAGCAGTCACATTGCAGGGCCATTCTGTTTCATGCTAACTTATCTGCAGAAACATTTTCTGCTCAATATTTTGCATTTCTGTCTTTCTAGGCATTGTGTATCTATCTTGTTATTGTTCTAGTCTTTAACCTTACTCTGTAGTTAATAAAATACACTGAATATTACAGTATGCTCACTTTAGAGCTTAACTTTATCACTAACTCAAATTTTAATAATCTAAAGTGGATGGGAGGGGTGAGAGGAAGCCTAACTTAAATGTCTACTTTCCCTAGAAAGTCAATAGAGAGAAAAGCGAACTTCTGAATAGTGGAAGAGTTTGCCTAAGACAGTTGTGTGCCTGTTCTATAGGGAGGTAGAGAATCAATAGGAAGTGATAAACACCATTCTTCCCATAGGATGTGACTTGCTTGGCTCTCCCCTGAACAAAGTCTACTGTAGCCATTTTCTATCTCTTGCTTAATAATCTAATAGTGGGGTCACATGAAATGTCCTAGGATTTTCTTAGTTTGAGGTGACTGAATGCACCTTTTCCACATATCAGACAAATATCAAAAACCAAAACCAAAAGCAAAGAGGAAAACAGGTATCTTTGATCAGTGCATCCTCTTCTGAACCACAGTGCAGCCACTCAAGCTAGAATCTTAGTTTGAAAGGGCAGCAGAAAAAAAGATTTTTTAAAATTTTTTTTTTTAGCTTTTTGGGGTGCAAACCTCTCATTTGGATGGTGCTAGGACTTCAGTTTAGCTCCAGCTAAATCTGTAGGCATTTCATATTTTATCTTGACTGGATCAAAAGAAAAATGATATTTGGAATAAGAAGCAGAACCCCTGCTTGGCCTGAAGGGACTACTCATCTACTCAGATGTTTCTGTCTTGCCTTTTTATTGCCCCTGCCCCAGCACATACATAGGGACACACAAAGCAGTCCAAAATGGCATTAATCGTTTTCACTATCTACAAGAACCAGAGGGGAAAAAAGGTCACTTTAACAGTATGACTCTTTGTAGGTAGTAAAGAAGCTTGAGTGTAGTAAAAAGTGTGTCTTCTCTTTCAAGACAGTAAATGTGACCTCCAGGATGATTCCAGGTCATGGCTGTTTGAGGAGAGTGAGAAAGCTTGGAGGATATTGCTGAACCAGTATCTCTGCATCTTCTACCATCAAACTAGAATAACCAAGAAATTACATTTCTGCAATGTACCCAGATACTGTCAGTACAATTCAGTATTGCACCAAAAAAAAGGTGAGGTCTAAACTTCCAATGTTGCAGCATCATAGGTTTCTATAATGTACCATGATTACCATTAATACTTCGTTACTGTAACACTGCATTTGTCATGTCACAATGATTATTCTTCAGTTTTATTTCTTCACTGTCCTTGAAAAAAATTATCTCATTCTAGATAAATTTAAAAATACTCAACATTGCATGTTTGAACAAAATATTGATGATTACCTGCATCTAAGTTTTAAAGAGTTACAAAAAGTATTATATGATTAATAAGGTCAAATGTGATGAATGTGACTGGCACTAACAGGTATCATTTGCTCATATAATAGGTGGAAAAATGATTGTGTGGCAAGTCAGGGATTTGTAGTGACAAGACAAGTTAAATTTAGACTAGAACCCAGCATTCAGGTTTTAGATAGAAGCAGAGTTTGAAGTTAATAGCAGTGAAATCTCTTACTGTCTCTAATTATTTTCACAAGATTTAACGCTCAAAAAACTAGAAGGGTCACAATTATTAGCAGATAATGCTAATTCTTCCTTTCTTCCCTGAGTGAGGTGACAGATTCCTGAAACGATCAGGGTACATCTGCAGTGGAACAGGAAAACAGTCCCTTATTACTTTACAAGGAAAAATATTAGGCCACAGCTTAAATTAGTAATTCTAATTCATTCTTCAAAAGCCCAAATACCTTCATAAGGCACAAGCTTGAAGTTTCATTATATAGTTTTGCTAATCTCTATAGTTCACATATTTTCTCGTAACTTTATGTTCCTGCACTTAAATATTTCATTATAAAATTTGGGGGGAAAAAAGTAAAATATTTTTATAACAAGACAAAACAGAAAAAAAGCAATAAAATATTCAAACTGTGATTCTCATTTTTTTTTATTATTCAGAAATTTACTAGAAGTCTCTTGGTCCTATAAGGAGATGAGTTTAACGCATAGGCAGCTCTCAGAGAGAACAGTCCTTATTTCAAGCAGATTTCCTAATGAAGTAATGGAAGATTTCAGGATGTGACTTGCTTCATGATCTGCATCTATATATGTGAGGGGAAGGAAATGTTTCTCTCTTCACAGAGCCTGTTTAGAGGGAAGAGCCCAAGCCTTACATTGTACCGGAGTGGGGAGGCCCAGCAGGAGGATGAACTCTTACCATAACAGATACTGGAGACTTGTAATAGACACTGGAGGCTTGTGACTTCTGGCAACAGATTTCCCCACCTGCAGATGTTCATTTGTAGACAAGCCACAGACACAGCAACAGAAGATGCGAAAGGCAAGTCTGTTGGGGATTGTATCTACCTGGGCCAGTTGTGCTTAATCCATGTCTGAAGTAGTACTACAAAGAGAAAACAATGGACAATGGTAGTCAGAGATCCCCTTCTGCAGGGGAAGGCAGCTCCCAAAGCCTCCTCTTTTGCAGCCTGCCAAAGAGTAACAGAAATATCACATGGGCATATAGGGAACACCCAAGCTTGACTGAAGTTGAAACTAACAAAGGGTGTGAAGGTCAAAAAGAAGGACATCAAGATGTATGTCAGCTGTCAAAAGAAAGTCCAAGAAAAAAATCTTGTCCTGCTGCCAAAAGAGGTGGTGACCTAGTGGCAAAGGATATAGAAAATGCAGAGGTATTCAGTGCCCTTTTTACCACAGTTTTTAATTGCAAGGTCTTCTCAGGCTGTCAGGCAGTGGCAAGAGCTGCTCCATGAGGAAAGACCAGCTGGTAGCCAAGGACATAGGCAAGACAGCGCCTTCACTGATGGGTGTCGCAAATGAATGATTTAGATCACTTAAAGAACCACTGTCAAAGGTATTAGCAAAAGTGATTTTTAAAGTGAATTTGTAAAAGTGTGACTTAACCAAGTTCGATGAGAAGGTTCACTCTATTACTTACTACATGGAAGAAACATACAAAGGAAAATCAAATTAGAATTGATTTTAAATTATTTACACAGAGACTGGATGTGTAAAATGGTAAGGGAGACCCTCCTGTTGAGTCACGAGGTTCAGAATGGATCCCCTTGCTTTCTAAACTCAGAGAGGAGTCTAGGTGCAGCTGGATCCAAACTTAGTCCCAGGCTTGGTCAGTGGTTTATGCCTAATGGAAGTTATACAAAGGGTAAGGAAAACCGCCCATTGAATGACTATGCCAATTTGTTGGGGAATGAGTGATTATGGATCCTACACAACTTTGAGGTGGCAGCAATTTAAGATTTATTAACACTATTACGGTAAATCACAAGATGAGGTTATATGATTTTTAACAGTATTTAATCATCAGCCAATTATCAGAGTGATTTAATAAAATTTGCTACAATCAACACTACAAAGTTTCCTAAATCAAATCGCACATGCACAGAGATATAGAGATTAACCTGTGATCAAGATTTCTCTCTCCTTGCCAATTGTAGTAAATTATGGCTACCAAATGATCTTTGAAACTTCGCAAAATCTAATTGTCATGAATTACTCACTATTCTCCTTTGTCAGCATTTGTCAGCAGATGATCTTTGACCCCTTCTTCTTTGTTGGCATCTATCAACGCATGATCTTGGAAATCCTCACAAAATCTACTATTCAAAATCCTTGCAAAATCTACCCTGAGAGGCGTCCTGACTCAGGGGGAGATAATGGGTCACAGCCTACTGTGATCCCAGAGAGCTCAAAGGGTCTCACTTAGGATCGCTATTTACAGGATCATGAGATGATTGACTTTGGTCAGTATATTTCCGTTCTGGCCACAATTCTTGTCAGGTAATTCTGGCACCTTCCAGGGCTGGCCATGATCCAGGCAGCAGGAGTTTCAGGTATGGTTAGGGAGTGCCTAATCATCCTAACTTACTGTACTGTAGTCAGGACAAGAAAGTACCAGACTTTCCCAACTCACTGCACTTGTAGCCAAAACAAGAACACAATGTTGGCTGGTCCTGGCATTGCAATGTGGCCCAGGGGGTCTGTACCAGCACAATGGGGTGCAGTTCAGCATAGTCAAGCAGGGCTGGACTGGTGACTGACAAGTTCTGGTGACAGTCTGATAATCATCAGACAGAGCAAGGCAACGTAAAGAGTCAGCTTCAAGTTCAATCCAAACTGCAGACCAGTTTGCAAGTCAGGAACAATAGGCAACAAGGCTGAACGCACATGTGGTATAGTCCAGGCAAACACTGGGGGCTCAGGACAGAGCCTAAATATCCAAGGGTGCATGGCTGGGGTCCTAGGTGAGACTGGTCAGGACAATAAAGACTATTTTTGCACTCCAGGCTTGACACAGGCATTCCAGACCTCCATGCTTAGTGACAAAGTTCAGGGGAGAAAAGTACAGCCCACAATAAAGGAGGACCAAATTAAGTTCTACTTGCTTATACTGGACATGCACACATCCATCAGACTGGACAGGATGTATCTGAATGCAGTCAGGTTAACATAATTTTGATGCCACTGCCTCTAACCTTTGAGAAAAAGCTAACGGATGGACTAAGGGCTAGACTTCTCAGAGGTGAACAGCAAAAGGAAAAGAGACGACACGTGCAAGTTGCAGCAGGGGAAATTAAAAACTGGATTTCATGAAAACAGAATCTTTATAGTTGGAGTGCCTAACTACTGAAGCAGGTTGCCCAGAGAGGTTGTGAAATGCCCAGCCATGGGCAAGACCCCGAATAACCTGATCTTACTTTGAAATTAGCTCTTTTTGAGCAGGTTAGACAAAACGACCCCCAGAAATCCTTTCCAAACTAATTGTTATATGATTCTAATACAGAAGGATTTTATTGACTTTCTGGCAAACATTTCCTTTATAAAGTTCTTTTCATAATCCTCATCCCAGCACAAAAACAGAGAAAAGGAAAATAATACTTGTGAAAGTTGGCTAGCTGGCTGCTTCATATACTTATTCAAAAGTGTAAAACAAATACTGATCCATAATTTTAATTCAGTTGAGCATATCCAAATCTTGTCAGGAAAGAGCAATATTGCAGCACAGACTAAGAAAATACTATTGCTCTTTATCAAAAAATTTGAACTGGCACAAATATTTCAAAGTTCAAATAAAAATAGTGATAATAGGGTTAAATAAGAAAAGTGCTTTTTGCATCTCTAGGGTCTCCACAGTTAGTCTTACTGTTTTGGTCCTGAAATTCAAAAAAGATACTGTAAAATAAAAAGCCATTCAAATTTAGCATCTGTAAGAAGGTGGAGAACTAGGAATAGACCATTTTCCATGTAGAAAGATTAAAGACCTTTTTTAGGCTTTTTTAAAAATTTTCTTTAATTTATACAACTGGAATAAAACAGAAATAAACTCATTCAGATACACACATTCTTCTTCAAAATCATTGATCACTTAAACTCTTCCTGAAACTTAAATGGTTCATAAACTTTTCTTCTAATTCCGTGTGCTTAAACATAGATTAGGAATTTTAGTAGGCAGACATGATCTGAAATACTGAGCTTTTTCCTATCAATCTGTGTTTCCAGAAGCTCTATGTCTAATTTACTCTCCCAGATATTGTACTTTGAGATAGGCACCACACTGGCTATGAAATATGAATGTTTTAGCAAAAGGCTGTATTGACTTACTGAAATGATAAGAAATCTGGGATTTTTTAAATACCTGTTGTATGTGTCTTATTAGTTAACTCATTTTATGCAGGTATTGATATCAGAACATTGACAGGACCAGAAGGTAGTTGTGAAAAGAAGAAATTCTTTTATAAGACTTATTTCTTGTTGAAGAAGAAAATGGATGGATAAAATTAGTGGTTTCATCCAGAAAATAGTGGGAAATGTCTTTCCTTGACTTTGATCCACAGCTGATGGCAATTTGTTTAATAAAGCTCTTACAAACAACTTTCAGAGGTGTGGAGATTGTCAGAATAATATCTCTGTCCGTCTTACACACTGCTTTCAAAAGTAATTCTGAATTGACAAGAGATTGATAGGTTTCTTTGATAGCTTTTTTCTTCTTTTAAGGCAGTCAAATGGCACTTGAGGAAAAACCAATAACAAAGGAAAATTGTTTAAAGATTAAATACTATAGAAAGAGATGAATTACTGAATGTATTTACTAATTTTAACACTATATAGTCATAATTCATCCATGAAGATAGGTAATCTTTTGCACTCCATCACATTTGTATTTTGATTTGAATATATCAAAATACTTAGCATATATAAAAACATATGTATTGTAAATGAAAGAGTATCTTCAGTATTTAGAAAGTAGGAAAACTTCATAAGGAAAATTTATGCAGATTCATACAAAAAGAAATACATGTTATATGAACTTACACTGAATTTATAGTGGCTGTTATAGCATCACCTTTACCAACTGAAATGTAGTTATTCCAAGCTCACAGATACATATGTAAAATTAATATAAATATGCTATATTACTGGAACAAAAATACTTTCTGCAGAGCAAATAAATGTCATCTTGAAATAGTCAGATCAAGATAGACAGATCACTTATACTGGCTTGAACTATATGGTGATAATTAACTCTCCACTTAGCAAATTTCCTAGAAAAGTGTGATATTTTAACCTATTCAGTCTTATTTAATTTAGAATTTTTAGCTGTTTGGGAGATACAGAAAATAGTGACAGTACTATTTTAAATGAAAAGAGGGAAGCTTACTAGAGTGGATTAGGTATGGAGACACAAATAACAAATTTAAGAACAAGGTCTGAATCAGCAACCTGTCTTATTATGTATTGCTGAGGCCAATATGCAAACACATTCAGCATGGGAATTTAGAGACCATTAAACACTACAACTGTCCCCACGCTGTCATAACTGTACCAGCACCTGCTGCAAAACCACTTTGTGTTGATCTGCTATGAAAATGCAGTATGACCAGATCTCACATTGATTTATGTAGTTCACACCTGCAGAAATAGTAGTTGCACATTAGAGTACATCAAAGACTATGTCAAGAAAAGTGGTTTAACATTTCATATAGAATAATTTTTAACACTGCTTGCTGGGTAAAACTGTACTTCCTGTTAATGTGCAATATTTTATATTGATGCTTAAGCTAATATAGGGGGACAGAAATCCATTTTCCTTGTATACAAATCAGAAATGTCAGAAGTATGAGCCTTTAGCTGATCCAGCATGTTATAAGAATCAATCACAATGATGTCCACATAATCTCTCTTTTACTTTAAACATAGCTCCCAGCCAAATACACTTCTCTCTTGCCTAGTCAGCAATCCTACTGAAAATACCGTTCTTCCCATAGCCAGAATAGGGATAATTTTACTTTTTAGAGAACTTTTCCAGCTGTGTTATTGCCTGTTTTTTGAGTCCATCAGCCACCTTGTGTTTCCTTTACGGTTCCAGAGTTGCCACCAACTAGCTTCAGACTTCAGAGCTCCATGGTTAATTCATGCAACCCTTTTTGGGTTTTTTTGTCAACTCATTGTTACTGAGCAAAATTTAGCAATATAGTAGCTGGGAAACATCTCTTTGAGGAACTTTGAGCATGACTCTTCTTTGCTTAAACATTCACGTTGTACTGGCCATTAGAAATTGTTTTTAAATTGTTTTTAAAGTTTTGGTGTTTTGGATTTAATATGAACCTAAAAGATAAACACTGCACAGCTTGCTAAACCACCTACGCCTATTGAATTTCAAGTTAGGGCTTCTAATCACTTTGCCTTCTGCAAATATCTTGGGTGAACTAGGTTTCAATCTTCTTACTTCATTGGCTAGTCCATACTATTGACCAGAGTTTCTCAGAATGATTTTTGTTGTAGAGCTCAGTCAGGATCAGTTTGAAAAATCCTAACTAAGCCAGAAATAACTTTTTAAAGTCCTCACTTTTTTCCTTTCATTTTACCTCAATTTTCTCTTAAAAGTCTTCTTCTCTTATCTTCTCAGAATTCTTCTTCCTATAACACTATAGACAAGGAAGAAGCAGACAAATCAGAGCAGTTTAAAATTGGCTCTAGCTTACAAAACTGGCAGTTGCTTTCTCTAATGATATTATATTAGTATGGATTTTTTTCCTTAAAATGGCAATTTTAATGGAAGTATTTTTCTTAAGGCTTCTTCTGGAGTCATTAATGAATATAGCTTTACATGAATGAGTCTACTTTTCTGTTTATTTTTTGCTCTTTTTTAAGCAGCTAAGTTAAGGGTTTCATACTGTCCTGGTTTCAGCTGGGATAGAGTTAATTTTCTTTCTAGTAGCTGGTATAGTGCTATGTTTTGGATTCAGTATGGGAAGAATGTTGATAACACACTGATGTTTTCAGTTGTTGCTAAGTACTGTTTAGTCTAAAGTCAAGGATTTTTCAGCTTGTCATGCCCAGCCAGCAAGAAGGCTGGAGGGGCACAAGAAGTTGGGAGGGGACACAGCCAGGGCACAGCCAAAGAGGTATTCCATACCATGTGACGTCATGCCTAGTATATAAACTTGGGGGGGAGTTGGCCTGAGGGGGGCTGCTCAGGAACTACCAGGCACCGGTCAGTGGGTGGTGAGCAATCACATTGTGCAACACTTGTTTTGTATATTCCAATCCTTTTATTATTATTGTCATTTTATTATTGTTATTATCATTATCAGTTTCTTCCTTTCTGTTCTACTAAACTGTTCTTAGCTCAACCCACGAGTTTCACCTTTTTTTTTCCAATTCTCTCCCCCATCCCACTGGGTGGGGGGGAATGAGTGAGCAGCTGCGTGGTGCTTAGTTACCAACTGGGGTTAAACCACAACACATACTTTCAACATTCTGCCTGAAACAATATACTTAGTGATATGAACACATAGGGAACAAGCATGGGCTACTTCTGTTGTTACTAATCTCATTGCATGTATGTCAAATCTTTTGCTACTTGGGACATAATAAATTCTTTAAGACATTAAATGGAACTTTTAGGAATGGTTATATGAAATAAGGACAAATATCCAACTCATAAAGCATTCTGTGCTTACTGTGGCAAGTGGTAGATATTTAGACAATGAATATAAAAATGGGTTGTGTATAGAGTCATCTTCTCCCCAGTATGTATGAGCTTCCAACAGTCTGTAGTATTTATACCTCATGAGTCAAAATTTCTATTTATATCTTGGTGTTTAAAAGGTCTGGAAGGACTTTTGAGCCATAGATATCTCTAATGTCTTTTTGATTTAATTTATACTTTTGACTTTCATCCTGTGGCAATTGAATTCTGCAGTTTAATTGAGATTATAATAGTGGGATGGGCTTCAGCAAGATACTCCCTAAATCCCATTCTGAGATCTCCTTCAGTATGTTTCACTCACCTATAAAGAGATGGTTGATGCCCTGTAATAGCACAATGAGTTTCCTTCTGCCAGTAGATTTTGGTAGATCAGAAGCCTGACATTTGACGTTAACCTATTTGTAGAAATTATTTTATGTATGAATATAATCAGGACTAGATGAAGACAACTTGGAAATAGAGCTGGTCAGGTTTTTTATGACAAAAAATTTCATGGTCAGGGATTTTAACTCCCAAATGGAATTGTTGGTTTTGATTTAAAAAGGAAGAGAGCAGTATAACAAAATATTGAGGGCTTACACTTGAGATAGGCATGACTGTCTTTAATACTTTGCTTCCAATCAATGTAAAGATTGAAGCAAAGTCTTATCCTAGGTGACTATAATAACCATCAAGCAATTTCTGTTTAATATATTTAGTAACTTATTTTTATTTGATAGACTCCCAAAGGTCCTATGTCACTCCCTGTTTGTCCTTTTAGAGATTAAGATATAATCTTTCCATTCTAATGGTTTTGAGAATTAGAAAATTTAGCTCTATATTGATGATTTGCTAGTAAAAAATATAGACTGAAGATGTTACCTGCTAAAGACTTCTAACAATTAAATTTTAATCCTTAAGGACTGGGTTTTGTAAGTATTTACTGAAGAATCAGTGTTGGAGAATTAATGCTGAAAATGGATTTTTAAAATTAAATAACTGCACAGAAATCATGCTCTTCCAAATCATTCTTGCAAAAAGCAGACTGATTCTAGTAGCAAGACAGTGCATGAAACTTAATAATGAAACAGATTTTTTTTTTATAGTTTCAGTATAATGGATTTAGTGACAAAATTAACTGTTGGAGCATGCTGGTGAGTTTTGTGCAAAAGCCTAGTAAATTGTCTTTTTCTTTACACAAAATTCATAATTTTTTGTGTTGTCCCTGTTGCCCTTCTTTTTCACCTTAAAATAACTTTTCCAAAGCCAACTTCTATTCTCACTAGTTTTCAACTCTAAGGTCTGGGGTTTTTTCTGACATATCAATCATTTTTGAGGAAAGAAGACAGGTTTTATGACAATCTTCACTTGAGCTATCTTTTTCTGTCAGAAAAAGAAAATTCAACAGAAAATCACTTTCTTGCAGTAACTGCTTGCATAAAAGAAAAGCTTAATGGAATTTATTTACATCTTAGTTGTGCTGGGTTCATAGGCAGTGTACATTAGAAATGACTGGAAATGGGTAGATTTATTTGTTGACTTTTTCTAAAGCCCATCTGCAGCCCAGTAACAATGACTTCTGCCATTCCTGGTAGAGGGCTCTGCAGAGCACCTATCTCAGGCCTGGCTGGGCTCACCGTGGCCGGCGCTGGGCTGGGCTGGTTTCGGCTCCTGCCTCGGGGCCAAGTGCCTGTTGCCTCCCCTGCCTGAGCCTGAGCTCTGCCAGTGCCTCCCTGGGAAGGGTCCGGCAAACCCAGGGGGTCGCTGCCCAACAAAGAAGAGTCCCTGGAGGGGCTGAGCCCGGGCAGGCTGTGGGGACACGCTCACACTCTGCTGGGAGCAGCCAGAAGGCAGCAGCATGGGGTAAAGAAACGTATAAAATGAATTCAAGTAAACCCTAATACTTAGGATGAGGGGACCCCCACCAGCCACACTGCATCCCAGGAAGGGACTCAGGATGTCAATGACTTACTGTGACAGCTCAGCACCACTTGGCTGGAGGAAGGACGCCTCCATTCACCTTATGAGCTGTAGGAACTCAGGAAGGGTGAGCACAGCACTAGCAAAAAGGGGTAGATATTAGAAAGGTTTTTTCCTATAAGAATTCTAAGGTTATTAATATTATGTAGTTTTTCCTGTACTAATTTGTACTATGATTGTTACTTTCACTGTAATTGGACTGTTTGTTGCATTTCAGTTGGATTTTAAAGTTTTTAACTAGGCTAACAATAAATTCTTGGCTCCATATATGTGCTGTTTTCTATCACCCATAACGGTTTTGAATGTAAACCAACCACTTACTTAAAAAATCAGGGAGGAACTGGGACAATCATACAAATTGCTCAGAAGTATTCCAGGATACATTAAAATTGATGTAGACCCTGACATTAGATTCTTAATATAATTAATTTAAAGTTAATTCTGTTATGTTTTACCACATTTCTAGTACTTTAGATCTAAAAATAATTGAATCTCAAGAAAGAAAGTTCTACTTCAAAATGAGGAAAAGGTCTCTAAACATGGAATTGAGTATTACTGTTATTAATAATTCTTTCTTCTCATTTCTTTGAGAGTTTTACTGAAAAGTTACTTTTAAAATATAAATAATTTAGACATGGAAAGAGTTTGGAGGATATTGTTATTTTGGGAATGGATTTTATCGTGCTTTTAACTATCAGAGACTTTGAGATGAGCTCTCTGCAAGGAAGGAACTTTCACTTATGAAAAATACAGGCATGAAATCTGATCAAATGTTATTTTTCTTTCACCTTCTAGTGTCTAGAATGACATAGAAAGAAGGGCAGTAAACACTGGAAAATATTTATCTTAAAAATAGTAATATGAAGAAGCATATCCTAATGGTAATGAAAACTGTGAAAGATCTTTATCTGCTATGGCACTGCAGGATGTCAATAAGAAATGAATGCACTGCAGTTGCTGCTTTTAAAAATATGAAATTTTATAAACCTCCTCACTGTGTGTGTTATCAGAAAATGCATCTGCTGAGAACTACGGCATGCCTCTCACAGTTTCTATTTGTTGAAAATGCTTTTTATTGTAACAGAAAACAATCCTGAACTGCCTACATAAATTGCTGACTGCTACATAAATTGCTGAATGGAAACCTGGAAATATTTCCAGTTAGAATTTACTAGACAGTGTCACACAGAATAAAATATAAGGGGTTTATGCCGGTAATTAGTAGAACTAGGGAGGTACTGATCAAGAAGAATGACATAGAATGACAATATTAATGAGCACATGAGTTTGATGAGCTGATTTTCTTACAGATCATACAAACCCCAGAACTATGTAGAAAGTTGACCCTTCTAATTCTTATTTTAAAACTATTTTTAATTTATATTCTACAGAATAGTAAAATAGAAATCTTAGATTTTAAGTTTCCTTTCCTTTGAAGGCTTTTTCTGCTGAAACATTCTCCAGCCTTGTGCAAAGACACAACATCAATGACATTATAACACAGCTAGCCCATAGCTCAGTGCTAGTTAGATTGAATCTTAATGAAAGGTTTTGACACCCAAGACCTTCTGCAATGCAACTTCTTTTGGGTTCTGGAACAGATTTTTCAAAGCATATGTCTTAAAAATTATTTGACAATAAAAAGTACAAAACTATTTAGGAGAATATAAATACATTCTGAGAGACTGGGATGGGCATTTTTAACTTAAATATGCTTAAAATGCTTCTGCTTTCTCATAGTATTGAACAATGTGTGTGCTTTTTCCTCACAAAAGGTGACTGCATGAGATAACGCTAGAGCTCCGACTTTTTTCATTCTCAGATTATTTTTATTCTGCACCTTTTAAGTTGTGACCTCAAAGTTCAGATGTTTGAGAAAACATCGTCCTGCATACAGGGAAGTCTCATGAAAAATTCCACTCTTCCAGGGAAAAACAATCAGGAATGTCATCCCTGTCCTAGATCTCAGTCATATGATGTGTTCCTGAGAAGGTATCTCACTGCTTTTTCCATTAATTGGTTGAACTACTTCCATAATCTTAATAACTTTGTGTATAGATGTAGTCTACACAGTAAGAAATAGGGGGCTTACTCTTGCCCAAGACAATTAATACAGTAACTGGTGTCAGAAAGGAAATTTAGGAATAGTTTGATTATGAATTGGAAGGTGATGGAGATGTCATAATTTAAGGAGATGGAAACCAGGGCTGACTCTTTAATCCTTAAAAAATACTGCCTTTTTCTCAGTGGCACAGAGAATCAGGCACCTAATTCCAGGCCAGAAAAATACAGACTCCACATGTTCA